>NW_028270145.1:26064040-26728877 GCF_037043375.1 Chiloscyllium plagiosum
TACTCTATCCCTAAAATTAGCCCTCATCTTCACAAAAGCCATTGATAAAGTTTGAAATTTCCTCCCAAAACAATGATATGCTCCACTCCTCCACATGTTCCAAGTTTCAAATCTCAGCAGTGACTGTCAGAGCAAAATATTAGCAGAGAAAGTCAATTTGCTGCATGGGCATCTGGCTCAAAATCATAACTAAAACACTCTCCAGGCACTTCTTGCAGTAGCCAGCACAAAGAATTTCTCAACAATTAAGCCTGCAGACCCAAAGGTCCAAAGCACAACTTTATGATCAATCTAATGTGAATACTAGCATATTCAAAGTAAACAAAATTCCCACACATTTAAAACCAAAAGGAAAGCTTGCAATCCGTGCTCTGGGGGAAAGGGATATTAAGTCTTTAACTCCCCTGGTTGTCTTCAGATAGTGTGATGGATCTTTTCCAGTCACCTGAAAGGGACAGATGGAGCCTCAGTTTAACGTATCATCCAAAAGATACATCCCTGGATGCTTCGGCCTAGATTTCAATACTCAAATATCTCGAGTATGATTTGACTCACAAGGTGGAGTGCACTATCAACTGCGCCAAAGCTAAAACTTTTCACAGAAATATTAGAAATGGTGCATGTACCATCAAGATCAAAAAATATCTGGGAAAGTGGGGATTCAAGAGAGGAGTGACCATTCTGGGCCCTCAGACCCATCCCCTTCAGTCAGCCCAGTAATCTTTGCATTACACACTAGTTAGCAGTCTATCTGGATATGGTTGGCACACCTGCTTTTGAAGTAAAAGCCTGTAATTTAGCTAGAGACATATTACATAACAGTCTTCAGAGACAAGCAACCACTTTAAAAGATCACCAACCGGCCAAGGAATGAGAATACAAGAGAAATATTTGCAGTGTAGTTTTCACAAATTGAAATTGGGAGATCACTCAGTTAGTCATAACCAGTGTTAGCAGACATCATGGCATGGACCTCCTATTCACTGCCTTTGAATCAGGAGACTACAGCAAAAGAGACTTAAAAGGTGGACATAAAAATAATCCCAGAGCATTATTTCTGAAAATCAAGGGAAGCCTGATGTTTCCACTCATATCTTGGTGAAGGATATGAGACGAGATCACAATCTATTAAGGAGATATGGACCTTTGAATAAAGGAAATGGGTCAAATTATGCAGAAAGGAGGAAGGATAACCTTTTATGGACATAATCCGATAGATACCTTGTTAATGAAGGTCCATGCACAAATTGAACCCTTGGGCTACAAGTAATGGTTCTTGCTCATGTTAGAGATATCACGTAGTGCAGGAAACAATTTACAATGGAGGAAAGTGCTGCCAATGAATACACTTCATTACAAAGCCATTACAGGCGACTGGGGAAATAGAGCAGCCTTCCCAGTAAATCAAGTACAAGGCAATGTCTGCGTTGTTTATGTCACGACTAGCCTTATATCCGAGTCAGGTTTGTATTTACTCCAGAGACAGATCCAGTTTACCAAAGCACAGTGCTCCCCAACAGCTGGTCACTTTGCCCGGAATGAAAGCAGCAAATATATCTAATTAGTGTCACATTACAGTAACAAACTGCTGTGCTGACGCGCTCCCTCATTCAACAATCAAATTGCTATTGCCACATAAGATACCTTACACTAGACATGGTCTTTTGTTGCGATTCAGTTCATGCCAAGACAGAATATTTTCTCACTATTTATGGCATGTACAGAACTAGGATCAAATTGCAAAATTGCAACTTTAATGGCACAGCACATTCTTAAAATGCCAATAATAAATCAGGCAATAATAAATGCTTTCATCAATAGACCCAATGGCTAACTGCGCATGTGCTAGCAATGGCACTATGTACTGTATTTAACTCAAGGAT
Source organism: Chiloscyllium plagiosum (assembly GCF_037043375.1). Lineage (NCBI taxonomy): Eukaryota > Metazoa > Chordata > Chondrichthyes > Orectolobiformes > Hemiscylliidae > Chiloscyllium > Chiloscyllium plagiosum. The sequence continues at coordinate 26,065,924 of NW_028270145.1, forward strand.
AAACATATCCAAGGCACCTCAGACAGTCAAAAAGTGCTGGGACCACTGCTTTCTGTCATTTATATAAATGATCTGGCTGTGAAAGTAGAGGCACAGTTAGTGAGTTTGCAGATGACACCAAAATAGGTGGTGTACTGGACAATGAAGGTAAGTATCACAGATCAGATAGGCCAATGGCTGAGGAGTGGCAGATAGAGTTTAATTTAGATAAATATGAGGTAGTGCATTGTGGTAAGGGAAACCAGGACAGGACTTATACAATTATTCATAGGACCCTGCGGAGTGCTGCTGAACAGAGAGACCTGGTAGTTCAGGTTGGAGACAGTGAGGACTGCAGTTGCTGGAAAGTCAATGTCGATAAAGCATTGAGCTGGAAAAAGCAGATCAAGCAGCATCAGAGGAGCAGGAGAGTTGATGTTTCAGGTCAGGACCTTTCATCAGGAGATCCCGACCTGAAACATTGATTTTCCTGCTCCTCTGATGCTGCTTGACCTGCTGTGCTTTTTTCAGCTCCACACCTTTTGAATCTAGGAGTGTAGTTGCATATTTCTTTGAAAGTGGAGACACAGGTAGATAAGATGGTGAAGGTGGCATTTGTTTTGCTTGGCTTCATTGGTCACAACATTGAGTATCAGAGTTGGGATCAACTGGGAGAAAGTGAGGACTGCAGATGCTGGAGATATAAGTCGAGAGTGTAATGCTGGAAAAGCACAGCAGGCCAGGCAGCATCCGAGGAGGAGAATCAACGTTTCGGGCATAAGCCCTTCATCAAGAATGGCTTATGCCCAAAATGTCGATTCTCCTGCTCCTCAGATGCTGCCTGACCTGCTGTGCTTTTCCAGCACTTCACTCTCGACTATAAGAGTTGGGATGTCATGTTGCGGCTGTACAGGACATTGGTGAGACCACTTTTAGAATAGCACATACAATTCTGGTCTCCATGTTATAGGAAAGATGTTGTTAAAGTTGAGAAGGTGCAGGAAAGATTTGCAAGGATGTTGGCAGCTTGGAGGGTTTAAGCAGGGAGAGGCTGAATACGCTGGGGCTATTTTCCCTGAGGTATTGGAGGTTGAGGGGTGATCTTTAAAGAAATTTATAAAATCATCAAGGCATAGATAAGGTAGATAGCCGAGGTCTTTCACCTAGGCGAGGAGAGTCCAAAAATAGAGGGCATTGATTTAAGGGGAGAGAGAAAAGATTTAAAAAGCACCCGAGGGGTAACTTTTTCACGCAGAGGGTGGTGCATGTATGGAATGAGCTGTCACAGGAAGTGCCGCATGTAAGTACAATCACAACATTTAAAAAGCATCTGGGTGAATATATGGATAGGAGATATGGGCCAGATACTGGCAAATGAGACTAGATCACACTGGGACATCAAGTCAGTGCAAACAAGTTGGATCGAAGGGTCTGTTTCCATGCTGTATGACTTTATGGCAAAAAGACACTGAGCTAGGGGTGCTATTTAGAGAGGTGGCCAAACTCTGGATCCAAATAACTTGACCTCTGGGCCAATGTCTCTCCCTGCCACACTGCTATATTAAAACATTCAAAATCCTAGAATATATTATAGCCTGTAGCTTGTATTATTCATTCCAGACTAGTTGCTTACTTTTAAGTTTCTATTTTTTATTGAGGTCTTGCAATGTTTTCCTCCTCCCATTGTGAAAGTATCAAGATACTTCAGAGTCCAGTTGCAATGGAAATATCCATATTCACAAACAAACCTCAACAGCAAAAGTCTAGTATAGGAAGTCATTACACATGAAAGTGATCCTACCCAGTCCAACAAAAGTTCCAGCAAAAAGTGGTAGATGAATAGTAACTGTCTGATTTGTTTTCTTCTTTTCTAATACATGTTGAGGCATAATGCCAAACAGCTACTATGTTTTCATGCTCAGAAACAATTGTGTTTATATACGACATTCAATAATTTGTGATTGTACTTGGACAGAAATAAATAGCATTTCCACTTCTACATAATCATATAATGGCACTAGTTATAATTTAGATTTTCTGTTAAAAAAATTACTTGCATAAACACAAGTAAACTCTTCAATGAACAATATAATCTGGCATTGAAATGCAACTTAATGGTATTATGTTAATGATTACTGTATTACTGTAAAATTGCTGCATAATTATCTATGCAGTATGTTTACATTACTATATGCTTATAAACTTTGCAGCAGAAGATATTCTTGGATGCATGTAAGGGGTAACCTAGTGCAGATGTATTAACAATTAATCGTGGATTTACCCCAAAAACTAAGTAGAGTCATAGATTTCCCTCTGACTATTGGGGGGTCTATAATACAATCCCAATAAGGTGATCATCCCTTTCTTATTTCTCAGTTCCACCCAAATAACTTCCCTCGATGTATTTCCGGGAATATCCTCCCTCAGCACAGCTATAATGCTATCCCTTATCAAAAATGCCACTCCCCCTCCTCTCTTGCCTCCCTTTCTATCCTTCCTGTAGCATTTGCATCCAGGAACATTAAGTTACCAGTCCTGCCCATCCCTGAGCCATGTTTCCATAATTGCTATGATATCCCAGTCCCATGTTCCTAACCATGCCCTGAGTTCATCTGCCTTCCCCACAACATCTTTCCGATGGGAAGGAGACCAGAATTGCACGCAATATTCCAACAGTATTTTAATAAAAGTCCTCCACTCATAAATAACATGATTTAAATCATTGAAAGAGCTTTCAAACAAAAGCTGTACTGAACCACATATTTGACGGTGTACACTGGTCAGATTCTTGCAAATTAAATATTTTTAATACAAAAAATAACTTTTAACAATGTGCCACCACATGCTTGTGCATCCAAAAAAAATCAGCTTAATTTGAATTCCCTTTGTGCAGAACCGCTCAATGTTGGATTGTGTCATGGCCTCTTTTTTAGGCAGAGCTGATCTGACAAACTACATTTCTGACTAGTGAAAAGGGCAGTGGAAAGCACCAATGTATGCCCTTGATCTTTGCACTTCTACAACCAATTCTGCAAAAAATGGAGCTTAAATTGGTGTTAACAAGGGATAACTCCACACTTTAACCTACAATTTCCCTTTCCTAACAACAGACAGATTTTACTACTTTCTTGAATTTCTTAATTTGCATGTAGTGACATTTACAATGAATTTATTCCACATATTCAGCAAGGAAAAAAACATGCTTCTTATTTGTAAACTTAGTCGAAGTTTGTTAAGTATACTTGTGACCTTATTTCCACGTGGACAATCTATACTAAATAAGCTTATTTCATTTACATTTCCAATCTCTTAGCTTCTGATACTGCCCTCTCAATGATTTTCTAACAAAGAAAACCATTCTAGTCCGTGCCTTGCATCACACTTTAGAAGCTAAGGTCCAGAAATCGTGCTTGCATGACAACATTTTTATGAAGGAAACATGCCTATAATTGCCAATGTGTAAATGTAGTCTGACCTGTGATCTATCTATTTAACCTTAAAGCAGCTAACAATGAATAACTTTAAAATGTATGCATGCACTTAATTATAGATTAAAATGAATGCAAAAAGTAAATATGGTGAAGTTATTCTTTTTAACATACTGCAGACTATGAGAACAACATGTTCACCTCAGCATATGTCCACATCACCTGCACCTACTCAGTTATCTTTCTGGAGAGATAGTCAGAGACCATCATTTAAAATGTTAGAAAACGAGTTCTATTTTGAAAATGATCATATTGACTAAGTAATTTTCAGTGGCTACATTAATCAAATGTTTTTGTAAAAGGTTGCATTTGGTAAAGAACATTTTATGCAGTAAATAATTGTTTTATGGCATAAAATGAACATTGCTGAAAAAGAAATTAGTCAGTTATTACAAATTGTACACAATTTTACATCATACCTCACCTAAACAAGCTCAATCACTCCATATCAGTGCTCAAGCCTCCTTTAACCCAAGCCTATATAAACTTACAAACATAACTTTTGCCTTCTCCCTCATATGTTTATCTCACTTCCTGTTCTGTTCAATTACTCCCTGTCGTAGAGAGTTCCACATTCTCACCCCCGACTCTTTGTACACTGAAGCTTCTTCTGAATTCCCCATGGGATTTCTTGGCAACCATCTTATATTATGTTAAAAATCACACAACACCAGGTTATAGTCCAACAGGTTTAATTGGAAGCACACTAGCTTTCGGAGCGAAGCTCCTTCATCAGGTGATTGTGGAGGGTTCGATCGTAACACAGAATTTATAGCAAAAATTTGCAGTGTGATGTAACTGAAATTATACATTGAAAAATTGATTGTCTGTTAAGCCTTTCATCTGTTAGAATACAGTGATAGTTTCACTTCTTTCATGTGTAAATCACAAAACCCTTTTTTTTTTAAAAGTTGCATTCTTGGGTTAGCTGTTAACAGCTGTTATCTTATATTATGTCCTCTAGTCATGCTCTTCTTGAGAAGAGAAAACATTTTCGCTGTATCCACTCAATTAAACCTTTCATAATTTTGAAGACTTCTATCAGGCCATCCATGAGCTTTTGTTTTTCAATTAAACCAGAACATGTCAATCCTTTCGTGTAATGCATCCCCACACATTTCTGGTTTTAATACTAATATTAGCAATGTAGGTCCATTTATCAGACTCAAATTGCATTTACTAATCATTCTGACTGAAGATTTATTGGGTGAGAATACATTTTTTGTTTGTGGGGAATTCAAAACTAGAGACCACAAAAACTAAAAGTCCCTAATAAATTCAATATGAATTCACGAGAAACGTCTTTATCCAGAGTGATGAAACAGTAACCCTTCTACCATTTGGATTTGTTGAGATGAATAGTATAGATGTGTTTAAGGGAAAGCTAGATCAGTAAAATGAACATAAGAACATAAAAACTAGGAGCAGGATTAGGCCATCAGGCCCTTTGAGCCTGCTCCACAATTCAATAAGATCATGGCTGACCTTTCTGTGAACTCAGCTCCACTTACCCGCCCTCTCACCATAACCCTTAATTCCTTCATTTTCCCAAACATTAACCGAAGTAGCATCAACTACTTCACTGGACAGGGAATTCCATAAATTCACAACCTTCTGGATAAAGAAATTCCTTCTCAATTCAGTCCAAAATCTGTTCCCCCTAATTTTGAGGCTATGCCCTCTTGTCCTAGTTTCATCTGACAATGGAACATCCTCTCTATATCTATCTTATCTATTCCCTTCATACTTTTACATGTTTCTATAAGATCTCCCCTCATTCTTCTAAATTCCAATGAATATAATTCCAGTCTACTCAGTCTCTCCTAATAAGCCAACCCCTCAACTCCGGAATCAACCTTGTAAACCTCCTCTGCACCCTTCCAGTGCCGGTACATCCTTTCTCAAGTAAGGAGACCAAAACTGCGCACAGTACTCCTCAGCAGCATCCTGTACAGCTGCAACATAACCTCCTTGCTTTTAAACTCAATCCCTTTAGCAATGAAGGAGAAAATTCCATTTGCCTTTCTAATTACCTGTTGCACCTGCAGACCAATCTTTTGTGATTCATGTACGAGGACACCTGGGTCACTCTTTTTACTACCAAGTAATAGTCCTTTTTATTGTTATGCCTACCAAAATGGATGGCTTCACGTTTATCAACATTGTATTCCATTTGCCAGACCTCTGCTCATTCACAATGTTCCTCTGCAAAGTTTCACAGTCCTCTGCACATTTTGATCTGTCCCTCAACTTAGTGTCTTCTGCAAACTTTGACACACGTGGTCGCCAACTCCAAATCATCTATGTAAATTGTGAATAATTGCCGTCCCAACACTGATCCCCGAGGCAAACCACTAGTTACTGATTGCCAACCAGAATAGCACTCATTTATCTTCACTCTTCTCTTCCTGTTAATCAACCAACCCCACTATCCATAATGCCATGCATCTTTATCTTTTGCAGAAGCCTCTTGTGAGGCACCTTGTCGAAGGCCTTTTGGAAATCTAGGAACATAACATCTACTGAGTTCCCTTTGCTCACTGTGCTCATAATGTCTTCATAGGATTCCAAAAGAATGACATGCCCTTCATGAACCCATGCTGTGTCTGCCCAGAGGACACTTTCTATCGAGATGCTTTGCTATTTATTCCTTGATAATACACTGAAGCATCTTCCCCACTACAGGAGTTAAACTAACTGGTCTATAATTTTCCACCTTTTGTCTACCACCCTTTTTAAACAGTGACATCACATTTGCTGTTTTCCAGTCTGTTGGAACTGCCTCAGAGTGCAGTGAATTTTGGAAAATTGCCATAAGTGCACTATTTATTTCTCCTGCCATCTCTTTTAGTACTCTGGGATGCATTTCAGCAGGGCCAGGAGACTTGCCTATTCTTAACTCCATTAGCTTGCCCAACAGTACCTCTTCTGTGATAACGATTGTTTCCAGGTCCTCAGCTACCTTCGTCTCTTTAGCAATTACCGGCATGTTATTAGTGTCCTCCGCTGTGAAGACCGACACAAAATACCTATTCAATTCCTCGGCCATTTCATCATACCCCATGAATAGATGCCTCTTCTCATCCTTTAACATTTACTTTAGCCACTCTTTTTCATTTTATATATTTCTAGAAACATTTGCTGCCTGCCTTTATATACTGTGCTTGTTTTTTTCTCATGTTCTATCTTACTTTTCTTCATAGTTCTTTTTGTGGCTCTGTTGACCTTTAAAGCTTTCCCCATATTCTAGCTTCCCACTGATCTTGGTCACTTTGTAGCCTTCTCTTTCAATTTGATCACTTCCCTTATTTCTTTAGACACACATGACAGATTACCCCTTTTCTTACAGTCCTTCCTTTTCATTGGAATACACCTTTGCTGAGTACTTTGAAAAGTTGAAGGAATGGAATAGAAAGCCAGTAGGAGGAGGTTCAAGTGGATAACAAAAACTGCATTGATCTATTGGGTTGAATGGCCAGTTTTTACACTCTAAAATTCTATGTAATACACTTGCAGATGGAAAGACGTCTCCTCGCATAAGGTTCCTATGACTAGACGAATAAGCCGACCTGATAGTCTGTCACTGCAGTTGCGATATTTGGATAATTCAAAACTTGTAACTTTGTTAAATGCAGCCTTTGTAACCACTGGACAGACACCCAGTCTCAGTGTATCTCAACAATCTTCCCTCTAAGTAGATGTGTAAAAATACCAGGGTTGTTACATGGAGCTGGCTCATACACAACAGATTTGAAGAACATCAGAACATTCGGCTTCTTATGGCCCAAATATAACCTTAAAAAATTGTAGGCTCTAGTGCAGTACAGTGCTGGGTCGTACCTGGCACAGCATCACATCTACATGGTAATGCCAGCTAATTTCTGAGCCAAACAATGAGGGGCTAAGACTGTCTGGCAAAATACAGTGTTGACCATGTGATGCATCATCTGCCAATTCTGGAACTTTACTTGCAGAAGTCAATACAGACCTTCAAATTGGAATGCACATTGATGGAATTTCATTCAGTATACAGTTGGTTCTGATATAATGCTTTAGTTCCGTTCTCGTGCGATCTCGCGTTATAAGAAAACTGCACAATAGCTGCACCATTTAAACTAATAGGGCCGGAATCGCGTTATAGCCAATACAGGTAAGTAAAGTTCGCATTTTACAAATAACGGTTTGCAGTTTTCAATTGCGTTAAAGCCAATTTGCATTGAAGAACCGTGCGTTATAACAGGACTGCACTTGCTTTGAATATCATTGCAAGGTGTTGGATATTTGAGAATTCAAACATTACCTTGTCATACTGATCGTTAATGCTTCAATTATAAAGTAAAACTCTGACCTTCAAATCTGAAACAAGCTCTTATATTATGGTAAACAACTACACATTTAATAACCCACAAATTTCTCTGTAGAGAAGAGTATAATGTCCCAGATATTTCATAAAAGGCTTGTTTTCATTCTAAAGGACTGAAAATGGAGGAGTGTTGGGGAGAGCTGGGAAAAGAGAGAATACAAATAACCACCATTCATTTTATTACTTCAGTCATTAATCCTATACGGGGATGTATGCTGAATTGCAAGGCCTCTACACCATAATGACCAATTTTGACCATATATCATTATTTTCTGTTTGTTATAAATCAAATTTTAATTGAATATTTTCTACAATTCAGAAAACCCTGCACATTCTTATCAATGTGATGCACTTTACTAAACACTTCTGGTTTGTGTTTGCTATAGCCTATGAACAAAGACCTCCAAAGATCATTAACATAAAAGTTTCCAAGGTCAAAACGGCAGATTGCTCAATGACAAGGGTCAGAACAGAACATTATAGTATTCTAGCTCAGAGTGCAGCATGTAAATTCCAGTCCTGGTGATAGTGTGCTGTTGCAACTACAGGTACAGTAAAACCAAATGTATGAATTTTACACTAATTATATGCAATACCACCCCCAGTATGTCTTTATAAAACTACAGACTTTCAGACTGAGAATTCTAGGCTTGAGATATCTTCAGTTAACTATATTTTTGGTTACCAGCATGTTGCTGCATATTAATAAAATAAGATTCCTGCTGTTTTTCTCTTGGGTAACTGGAGTTTCCCTATGGTCTCCAAACACTTACTTTCAAATGGTATGTGTCAGTTAGAACATCTTCAACAGACCTGAAAACAAAACCACTGTTCTAAATGTCAGAGGGTATAAAACAAAATTATTCAGATCCAGCCCTACCAAGGAAAATATCATGTCATATAATCAACAATTTTATATACCCCCCCCCCCCAATAAGGACAGATTGATACTCAATACATAAAAACCCTAATCAAATCTATAAAATCAATGCAGACTAGGTAAATGGGGAGGTGTTTGACTTAACTAGCTGATACCTGGTGACATGGTACCGGGATAAAAAATAAACAAAGCATTATCAGGCATAAAGCTCAAGAAATATTGCTTTGCAGTATTTGGTCACATTGTGCACAGCTTGTGTACAGTCACTTTAAAACGGAGTTTTCTTTGAAGGCAGGTCCTCAACAAGGATGTTTCCATGACAACTGTACAGTTCGGCAGACTCAACGCATATACCCTACTTCTCTCAAATCTGCAGAAATATTCAGGCTGCATTCAGTCAGTTTTCTGATAACACCATCCATCAGATGAAAGATAAAGCACATTCACACGATAATAAGATTATACAAAGGCTCAAGATAAGATTTTTGGTTTTCTTTTGAAGATTTTTCCCATCTCAAACACTAGCACTGCGCAACATTTGCTTCCCACCGTGAACCAACTATGCAAAAGATCCAGGATGCTTTCCCAGCATGGGTTCAGCCATAGGCTTCTTTTGAGCCAAGCCAAGCACGAAGAGGTGCAAATTGAAGTGTCTCTTATTTCGCCCCATTTATTAACTTGCTACTGTTTAAAGCAACTTGTAATGTTATGGAAGCCATGGTTACTGAAGTTGAAATTATGGACAACTCCTCTCCAACTCCAAACATCATAAAATCATTAAAACAAACTGAAAAGATTAGTTCATGATAAAATAAAACCATCTGGAACATGATAAATTTACAAATAATCTTAGCCTCTGTAACCAGAATGGCCCAGATCAAACCACAAAGTCTATTATTTCTCAATAATACTGTTAGGACATCACAAATACTTATCATCATATGCTGCATTTAAAGTAACTTTTACCTTTTACAGTCAAGAATGGTCCTAGATTTCTACTGAATAGGGTAGCATATCAATTAGGACACACAAATGCAAATGTTTTCCAACAAGAGAATCCAACAATCACCCTTTGACATTCAAAGCTGTCATTGAATCCCCATTATCAAATGCTGGGAGTTCTCATTGATCAGAAACTGATTGGACTTACCATATAAATACAGTAGCTACAATGGCAGTCAGAGGCTAGGAGTCTGCACCAAGTAAATCATTTCCTGATCTCCCAAAGCCTATCAGAAGGCTCGAGACAGGGGTGAGATGGGCTCCAACAACACTCAAGAAGCTTGACAACATCCAGAACAAAGCAGCCAGCTTAATTGGCATCATATTCACAAGGAGAAAGTGAGGTCTGCAGATGCTGGAGATCAAAGTTGAAACTTTATTGCTGGAACAGCACAGCAGGTCAGGCAGCATCCAGGGAACAGGAGATTCGACGTTTCGGGCACAGGCCCTTCTTCAGGAATGAGCAGAGAGTGTTCAGCAGGAGAAGATAAAAGGTAGGGAGGAGGGACTTGGAGGAGGGGCATTGGAAATGTGATAGGTGGAAAGAGGTCAAGGTGAGGTGATAGGTCCGAGTAGGATGGAGGCGGAGAGGTCAAGAAGAAGACTGCAGGTCAGGAAGGCGGTGCCGGGCTGGAGGGATCCGGCTGAGACAAGGTGGGGGGAGGGGGGATGAAGAAACTGGTGAAGTCCAAGTTCATCCCCTGCGGTTGGAGGGTTCCCAGTCGGAAGATAAGACGCTCCTCCTCCGACCGTCGAGTTGTTGTGGTTTGGCGGTGGATGAGTCCAATGACCTGCATATCCTCGGTGGAGTGGGAGGCGGAGTTGAAATGCTGTGCTACAGGTTGGTTGGGTTGGTTCGTCCGGGTGGCCCAGAGGTGCTCTCTGAATCGCTCCGCAAGTAGGCGGCCTGTCTCCCCAATATAGAGGAGGCCACACCGGCTGCAGCGGATGCAGTAGATGATATGGGTGGAGGTGCAGGTGAATCTGTGGCGGATATGGAAGTTTCCTTTGGGGCCTTGGAGAGAAGTGAGGGGGGAGGTGTGGGCACAAGTGTTGCACCTCCTGCGGTTGCAAGGGAAAGTGCCGGGAGTGGAGGTTGGGTCGGTGGGGGGTGTGGATCTGACAAGGGAGTCGCGGAGGGAGTGGTCTCTATGGAAAGCTGATAGGGGAGGGGAGGGAAATATATCCTTGGTGCTGGGGTCTGTTTGGAGGTGGCGGAAGTGACGGCGGATGATGCGCTGTACATGGAGATTGGTGGGGTGGTAGGTGAGGACCAGTGGGGTTCTGTCCTGGTGGCGGTTGGAGGGGCGGGGCTCAAGGGCGGAGGAGCGGGAAGTGGAGGAGATGCGGTGGAGGGCACCGTCGACCACGTCGGGGGGGAAATTGCGGTCCTTGAAGAAGGAGGCCATCTGTGTTGTACGTATTTTGAACTGGTCCTCCTGGGAGCAGATGTACGTATTTTGAACTGGTCCTCCTGGGAGCAGAATTCACAAGAATTCATCATATTCACAAGATCCACTCTCCCCACTGATACTAAGTATCAGTAGTGTGTACCATTTATAAGAGGCACTGCAGAAATTCACCAAGCCTCCTGAGACAGCACCTTCGAAACCCACCATCATTTCCATCGAGAAAGAGCAAAGGCATCAGATATATGGGAACACCAACGCCTGCAAGCTTCGGTCCAAGCTATTCACTGCCCTGACTTGGAAATATAATCAACATCCCTTCAGTATCTTTGGGTCAAAATCCAAAAGGCAAATAGGGATGGACAGCAGTTGCTGACCCAGCCAGTGATGCCTATATTCTATGAGCAAATAAAAAACGTATATTCCAAAATTTTCCTTCAATTCTTTTGTGAGAACATTTACATTGGTACCATTTTGTTATTTCATTGACCAGTTAATCACTGTTTATTTTGTCATAGCTTTTCAGAACCTAGAACAGCCATTTCAGATCAGGTCATTATACATTAGTTACATTAGAAAAAGCACACCTAGTTTATCATTGTATTCCATTATCATTCTATGGCAAAGTAAAAGTATAGGTTATTACATTCTTAATACAACATGACATGTAAAACTTTACATAACACTGCTTCCATGCACTCCCTTTCAAATAAGTAAAACAAATTTGACCAATCCATACTCATTTTGACATCTTGACAAACACTCATATTAGTACACTTACATGCATTCGTTTTGTTTTTAGGATAACAAGATGGAAAATACACTTGAAAGGAAACTTTAATAAAAAGTAATGTTTCGACAGGCAAATGTGAGTAAAGGGTTTTTATTAACCCGTGTGCTCTTGGCAAACATGCAGTCAACAGATGTAGCAGACATCGGAAAATGTTCTTCTTGCTCATCAAGACCGGCGCTGACCTGAAAATAAACTTTCAGGAAGCTTTCAAAATGCTGAGTGAAACCAACCAATGAGTTGATCTTGTACACTATTATTAATAAAGCTGCACAGAGCAGCACATAATAGATCTCTGTTTGGGCCAACTCAGACGCATCTACTTAGTCTGATTGTATCAAATGGAGCAGCATGAACACAGGTATTGAATGAAAAAACCTAGCAGTCGTGAATAGGGATACCTCTCCAAGTCCCTGTCAGGTTACTGGAACAGAATTTTTGTGTCCTCACATCAAAGTTAGCTATAAAAAATTGTCTTCTCTCAACGAAGTTGTCAGTTATGACTGTCCCTTTTTGAACAGTTGATGGAATCATTGCCACGCAGTTTCATTTGTTTTAAAAAGAACGTTGAGTTCAGAGGCTCTTATTTCATTCATGGGATGCAAGTGTCAGTGAAGGATTAACATTTTTTTCCAGGCCCAAATGCCCATATGTGATAGCGAACTGCTTTCTTTAATTGCTGCAGTTCACATAATGTAGATGTATCACAGTGCTGTTAGAGAGGAAGACCAGGATCTTCATGCAGTGATAGTGAGGGAATGGAGACATCATACCAAATCAGGATGGTGCATATGCTGAAGAGGAAATGTGACGCTATGGTGTTCTACGCACCTGGTGACTTTGAATACATTATAACTTCTCTCTATCATCTCTCTATCTAATCAGGTTGTAAATAGCAAAAATACAAAAGACCTTCCATAGACTTTAGCTTCAAGGAGTAACAGTGATTTTATGAGTTCCTGGTCATGTAGTAACTAGCAATGGCAGTAATTCAGGCCAATAGCAGAAGCTTCATTCGCAGAGAATATGAAATGTTTACCTCATTAATTTTGATGTTTCATTGAAAAACGAATATAGTTTTGGGAAAAACAAATTAGGCTGAGATTATAAAAATTTTTTTACAGCAGATCATTTACTTCGGTATAACATCAAGTTGTTGCCAAGTTAATTACATTTGGGCAAATCCAATGAATGACGTTTCCAGTTACAAATCTCATGCTCTACACAAACTTAAAGCATAAATCAGCATGGATAGAATCATAAACTCTATTTTTGTCCCAGGTCACAGAAAACATTCTATCATGTTTTAATCATTTGCGGTTAGCTCAGTTGGTTGGTTTGCTATGCAAAGTGATGCCAGCAGCGTGGGTCCAAATGCCGCACCAGTTGAGGTCATAGAACAGACCATGAAAGACTCTCCTTTTCAACCTTTTCAGTTGCCTGAGGCATGGTGACCTTCAAGTTAAAAGACCACTAGTTTCTTCTCTAATGAGAGAGTAGCCCTATGGCCCAGTAGGACAATGACAACTTTACCTTTACCTCCAACCTTTAAAGGGACTGTCTAGTATTTGCTTATACAATAGCAAGATCCAATGGCATTAAAAATAAATTCCCTCCTAAAGTAACTGCATCTAGGCATACTTTTCTTCAACTGTATATCCTCAGACTTATTAACAGCAGTTCCACTCATTGTTTAATGAGGTAAAATCTGATTCAAATTGTAGGATGACATCAGAGACAATATTAATGACTACAGTTACTCAAATCAACTAGTACTTTAATTCTGTATTATTATACAATGCTAAGAACATAAAACACTCCTTCACTCCAGTGGGAACCTGCTTATCTTTTAAGAGTAATGTCTCTGCTTTCTGTTTACAAGGTGAGGAAGAAGCAGAATGATCTCCTCAGTAAAAAAGCAAATTACTGCGGATGCTGGAATCTGAAACCAAAAGGGAAAATGCTGGAAAATCTCAGCAAGTCTGGCAACATCTGTAAGGAGAGAAAAGAGCTGATGTTTCAAGTTTAGCTGACCCTTTGTCAAAGCTATTTTGTCTTTTTTTTGTTATGTGGGGGATGGGTGGGGATGGGTGAAACAGAGGCAAAATGGAAAACAGAGGAGAAGGGTAGCAAAGGGGGAAGAGGAGAGGAAAAAGGTGATGAGAGAGTGGGGAGCGAGAGAAAGAGAGACAATCAAGAAAGAAGAGGTACAGAACAGTGAAAAAATAGGTAAATAAAATAAATGAAATAAAATTACGGAGCAGAATGAAAACAGAGGGGTCGAGATGAGATAATCATTTGAAGTTGTTAAATTCAATGTTGAGACCGGCAGACTGTAACGTGCCTAGTCGGAAGATGAGATGCTGTTCCTCCAGTTTGCATTGAGTTTCACTGGAACAATGCAGCAGGCCAAAGACAGACATATGGGCGTGGGAGCAGGATTGTGTGTTGAAGTGGCAAGCCACGGGAAGGTCCGGGACCTGACAAAGGGTCAGTTAGACTTGAAACGTCAGCTCTTTTCTCTCCTTACAGATGCTGCCAGACCTGCTGAGATTTTCCAGCATTTTCTCTTTTGACCTCCTCAGTATATGTTCTTTCCTGAAAAGAGAAGTGATTTGAGTGACAGTTCAGCCCTCCCAAATGTGAAAATAACTACAACTAGAGCCAAGTATTGCACCAGGTTTGCAAGTAGTATCACTTAAGATAGGGTAGTCAGGAGAAAGAAATTTGTTAACCTAGCTTGCTCTTATCATTTCTCATGACCATACAGGTTGGCACTGGAATAGCCTGAAGAATAATGAATGGCGTAAAGAAGATGAGGATAAAGAAATAAACACCTCACATACCAAGGTTACACAAACCAAGGACAATGGACTGTAACTACAGCTGCTTAAAGCATGTACAGTTCAGTGCAATTTTGAATGCTCCATTGGACTTGCCAGATTGCATTACTAGAAGAGAATGTGATTCTAATCTAAATCCATATTTCAAGTTAGCTTGTTGTGGCTAAAGAATAGGATTTGGAAAGCAAGTTTAATTTGCATTCCATCATTCTTTCAACTTAGAGTCATAGAGATGTACAGCATGGAACCAGGCCCTTCGGTCCAACCCGTCCATGCCGACCAGATATCCCAACCCAATCTAGTCTCACCTGCCAGCACTCGGCCCATATCCTTCCAAACCCTTCCTATTCATATACCCATCCAAATGCCTCTTAAATATTACAATTGTACCAGCCTCCACCACTTCATGAAGTATTTGAATTTTCAGTGACCTACCAAAAGGATCATGGCAAGATTTCAAATTTGAAAACGTATTGACAAACAAAAGCAATATTGTCTAAACATTACTCAGTAGGTAATATATATTCCAAGCTACAGAGAAATTTCCTCACTGAATGTATGTAATGACTGCAAATTCTCCAGTACAGTTGCACTTTGTACTGTCCTTAAAGAACATTTCATTTTCCTAGAACAAGTTCAAAGCTATTCTGTTTTTTCCTAATGACCTTGCTTTTCCCCTTACTTCGAACACTAGAACTGACTTTCACTGAGAAGATTACACTGAGATTCCTTCTTTATATCTCCAATTTGACAAACCTTCCAGCCTCCTTTAAATCTCACAATCACAGAATTGTTATACTGCAGAAAGAGGACATTCAGTCCATTATGTCTGCACTGGCTTTCTGATGAATAGTGATTTAGTGCCATTTGGCTGTCTTTTTCCCAAACCCGTGCAAATTGCATTCAAATAATCATCCAGTGCTCTCTTCAATATCTCAATAGACTCCGCTTCCAGCAAATTTCCAGGCAGAACATTCTCGATCCAAACCACTCATTGTGACTTTTTTTTCCCTCACATCATGTTTGCAACGTTCACTTCACAAGCTTTGTTTCTTCAACCTAATGTTAATTGTCACTGTGTTCTGGTTGATACCTAACAAAGTCAGCATTTGCTTTACTTGAAATAATCAACTAGAATCTTTATAATCATCTAGAAAGGAATAAGTTGATTAGGTATAGTCAACACAATTTTGTGAAGGGTTGGTCGTGCCTCACAAACCTTATTGAGTTCTTTGAGAAGATGACCAAACAGGTGGATGAGGGTAAAGCGGTTGATGTGGTGTATATGGATTTCAGTAACGTTTCCCACAGTAGGATATTGCACACAATACAGAGGCATGGGATTGAAGGTGATTTAGTGGTTTTGGATCAGAAATTGGCTAGTTGAAAGAAGACAGAGGGTGGTGGTTTATGGGAAATGTTCATCCTGCAAGGATGTACTGCAAGGATCTGTTTTGGGGCCACTGCTGTTTGTCATTTTTATTAAATGACCTGGATGAGGGCATAGAAGGATGGGGTAGTAAATTTGGAGATGACACAGAGGTCGGAGTTGTGGACAGTGCCCAAGGATGTTGCACATTACAGAGGGACATAGGTAACCTGCGGAGCTGGGCTGAGAGGTGGCAAACAGGGTTTAATGCAGAAAAGTTGAGGTAATTCACTTTGGAAGGAGCAACAGGAATAAAGAGTACTGAGCTA
The DNA here is from genome assembly GCF_037043375.1 of Chiloscyllium plagiosum. NCBI lineage: Eukaryota > Metazoa > Chordata > Chondrichthyes > Orectolobiformes > Hemiscylliidae > Chiloscyllium > Chiloscyllium plagiosum. Next base: position 26,082,376 of record NW_028270145.1, read on the forward strand.
ATGGTAAGATTCTTGGTAGTGTAGATGAGCAGAGAGATCTCAATGCCCACGTACATAGATCCCTGAATGTTGCCACCTAGGTTGATAGGGTTGTTAAGAAGGCATACGGTGTGTTAGCTTTCATTGGTAGAGAGATTGAGTTTCGGAGCCACAAGGTCATGTTGCAGCGGTACAAAGCTCTGGTGCGGCCACATTTGGAGTATTGCATACAGTTCTGGTCACTGCATTACAGGAAGGATGTGGAAGCTTTGGAAAGGTTTCAGAGGCAATTTACTAGGACGTTGACTGGTATGGAGGGAAGGTCTTTTGAGGAAAAGCTGAGGACTAGAGGCTGTTTTCATTAGAGAAAGAAGAAGGTTGAGAGGTGACTTAATTGAGACATTTAAGATAATCAGAGGGTTAGATAGGATGGATAGTGAGAGCCCTTTACCTCAGATGGTAATGGCTAGCACAAGGGGACATAGCTTTAAATTGAGGGATGACAAATATAGGACAGATGTCAGAGGAAGTTTCTTTACTCAAAGTAGTAGGGGTGTGGATGCCCTGCCTGCAACAGCAGTAGACTCACCAACTTTAAGGGCATTTAAATGGTTATTGGATAAACATATGCATGAAAATGGAATACTGTACAATAAATAGACTTCAGATTGGTTCCACAGGTAACTGAGAGAAGTGGTGATGAGGTAGATCTTGGCTTTGTCAGAAATAAGAGGTCAAGAGTGGATCACTGGTGGATACAAGAGATGACTATTTTCATCCCTCCCTCCATTGCCTTCAGCAGCCAAATCTATAAACTCTGAAATTCCCTTCCTTCACTACCTCACTTTTTTTTTAAAATAAAGATGCTCCTTGAAATCACTCCTTGATTTAAATTTGGTCATCTGCCCTAATATCATCCTCTGTGTCACATGTCAAATTTATCTTTTTAATTCTTCTGTGAAATGACTTAAAATATTTCATGGTACTACATAAAGACATGACATAAAAACAATGTTCTTATTAAAATTAAAACTTACTGTATTGAAAAGCACCAGATTGCTCAATAAATCCAATACAGTATTCTGTTTGCACTGTTCAGCCACGACCAATAATAAAATATCTCAGCTAGTTTGCAATCACAGTGCTGCATCTAATTACCTGTTTTCAGATTTACCCTAACTCTTGAAACAGCATTTTAAAAAGTATATTTTCACTTTTTACAATTTTTGCTGAATAATGAGAAGGAATGCCGTTATCAGACATTTTTACACAGATTTCAGACACAGTGAATAGCTACATTTCTGATAAAAGGTAATGCAACATCATATAAAAATAATCATGGTACTTTTTGACCTCAATGTCAGTATGGCACTTGCCTACAAAGTCACAGGTGCACTGTTAATATCGGGTGGAAGGAATATGACTGATTGAGACATGAAGAAGGGGTAGATCAGTTCCTGTGTTGAGAAGCTGAGTGAGTTAGGCCTATGTCTGGAGTTCAGAAGAATAAGCAGTGATTTTATTTAAACATATAAATTGCAAAGAGGATCAAAAGCTTTGGCAAGAGAGGCAGTTTTCCCTGGCTGGACAATCAAGATCACGGGGGTACATTGTCAGGACAAGACATCAATCATTTAGGACTAAGAAGGAGTAGACATTTCTTCAGTTAAAGTGTTGTGAATCTTCGGCATTCTTGACCTAAGAAGGTGATGGATACTCCATCATTGTGTATATTTAAAGTTAAGATAGATTCTTGACTGCTCAGATACTCAAAGAATGTGAAGGAAATGAATGAGAAATTGGAGTTGAGGCAGACATCAAGCCATAATCAATGAATGGCGGAGTAGGGTTGATGGACCATATGATGTGCTCCTGCTCCTATTTTTTTTTAATGAGATGAGAGGTGGGGAAAAAAGTGACGAATGAAGTGTGAATTAGGTTTAGCAAGTTAGTGCACAAGACATTGAAGAATCTTACTCTGGTTAACAGAAAAGATCCCGTGGCACTATTTTGAAGTGGCATAGTTGAGTCATCCTCGGAATCCTGACCAATATTGATCCCTAAATCATTGTCACTAAATCATCAGATTATATTGTCATTATCAGATTGCTGTGAGTAGGAGCTTAACACATACCAACGGCTGTCACACTTCCTACAATAGCGCCAAACTTCAAAAGTATTTCTAAAACTTTCAAGCTCTTTAGCACATCCTGTGGTTAAAGATGTGAGATGAATACAAATCCATCTATCTTCTAACATCTCAAGGCTCTGCTGTTTGCTGCTAGTAAATAGGAGAAAGTGAGGTCTGCAGATGCTGGAGATCAGAGCTGGAAATGTGTTGCTGGAAAAGCGCAGCAGGTCAGGCAGCATCCAGGGAACAGGAGAATCGACGTTTCGGGCATAAGCCCTTCTTCAGGGCTTATGCCCGAAACGTCGATTCTCCTGTTCCCTGGACGCTGCCTGACCTGCTGCGCTTTTCCAGCAACACATTTCCAGCTCTGCTAGTAAATAGGTTTGCCTTCATTGTTCATGACTCCCACGCAGACATAGATAACTCAATTCACCATAAGTTGGGCTACAAAGTACAGTACTTCAGAAACAACATCTACTGTCAGGTAGGTAGTAGGAAATATTTCCATTTACATTAGCTCCATCTCCTTTAAGCAACTGAACTAAGAGGTGTGATGGATGGCAGTTAAAGGAAGGGAGAAAAACCACAGATACAATCGTCAGGTAGATGGTTACCACCAGCAAAGGTAGGAGAGGGAGGCAGGTAGTGCAGGGGTGTCCTGCGGCTTTCCCCATTTCAAACAAGTATGCGGTTTTGGAAATGGAAGGCGTGATGGACTCGCAGGGGAATATAGCACGAACAGCCAAGTTTCTGGGACCGAGAATAGGTCTAATGTAATGAGGGGTATGTCAGGTTCCAAGTGATCAATTGTGAGACGGGACTCTGTAGCCAGAGACACAAACAGGTGTTCCTGTAGCCGATAGCAAGTAATCAGAATGGTGCGTTGCTTCCCTTGTGCAAGGATCAAGGATATCCCGGAGAGAGTGCAGAATATTCTCAAAGGGGAGATGGACCAGCAGGAGACTGTTGTACACTTGTACACATTGGAACTAACGACACAGGAAGGAAAAAGGATGAGATTCTGAAGGGAGAATATAGGAATTTAGGCAGGAATTTAAAAAGGAGGTCCTCGAGGGTAGTAATATCTGGATTACTTCTGGTGCTTCGAGTCTGCGAGGGTAGGGATAAGAGGATAGAGCAGATGAATATGCAGCTGAGGAGCTGGTGCATGGGAGAAGAGGTCACATTTTTGGATCATTGGAATCTCATCTGAGGTAGACGTGACCTGAATAAGGAGGACGGATTGCACCTGAATTGGAAGAGGACTAATACACTGGCAGGGAGATTTGCCAGAGCTGTTTGGGAGGATTTAAACTAGTAAGGTTGTGGTTATGAGACTCAGGGAGATAGTGAGGGAAGAAATCTGTCTGAGAATGCTACAGTTGGGCAAAGGAACAAGTCAAACAGTCAGAGCAGGCAGGAACAAAGCAGAAAATTAGGTAAAATAAACTGCATTTATTTCAATGCAAGAGGCCTAACAGGGAAGACAGATGAACTCAGGGCATGGTCAAAAACATGGAACTGGGATATCATAGCAATTACGGAGACGTAGTCAGGGATGGACAAGACCGGAAGCTTATTGTTCCAGGATACAAATACTATCGGAAGGATAGAGTGTGGGGTGGGGGAAGTGCCATTTTTAATAAGGAACAGCATTATGGCTGTACTTAGGGAGGATGTTCCTGAGAATATGTCCGAGGAAGTTATTTGGGTAGAACTGAGAAATTAAAAAAGGAATGATCACCAGATTGGGATTGTACTATAGACCCCCCAGTAGTCAGTGGGAAATTGAGAAACAAATTTGTAAGGAGATCTCAGTTACCTGTAAGAATAATAGGGTGGTAATGGTAGGGGTTTTCAGCTTCCAAACATAGACTGGGACTGCCATAGTGTTAAAGGTTTAGATGGAGAGGAATTTGTTAAGTGTGCACAAGAAAATTTTCTGATACAGTATGTGGATGTACCTAGAAGAAAAGGTGCAAAACGTGATCTGGTCAGGATCAGATGAGCCAATGGGCTGAAGAGTGCAGATGGAGTTTAATTTAGATAAATGTGAGGTGCTGACATTTGGAAAGCCAAACCAGGACAGGACGTATACACTTAATAGTAAGGCCCTGGGGAGTACTGTTGAACAAAGAGACCTTGGAGTGGAGGTTCATAGCTCCTTGAAAGTGGAGTCACAGGTAGATAGGATAGTGAAAAGGTGTTTGGTATGCTTTCCTTTATTGGTCGGAGTATTGAGTATAGGACTTTGGAGGTCATGTTGCGGCTGTACAGGACAATGGTTAGGCCACTTTTGGAACATTGTGTACAATTCTGGTCTCCCTCCTATAGGAAGGATGTTGTGAAACTTGAAAGGGTTCAGAAAAGATTTACAAGGATGTTGCCAGAGTTGTAGGGTGAGCGCTATAGGGAAAGGCTGAATAGGCTGGGGCTGTTTTCCCTGGAGCATCGGAGGCTGAGGGGTGACCTTATAGAAGTTTATGAAACCATGAAGGGCATGGATAGGGTAAATAGACAAGGTCTTTTCCCGGGGTTAGGTGAGTCCAGAACTGGAGGGGGTAAGTTTAGGGTGAGAGGGGAAAGATATAAAAAAGACCTAAGGGGCAACATTTTCACAGAGGGTGTTGTGTGTATGGAATGAGCTGCCAGAGGAAGTGGTGGAGGCTGGTACAATTACAACAGTTAAAAGACATCTGGATGTGAATATGAATCAGAAACGTATAGAGAGATACGGGTTATTTGCTGGCAAATGAGATTAGATTAATTTAGGATATCTGGTCAGCATGGACAAATCGGACCAAAGGGTCTGTTTCTGTGCTGTACATCTCTGACTCTGTGAATCAAACTGCACAGTTCTGTAAAATAAACAACAACCTTGGAGTCAAGTACCTCTTTCACACACTTTCAATCATTTGCCCAAAACATACAATTATAAAACAATTTACAGACATTTGAATCTCTCTCATTTCTGAGGGTTTTTCCATACTATGTACAGCAGGTGAGAGACCAAGCAAGCAGATGCACAGCTTGGCCAAAAGTGGCTTTCATTAAGGATCACCCCAAAATAACTGACATTTTGTTGCTCTCAGAGGCCAATGGACTTATGTACTTTTGTATTTAGCTATCACTGGCAATTAGGAGCCAATTTTATATAAAGTAGTGATTTTTGTTAAGTTCCCATGATATTGGCACTTAGCATTTACAGAATTTAGTACAGCTCCCTTACTCTGATGGTGTGATTATAAAACCACAAATAGCTCCATCAGACTGCCAAAATGAGTGGGTCAGACTAAGTCAGATAAACACCACTCACTCTCCCAGAATCCAAACTAAAAAAGGTTGTATAAAAGCAACTAAATACTTTGAAAACACCAGAGTACTACCCCATTGTTCCAAATGATGAGCGCCCTCTTCCACAGCAGAGACTTGTAGCTCCCTCTATGGGGATCAGAGATGTACAAATTGCATTGTATTGTCTGCCAGCAAAATAATTCTTTTAGGGGCTGTAATTATGTGGTCTCTCTGTGCTCTGAATTTTTTTCTAATTACATCACCCAGACATCCTTAAGTCTTTCCAGAACTATGTTTAAACTTGCAACAAAAGAGGCATCAGGCTCTCTCCCTGATTGAATAAATGTCTAAGGTGTGCTCCTGAACCATACATTATGGAACTGATGAAGTGCAAGTCCAAAATATGTCATGGAACAGGAGACCTAGAATGAGCTTGAGAGGGTGGTTCCAAAACAAAAGGATACTTCAAAGACTTTGGCACATAATCTGAAGAGTCACCGCAAAGATATGTCATTTCAATTCTGGCAAAACATCATTTATCTCCGAAGATCTTCCTCCAATGAAGTAGTTTGTCTCAACTCAGATGATTTACTGCAAAAATGAGGTAGGATCATGACTGTGATGCAATTAGTTTGCACTCACTCTCCATTTTTCTTCTGCAGGCTCATCCTCAATGGTTAATATAGCTTTTTATTGCATTATTGTAGATGATAATTAGTGGCCTTTTGAACACAGTAAAGAGGTCATAAAACCCTTTCTGTTCACATGGTTTCCAAGTAATAGAAAGTCATAAAGTTATTCACAAGCTAATTTATAGCTCATATTAAGCTAATGTACTTCCAATATTTTTAAAATTTTCATCAGTTTTTGTTGACACTCCAAAAATAGATGTCCAGATCAGAAACAGCAAGTATGGAACTGCAATACACGGCCAACCAAAAATGTTGCAAAATAGGAGAGGGAGCTAGCCGATGTGCATAATGTGGAACATCTTTGGACTGAAAACTACACATTTTACTCTGAAGAACAAATCCTCTGCTTTGATAAGCCTGAAGAAAATAATACAACAATGTGGAGTCTCAAATAAAATGGAAGTATTCTGACAGCTGAGTTAGTACACTACTGAACCTCCTAGACAAGGAATCCCTCTCCTGCCTTGAGCTAGGTGAGCTCCGTTATAACAATGACTGGACTAGTAAACATTAGTCTCTGCCCCATTGGATTAGAGGGACAGTACAATCAATCAAGGTTTCTCTCATTACTATCCAATGATGGCTGTTGGAAAAGTTACTATCTTGAACATTGATCAGCTGACAACGGAATTGCTTTGTGTATTGCCAACGCATAAAGAAACACCATTGGTGCAAGGTTCTGGGGTTTTCATGGGTATCCAATCACAGTTTGTAGATTACAGGAGGTGGTCAATTGGAAGGAGAACAAACAAAACCTTTAAGGGATTAATCACCTCAAGTTTGTAGCTCCCATATCAACTGACTTGAAAGAAAAGCTGAGAAGTTAAGAAAACAGTATTTAATATGCATAATATCCTTAGTGTTGAAGTCTGATCCAACTATTTCAGAAAAGAATATCTGTAAACTACATTCTAACAAATTAATTTCAACTTCTCAGTGTCAAAAGTCGCACACCCGATGAAGAAGCAGCGCTTCGAAAGCCTGGGATTTCAAATAAACCTGTTGAACTATAACCTGGTGTCATGTGATTTATGACTTTGCCCACACCAGTCCAACACCAGCACTTCCACATCACAATTTCTCAGTGGACTGTTGGGATAAGAGAACATTTAGCAAAATCTACAAAGACAATATTTTTGACAATTCCAAATGACAACTTAGAGAGTTTATGGCCACAACGTAATACCAAGCTCATTAAGCTCTCCCTTCAGCTTTTAGCAGCAGGACCAATTTGTCTACAATGCTGATGAATTCTCTTAGCAGAAAGGTTTATGGCATGTGAAGCTCTCTAAACTTCTCCAAATCCTGGGCAAGCTTTTTATCAGAATCACTGCAGGAACATTAAGTCTTTAAGATTAATCCACTTTTAAACTTATTGTTTCCCAAAGAATGGTCTTAAAAAGAGACTGTGTTCCTACTGCAACCATTGTGAATGGTTTAGATAGCAATGCTTTCGGCAGCATTAATTCATCCTAAATTCAGATCAGGGGAAGTAAAGAGGTTCCCGTCTGAATCTTCATCTTTACACAATTATTAAAGATTAGCACTGATGGAAAGACCTTCATATTTCAAGTTACTTGAAGCTGTATTTGTATTAACACTTTTCACAATCTCTGGATGTCCCAAAGCACTTGACAACCAATTAAAATATTTTAGAAGTGAGTAAATGTTGAAAGTAAAACATAGCAATCTATACACAGCATAAACTCCATTAACTGCAATGAAACAAACAGGCAGATCAGCTGTTTGGAGATTATGGAGAAGTATTGGCCCTGGAACTGGAGGAACTCCCCTTCTCCACTTTGACTGAATGTATCAGGATATTTTGTATCTACCTGAGAGGGTTTAACACCTCATCTAGAAAAAGTTTAACATGAAGAACTATAACTTTAAATTATTTTTTTAAATCCTTCTGGTTTTTGTTGATTGAGTGATGGAAAGCAATGACTACTTAAAAGACCATCAACGTCATCCTTATTTAACCCATCAGGGATATCAAGCTGTTAATCACCATATGGTCTAAGAAAGTACAGTTGACAGTGTACAGGTAGTTCCAAAGGAAGTTCCTAAAGATTCACAAATAAAAAAACAGGCACTAAATTGTCACAGTACAAAAGTACCATCATGGCACTAGACAAATAATTGAGCTATAAAAGGATAAGTAAGAACCTTTCAAGTTACGAGTTTGAATGCAAACCCAAAGAATTGCAAATATATTCTAGCAGTTGGTGAAGCAATGTAGCTGACACCAAAACAACAAGTAAAGAAAATAATCAGGAACAATACATTCAAAGTCAGAAGGACTCAAGAGTTCTACAGTTGCGGGCCAATGGCTGCTTAATGCAGTTCAACATGGATAAGTGCAAAATAATTAGAATTAGAGCATAGAAAATAAGGGGAAGCAAATATTAAATAAATAATTTCTATAATGTGATTAAGAAAGAGATTGAAGGCACTGGTAAAATAAAACAAAGAACTGTGGATGAAGATCTGAAGAGGGTTCACTGGTCTCTAAATGTTAACTCTGCTTTCTCTCCACAGATACTGCCAGATCTACTGAGTTTCTTCAGCAATTGCAGTTTTTGTTGAAACCACAGGACTTAATAATGAGGTTCCTGTCTGCATTAGCAGAAGCATAAAATGCGAAATACAGACTTGCATGGTGCAGTGGTCAAGTTACTACCTCTGGATCAGGAGACCAGGTTCAAGTCCCACCTGTTCAAGTCCCAGAGGTGTGTTATAACGTCTCTTAACAGGTTGATTAGAAAATACATAAAAGCTAAACAGGGCTTGTGTAGCACAGTGTCACTAACTTTGGGCCAGAAGGTTTGGGTTCAAGTGCCATCTGCCCTGGAGGTGTGCCATGAATTACCTGCACAAATGGAATTTTAAAAATTGTATACTTTGTCTATAAAAAGATATGAAATTATTGCATTCAGTTTCAATCAGCTAATTCCAGGGAGGATGTCATTCTTTGGAAGGTAACAAAAGAAATCAGGGGACTATGCCAATGAAAAGGGTGGAGGTAGCAGTTTACTGCAGTGCACCTTGCAGACAGCACATTATGTCTATCTCAGTGCGCTGTTAGTGAAGGGGTTGAATGCTTAAAGTGGTAGATGGGACATCAATCAGGCAGGTTGCTTTGGGTGTCAAGCTTCTACAGTATCATTGAGCTTCAACAGCTGAGAAAATGAGAGTTTATTCCTGACACAGTCCACATGTACATTATGCTCATTTTCTATTGCTCCTTCAGGTCAAATTGAAATCGAGAAAATCAGCATGGACTCAATTCTGAACTCATATTATAGACAAACAAAAATTTGCAAGTGCTCAGTGCTCTCGTCGTAATTCAACATTGTATCCCAACTGTTCAAAGACCAATGCTGCAATTCAAATTTGAATGAAACCTTTTAAAATTTTCATCTTTCAGCTTTATTTTTATGGTCTTTGGAAAATAGCAGAATTCAAGGTGACCTCATTTACAGGTTGATGGCTCTGAAGGAAATAGGTGAAGCTGTTCAAAACAAATTGATTACTCTGATAAAAAGTTTATAAAATGGGGAAAAAGGAACTAAGAAAGTCAAATAGGTCTTTCTTTACTTAAAGGGCATCAGAATTGTGGCAAAGGTTAAAAAGGAAAAGCAAATAAATTTGGAGAGCAAGTGCAAGATCAAGAGCTTGAGAGCAGGTGGATGAGTGGAGTTGGTCGAAGAGGGATGTGCTTATTTTGTCTAATGCCCATTTCCTGTTCCAAAAATATGTACATTCAGAGAATGTCACTATTGAGGAATTTAGCTCAGCAGGGTTCCTGATCTTGACAGACAGGTGGATGGAGTTAAAATCAACCATCCAAAATAATCTTGAAAATTACAGAACAGCAAGTCATAACTTTCTACAACTTCCATATACTTAGGGGCTTTCCGAACAACTCTGACCTCTTTTCACTTTAACTGCTATAAAAATAATTGTTAATGAGGGGAAGAAATCTCTCATCGCAATTACATTGTACTCTCATCACAGTAACTGTGGGTATTAATGATTGGTTTGATCAGTAATGCAAATGTCCCTTTAGTTGAATGGAATACATTTCAATACCACTAAGGTGCTTCTTGAACCATTTTCCTTTGCGATAAATAACAAAGCAAGCAAATATTTACATAGGTGCAAAGTGTTGTTTTGAACCAGTACTCACTCCTCTAACAATTTTACAAATTGGGGGATGAACTCAAGTAGATCCTAACAAACAAAACAGAGAAAACAATAAGAAACAGGACCTGCTGGAAGCCTCTTGTGTTAGTCGCTTCTTGACTTGGAGGTGCGAGTATTGGACTGGGGTGGACAAAGCTAAAAATCACACACCAGGTTATAGCCCAACAGGTTTATTTGGAAGCACTAGCTATCGGAACGCCACTCCTTCATCAGGTGGTTGCAGGAGCGGTGGTCCGAAAACCAGTGCTTCCAAATAAACCTGTTGGGCTTTAACCTGGTGTTGAGATTTTTAACTAAATCATCCTTGGCTCAAGGTCAGTGCTAACAAATAATGCATCTGCATTCTGAAAGAACACAGAGACATCGTTGTCATCGCATTGTGCCAATGACTTTACAAGGAAATGGGGAAGTTGAGAACAAGATGGCCTCATTTATAATCTTCAACTAAACCGATAAACAAAGGAAAACATAAATTGCAAAGTCTTCAATAATGCTTAAGAAATGTCACATTAGAATGTTGATAACTCTGATACCCTATCATTATTCTTCAAAAACATCGATTAGGTTTGCATTGCAAAGTGCAACTAAGATATATGGATTATATTGAGCTTTCTATACTGAACATATACAAAGAAAGCAGTTGCTGAGGAGCAAAGGTCTCAATTTAAAATAAAGATACTGTACACTGATGAATTGTGTAACTGGTCAGTTGGGGATCATTCTGAAATGAGCACTTTCCAGTTAGGATCACTATATAGGAATGGGAATCTGAATTAACTTTTCCCTCTCTTGCTCAGAGACACTGAAGTCAATTCTGCAATGCCTACTTGCTCAGCACAGACTTGAGACTTAATCTGAATGTTCCTGGCCTCAGCAACACATAGGAGTGAAAGAAGGAAAAATTCAATTGCACGACATCAAGTGTTTTACAAGAATCAAACCTTAACTTAGACTTGCTATCAGTTTTCTTTTTTGTTGAAGGGTTCAATTTCCTTTCCAGAAAGCTTGTGTTGATCCAGAGAACATTTAGTATTGATCACAATTTACTGTAATAAGGCAATATTCATGGATCAAACTATCACATTCAGATTTATTGCTCCACTGGGATTTCAATATATTGCACACAAAAGCCAAATGCTTACAAATATCAACAATGCTGCAGAAAGACATGAACACATGTGACTTGTGCTGCTTTAGGGACCTCATTTACAATGTGCAGAAGAGGATAACTCTATTACAATGGAAAAAAATGAATGCACGACTGAAAGAATAAGACAGTAAGAAAGAGTGAAAGTGGAAGTGATAGGAAGAATAAGACAGAGAGAAAGAGCAAGCAAAAGCAAGTGAGAGTGAGCGTGCTAGAGTGAAAGCAAATGAATGAGGGAAAGAGAGTGTGCACAAAAGAGCTGTGTGAAACAGACAACAGTTTCATATGTGCCGTGAGTTGGTTTCTCCCACTTCTCCTGCTCCCTACCTAATCAAAAATACAACCATACACAGGGGTACAGGGAAGGAGGAATATCTAGATTGACAGCCAACATGCTTCTAAACCCTAGTTTCATATGAAATCTGTCAAAGTCAGCTCAGAGATTTCACTACCAGAGATGGACCAAGTTCAATGGTACTTAAAACCAACTCCTCAGCTTGGCCTTAGTCTCATCTCTTTCTCTGGTGACCAAAACCTGGAGCCTAGTCTGTTTCTCAATTGAAGATATTTGGAATTGTTTTTGTTTTTAATTTCACATTATTGTTACTGCAGACCTTATCTAAAATTTTCTCACTGACCATAAGTGAGAGAAAATTGAACCAATAGCCCCTGCAATATGAATGGACAAGCAGTTTCAGATGATATTCACTGTGTGTACTGCTAGTGGAGGGAATGAATGTTTAAGTTGGTGTACAGGATGCCAATCAAGCAGGCTGACTTTTTTCCAGCATGGTGATGAGCGTCTCAATTACGTTGGAGATACACTCATCCAGAAAAGTGGGATGCACTCCATGACACTTTGACTTGTATCTTGTACTTATTTCACATTGGTTCCTTCAAGTCAAAACAAGATCTAGAATAGTTAGCCTCAACTGAATTTTGAACTCTGACATTACAGACAAAAAAAATTGCAAGTTCTCCTGATTCTATGTCTTTGCACACCTGTGCCCTCTGACCTATCATGGCTCTCAATCAGGCAAAACCTTATCAAAATTTTCATTTGTGCATTCAAATTCCTTCATGGTCCTGCCTCTCCTTATTCTTTAAACCTCCAAATCTAAAAGTACTCAGACTTCTCTGTGCTTCTCCAATTATGGCCACTCACAGATCCCCAATTTTCATTAATCCATCGTTGACAATTATGCTTTCAATTTTTGGCCCAAACTGGAAATCCCTCCCCAAATTCAGCTCCCTCTCCTCAAAATGCCCCTCTTTGACAAGTATCATTATATCTCCTTTTGTACTCGATGTTAAATTTCGGCTGATTATAGTCTTCGACGTGCCTTGAGAAGTTTCAGTATATTAAAAGCACTGAAAGGAACAGCTCACATTAATATAAACAATAGGTTATAAAATATTCATGCCCTAATTCCTGTCTATTTAATTAATGCAGAATTCATACATAAAATACAATCCTCATCAGGTTTCAAACAAATACCCTGGGATCTTTCCAAGGATAACAATTTGCTTTCTCCAAATATTTTTATTGTGAGCCCTGTGCCATGTCCAAAAAAAGTATGGAATGTGGAGCATTACAGTCATGTTCGAGTGTTTGTTAAGTTTCATAACAAAGTCTAGGAGCTTTCTACACTTAGCCCATGATGTGGGAAAATTACAAAAAAGTCACAACTTATAAATTCAGGTTTTCAGTTAGGGCAGCACTGGCTCAGTGGTTAGCACTGCTGCCTCACAGCACCAGGGATCCGGATTCAATTCCGCCCCCAGGCAACTGTCTGTGTGAAGTTTGCACATTCTCCTCATGTCTGCATGGGTATCCCCTCTCTGGGGAAGGTTCTGGAAGGAGCTCCTGGGGCAGCAGTGGGGAATCAACCCCCTAAATAGTGGGTGGTATGGTGGCTCAGTGGTCCGCACTGCTGCCTCACAGCAGCAGGGACCCAGGTTCGATTCTAGCCTTGGGCGACTGTCAGTGTAGAGTTTGCACATTCTTCCCATGTCTGCATGGGTTTCCTCCCACAATCCTAAGATGTGTAGGTAAGTGAATTGGCCATGCTAAATTGCCCATAGTGTTAGGGGCATTAGTCAGGGGTAAATATAGGGTCTGGGTGGATCACTGTTCCGAGAGTTGATGTGGACTTGTTGGGCCGAAGGCCCTGTTTCCATACTGCAGGGAATCTAATCTTCTGTGCATCATTCTTCCATAATGTATTGTTCATTACCATCCAGTGACCTTCTGCTGGAACTGCAGTGTTGCATATTTAGACATTAGATCAAAAGGAGCCAAAAGCAGGCCAAGAGTCTTCCATGTTCCCTGTTCAGACACACAGAGTATGGTTACATAGTTATAGTAATATACTCTGAGCACAGACATGATTGAAAATCCACATCCACACACACCTTCAAGGTTACTTTTGATGCAATGGATTACAGGGTCTTGCTGTCCACATATCAGAGGCATTAAGTAAAATTTCAGGCTACTGTGGCTATAATACAAAGTCTAGTTAAAATATGAATAAAGTGTTAAGAGTTAGTTGGGATTTAAGAAAGCAGACAAGATTCTGCTTCCCACTAAAACTGTAAGTATGTATCTCTTTCCAGTGCAAATTATCTTTCAACCTCCTTAATCTAATAAAAGTGAACAGCTTAATAGCCACACCCTGTATGTGACAACAAAATAACTTATTCAGTTAGATTTGGCTTGAAATGTGAGATCAGATATGCAGTGAATATGTTCAAGGTTTTCACACATACAGTGAAAGCTGAGTTTAATACACACTTGAGAATTCAACCATAAATCCACATGCCAATAAAACATAGCCAGCACAAGTCATGCTGCGCACAAACTATTAAATCAAGATCAGATTTTATGCTGTCATTTAATGCATTTAAATATTACAGTAAAAGTCAAAATGTTCCTTACTTAGATCTCCAACACAGCAGGACACACATATGAATCCAGATCAACCAACTCTATTAGTCACTACATTATATTCATGTTTCTCACCTGTATAGGTTTTCATCCCTTTTAGCTGTCTTGTATCTAATTATTTTTGAGGTTCAATTCTGAAGGGTTTCTTGCTTTTAATTTTTTTTTAAAAAGGGACAGCTACCATTTCAACATTAAACTGACACTGAACAAAACTCCAAAAAAAGTCACATTGTAATGAAAAACCTACAGCCAAAACATTAGTTGAATGTGTTATATGCAGTAATTTACAAAAACATATGCCTGAAGTAAATTAGTTAATTTGAGAGATAGGGTTAGTTATGAAGATGTCACTTCTTCTCATTTCTTCCACTTAATTTGCAGAACTGCAAATTCACTTATTATAATCATTGGGCTATATTTCCATCTCCCTGGCAACTGATGTATGGACGAGCAATTCAGTGAGAGAACAAAAGAGAAAAGAAGAAAGACAAAAAAAAGGACACAGTGAAACAGGAAGGAAGAGGAGAGGTCGATTCACCTTCTATATATACCCAGCTCCTATCCAATCCCAATTTGTATATGACACCATATGAAGATGGAGTCACTGGGTCCAGTTCCCATAACTGCGTAAAAGTGAGGTCAATTGGTGCAGTCACACAGCCAGTGCTGAGAGAGTGACGCATGTGGTGTCAAGTAAGCCTTTCATAAGAGAAATTCCCTAATGGGCACATACTGTCCAATCCTCAAAACAAAGAAGCAACTGTGGGTTTACAGAAGCTATGCCATTGTCACTCATTTACTTAAATTGAAAGGTATCACACTTATTGAACTCTGAAATATGCTTAACCAAAATATCACAAGCTTTCAGTCTTTGAATAATTCAGGTTATACATAAAGTCACTTTACAATAGGTGGCGTAATACAAAAAAAAGTGACAAGGAGTTTATAAAAATATTGCAAATGTCAGAATTGCAATATACAAACAGGAATTCTTTGAAAACCCACAACATTCGTGCTTTGACCCATAAACAAGTCTCTGACACTGAGATTGGTGATTACAAAAGAAAAGATATTTAAGCTTTGTTAGCATCCATGTAACCCCCATCATTGCAATGTCACATTTTAAGTCTGTGATCATTCACCATTTGACTTGACGTTCTCAGCCTTCACATTTACAAAATGCACCTTAAATACTTGGACCATACATCACAAACACATACATGAATATGGCCTCCACAATGTGCCTTTCTTGTAATCTTTACTCTCAACCATCCAATTATCTGGCTTATTGGACAAGGTTAGAACTGGCTTGATTTACTCAAGCATGTACATGCAGCACAAGTCACTGCAACTACAAAGCTTCCTAACCACAGCAAAAAACACTCTGCTACAATGCAGAAAAGACAGGAGTACAAACCCAGCTGTTGCTAATGTAGGTATAAATACAGCTCTTAACATACATTCAACTTTTGCTTGAACACAGAGTAAAACCAATATGCAGTTATGATACACACCAAGTTTTCTAAATTTACTTTTCACTTTAATTCATCAGAAATAATAATATATGGTATAATACATGAAGGGCTCACTAATTATAGGACCTTGAAAAGAGGATAAAAGGTGTCTTTGCCATAAATTTCCAACATCTGAGAAGCACCATTGAAACATTGGGTTTTGCTGCTTCAACTTAAATTTAAGTTCTCTACCTATGCTCATTGTAGGAGTACTCCACTTTACCTGAATCAGCTTGGAGCCATCTCAATGCGTTTCTTAGTTAATTGAGCAAACTATACCCACCCTGACAAAAATTCGCATTCAATTAAAAATATCAATAATTCAGGCTTTAGGTTAAACCTGTTCATTGGCTTAATTTGGATACACTAAATGGTAAGTACTAGCTTCTGTTTTGTTAAAGAATTTACTCAATTTAAAAAATTAAATTCTTAAATTAACCTGATCAGAAATAAGAGATAATAGCCAACTATAAGAAAAATGATTTGCAACCAAATGGTTAAAATCTTCAACAATTTTAAGAAAACATGAACAAAAGTATTAAACAGTTTGGATGCAGTTATTCAATAAAAACTCAGTTTCCTCATGGCCATTGTAAGATGTTACAGAGCATGCACAGACAAAACATTTACTTATTTGCTTTCATACAAGATCTTAGCTTTAAGCACCAAAACACAAATGCCCTCTTGGTTTTTCCAAACTGAAATTAGTCTAAACAACAGCAACAAAACCAAATACAGGAGTGACTGACATGAACACTGACGGAATGTAAACAAAGAATTAAATACCAATCAACCTCTAATAGAGTCACCCAACCAAAATGTAACAACGTTACAAAAACATTTCACCAAAATATAAACACACTTGCTGTGAAACTGCCTTAGTGTGAACTGCCAAAGATAAAAATTACTAAGGTGAAGGATACAATGCCACAAACAGTAAAACAGATACACTTCTGAAAGCAGTCTGTATAAGCCTAAAAATGCAGCGTGAATATAATGATCACCTGATCTCATTCCCCCTTGTTAATTATATATAATAAGCAAAACCACTGCTGGCCACATCAATACAGTGTACGAAGGGCCATCTCAATACTAAGGTCCCAGGAGAAAAATATTTTCTTTCATCTTGACAATTCAAAACCACTACCCATTGTCCCAGCTGCCTTCTCTTACTTTCGCAAAATCAAAAATTACAAGGGCCACAAAACCTTTATTCCTTCAATTGAATTACAAAATAAAGAAAGTAAGACATCATAAATCACCATTATTACAGAATGCAGCCTTGAAATTATATAAATTCTGAGTGTGACAGATTACTACAGAAATTATAATGGAGCTCTCTTTGGAAGCAAGATGACATTCATTCTAATGTAAAATGTTGTTTTTTAATGAAAATCAGTAACCCAACACTGGAATTATGATGACTTAATGCTGTGGTGCTAAGAATCATTACATTTAAATCACGTTTAAAAATGCTTGCATTAATTTTTTGGAAACAGAAACTTTCTGTAGTTGTCTTTTGAGAACAATATCACATGAGATGGATTAACTAATTTCACCTTTATTTTACTTGTTTTTGATCACAAAATACTCCCTTACAGCACTGTGGATCTTTGTTTCAAATCAATAGGTCACCATCACTAGCTCAAGGACAACTTGGGATGAACAGTAAATGCATGCCTAGCCAGTGACACTCACTTACCATGATTGAATTAAAAATAACAGGAATTCCAAACGACACCTTATTTCTCCTCCAGCAGGACATCATACCAACAGACTAAGCTTAGGCCCATCAGGTATCCATACATATATTTCTGTGGATGGGAAATAAGAATTGATCTTTTAACAGAGTGTTAGCATTGATTCGATAGCCCAAATGGCCTTCCTCTGTGCTGCTATAATTTATGACCTCATATTACATCAACAAGGACTCCCATTACACCTTTACTGATTGCTACTCAGAATGGCATTGACACTAATACCACAATAGGATAGCAATCTGCATTTACTGTTCATCCCAAATTGTCCTTGAGAAGGTGGTGGTGACCTATTGACTTGAAAGGAAAGAGCCACAGTGCTCATAGGGAGAGTGTTTTGTGATCAAAAGCATGTACAATGAAGGTGTGAAATTAGTTAACCTGTCTCATGTAATTGTAGAAGGAACGTACAATGTAGAAGGAATCAGAGATTGCCTATCCCACGATGAATCAGTGTCAACTTCCTCAATGTTCACAACCTCAAGAAGTGTCAAAACTTTTTGTAAGACTCCGTACCATACAATGCAGTATTTATATCCACTTAGCCATGAAGGATGGCTTTTTAAAGCCATAACAGATAGGTTTTTAAAAACAGATTGAAAGGAGAACGTCCGACATAAATGCTCATTATTTTACTGCAGAAATACATTTTGATTATCAAACACTATTACTGTAAACATTATACAATCTTGAGAGATTTCTGACATTAGGATTAGTCAAGGTTTATAAAAGGATGACATTTCCTTTTCATTTTCATAAAATGAAAGCTAGAATATAGAAATACACATCTGCCAAGATTACACAGTATTCGCAAATCAACAGAATTTTAATCAAGCATTGTGCAACTCAATCCATTTGGGAATATAAGGGTCTTATTAAAACTGGCTATAGAACATAGAACAGTACAGTACAGGCCCTTCGATCGTCTATATTATCTCAGCCTTTTATCCTATTCTCAGGCTAACCTACATTGTACTAACTTCCATGAGTCGCTTAAATGTCCCTATTGTGTCTGACTCTATTATCACTGTTGGGTTCGAATTGTTACCAAGCCTCCTCATTCATACCAAATACTTTTCATGAAATCCACAAAAGACAGGAGAATGGCAAAGGCAGAAATGCCACCATTACCATGTTGTGGGAGAAAGGCAACAACTGTCAGAATCACTTTGTTGTCCAATACAAATGAAAACATTATGCAGGTTTGACCTTTCAAACATAATTCAACTACAATTAGGTACACAACACACTAGATACCCTCTTATGTGACAGATGATTTTTATCTTCTTTAGTTATTAATCTCTGGCAGAAATTAGGAGTACAGAGTAATTATTTCCACAGTGTTTGAGAACATGTCCTCCAGCACTGACTGGGACTAAAGCGTATTGAAGTCTCCAAATTTTGGGTCACCCAGGTTAAATTTAACACCAACTGGAGCAATTCCCCAGCTCTTTGAGGTGTTTGTGAAGAACATGCATGCAGAGATGCAGAAAATTGTGTTTTTATATTAGAGAAAAGAAGCCTTCGATCGCCTAGGGGCGGCACGGTGGCACAGTGGTTAGCACTGCTGCCTCACAGCGCTAGAGACCCAGGTTCAATTCCCGCCTCAGGCGACTAACTGTGTGGAGTTTGCACGTTCTCCCCGTGTCTGCGTGGGTTTCCTCCGGGTGCTCCGGTTTCCTCCCACAGTCCAAAGATGTGCAGGTCAGGTGAATTGGCCATGCTAAATTGCCCGTAGTAAGAGGTAAGGGGTAAATGTAGGGGTATGGGTGGGTTGCGCTTCGGCGGGGCGGTGTGGACTTGTTGGGCCGGAGGGCCTGTTCCCACACTGTAAGTAATCTAATCTAAGTAATCTAATCTAAAGCTTGAAAAGACAGGAAGATAGGAAGAAAAGGCGGATGTATTTAGAGCATGAGTTGAGCATAAAGTCAAGATAGTCAAAGTCTCTACCACTGATGGTGGTAGGAAAATGTTAACTCACTTCAAAACGGGATATAAGACACGTGCAAATCTGTCCAGAATGAAGCACAGATTTGCACATTATTAACTGCCTCACTCAAGACTACAAGAATGGACAATGTGGGAAAGTAGGAAAAGCATCAGTTTAAGAGAGGACTGATTAAAGTCTTGATTGGTCAGCTCTGATTTCTCTTGCTAGAACTTCCACCTAAGGTGGCTTATACCAGTTAAGATTTCATTCTGGTGTTGCAACATATCACTCTCTATTTCCAAGTTTGAAAGACCAACCCTGCAAATGTACTGAGTGCAATTCATTCCAATACTTGTACATGCAATACAAATTAAAACAGATCTCCACAGGTTCACAATACATTTTCCATTTTTCATACAGCTCAAACTAGCTTTAACCATTTTTTTCCCCCAATTTAAACAGAAGAGGCAAGATGTACATTACACTGTTTAATCTGAGCAAGCAGCAAGATGAGAGGAAGAGCTTGAGCAATGACCCCAGGCAGGCTTTCCTTTTACTGGGGCCTTATTTTTGCTCAATGATGTAGATCTTATCTCTTAAACTTATCAAGCTAATAAGCAAACAAACTGATCTGGCAAAACAATGGAACTTGATGAAGCACAGTATAGCTACAAAAGGAAGGAAGCTGGATGGGTCAATGAGCAGCGGGATGCTTGAAAAGGTGGATACAATGCCACATTCCAGAGATTGTTCACTGATTGATTGCCTCTCCTCACTCTGTCAGGCTTCCTCTCCTATTCACTGACAAAAGAAAGGTGCAATCTTTTAAAAGCCTGTGCTTTAATTATTTTTCCACAATCTGCTTTTAAGCACATCACTGAAAAATTATGAACTTGTGCACCAGACAATTTGCCATACAGAAATCAAAAGAGAAAATGCTGGAAAATCTCAGCAGGTCTGGCAACATCTGTAAGGAGAGAAAAGAGCTGATGTTTCAAGTCTAACTGACCCTTTGTCAAAGCTAAAAGAAGGGAGAAATAGGGAGGTATTTATACTAGTATTTTCCTAGTATAAATACCTCCCTATTTCTCCCTTTATTTAGCTTTGACAAAGGGTCAGTTAGACTCGAAACATCAGCTCTTTTCTCTACTTACTCTTGCTGCCAGACCTGCTGAGATTTTCCAGCATTTTCTCTTTTGGTTTCAGATTCCAGCATCCGCAGTAATTGTTTTGCCATACAAACAACTTTCCGTCCACTTTTATGTTACAATTCCTTACTTAAAAAGCAAATTTTTGGGGATCCAAGATGGCGGCGATCTAGGAAGATCACACTGCAGAGCTCCGCACCACGGTGCAAGCTGGATGAACTCTTATCCCACCCAACCCGGACCACTGCAATATCCTGGGACTCTGGAAAGGTCGTGGATTCCCAGAAAACTGTTAAAAATCAACTTACCTTGGTTTTTGCCATCCAGGGGTGCCAAAGAAGAGAGGAGGACTGTCCGACACCAGACCTGCAGACCAGCCTGAAGGATCCTTGGACTCTATTTTTTGCCAGGCCCTGGTGAAGGAGCTCGTGAAGTCTCACGAGATGTTGGGTAAGCAGATAGCGGAGAAGCTGACCCCGATCTCAATCATGCTGCAGAAGCATGAACAGCAGCTGGGAGTCCTGCAGAAAAGGACGGATGAGGTAGAACACAGAATCGCAGTAGTGGAAGCTGATAGCGGTTCCTCTATGAATGGATCCAAGCCCTGGAGACGCAGGTCCGTAATTTGCTTGACCAAGTTGATGACCTCGAGAACAGGGGCAGGAGAAAAAAAATTTGGATCGTTGGTCTGTCGGAGGGTAAGGAAGGTGAATGGCTGGCAGAATTTATTGAGGACTGGTTGCTGAAATTGCTTAACTTTGAGGCTGGAATGAGAGGCTTGAAGATCGAGAGGGCTCACCGGGTCACGGCGCAGAGGTCAGGTCTGGGTCAACGTCCCCGTCCTATTTTGGTGCAGTTTCATCATTATAGAGATAAGGAGAGAATCGTGGAAGCTTTCAGAATCCGGGGAAGGATCCGACGGCCCTAGTTTACTAGGGTTCTAAGATTATGTTCTTCCAGGACTTCTCAGTGATCCAAAAAAGAAAATCCTATGCCGGCATCGAGAAGACTGAAGGAGCTTGGGATCAAATACTCTGAGGTATCCTGTGGTGCTTCGGAGCACCTTAGATGGATTTGTACATCTCTTTGACACATGAACAAATTAACTTAATCTGAACAATTTAGTATGTACAAATAGCAGTGGTGTTTGGGTGTGCCTTTGTTTTTTCTTAAAAGAAAAAAGAGGAAGTCCAGCGGGTGCTTTCATTTCCTATCTTTTTGATTGGCAATAATCTGGTCTAAACTATGTTTGGTGGCGGTTGAGATATACACTTTCAACTTCTAAGTTATACCAAAGGATGGGTGGGGTACCTCTCCCTTTCTTGTTCAAAATTTCCTTATTCACATTGCTACTCCTTGTGTATTTTCTCTCTTTTCTGCTTGTGTTTGCGGTATGGCTCTAGCTTGGAGGAGGGAAAATGGGTTGGGATGGCTAGATGCCTACTTAAGGGTAGTTTATGCCTAGTTCAGGTATTTAAATGCCTGGGCTGCAGTATTAGCAGCGGGATGGGAAGTTGGGTTTTGGGACGTGTAGTTGCCCCATTTGGGCAGAGGGTGAGTTCCCTTATTTAGCGCCGTTGGCACTTTATACATTGGTTTCATTTTTGTTGTATATCGTTTTTGATAGCTTTGTAGGTTTGTTAATTGTAGTGGTTTTAGTTTATGTAGATTTTATGTTCAATGGATCTTGCGACACTAAGGCTCGCGAATTGTGGTTCGAGTTCCTCCTCTCTGGAATCTAAATGTTACTGCAGAAGGTTATGGCTAATGACTTAATTAAATGGTGCACCTGGAACATCAAGGGGAGTCACTCACCAATTAAGAGGGAGAAGGTACTTTTCAGTCTCAAAAAGGAAAAGGTGAATATGGCTTTGATGCAGGAGACACACTTGGATGATAGGGAGCATTTGAAATTAAAGAAGAATGGTTTTGATCAGGTTTACTTTTCATCTTTTGATACCAGAGGTAGGGAATGGCCATATTGGTTCAGAGGAATGTCCCATTTAACTTACTAGATTGTGTTAATGACACACACGGGAGGTTTGTAACTCTCAAAGTCCTGATAAACAGGGAAGAATACTGTATTTTAAATGTTTATTGCCCTCTAGCCTATCCCCTCAAATTTCTGGTCGATGTGTTCTCTAAACTGATCAATCTTGAGTCCCAGCCTATCATTATAAGGGGAGATTTTAATTGCCTTATGGATCCCACAGCAGACAGGTTGCCCAAAGAAAATGGGGGAGATACTAAATGAATATTTTGCATCAGTATTTACTGTGGAAAAGGATATGGAAGATATAGACCGTAGGGAAATAGATGGTGACATCTTGCAAAATGTCCAGATTACAGAGGAGGAAGTGCTGGATGTCTTGAAACAGTTAAAGGTGGATAAATCCCCAGGACCCGATCAAGTATACCCAAGAACGCTGTGGGAAGCTAGAGAAGTGATTGCTGGGCCTCTTGCTAAGATACTTGTATCATCGATAGTCACAGGTGAGGTGCCGGAAGACTGGAGGTTGGCAAATGTGGTGCCACTGTTTAAGAAGGGTGCTAAAGACAAGGCAGGGAACTATAGACCAGTGAGCCTGACCTCGGTGGTGGGCAAGTTGTGGGAGGGAATCCTGAGGGACAGGATGTACATGTATTTGGAAAGGCAAGGACTGATTCGGGTTAGTTAACATGGTTTTGTGAGTGGGAAATCATGTCTCACAAACGTGATTGAGTTTTTTGAAGTAACAAAGAAGAATGATGAGGGTAGAGCAGTAGATGTGATCTATATGGACTTCAGTAAGGCGTTCGACAAGGTTCCTCATGGGAGACTGATTAGCAAGGTTAGATCTCATGAATACAGGGAGAACTAGCCATTTGGATACAGAACTGGCTCAAAGGTAGAAGACAGAGGGTGGTGGTGGAGGGTTGTTTTTCAGATTGGAGGCTTGTGACCAGTGGAGTGCCACAAGGATCAGTGCTGGGTTCTCTACTTTTTGTCATTTACATAAATGATTTGGATGCGAGCATAAGAGGTACAGTTAGTAAGTTTGCGGATGACACCAAAATTGGAGGTGTAGTGGACAGTGAAGAGGGTTACCTCAGATTACAACAGGATCTGGACCAGATGGGCCAATGGGCTGAGAAGTGGCAGATGGAGTTTAATTCAGATAAATGCAAGGTGCTGCATTTTGGGAAAGCAAATCTTAGCAGGACTTGTACACTTCATGGTAAGGTCCTAGGAAGTGTTGCTGAACAAAGAGACCTTGGAGTGCAGGTTCATAGCTCCTTGAAAATGAAGTCACAGGTAGATAAGATCGTGAAAAAGGCGTTTGGTATGCTTTCCTTTATTGGTCAGAGTATTGAGTACAGGAGTTGGGAGGTCATCTTGCGGCTGTACAGGGCATTGGTTAGGCCACTGTTGGAATATTGCGTGCAATTCTGGTCTCCTTCCTATCGGAAAGATGTTGTGAAACTTGAAAGGGTTCAGAAAAGATTTACAAGGATGTTGCCAGGGTTGGAGGATCTGAGCTACAGGGAGAGGCTGAACAGGCTGGGGCTGTTTTCCCTGGAGCGGAGGCTGAGGGGTGACCTTATACAGGTTTACAAAATTATGAGGGGCATGGATAGGATAAATAGACAAAGTCTTTTCCCTGGAGTCGGGGAGTCCATAACTAGAGGGCATAGGTTTAGGGCATAGGCATATACACCCTTCAGGCAGGGATTTTATGTTTTTTTTCCAAACAACACATATGTTACACCATGAATAGTTTTTTTTCTGATCCCCATGGCAACCTTGGACTCGGTGGCATCGTGTACGATTGGTAATATTACCATCTCCAAACACGCCCTAATGTACCTGCTGGTTAAGATTCAGGACGTTACTTGAGATGCAGAGAAGGCATTTGACAGAATTGAGTGGCAGTTCCTTTTTTATCATCTGGAGTGGTTTGACTTGGGCACTGGCGAATGGATTCCTTTATCCTTAAAGATAACAAGTTTGTGGAGTACTTCTCCAGGGAATTTTGGGCGTTCCTAGGCATTAATTCAGGTTTAGTTAGTAGCCCGTCTGTCCATTGGGAAACTGCCAAAATCTATGACAGGGGGTTAGTTATTTCCTAATCTGCCAGTAGAAGGCAGCAGAAGGGCGAACTGCAACATCTCCTCAAAGCACAGCTGAAGGCAGCCAAGAAGGCTTACTCTGACAGGCCCACGTTAGTCAAGCTACAGACGATTACGATGCTGCTGTCTGCATTGAATTCCGTGCTCACGCAGACAGCAAAGAAGGAGCTTACTTTCGCAAAGCAAGGTTATATGAGCATGGTGACAAGCCAGGCAAGTACCTAGCATATCTCGCCCGGAAAAGGAGCGTCCCTCAAGCCATTATGTCAATTAGGGAAGGGTCTGGGAACCTAACATGTAATTCCAAAAAGATTAATGTGCCATGACAGAGATTTTACAATAAGTTAATCAATCTGAAGGTTGTGAGGAGGGACGGGTCAAGGATCTGAAGCTCCTGGGCATGACCCCCAAACAAGAGGCTTTTCTCAATGCCCCCTTTTCACAGCAAGAGGTGTAGGAGGCTGTGAACTAGCTTCAGAGTGGAAAGGCGGCTGGTCCTGATGAACTTCTCAGTGAATTCTATAAGGAATTCATAAACATATCATCAGGCCCGATGCTCAATGTGCTTAATGACACACAGTCATGATAATCTCCCGCCATCTCTGAGCGGCCAATATTTTACTTATTCTTAAAGAAGGGATGGTCCCAGAGGACTGTGCTTTGTACAGGACAATTTCATTCTCTAAGACTCTTCCATTAAAGCTGGAGACCGTGCTACCTTCTATTGTTAAAGAGGATCAGACAGGCTACATAAAGGGCCGCAGATCCTCCAAAATGTTAGGAGGCTGCTTAATGTAATTCGAGCGTACCAACAACAGTCAATACAGGGATGAGTGATTTTTCGAGATGCAGAGAAGACATTTGACGGAATTGAGTGGCCATACCTTTTTTATAGTCTGGAGTGGTTTGGCTTGGGTAAAGCCTTTTATAAAATGGGTAAAGGTTCCCTATAGTGACCCTCTTGCAGTGGTCATCACCAATTGGGTATGATCAAGCAATTTTAACATTTTTAAGGGCAACCAGCAGGGCTGTCCCCTTTTGCCACTGCTTTTTACATTGGTGATTGAACTATTAGTGGAGGCCATTCGTAGGGATCCTAATATATTGGCTCCAGAAATCGGGTCAAAATTACAGAAGATTTCATTATACATGGATGATGTTCTCATTTTTTTGTCTAATTCAGCAGTTTTGGTGCCTTGCCTGATAAAACGCATCAGCACGTTTTGCACCTTTTTGGGGTACCAGACTAATTTTGCAAAGTCAGAGGCAATGCCTATGGGTGGTCTTACGAAGGTGCTAGGTCTTGAGGGTGACTAGAGATTCCCATTTAAGTGGCTACAGGGGCGTTTTGTGTATTTAGGCATATTCATCACTCCAGTTCTTGATCAGTTGTTCAAAGCTAATTTTGTTCAATTATTTGACAAAATCAAACAAGATCTTCAAAGATGAGTGGGGCTTCTGGTCTCATGGTTAGGTCAGATAGCGCTTATTAAGATGAATATTCTCTGTTTGTTGTACCCTATCAAGATGCTCCCCCTGATTTTCCATAAGCAAATGTTCAGGAGTCTGAACGGCTGGTTCAGCTCTTATTTGGCATCGTAAGCAGCCCCTTACTAAATTAACTGCAACTGCCTCTCAGATTTGGGGAGTGGATTCTACAGGACATTAAAAACCACTAACTAAGCTCACTTTTATCTTACGTGAGTGATTGGGTTTGTGGGGACCCTCTTTCAATATGGTTAGACATCAAAACCTCTCAGGCAGAGTGCCCCCTTACTAGCTTGCTGTTTTTGGCCAAAATGAGGACAGTTCGGGAATACTGCCATAACCCAATAGTTATCAATACTGTTAAAGCATGGAGATCAATTCGGCAGAGGGAAGGCAATATTGACAAATCATCATCTTTTACACCTATAGTGGGTATGGCAGGTTTTCAACCAGGGATGATAGATTCAGGATTCAAACATTGGGCAGTTAGGGGTGTGTCTTGCATGGGAAATTTATTTGAGGAAGACACAATGATGTCCTTTGATCAGTTAGCACGGAAATAAGAGCTATCTAACAGGGACTGCTTTTGTTTTTTTCAAGTTAGGGATTTTATTCAAAAAAAAGAGACTACACTTTTGATTGATCCCTACAAGTTTGACAGAGAGGAGGGTGCTCAGTGCTAAAAGTACATTTTCTGTCAGCACTTTATATCATCAATTGTGGGCGTCTCCTCAGATGAGTTTGATCGACTCTACAGGGTGTGGGAGAGAGCTACGAGTTGAGGTCTCCTTAGAGGCATGGGAAAATATTTGGGATAACACAAGAAAGATATCAATTTGCAATAGGACCCATGCTTTACAGTCAAAGATTCTCCACAGGATCCACTTGGCTCCGGATCGTTTGTCAAAAGTTAAATCAGGGGTACCTTCAACATGTCCCAAGTGCAAGGTTGGTATGGGCACGCCTACCCATCGTCTCTGGTCCTGTGGTAGGCTTCAAACATACTGGAGCGCTCTGGCGGGTGCAACGGAAGGGATTTTGGGTGTAAGGGTGGAGAAGGACCCAATTTCTCTTCTTGGCCTGCTCATTGATTCCCTGTAGATGCGCTAAAGAAAAATACTTTTCAACATCCTCACTTTCTGCACAAGAAAGAATACCTTGTTCAGTTGGGTATCTGAAAATCCTGCCAGATTGGCGGAAGATTGTTATGGAGCATATCCCCTCAGATTTTCTCACAAGTATGGTACACCACAAGACTGACAATTTTTATAAGTCATGGTGGCCATTTTTGGAATATCTGGACACAGATTTGTCTGCCACACTAATAAGGGTTTTATATAGCTGTAAAGATTGTGTTTCATGAGTCCAATATCCAGAGAGGGGGAACTGTGAATATATGAATATGTGAAAAATAATGCTCTCGATATTCAAGAGGGAGTGTTTTGTTTGGTTGAGCTGAGTTATTATTAGTTTGTTGTTGGTTATTATTTATTTAGTTAAGTAGTTAATTGGAGTTTTTTACATATATATATTTTTCTATACATATTTATACATTTGTACATGAGGGTGGATTATGCAAAGCTGATGTAGAAACCAACTTAGAGGCTTGGCATTGCAAATTCCGGAAAAGGTTATTGTGGAGAGAAAAAAAAAATTCAATTTTGGATTCTAATATTTATTTCAGTATGAGCTGGACTTCTGTAATCCCATCTACAAAGATGTTGCCGCTACATTAATTTGGTTGGGATTTTATTTCATTTTTTTGGTGTTCTTTCTTTGTATTGTTTTGAACTGTATTGTTTTGTATTTGTTGTTATAATAAAAAATCTATTTCTCAATAAATATATTTTAAAAAAATTTTTTCAACTATCAAGCACAGTACTTTTGAGACTTTTTAATAAATCTGAATATTTGACTATATCATACAGGATCTTCAAAGATATTTCATTTCACAGGAGGGACTTTCAGGATTGTGTGTGAAATGTGATAAGCTTCCACTCACCTAAATTAGCAAAATCTCTCTTTCCTTCCTTAAATTTAACAGTTTGAAATTGGCCCATATGGCTGCCAGTGCTGTCCTAATCAGCAAACCCCTTAATGAATGAGGAAGGCCACCAATTTGATATATCCACCATGCGGTTGGAGTAGTGCAACAGCAGAAAGGCATTACCAACTGTATTTTGTTTAGGCATCTTACATCCATTACAAACTTAAGCTCATCTAAAACTCTGTTGGCTGTATTCCTAATCCAGCATCTGCAGTCATTGTTTTTACCTAGTTAATTTTAACCCTACTGCGAATCCTCTTGCAAGGATGCCTGCCTTGAAGAAGTTTTCCTCCTCTCCTCGGATGCTGCCTGAACTGCTGTGCTCTTTTAGCACCACTGATCCAGAATCTGTATTCCTAATCAGACCAGCTCGTTCACCAATCACCCCTATGCAAAGTAACAACATTGAGACATTTCTTGAATGGGAGCCAATGCCAAAAATCTTATCTTTGTTTTCAAATCCAGCCAAGGACTCTTCTCTCCTTATCCCTGTAATTTCTACCAGCACAGGGATACCTGCTCTCCTCTTGCACGTTTCCAAAATTACAACTTACGCTGCTGAGGCCCCAAGCTATGTTATTCTCTCATTAAACCTCTCCACACCTCAATCCTCCTATAAGTCATTCAAAAATCTCCATCTTTTGGTCTTAACTCTTGGTCATCTGCTCAAGTATCCCATAATGGGTGCCACGCTTTGTTTGATTATGCTCCTGCTGCAGCATATTTTTTGTTCCAGTTAAGAGCTCTGAAGAACATAACTGATACATTCCTCAATGAAACACTGAAAAGCTACTGCTGCAACCAAATTAATGTAGCGGCAACATCTTTGTAGATGGGATTACAGAAGTCCAGCTCATACCGAAATAAATATTAGAATCCAAAACTGATTTTTTTTTCTCTCCACAATAACCTTTTCCGGAATTTGCAATGCCAAGCCTCTAAGTTGGGTTTCTACATCAGCTTTGCATAATCCACACGGCTAACAAAATCATAGATTTGGTAGAAGAATGTGGCACTCCTACTACTAAGGCAATAACATTATCAGGAAAAACACAAATACAAATATACTGACAGTCACTCATTTAGAAATTGGAACTTGAGAATCTCCTGCTGTTTGAGTGGGACATAGGGTGAGAGCAACAGCAGCCTCCCCAGTGCAAGGGAATAATTGCTAAAAGAAATGACGAGCTTGGGAAATAAAAATGTCAAGAGGGCCTTAGAAGTGGTAGCTTAACACAGCTTTACAGGGAGAGAAATGCCAGATTGAATTAACAAGGGAGAAGGTTCCCAGTATAAACTAATGTGTAGAGGATTTAACAAGAGGAGAGCTCCCATGAAAGGATGAGGAGCCAGTTGGAGGACTACACTGCTGAATTAAGTCTAGGCTAGGAAGTGCTTTGAACTAAGGAAAGTGACTGTTTTGATATATTTGGACTAATTTACATGCTGATTATTCTGTCAAAAATTTAAACCTAAAAATAGAAACAAAACAAATGAATCATAGTATGTCTTCATACTGAAAACATCTAGTGGAAGATATTTCTAGGGTTCCCTTGAAATGTAGTTCTTATTTATTTCAAGATTTGAACCACATTTGTTTTAGCTATTTCAACATTTACATTCCTTCTGAGTATTGCACATACTTATTATCATTTTCTGATTATACCATTTAAGCTTTAAAGCCAGTGAACAGACACACTTTCAGGACTGGGTTTCCATTGGTTCCTCGTTTAGAAGCAAATCAGTTAAGGGTTCTTGTGGTGTAGTGATAATGTCCTACTTTTGAGCCAGGAGGTTCATGTCCCACCTGCTCCATAATTATGTAATAATACCTCTGAACAGGTCGATTAGAAAATATTTAGAAGCAATTGGTTAGCTTTTGACCATTTTCTAGGTTGGCATGTGTAAAGACCTAGTTGAATCTTACCACATACTTTCTCCATCACAGCCATTACTCAACTCCCAACAGCCCAATAAGCTGTTACGGGTTGATAACATATGATAAAAAAAACAGGACTCAAATCATGAAACAAAATCTCAAAATATCAATGTCCCTGGTATATTCTCCCCCATTTCTCCCCTGAACACCTGAAAATCCAGACACATCATGGGTTACAGTTCCACAGTCACAGAATATCTTTTGATACTTCATCTAAATATGAATTCCTCATTTACTGGTCTAGACATTTAATGTCAGCTGTCTATCAGCTGATGGGAGAGCATCCATTCTGCTCTTATATATTGTGTGCACACAAGCATTTTGTACGACAAGGATCACTGAAAGTCAGTTACGGCTGTTCACTGGCTGATTTTTCTCTATGTAGCCCCAAAAAGAAAATCAACTTGAGCTGACAACAGCTATCGCAGTGCACACAACTCATTAATCTGGATCTGTCGTACTCAATCCCACAAAGGACTTAACAATACACTGATCTAAGTGTGAGGTAATATTGAGAAAGTTTGCACAGGATTCACCTTATTTATCACAGCACTTAAACATTCATCATGGAAAATTTAACAAATTTACTTTAAGAAATGTAATTATAACTGTAATAATACAAATCATTCTACCACCAAGTTCCAGTAGTACACTACACAGTGCAAAAAAAAGATTAAGTCAGTTATAACATGTTAAAAGCATTCTACAAGTATAATGCAACAAATTGCTTAAAAGTTATCCATGAACTTCTATTCGGGTATACCAAATTTACTTCAAAACCTCAAATCGGTTAAAGCTCTTCCCGTTCTTGGACAAAATTATCTCAGATTATCCATTATTTTAATGACATAATTGAAATTATAATACTTGGGGCTGAAGCTTTCAATCAATGTGTCAGAGAACAGTTTGGCCTTTGAAGCCACACTTTTAAAATACTGTAGCAAGACAAATCAATGAAGGAATATTTTATAACAGAGCCTGAAAATTTCTTCACTGTTCATGTGATTGTGATAGACAGTCTGGCACTACTAAAATGATATTAAAAGCATTAAAATATCAATATTAAAATATCATTTTCATTTACATTTTGTTCTTACTAAAAGCAAGGTTTTGTAGTAGTATGAAATGGAGCATTTTTAGTATGCTTGTAAATGAATTTTGCTTTAACCACTAGTATCTAATACCAGTACCATTCTCATCTCAATAATAAGTTCGGAGCTTGTTTTATGAAGGAAGGTTGATTCTTCAACCATTGGAATGTAGAAGAATGAGAGGCGACAATATTGAAACACAGCATGTTAAGGGACTTGACATGTTGAATTTTGGGGTGTTTTCCCTTGAAAATAGGTCAGAACTAGGCAGCACACCTTAAGAATAAGAAGCGTCGCTGAGAAGACTGAGAAAATGACATTTGCTTTTCCTCTCAGAGTGTGCTTGTCTATAGAATTCCCTTGGAAAAAGTGAGGATTGCAGATGCTGGAGATCAGAGTCAAGAGTGTGGTGCTGGAGAGCACAGCAGGCCAGGCATCATCCGAGGAGCAGGATATTCAACATTTCGGGCATAAGCCCTTCATCAGGAATGAGGCCAGGTAGAATTCCCTTCCCCAGAAGGTTGAAGCATTTCAATGAATTTGTTCAAAGTCAAGCTAAATAACGTTAAAAAATCACACAACACCAGGTGATAGTCCAATAGGTTTAATTGGAAGCACTGCTTTCGGAGCGCTGCTCCTTCACCAGGTGGTGCTGGTGTTGATACTCCACAACCACCTGATGAAGGAGCAGCGCTCCAAAAGCTAGTGCTTCCAATTAAACCTGTTGGACTATCACCTGGTACTGTATGATTTTTAACTTTGTACACCCCAGTCCAACACTGGCTTCATAACAGAAAACAGGTCAGAGGTTTTGAGGAAAAAGCAAGAAAGTGGAGTTGACGCCACAATCAGATCAGCCATGATGTCATTGAGCAGCAGAGCAAACTCAACAGACTAAATGGCTACTCCTGCTACAAAAGTCCTGTGCTCCTATGTAACAACTTACATGAACATGGAGCCTTTAATGTTATGAAATATTCGAGTACCTCGCAGCAGTTGCAGAAAATGGGCATAGACAGGCCAAGTATTCTACTCTTGAGTGCAACCATCCTATGATTCTGTAATACAGCAATATTTAAAACAAACAATGACACCAAGGCACAAAGAAATATTAGGTCAGATGATCAAAGTGGTAAATTTTATGATCATAGCACCAGATTTTAAAGAGTGTCTTAAAGAAACAAAGTGGGGTAATGAAGCGAGGAGACTTAAGAAGGGTACTGCAAAGCTCAGGGCCCATACTGCTAATGGCAGTATGACCAAAGGTGAAGAGATTAAAACTGGGGATGCACAGGAGGCCAAAGTTAAATGAGCACAGAAATCCTAGAGGATTGCTGGAATGAAGGAGACTATGGAGAAAGAGAAGAGCAATGCCATGGAGAGATTTGAAGAGAAGATTAAGAATTTTAAAGTCAAGATGTTGCTTGACCAAAAACAACTGTAGATTAGCAAGTACGGTGGAATGCATGAAGGCGACTTGCTATGAGTTAGGACACAGATGGCAGCGTTTTAGATAACCTCAAGTTCAGTAAGGGTAGGTGGAAAGCCAAATAAGAATACATTGGAATAGAGTCTTGAGGTAACAAAGGCACCAATGAATCCAGGAATAAAATGATTAGTGCACCAAAATGAAATAGCATCAAATTTTTATATCAGATCCTGACGTATGGTGCTATAATTATAGTTTCTTTCCATAAGAATATTTCATATGCATATTTTAAAATTCAAATTATCTTCCACTACATCACTCATATCAGATATCTCCTTCAGGAATTGCACAACAGACATTACTTGGTCAATACACTGAGAGACTGGCTTAAACCACTTGTTTTTATTTGATCACCGAAATAACCAGTTGGAAGCTACTGCCATTCTTCCACCTACAAACACATGCAATAACATCTGTTAATGCTGGGATTCAAATCCAAACCTCTTTAGGTCATGGCTTTTTATAACGTGAATAACCTTCAGTAACAATGTATAATTCTCTAAATACCTAGCCCAGTGACTAATGAGTTAATTTCTGACAAAACCAACTACCAGTTGCTTCAATAAAAAAACTGACTAGAAACCAGAAGCCAAAACAGAAATTGCTGGAAAAACTCAAGTCTGGCTGCATCTGTGGAAAGCAAGTAGAGATTACAGAGTGTCTTCTGTCTCTACGCAAGTGCACACTAAAGATTACGAATTCTATTTACATAGGTGTATGTTCTCTTGATGCAAAAATGCGACACAAGATAGTAACACAGGTGTATGGGATTCAATTTTAAACATAGTCCGTATTATTTTTGAATTAAATATTAACAATAAGTTCAAACAGGTGATAAGTAACTCATTCTATCATTTAAATACAGATGTGAGAATTAAATAGTGGTTCTTTCAGCTTTTATAACAAATAATTTCAAGCATCTATGTCTTGAGATTCAGTCTTGAGATGTCACCAAATGAGCTTTTCCATTTTTCAAATCTTAAAGGAGATATGCTGCTTGCCACTACAGATGACAAATAAATATCAAATTCATAGGTTTTTTTGCCAACTCAGCATCCAGGACTAACTCTCAGCATCTGGCATACACGATTCAAACCCGACTGTGACTTCCTGACTCCCTTAATTCTATCTAACCTTTATCATCTACGGATAAAGGTCTGAACATGGCTAACATTTAATACAGTTCTCCATTTGATTCCCGATTTGCAAGGCTTTCTACAAATCAAATGACACATTTGACAGTCATCTTTTAGAAAAGGAACAACTCGTCCAATTCTTGACAGGTCCTGAAATGTATTAAACTCCCATTTACTTACAGCAGTCCCTATGATTAGCTACATGCTTGCATAAGACTCATTGTTTCGATACTTAGTTTCTTCCAAAAGGGCATTTGAATTAACATGTTGAAACCATAAACGTGTTTGCATTTGTCAAAGTCAGTTATGATTCTGCCTAAAATGTGGAGACTACAGAAAACGATCTGCAACATGAATAGGAGGTTTGAAACGAAAAGTGTTGGGTGGCAGAAGAGCATGTTTTGAAGTTTCAAGTTCCAATACATTTATGACACAATTAAAATATTCAAACTTAGGGTAAATATCTGACAACTATAAAAGCTTTCCAATAAGGGCCAAACAGTAATGCACACAGTTCTCATTTCTAGTCAAATTAACAATTAAAACCCCAACTGAAGACATTATTTTCATTTCATACAATTCAAGCACTAAGTTAATGCTTTACACAGCTGAACCCCAAACAAATTCAGCAAAATGAAATACATTTATGTACAACCTCGCAAAATTGAAGTCTCCGGCTGCTTGCATAATGCACACTTAACATATTTTTCCAACCTGCAATTACAAGCTTTCCAGCACCCATCATGTGGACTGCTGAATACACATAATGTAACTGCCATCTCAAAGCTAATTGTCTGGGATTTTCTCTCTTCGAAAAGGAAATTGAATACAATCCATTAAGGGCTTGCATTTGAGTGCTAAAAGCCCTTCTGCTATGGAAAACACCTCAACTTTCAACCTCTGTGTCAATCAAACATCATCAGTTATTAAAAATTTTTCCTAACTGACTTAAACGCAGCACAGCAAAGTACTTGTACTTCATGAATTAATTTTTTTCCACCTATACTAATAGACGACGCTACTAACCATTCCTTAACTTTGATTTGCAACCCAGTGGCATGTCCTCTGTCTACTTATTTTTGCAGAAGTGTTGGGTTAAAGCATAACTACTGGTTAAATTTTCAGAACATGTCTAAACTATCAGATTTTACACAATTTCAAAGAGCAGAACGCTATCAATGCCATACCATTTTGATAAGTATTTTCATCAATGCTCTCACTGCTGGACTGCTCAAAAGGAGAGATACCTTTCTTCTGGCCGCGAGCATATCCTTTGGATTTGGCAACATAATCCCTATGTGATTTTCCATAAGGACTCGTAACAGGTGTTGAAGTACCATCACGCTTTGAGAAAATACCACTAAAAAACCTGAAGAGTTTGTGCTCCTGGGAACTGGATCTCACAGCACCTGTTAAAAAGCTATCCTTCCCCATTTCCAAGTTTTCAGAAAGCTTGTGAATGTCACTGTTGTCTAAAGTCCTATTCTTTCGTTTTCCCCGCTCCCACCGCCCAGGCTCAGAGAGTGGATCAGTTTTGTTCAAGACTTCCCCAACATCCAAGGTGTTTCGTTTCTCATTTGCTACAGATTCCCCACAATAAGGCTCAAGCTTTTGGGTTCTGAATTCACTTTCGACCTCGCCACCAGAGAGACAACTGGAGCTGCCATGATGTTTCTCCTTTGATAACGCTTTAAACCTCACTAGCTCCCCATTCCAGTGTCTGAAGCTGAAGCTTCTTCTGAGTAAACTTGGGTGCCTCTTGTCTGTTGCCATGGACATCGGAGGTGTTTGTTTGATGGCATCTACACAAACAGTCGAATAATCAGGTAGCAGAGGTGAACCCACTGCTGGAGCTACTGACAGCAAACTGTGTTCTCCTTTTGGAACAATGTGCTTCGAGAAATCAAGCTCTGAACCAGGAGGGGACATTGTGATTAACTCCTTGTTCCCCAAAGGACTCTTTAATGAATCATTTGAGTTTCTCTTGATGGTTGTCTCAATTTTCTTCAAAGCAGACTTGCTACCTGCCCTTGGTGATTTCCTTGGATAAAGCACTTCTGCATTAATGGACTGTAAAGGCACCAAGTGCTCCTTTACACTAGCAGCTTTGGCTGCATCCCGTCTCCGACTGCCTTCAGCGCAAGCTCTGCCTTCTTGTTGATCCTTTCCCCGGTTTGAGATATTGACACATTCTCCTGATTCAGGCCCTGTCACCAATCTCTCGGTGCAATGTGCCCAATTTTTCTTGTTTTTTAATTCCACATCCACAGTTGCCAGCATACTACTCGGTCTAGCTGAAGTCCCATCTCTGCACCTCAGTGTTACCAAGTCTTTGGTCGGATTGTCTTTGAGCTTGAAGCCCAGATCATGGGATCGCCTGGCCACCTTCAGCCTGCCCAGTTCCAGGTGGCCAGTGCTGAAGGTGCGAAAGCTCCGAAGATTCGCTTCTGGCTCAAATTCATCATCTGTTTCACCGCTCTCTGCCAAGCACTGACTTCCAGGCTGGTGGGTGTCGCTGGTACAACCTCGTCGCTCCGGAGGCCCCTCAGATCGAGGGGAAGGAGAGGATTTGCTACCAGCCTCGGCTGTGGCAGCCTCCCGTTTGACAAGAGTGAGGGAGATCCGGTAGACAGTCTTCCTCTGAGGAGTTCCTCTCTTCAGCATCTCGGGATATGGCTCGTTGTCCAGCAGGTACATGGCTCCTGCCACCCTTCTTTGTACCTGAAATACCCAACAATAGCGAACACAGCTGAGCAATATCCAAAGACAAACTGCTCCAAAGGAAGAACATCCAACAATGGATAATTCAACTGAGGAACATCCAACATGAGACTGGCCCCAATTGCGTGTGT
The DNA here is from genome assembly GCF_037043375.1 of Chiloscyllium plagiosum. Classification (NCBI taxonomy): domain Eukaryota; kingdom Metazoa; phylum Chordata; class Chondrichthyes; order Orectolobiformes; family Hemiscylliidae; genus Chiloscyllium; species Chiloscyllium plagiosum. Next base: position 26,119,276 of record NW_028270145.1, read on the forward strand.
GGTTGAGTGTATATAAAAGAGAGAGAAAAATCACTTTATGCAGGATGCAGCATAGACACAGAGGCAGGTGTGTGAAGAGCCAGAGCTCGGGATCCGAAAGCCATCGATTCCCTCCTTCCCTTGGCAGTTGCAAACATGCGGCGGTATTGGTTCAGGGTTGCATCGCCCGCCTTCGAACAGAGCGGGGGCACCGAGTTCCTAGAGCGGATCATCTGGTTCGTAGCATGCGCAGCATCACCGCAATGAGCAGAGAAGCGAATGCGTTCCACCACCCCGGCGTGTTACAAGCACCGACTCCCGGGGGCGGAGGATCAGACGCCGAGAGACAGAGAAAACTGCAAACGCCGGCCTGGATTTCTTCCACAGCGTGGGCATGGACTATTAAAGGACTTTTTAGAAATAACATGCAAGAAATCTGAATGTTTTCGCAATGCCCGGGGTCTGCTGCAGATCTTTTCCAAAACGAATTTTATAAGTCACTTAATGGGAGGTTTCACTGATTCCTGATGAAGGGCTCCTGCTCGAAACGTCGATTTTCCTGCTCCTCGGATGCTGCCTGACCTGCTGTGCTTTTCCAGCACCACTCTAATCTTGAGGTTTCACTCAATTGCTGAGCCATCCCCCAAAATCCTGTAGTTTCTGGTCTGTAAACTCAGCTAACTTCACTTCTGACAGCAACCGAAAAATAGCCTGCAATTTACTGGCTCATCCAACTCCTGACTCGGTTTCTAGTAGAGGCATTAACCATTCATTTTAAAGCCTTCATTAGTATTGAAAGTTATTAACAATTGTGAATGACCTGCATTATTCCCACACAAGTTTTTTTTTGAAAAGCTTCAATAACTGAAATGGAAACTATCTTAACTAAAACTAAGAAAATAGTTCCAAACTTAAACAGATTTAGGCAGACAGGAAATCAGAGTTAACATCGTCAAATCTGATAGAATTTGATCAGCCATGGTACAGTAAACAGGCTTGACGGCCCAAATGGCCTATTCTTTCTCCAACCTCTTTTTAAGTTAGAATGTCATATGGGGTAAAAGTAATGAGTTCTGCAGGCAAAGCTATCAAGAACAACTTATAGTTAGATTGTTCCAAACAGTTTCTGAGAGGGATGATCAAACTTCTGGTCTCTTTGGCAACCCCTTGGGATCAAGGATGTGTTGGTTCAGTGGATTTCATAATGTTTGACAAGCTCAATGCATGATCAACAGATTCTGCAACATGCAGGGTAGGTGGTGCTTGAAGGGACGGATACAGGAGTTGTTTTGAAGAATTGTGCACTCAACCCTACCTCTGCATGTTCCTAACAGGGCCACAATGTGAAATCTTCTCATTTGGTCAGTCAAAAACAGACTCCCATAAATCCCTGATCAGGGATTCTTTGAGGATGGCTTTAAAATATTTGCACCGTCCTCCTGGGAGTATTCTGTCGTAACTATGTTTCAAATAAATGAGCTGCATTGGGACGATGATGTCAGTCATGTGAATGACGTCCCACCCAATGTAGTTTTGCTTCGATGCTGGGGATTTTGGCTTGGGACTTCCTTTCTTGCCATAAATTTTAACAACTTTGCGACAGCACTGCTGGTGTGTACTCTAAGATAACTTTTAGGTGACTGATTTATCTAGCTGTCCAAGAAAACAGAGATCACTGTCGCCAGGCTATGATTTTAGTCTTGGGTTTGAGACCCTGATCCTCAAATACTCTTCTCCTTAGTCAGGTAAAGGTGAGGCTGGACGTTAGTGATGGTGAATAATTTTGCAATATATGCTTGCTTGCATTGAGCAGACACTCGCAATGTACAGAAAATGACCCCCATTTCCCATGATTTTGTTGTTGATCTTTATCTATTAGTAGCAGTATGCTTTGGAAGTTGGTTGGAAAAGCACTTCCGTTTTCTGGGCGTTTAGAATCAGAGTCATACAGCACCGAAACAGACCTTTTGATCCGACCCATACGTGCTGACCAGGTTTCCCAAATTAGTCCCCCTTAGATTTCAGAGATTATCAGACAAAATTTAACCTGAGTAGACAGCAGAACAGGTGACGAAAATATTTTAAAAAACAGATTAGGAAGAGAATTCTAAAGTTTATGAACGAAGCAGCTGAAGACAATGGCCACCATGGTAGAGAGATTGAAAATGGGGGCAACAAAGACCACAAAATTGGAGAAGCACAGAGATCTTGGAGGGGTGGAGGGCGTTACAAGATGGAGAAGGACAAGACCTTGGAAGGATTTGACAAGGATGAGAATTTTAAAATTGAGGAGTCACTGAACCAGGAGTCCGATTAGCAAGCACAGATAAATGGCAGCAGAGTTGACTCCAATTTGTACATGTTTACAGTGAAAGAGTTGCAGAGAGAAAACCTCAATCTCAGCGCTGAAACAATGCTTATACATCAGATCAGGACAGAATTAGAGCACTCTCTGATGTCTCTCACTATGAAATCACTTGTTAAATGTTCAAGGATACAAGTTGAAGAGAATTTTAGTTTTACCAGGCAAAATCCCTTTTTTACAATGTTTCTCCCCTCTGTTGAGTTAAACATTTTCTAGTATATTTTTCTGTCTACATTTGCAGTAAGACCAAAAATATCTCACAGTTTTACATTGTGAAATACAAGAATATCTCAGGATATGCTCCAGTGTTGCAAACCAGGTTACTTTAACTGTCAAAGGCTCAAAAAACATGGCAGGTTCAGGAGTTTTACATGCTACCACTCGTTCAGAAGCAGTGCAATAAAATCCATATTTTACTGTTGCATGTTTTCAACAGCATATAGAAGTTTGTACACAAACATTTTAACCAATCCACACAATGAGATTTAAAATTTTGCTCATATTAATCTAGTGCTAAAGAAAATATTTCGAATGCAAAAATAATGTAAGGACTAAAACACGTGAAACATGATACAGCTAGTGGGAAAATAACAGAAATACCCTTAACGTAATGTGTAACCAATATGAATAAAATGCTAGGGTGCAAAATACTGATGTTCCAGAAGAAATTTAAATGAATAATTTTTCACAATATATTCCAGAGTTCAATGGGTCCCTTACTAATAAACTAAGACTATTTTGCATTTGCGGGGCTTCATTCATTAACAAGAAATTCAAAGGAAAAAAACAGATGTATTCATTAAAGCCACTTGATATCCATTAATGATGATGCCCAGGTTGTACACAGTGACTGCAAACATTCTGTATCACTGAACGAAATGAAGATCCTGTTGAAGTAATGTTTAATACATTAATTTATACATATGATGAATTATTAACCATAGGGATGCCATCAAGGGAGCTACCAAGCTACAAGAGACAAGGAAAAAAGGTAAATCAACAACCAAGTCATCTTGTATTCCTTTAGTAAATGCCCTGCTTCTTGACTCAAGTTAGAAATTGACTCAAATCAAAATTCTTCCTTGAAATTTTCAGCCATTAACAATGACATTTGAAAAAATAGTGGTAAATATCCAGCATGTATGCAATCTATTTTTACAAGAATTTCCAGCTTCCCAGGAATGGGACTGGAAGTAATTAGAATCTGGGTAAACAAATTGAATAGCTTTCCCATTCTGTCCCTTCATCACTCTTATTTATGGTAGTTTTCTTTATGACATGGCAAAACCATTTTTTTTAGTTTAGTAGTTTATAAGATTCCATCAGGTTGTATAGAAAACACATCTCCTTGTTGAAAGATTATAAAGACAATATACCATTGAGCAAAGTATAGCAACTTAAAAAGGACAGAGTAGAAATTAATGTATTAAAGGAGAACTGAGCTAGTTTTACAAACATAAAGTATGAACTATTTTAAATAACAAATATTCCAGGCATATGCTAGTAATGCTAAGTCATCCAGAGCCAAAATGCAACAAAGTACTTTCTCCAGAATTTATGGTTAAGCATTTATTTTTCAAACAAAACATGTGGGACAGATTTGGTGGTGTCTGGATGTTCATGATCCCATTAGCTAACCTCACCAGAAGGCAATCAAATCAAGTCTATTCATTGCAAACTCATTCTCATGGGAAATTTCAAACACAAAGTCTTTGCTCATAAAACAAAAGGTTATTGGTGTACAGGACAAAACATAATGCAATTACATTAAAATCTGGACTGCAAAACTTCACACATCCTTTATACCATGGACTTATTGCATTAACTCTGCATGAATAGGACTGCCAGAGTATCACATCCTGACAGATGTAATTATTTCCTTATATATGCCCCACTCAGCCCCATCCTTGTTGACCAACATCAGTTACCAATACAATACATCTCAAAATTAAAATTCTCATTCTCACATTTAAATTCCACCTTGACCTTGTTCCTCCCTGTTATCTCTGCAAACTTCTCCAGCCCTATAATCAGACCTCACATGAACTCTGTGTTCCATGGACTGCTTGTGTCCACCCTTTTGCTCCACAATTCTTAATCATCTTTTATAAAGGTAAAACCATGAGCTGGAATTCTTTCATAGTCTCTTCCTCTCCTCCTTTAATGCTTTTCCTTAAAATCAAAGCTGTCTGTCACTCTCCAATATTCCCTTTGCATCAGCAACTATTTTTGACTGATTACCTTGCAGTGAATCTTTTTAGAGCATTTCTCCATATTAAAGGGGCAATATTACTGTTTTTCCAATATGTTCTTATGTAATATTAGTATTCACGAAGTTATTGTCCTTTCAGTAGTACTGCTTTCTGTGCTGAAATGAGTCTTATATGATAATTAATTGGCAAATTCTAAAGGATTTATTTTAGATTTAGCAGTATGTCTCGGCAATAGTGAAAGAACACAATTCACATAGCTGAGTTACAAATAAAATAGCACTTCTGTCTCTAGCACACAGCTGAAAGTGGTTTTGCGTTACACTGTTCAAAGGCACATATAGCATAGTATTGCCCTGATCTTTACAGATGAACCAGCATCAGAATTTTAAAGCTGCAATACAAATTTTTCTATTATCAGAAAGGGGCCAATTCCAAAGCTCTTTAACTATCACAAGCAGGTTTGCTTCAACTTGGTTCGATATATTACAAACTGAATACTATAAAGATGTATGGGAGACAGGACAGAAGAAAAAGGTCTTTCATTTATGTAGCACCTTGTATGACTTCAGTTTTTCCCAAAGTCAATAAACTACTTTTAAAATAAAGTAAGTGTTCTAATATCGGAAACACAGCAGTCAGATTGCATGCTGCAAGGTCTCATAAACAGCAATGAGATAATAACAAGACAATCTTTTTCAGAGATGCAGGTTGAGGGACATTGGTAATCATACCAGGAGAACTTACCTACTCTTCTTCAAATATGGAAATGTTTGGGTTTAGCATGGAAGGCTGATGGGACATCAGTTTAACACGTCAACTGAATGGTGGCATTTCCGACAGTGCAACACTTCCTCAGTAGCATGCTAAGATTGGAAGCCTGGGCTGTGTGATTGAGGGCAGACATTTATGGGTTTAACAACCCATAAAATTCCCCAAGTGGCCTTTCCTCCCCCTGCCAATCACCCATCCATAATTTTATGTGGGGTGAGCAAGTGGCCTTAAGTTGCCAATTACTGGTCACTCTGTTAGTGCTCGAAAAGGATGCAGACATTATGCTGCAGGTATAGAAACCATTGGTTAGACCCACTTGGAGTACTGTGAGCAGATCAGGGCATCACACCTTCAGAAGGATACATTGGCCTTGGAGGAAGTACAATGTATGTTTACAATGTATGATATCTACATCCTTACTCTACACTGAAGAAACCAAGCACAGACTGGATGACTGCTTTACAGAACACCTCTGGTCTGTGCAAAGCATGATCCTGACCTTCTCATAGTTGGTCATTTTAACACAGCATTCTGCTCGCGTGTCAACTTGTCTGTCCTCAGTATGCTGCAGTGCTCCAGTGAATCACAGGAACAACATCTCATCTTCAGACTAAGCATTTTACAGTATTCTGGACTTAATATTGAGTTAAACACATTCAAATTGTGAACAACTCTCATTTCTTCCCTTTCTTGTTGCTTCACTTGTTACATTATAGAACATAGAACATAACAGCGCAGTACAGGCCCTTCTACCCTCAATGTTGCGCCGACCTGTCATACCAATCTGAAGCCCATCTAACCTACACTATTCCATGTACGTCCATATGCTTGTCCAATGATGACTTAAATGTACTTAAAGTTGGCGAATCTACTACCATTGCAGACAAAGCATTCCATACCTTTATTACTCTCTGAGTAAAGAAACTACCTCTGACATCTGTCCTATATCTGTCACCCCTCAATTTAAAGCTATGCCCCCTCATGCTCGCCGTCACCATACTTGGAAAAAGACTCTCCCTGTCCACCCTATCTAACCCTCTGATTATCTTATATGTCTCTATTAAGTCACCTCTCAACCTTCTTCTCTCTAACGAAAACAGCCTCAAGTTCCTCAGTCTTTTCTCGTAAGACCTTCCTCTATACCAGGCAACATCCTAGTAAATCTCCTCTGCACCATTTCCAAACACTTCCACATCCTTCTTGTAATGTGGTGACCAGAACTGTACACAATACTCCAAGTGCGGCTGCACCAGAGTTTTGTACAGCTGCAACATAACCTCATGGTTCCGTAACTCGATCCCCCTATTAATAAAAGCTAAAACACTGTATGCCTTCTTAACAACCCCGTCAACCTGGGTGGCAAATTTCAAGGATCAGTGTACGTGGACACCAAGATCTCTCTGCTCATCTACACTACCAAGAATCTTGCCATTAGTCCAGTACTTTGCATTCCGGTTACTCCGACCAAAGCGAATCACCTCACACTTGTCCGCATTAAACTCCATTTGCTACCTCTCAGCCCAGCTCTGCAGCTTATCTATGTCTCTCTGTAACCTACAACATCTTTCGTCACTATCCACAATTCCACCGACCTTAGTGTTGTCTGCAAATTTACTAAACCACCCTTCCACGCCCTCATCCAGGTCATTTATAAAAATGACTAACAGCAGTGGACCCAACACCGACCCTTGCGGTACACCACTAGTAACTGGACTCCAGGATGAACATTTCCCATCAACAACCACCCTCTGTCTTCTTTTAGCAAGCCAATTACTGATCCAAACTGCTATATCTCCCACAATCCCATTCCTCCGCATTTTGTACAATAGTTTACTGTGGGGAACCTTATCGAACGCCTTGCTGATATCCATATATACCACATCAACTGGTTTACTCTCATCTACCTGTTTGGTCACCTTCTCAAAGAACACAATAAGGTTTGTGAGGCATGACCTATCCTTCACAAAACCATGCTGACTATCCCTAATCAAATTATTCTTTTCTAGATGATTATAAATCCTATCTCTTATAACCTTTTACAACACTTTACCAACAACTGAAGTAAGGCTCACTGGTCTATAATTACCAGGGTTGTCTCTACTCCCCTTCTTGAACCGAGGAACCACATTTGCTATCCTCCAGCCTTCTGGCACTATTCCTGTAGACAATGACGATTTAAAGATCAATGCTAAAGGCTCGGCAATCTCCTCCCTGGCTTCCCAGAGGATCCTAGGATAAATCCCATCCGGCCCAGGGACTTATCTATTTTCACACTCTGCAGGATTTCTAATACCTCTTCCTTGTGAACCTTAATCACACCTAGTCTAGTAGCCTGTATCTCAGTATTCTCCTCGACAACATTGTCATTTTCTAGAGTGAATACTGTCGAAAAATATTCATTTAGTGCTTCCCCTATCTCCTCTGACTCCACACAACTTCCCACTACTATCCTTGATTGGCCCTAATCTTACTCGTCATTTTTTTATTCCTTAAATACCGATAGAAAGCCTTGGGGTTTACCCTGATCCTTTCCGCCAACCACTTCTCATGTCTCCTCCTGGCTCTTCTGAGCTCTCTCTTTAGACCTTTCCTGGCAACCTTGTAACCCTCAAGTGCCCTAATTGAGCCTTCACATCTCATCATAACATAAGCCTTCTTCTTCCTCTTGACCAGAGATTCCACTTCCTTCGTAAACCACAGCTCCCGCGCTCTACAGCTTACTCCCCACCTGCCAGGTACATACTTATCTAGGACACTCAGGAGCTTTTCCTTGAATAAGCTCCATATTTCCAAAGTGCCCATCCCCTGCTGTTTCCTTCCTCATCCTATGCTTCTTAAATCTTGCCTAATCGCATTGTAATTGCCTTTCCCCCAGCTATAACTCTTGCCCAGTGGTATACACCTATCCCTTTTTATCACTAAAGAAAACATAACAGAATTGTGATCGCTATCACCAAAGTGCTCACCTACCTCCAAGTCTAACACCTGGCCAAGCTCATTACCCAGTACCAAATCTAATGTGGCTTCGCTCCTTGTTGGGCTGTCTCCATACTATGCTGAAAATGTGTTGCTGGAACAGCGCAGCAGGTCAGGCAGCATCCTGTCTCCATACTATGTCAGGAAACTCTCCTGCACACACAGGACAAAAACTGACCCATCTATAGTACTCATACTATAGTGTTCCCAGTCAATATTTGGAAAGTTGAAGTCCCCCATGACAACTACCCTGTCTCTCTCACTCCTATCAAGAATCATCTTTGCTATCCTTTCCTCTACATCTCTGGAACTATTCAGAGGCCGATAGAAAACTCCCAACAGGGTGACCTCTCCTTTCTTGTTTCTAACCTCAGTCTATACTACCTCAGTTGACGAGTCCCCAAACATCCTTTCTGTAACTGTAATACTGCCCTTGACCAACAATGCCACATCTCCCGGGGCGGCACGGTGGCCCAGTGGTTAGCACTGCTGCCTCACAGCGCCAGAGACCCGGGTTCAATTCCCGCCTCAGGCGACTGACTGTGTGGAGTTTGCACGTTCTCCCCGTGTCTGCGTGGGTTTCCTCTGGGTGCTCCGGTTTCCTCCCACAGTCCAAAGATGTGCAGGTCAGGTGAATTGGCCAGGCTAAATTGCCCGTTGTGTTAGGTAAGGGGTAGATGTAGGGGTAGGGGTATGGGTGGGTTGCGCTTCGGCGGGGCGGTGTGGACTTGTTGGGCCGAAGGGCCTGTTTCCACACTGTATGTAATCTAATCTAATCTAATCTAATCTCCCCCTCTTTTACCATCTTCTCTGTTCTTACTGAAACATCTAAATCCTGGAACCTGCAACAACCATTCCTGTCCCTGCTCTATCCATGTCTCCAAAATTGCCACAACATCGAAGTCCCAGGTACCAACCCATGCTGCAAGTTCACTCACCTTATTCCGGATGCTCCTGACGTTGAAGTAGATACACTTCGAACCAACGTCTTGCTTGCCGGTGCCATCTTACATTCCTGAAACTTGATTTCGGACCTCCCTACTCTCAACCTTTTCTACACTCAAACTACAATTTTGGTTCCCATCCCTCTGCTGGATTAGTTTAAACCCACCCCAATAGCCTTAGCGAATTTCACCCCCAGGATATTGGTATCCCTCTGGTTCAGATGAAGACCATCCTGCTTGTAGAGGTCCCACCTACCCTAGAAAGAGCCCCAATTATCCAAAAATCCAAAATCCTCCCTCCTGCACCATCCCTGTAGCCACATGTTCAATTCCTCTCTCTCCCTATTCCTCGCCTCACTAGCACGTGGCACGGGCAACAAACCAGAGACAACTCTGTTCGTCCTAGCTCTAAACTTCCATCCCAGCTCCCTGAGTTTCTGCCTTAAATCCCCATCTCTCTTCCTATGTCGTTGGTGCCTATGTAGACCACGACTTGGGACTGCTCCCCCTCCCCCTTAAGGATCCCAAAAAATGATCAAAGACATCACGAACCCTGGCACCTGGGAGGCAACACACCAACCGTGAGTCACTTTCGTCCCCACAGAACCTCCTATCTGTCCCCCTAACTATGGAGTCCCCAGTGACTACTGCACTGCTCCTCTTCCCCCTTCCCTTCTGAGCAGCAGGGGCAGACTTTGTGCCAGAGCCCTGTGCCCCACTGCTTTCCCCTGCTCAGTCGTCCACCCCAACAGTATCCAAAATGGTATACTTATTGTTGAGGGGAATGGCCACAGGGGATCCCTGCACTGCCTGCCAGTTCCCTTTCCGTCCCCTGACTGTAACCCATCTGCCTTTTTCTTGTACCTGAGGAGTGACTACCTCCCTGTAACTCCTCTCAATAACCTGCTCTGCCTCCCGAATGATCCAAAGTTCATCCAGCTCTAGCTCAGTTCCCTAACATGGTTTGAGGAGCGGGAGTTGGGTGCACTCCCCGCAGATGTAGTCAGCAGGGACACGAGTAGCGACCCTTACCTCTACACATTCTGCAGGAGGAACATTCAACTGCCCTAACCTCCATTCCCACTATTCTAAATTCCCAAAGAGACTGTTGAAAAATAAGGAATAAAAAAAAAATTATCTGTCACTATGTCCTCTCTCCCCTTCCAGGACTGTCTGTTCTTTCAAGTCTGGCAGTTAGATACCCCATTGGTCTGCCATTCTCACCTCACAATCACTTAATCTGAACTCTCCTCCAGCAGTCGGCACCCCACCCCCCCCCCCAAACCATAGCGTAAATGCTGCCCCCTCCACACTTCATTTCAACTCTAAAAAGTCATCTAGACTTGAAACGTTAGTTTGCTCTCTCCATCGATTCTGACTGACCTGCACTGATCTCCAGCATTTGTTGTTTTCAGTACAGATTCTAGCATCTGCAATAATTTGCTCCTACATGATGATGAGAAAGTGAGGACTGCAGATGCTGGAGATCAGAGCTGAAAATGTGTTGCTGGAAAAGCGCAGCAGGTCAGGCAGCATCCAAGGAGCAGGAGAATCGACGTTTCGGGCATGAGCTCTTCTTCAGGAATGAGGAAAGTGTGTCCAGCAGGCTAAGATAAAAGGTAGGGAGGAGGGACTTGGGGGAGGGGTGTTGGAAATGCGATAGGTGGAAGGAGGTCAAGGTGAGGGTGATAGGCCGGAATGGGGGTGGGGGCGGAGAGGTCAGGAAGAAGATTGCAGGTTAGGAAGGCGGTGCTGAGTTTGAGGGATTTGACTGAGACAAGGTGGGGGGAGGGGAAATGAGGAAACTGGAGAAATCTGAGTTCATCCCTTGTGGTTGGAGGACCCTCCAACCACAAGGGATGAACTCAGATTTCTCCAGTTTCCTCATTTCCCCTCCCCCCACCTTGTCTCAGTCAAATCCCTCAAACTCAGCACCGCCTTCCTAACCTGCAATCTTCTTCCTGACCTCTCCGCCCCCACCCCCATTCCGGCATATCACCCTCACCTTGACCTCCTTCCACCTATCGCATTTCCAACGCCCCTCTCCCAAGTCCCTCCTCCCTACCTTTTATCTTAGCCTGCTGGACACACTTTCCTCATTCCTGAAGAAGGGCTCATGCCCGAAACGTCGATTCTCCTGCTCCTTGGATGCTGCCTGACCTGCTGCGCTTTTCCAGCAACACATTTTCAGCTCCTACATGATGATATCTGGACTTCAGGAATTATAGTATTTGCAGAGATTACCAAAATTGGGTCTATTTTCTGTAAAGTTTAGGTCAGAGGTGATCTGATCAAAGTCTTCAATATATTAACAGGAAAACATGGGGTTGATAGAAGTCTAAGAATTAAAGCTAGACCACTCAGGACGGATGTTAGCATGGTCGATGTTTGGAACACTTTTCCACAACTGGCAGCGGATGCTGGACGTTGTTAATTTTAAATCTAACATAAATAAATTTTTATTAAGCAGTTGTATATGAAGTGCAGTCACAGCCTCATTGAATGGTGGTACTGGCATCAAGGGCTAAATGGTCTATTTATGTTCCGATGGAAGGGGATTGCCTCTCTCAAGGGCCTGATTTCTACATTGGGCAAGCCATGGAAGGACACTCCCCCATCACTCTAATATCTCTACCAACATCTTCAATCCTCAGGCCTAATCTCACCTTCCTGCCATCAGCTTTCTGAGGTAGGATTTCAGCCCCAGTGAGGGCAAAAGTGCTGTCTCCAGCCAATTATAATCATCGAATCATACAGCTGTACATCAGGGAAATAGACCATTCCATCCATGCCTACCAGATAACCTAAATTAATCTAGCCCTATTTGCCAGCATTTGGCCTATATATCTCTAAACTCTTTCTATTCATACGCCCATCCAGATCCTTGTAATTGTGCCAGTCTCCACCACTTCCTCAGCCAGGTCATTTCATACGCACACCACCCCCTGCATGAAAAAATTGCCCCTTAGGTCGCTTTTAAATCTTTCTCCTCTCCCCTTAAACCTATGCCCTCTAGTTTTAGACTGTAACACTTTTGGGGCATTCAGTGGCTGTGGAGCTGCTGTGGCAACACATATTGTTATTGACTCTTTGGATACCAAAGACTTTGGACTTAGTTTGAACACACAACATTCTTATTCAGAGGTAGGAGTGCCATCCTCAGTTGATACAAGTCATGAGGATTCGATAGTGGCCTGAAGAAAGAAAATCAATACAAGCAGCTCAAGGTAACAAGCAACAAAAACTCAAGGACCCAAGTACGAGCAGACAATGACACAAAAACATAACAAATGAAGTTTTGTGGCATACAGAACAGATCAGGTGTACAAAAGTACACATCAATGCTGAGATGGGAGTTTCAAACATTATGAGCGAAATTTTAAAATGTCAGATTTCCTCAGCTGCAAGATAAAACAAATTTTCAAGTGTTTCAACAGTTTAGTTGTGACATTTCTGTAACAAGAAACTTCTAACTAGGTTTTAACTGCCTTTATTACTGAATCCATCATGACAACTCTATTTAGCAGTCAATCTAACACATTTTGCCAAGAATTTGTTGTATGTTAGAGGACTTCAAACATCAGCCAACTTTATACTGGTTGTTGGTTTATTTATACAAACACCAGGGTTTTTAGTATCAGTTCTGGTTAGGCAGCATGTCATTTATACTAATAGATCCTGACTTTAATTCTAATGGTCAAGATGGAGTTTTACCTTTGCACCCTTCTCTCTAAACTTCTAAAAGCACTCCAGGCCTGTTTACAAGGAGTCAAAAAGACTTCCAGGCATTTTTTGAAGCTGGTTTATCCAAACTGAAGTTACATCCTCACTCAAATCAGAAATTTGTCATAACTCAAAGGTTACAATGCACCTGCACACTGTTTCTCATAGTGAAAGATACCACAACAGGAGTACTTTGCATTCCTTTGGTCTCCTTAATAACATACCATGGATGCTGAAAACCTGAAAGAAAAACTGGAAGTGTTGCAGAAACTCAGCATTTGGCAGCATGTGTAGAGAGAGAAGCAGAGTTAACATTTTGAGTTCAATATGATTCTTCCTCAGAATAGAAAGGGGCTGGACTAAAAAACCACTTTCTAGCCTCGTTCAGTTCTCAAGAAGTCATAATGGACTCAAAACATTAACTATGGTCTCTTTACCTTCATATAGAGCAGATTCAAGGGGCCAAATAGCCCAGTCCTGCTTCCTTCTGATACAGTTATAGAAGTGCTCTGAACAGTATGACGATTTTGTGGGTGAGCAGACTGGGATTTACATACACGCAAACTGTTTCATTTTGCATTGCTTCGCATATGCATTAAATATAATCAGAAGACACCTTCCAACTGATGCTACATTTAATGAATATTAATTAAATTCTCACAAAGAGTAGCTTACGAAAAACAAGGTTTGTCAATGAGCCAAGATTTCTTCATGGCATGGAAAGCAATCTGCAATCTGCAGCAAAGTAAACAACCAAAATCTAGGACATTTGATTTTAGGTTGAACACTGACTTACAGCTCGTTTATTAGCTAATTGAATGATGTTAGTAAAATAATTGAAAGGCTTACAAAAGGATATGTTTTGAAAGTCAAAATTACATTAATTGATTTCTAAAATTTTTATATTGACTTTGTTTGGATATGAAGTTTATTGGCATTTCAGTTATTTCCTAACTGATTGGCAGAATGGGCTCAAGGGACTAAATCTTTGAGGAGAAAGTGAGGTCTGCAGATGCTGGAGATCAGAACTGGAAATGTGTTGCTGGAAAAGCGCAGCAGGTCAGGCAGCATCCAGGGAACAGGAGAATCGATGTTTCGGGCATAAGCCCTTCTTCAGGAATGAGGAAAGTTTGTCCAGCAGGCTAAGATAAAAGGTAGGGAGGAAGGAATTGGGAGAGGGGCGTCGGAAATGTGATAGGTGGAAAGAGGTCAAGGTGAGGGTGATAGGTCAGACTGGGGTGGGGGCGGAGAGGTCGGGAAGAAGATTGCAGGTTAGGAAGGCGGTGCTGAATTTTCCCCCCCGACGTGGTCGAAGATGCCCTCCACCGCATCTCTTCCACTTCCCGCTCCTCTGCCCTTGAGCCCCGCCCCTCCAACCGCCACCAGGACAGAACCTCACTGGTCCTCACCTACCACCCCAACAATCTCCATGTCCAGCGCATCATCCGCCATCATTTCCGCTACCTCCAAATGGACCCCACCACCAAGGATATATTTCCCTCCCCTCCCTATCAGCATTCCGTAAAGACCACTCCCTCCGTGACTCCCTCGTCAGATCCACACCCCCCACCAACCCAACCTCCACTCCCGGCACCTTCCCCTGCAACCGCAGGAGGTGCAAGACTTGCGCCCACACCTCCCCCCTCACCTCCCTCCAAGGCCCCAAAGGAAACTTCCATATCCGCCACAGATTCACCTGCACCTCCACACACATCATCTATTGCATCCTCTGCACCCGATGTGGCCTCCTCTATATTAGGGAGACAGGCCGGCTACTTGCGGAGCGTTTCAGAGAACACCTCTGGGACACCCGGACCAACCAACCCAACCACCCTGTGGCTCAACATTTCAATTCCCCCTCCCACTCCACCAAGGATATGCAGGTCTTTGGACTCCTCCATCGTCAGACCACAACAAAACGACGGTTGGAGGAAGAACGCCTCATCTTCTGCCCAGGAACCCTCCAACCACAAGGGACGAACTCAGATTTCACCAGTTTCCTCATTTCCCCTCCCCACATCCTGTCTCAGTCAAATCCATCGAATTCAGCACCGCCTTCCTAACCTGCAATCTTCTTCCCGACCTCTCCGCCCCCACCCCAGTCTGACCTATCACCCTCACCTTGACCTCTTTCCACCTATCACATTTCCGACGCCCCTCCCCCAAGTCCCTCCTCCCTACCTTTTATCTTAGCCTGCTGGACAAACTCCTCATTCCTGAAGAAGGGCTTATGCCCGAAACGTCGATTCTCCTGTTCCCTGGATGCTGCCTGACCTGCTGCGCTTTTCCAGCAACACATTTCCAACTCAAGGGACTAAATGCCAGGCCTGGAAGAGGGGTACAGAGGCCTAATCACCGGGGTCCGCTGTGCTCAGGTCAGGGTTGAGGACCGGTGATTTCTACCCCTGCCTCTGGCTAAATGTATCTATTTTCTAACGCATGTGCTGCTTGAAAACCTCACCATGAAATAAAATAAATCACAAAATATTCAATAACTCCCTTCTATTATTAAAATTAACTATTTATAATCCGTTATTTTATTGAACAATGATGCAAAAATCAACTGTCAAGTACCCTATGAAACCAACTCCTTCTGCCTGCCACATACAATTTGTGTGAGTATTCTATGGAATCTTCTGTCTATAAATCAAGTTAGACTTCTCTCTATGGATGCTGTCTGACCCGCTGTAATCTCCATCATTTGTTGTTTTCAGTACAGATTCCAGCATCTGCAGTAATTTGCTCCTAAAGTTAGATTTCTTTTTGGTTGCAAAGTTAATTACTGAAGACAGTTGAATATTATTTTACCTTTAACCTAAACATGATTTACAACACATTATCAATGAGGATGAGCACCTCACCAAGACCTTCCTCGCGCCTCCACTTCTCGCCTTTAAAACACCCACCATACCTCAAACGGATAATTGTTTGCAACAAACTGCCCGGCTTTCAGGACAACACCACACAACCCTGTCACGGCAGACGCTGCAAGACGTGTCAGAGTCTCGATGCGGATACCACCATTATATGTGGGGACACCTCCAACCATGTATGCAGCAGGTACTCATGTGACTTGCCAACGTTCTCTCTCATATGCTGCAGGCAAGGATGTACTGAGGCATGGTACATTGGCAAGACCAAGTAGAGGCTACAGCAATGGATGAATGGACACCACACAACAATAACCAGCCAGGAGTGTTCCCTTCCAGCAAGAGAACACTTCAGTAGTCTGGGACATTTGACCTCGGAACTTCGGGTGACCATCCTCCACGGTGGGCTTTGGGACAGGCAACAATGCAAAGTGGCTGGGTAGAGTCTGATAGTCAAGTTCGGTACCCATGGGTTAGCCTCAACCGGGACCTTGGGTTCACATCACACTACAGGTGACCCCACTGCAATACACACTCTCACAGACCCATACACTCACACAGACCCTCTCTCATACACAAGTTATCCCTCATACACTCACACATACACACACTCCCCACTCTCACCTTCTCACACATTTATACCCTTTATATATATATATATATATATATATATATACACACACACACACACTCACTCACTCACAACACCACTGCTCCCCCCACACCACCACCTCCCCCACCACACACACAAGTTTGTAGGGTGAACTTGTCCTTGCAGAATTACATGTTATTTTGCTCAAAACCTGCATGAATTCATGTAAGATTCTGTAAATCCCTTTTATAGAAATAGAGTCAATCTGAGCACTGGGGCACCTTCAATGCATTATCTAAGCTAACATGGCAGCTATTGTTAAAGCTCACTTGAGAATTTAAACGTTAAAAAAAAACTTCTCTGATTTACATATGAAAGAACTGAAACCAACATGGTCATTCTAAAAGATGAGAGACTTAACAAACAATAAGGTCTTTTTCAACATATAACTTCAGTTGTATCACACTGTAAATTTTTGCTATAAATTCTGTGTCTTACAATCTTATTCTCCACAATCACCTGATGAAGGAACAGCGCTCCGAAAGCTAGTGCTTCCAAATAAAACTACTGGACTATAGTTGGACTATGTGTGATTTTTAACTTTGTTAACCTAACCAGATACTTTGGAAGCTTCACATTTCCACAGATCCATCTGCAGCATGTTACAATGAGTACTTGAAATTATTTGCCTGTATTTAAATTCTTTGCTGGTTTTTCACTACAGTATGACTCATCATTGCTTCCCTTCTTTCCTCACCATATGTTCTTCAGAAAGGCACCCTGCTAACATTACCAGAAGCTGACAGGCTGTAGAAGAGTGTGTTGGCAAGGATTGTTGCAAATAGGAAATATACCAATCCACACATGGAACATGATGCAGAGGGTGATGATCAAAGGCTGTTTCTGTGACTGGAAACCTATGTCCAGTACCACACTACAGAATGTATATAGAAACATAGAAGATAGGAGCAGGAGGCGGTCATTCGTCCCTTTGAGTCTGCTCCATCATTCATCATGATCGTCCAACTCAATAGCCTCATCCTGCTTTCTCCCCATTACCTTTGATCCCATTCACCCCAAATGCTACACCGAGCCACCTCAATGTTTTGGCATCAACTACTTCCTGTGGTAAAGAATTCTGCAAGCTCACCACTCGTTGGGTGAAGAAATGTATCCTCATTTCCGTCCTAAATGGTCTACCCCAAATCCTCAGACTGTGACCCCTGGTTCTGGACACACCCGCCAACAGGAACATGCTCCCTGCATCTACCCTTAGTCCTTTTAGAATTTTATAAGTCTTTATGAGATCCTCTCTCAATTGTCTGAACTCGAAAGAAAACAATCCTAACCTAGTCAATCATGCTGCTGAGTTCCTTATTGTTTATTGTGTTTATTAATAATCTAGACATGACTGTAGGAGGCATGATAAATAAATTCACAGATGTTACAAAATTTGCTGGTGTAGCAAACAGCAAGGAGAAAACTCAGAATATAGGACAATATAGCTGGGCTGGTCAGAACAATGACAAATGAAATTTAATCCTGAAAAGTGTAAGATAATGTACTGTTAGCCCTCCCAAAATGCGAGGCAGTATATGATGATTTGTAGTGCCTGAGCAAGCACAGAATTAGATGGACATTGGTGTGCATGTCAATAGATTACTGAAGTTCAGAGGACAGGTGCATAAAGGTGGTTAAGGCAGTATATGGAATATTTACCTTTATTAGTTGAGGCACTGAATACAAAAGCAAGAAGGTTGTGATGGGGCTGGAAATAACATTACCTAGGCCAAATCTGATGTATTGTGTGCAGTCCTGTTGCCACACTACAGGAAAATTTGATTGATCTAGACAGAGGGCAAAAGAAATTCATCAGGATATTGCCAGAGTTGAAGCATTTCAGTTATGAAGAGAGAGTAAATAGTAAATAGAGTTATTCACCTTAAAGCAGAGAAGGCTGAACGGGGTCCTGATTAAGGTATTCAAAGCTATGAGGGGTATGGATAGCACATATGGGAAGAAACATTTTTCCTCAGTAGAGGGGTCAATTACCTCAAATGCATAACCTCCGATTAAGGGCAAAAGGCTTAATGAATTTAAGGAAGAATTAGAATTAGCTTTAGTGTCACATGTACTCACATGAGTACAGCAAAAAGTTTATAAGTCACCAATTATGGCGCCATCTTCAATACAAATGTTCCTAGGTACAGATTCTTAACTCCAAATTCTTAGGAAAAGATTAGTAAAATAAAAAGTGCAGCATTACAGATCTTTGCACTATCTCAGGTACAAAAGTACAAAATCATAGGATTAAACTAGAAAAATAAAGAAATAAAAAGTTCAGAACAACAGTTCATCAAATTATAGAGTCATACAGCATGGAAATAGGCCCTTTGGTCCAACTTGTCCATGCTGCCCAAGTTTCCCAAACCAAACTAGTCCCATTTGCATGAATTTGACCCATATTCTTCTAAACCTTTCCTATTCATGGAACTGTCCAAATGTCATTTAAATGTTGTAACTTCCTCTGGCAGTTCATTCAAAATACAAATCACCCTCTATGTGATAAAGTTGCCCCGCATATCCATTTTAAATGTTTCTCCTCTCACCTTAAAAATATGCTCTCTAGTTTTGAACTCCCCAACCCTAGGGAAAAGACCTTTGCTATTCACCTTACCTATGCCCCTCATCATTTTATAAACCTCTAAGGTCACCCCTCAACTTCCTGTGCTCCAGGGCAAAAAACTCCCAGCTTACCCAGCCCCTCATTATAACTCAAAGTCTTCAGTCCCAGTAACATCTTTGCAAATCTTTTCTGCATCCTCTCCAATTTAATAATATCCTTCCTGAAGCATTGCAACCAGAATTGTACACAGTACTCTTAAACTGGCCTCACCAAAGTGCTCAACATTACGTCCCAACTCCTAAACTCAATGGTCTGAGCAATGAAGGCAAGCATGCCGAACATCATCGTTACCACTGACTACCTGTGACGCAACTTTTAATGACCTGTGTACCTGAACCCCTAGATCTCGGTGTTCTGTAATATTCCCCAGACCCCTGCCATTCACTGTGTATATCCATCCCTTGTTTGTCTTACCAAAATGCCACACCTCACAGTTATCTAAATTAAACTCCACCTACCAATCAGCCCATTGGCCCAACTGATAAAGATTCCCTTGCAATCTTAGACAATCTTCCTCATCACTGTCTGCATACCATCATGGAGTCTGCACTACCCTCCACATAAAAGCATTGCCCCTTAGGTCCCTTTTAAATTCTCCCCTCTCATCCTAAACCTATGCCCTCTAGTTCTGGATTCCCCCACCACAAGGAAAAGAACTTGTCTATTTATCCTATCCATGTCCCTCATGATTTTATAAATTTCTATAAGGTCACCCATCAGCCTCTGCGCACCAGGAAAATAAGCCCCAGCCTATTCAGCCTCTCCCTATAGCTCAAACCCTCCAAACTTGGCAACGTCCTTGTAAATCTTTTCTGAACCTTCTCAAGGTTTCACAATTTTGGGATCCTCTGCAAATTTAGTAACCATGCTTCCTATATTCTCATCCAAATCATTTCTAAAAATGACAAACAAATTAATTTTACCCAGAGAATGGCTTGTATCTGTAATCCTGCTTGAATGATTGAATGAGGTGGGAACAATCCTAACATTTATGAAGTATTCAGATGATCACTCAAAGTGGCATTGCATACAAGGCCAAACACCAAGTGCTGAAAAATAGGACCAGAGTAGATAGGCACTTGATCATGCAAACACTGAGTCAAAAGGCCTTGTTTCCTTCTGTAAACTCTGACTATTGCAGACTAGGAAAAGACAAAGACAGCAGAGGTACTGCTGCTAAGTTGTACCCAATGCCAATAACAGGACTGGAATCAACATGCCCACTGAAGTTCAGAAAGTTACTATCATCCATAGTTGATTAATGGGAGGAATAGCCAAGCTCCAATGTAGCCAAACGCCATCAAGGTGCCACTGATTTCAGCAAGGGAAAGAAAGCCAATGGGGCATTTGTTCTTTTTGACATTACTAGATACTTAGTCCACTCAACTTTCCTGGATTTATGCTGTAGGATTTGGCTTGTTGATGCCAAAAGTCAAGATAATTGGAGTTTACACCTACTTCCTAACTGAAGCAACTTTATTCAGTGGATGACAGTTATAACAGTCCATGAAAACCAAAAGACTGAATTAAACAGATACAGTCCAGTAATAACCAACGTCAACCATATCATTGTGTGAAGCAGAATGCAACATGCAATAATTAAGACAAAGCCACACTGTAACTGGACAAACTGCACAAGGTCCTACTTTTCTTTCCAAAGTCTTAGCTTTTAACTTTCAACTAAGCCATAGCTACAGCAATGCACATCTGGGGAGTTTTGTAGACTGAATATCTGCTAGAGATGTTCAAAATTATGACGAGTCTGGACAGAGTAAATGGAGAGAAATCGTCCAAAATAGGAGGGTTGAGAACCAAGTCAGGCAGATTTAAGCTGAAAGCCAAAAGTATTGGTGCCATGAGTAAAACATTTATTAAACAAGTGTGATTGGTACAGATCTGGATTTCTTTTGCACTCACTAGATATGGCTGGGCCAATATTTATTACCTATCCCTAATTGTTTTTCAGAAGGTGGTGGTGAGCTTCTTTCTTGGATGTCTGCAATCTACGTAGTGTATCAATACCCACCATGCAGTTACTGAGGGAGGTTCATAAACTAACCCAGTGACAGTGAAGAAATGGCGATAAAGTTTCAAGTCAGGATGATGTGTGATTTCGAGAAAACAAAATCGCAGAATTTTTTAAATTCATTCACAAAGGTGAGGGCATCACTAGCTGGGCCAGCAATTATTATCCATCCCTAGTTGCCCAAAGGGTCAGTTAAGAGTCATCCACATTGCTGTGCATTTGAAATCACATGTCTATTACCCTTTATTAATCTAATAATTCCCACATATTTGTTGCCCTTTCCTTCAACATGGTAGATGTTTCAAATATGGAATGAGCTCTATAAAGTGTCTTGGTGCTTTGTTGCAGTGCACTTTGGAAATGGTACAGACTGTTATTACTATACATCTGTGTTGGTTAGAGTGAATGCTGAAGGGTGTTAAATAGGTTGCCAATCATATGCCCTGATGGTGTCAAGCTTTGTTAGAACTGCAGTCAACCAAGCAGGTGGACAGTACTCCATCACACTCCAGATAGATTTCCATGTAGGTGTGGAAGAGGCTTTGAGGAGTCAAGTGGTGAGTTGCTCACAGTAGAATTCTCAGCCTATTTAACTGCTCATGTAACCAGTTTCTACACAACAGGTCCAGGTCAATTTCTGGTTAATGGTCACCACCAGAATGTTGACAATCAATCAGGGTTTTGGCAATGGCATGGATTCTCTATGTTGGAAATGTTTGTTACCTAGTACTTGGTGGTGCGAATATTACTTGCCATTTCAAAGGGAGGTGACACCTTAATATTATTATTGCTGGACTGTTCATTCAGGTAATGAATCAGGGACCTTGGTTCGAATCCTGACACAACAGGTGGTGAAATTTGAGTTCAATAAAATTCTAGAATTAAGAATCTAATGATGAACATGAAACCATTTTTGACTGTCAGAAAAAAAATCTGCTTCATTAATATCTTTTAGGAATGGAAACTGCCATCTTTATCTGATCTGACCTGCATGTGACTCCAGACCCACGGTAATTCAGTTAACTCTTAATTGCCCTCTAGGCAATGAATGCTGGCCTAGCTAGCGACACCCTGTGAACAAGTTTAAAAAAACGCTCATCAGCCAGAGTCTGAATGTAGTACACGTCTTGTTGCATTTGGACAAAGACAGCTTCAATATCTCAGGAGTAACAAATGGCTAAGCGTTGTTCAATAATCAGCAAACATCCCCACTCTTGACCCTACGATGAAGGGAAGGTTATTGCTGAAGCACCTGCAGATAGTTGGGCCTAGAGAACTAAATCTGGAATTAGAAACCCTCACATGGTACAGTGGTAATGTCCTTATCCTGAACCAGGCAGCCCAAGTTCAAGTCCCACTTCCTCCAGAGGTATATAATAACATCTCTGAACAGGTTGATTAGAAAACTAGGTGAATTTAAAAAAAATTAGATCTGGAGTTAGAGTTCTTGTGGTTCACTGGTAGTGTCCCCAATGTAGTGATATCTTGGGATTGAGATGATTAACCAACTCCTTTATGCTTTGTATGACTTCAGCCAGCAGAGTTTACCCCAATTCCCATTAAGCACCAACTAAAACTGTGCTGGAGGTAGTTTCAACTGTGGCTTTCAAGCTACATAGGCACACAGAGAGAAACATTTATAGATCTAAGGCAAAAGTGGGGGAAGGAGAGTCAGAATAATTGTGTCATTCTTCGAGAGCAAGCGTGGACATGACTGGCCAAATGACCTCCTTCTGTGTTATATGATTTTATACCCTAAGCACAGTATAGTTGACTCACTGATCCAATGATTGATTTCTGTCTACAGTATAGTGCTGGAAAAGCACAGCAGGTCAAGCAGCATCCAAGAAGCAGGAGAATCGATGTTTCAGGCATAAGCCCTTCAACTCAATCCTATAAAAAAGTGCTTTTTGCAGATTAATAATTATCAACAGCCAATGGATGTGCAGACTCACCATTTGGAATGTAGATCGTACGAGCAAACTTGCACTAGCTCTATTCCCGAAAGGCAAGCAAAATATTTAATTCTCAGAAAAAGTCATTTTGTTTGTGATGGTTGTAGCCAGCCATTAATATTGTAAACCACAACTCATAATGCTGTCTTTACATTCACCAGAGTGGTTTGTAGCACTTGCACTGAGGAGGAACTGTAATTACAGTTTGACATTTATATAGTCCATTCCAAAACAAATTTGACACGAACACAACATATTTAAAACATCTCAGTATGGAAAAGTAGACTGGTAAATACTACAAGAAACTGCTACAAAGTGAACAATCCACGTTACATCCTTTCAAACTTTAGGCATAATTAGAGGGCTCAATTCACCAGTGGAATTGTAGCTGAACTGAGAAATGTCTTCAGAATACACAAAATCAAAACAAAATGCAGTCTGATGTATTGGTTGAATCAACGTAAAAGGTGGCTCACATTTTTACATGGGTCAGTAAAATAAGAAATATTCCCACTGATGCAACAACTAAACTGTACTGGAAACAGTTTTACATGGGACTTGTACAAACAGCATTTAGAAGAGAGGATTTCATGAACTCGGAAAGAGGTCGCAATTTAGAAAGTGATTTTTCACTCCTAATTTTCTACAGTATTTAAAATGCTGCAGAAAAAAAATCAGTGAAGTGACCCTGAAATTAACAAATTTTCAGTTCTTCAACTTTGTTCAGTCACTTTCTCCAGAAAAAACTTCAAATGCAAACATGTTTCCGGCAAAACTCTGAGTAAAGATTACGTGAAACAAAACGTGCAGTTCCTTGCATACTGTAGACCAAAATCCACTGCACATTTTCCAGCAAACTTTATCCGAGCTGTGTGCAGAGTCTCTGGCCAGTCACTGGAAGATACCATCTTTCAAAATAAAGGAGGGAGTTCCTGAAGCTTTAGGTTAACTTCATGCCAAATCTGAATTCTGTAATGCTTTATTCCAAAATTACAACCAGATGAATATGCAGATTTACAATTCGCTGTAGATACAGAATATACAAATACTGTGACAAAAATAAATCCATATCAATCCAAACTTATAAATTATAAAGGATTAAAAACACTTGCATTGGACTATTGCAATTCTCCAATATTTAGAGAGGACTCAAAATCTACCATAGGTATACAGATTTTACAAGTGTGATACCTTACTTTTCTCTGCAAAGAAAATTTATTTAGAACATTTCAAACAAACGTGAAAACGTCAACTTTAATCTGCGTATTTGCTGTACTTTTACTAGAAGAATCAGCTAACGGTGCCTAATATTAAAACACAAAGCAGATCTTTGCCACACAGAAACTAAGTGATGTGATCTATCAGAACATGGAATATTTAGTGTACTATCAAGGGAGAAAAATACAAAATTGGGAAAAGGTTTCCATTCGGTTGTGTCAGTTTCACAGTAAATAAAAAAAATTTAAAACTTTTAAGTAGCATGTGATGATGCCACCATGTACCCTAAGGTTCTATACAAATTCAGATCTTTCAAGTTCCTTTCATAGTAAATCTTCTTGGAATAAGTAAACGGTTTCAATATTCTTTTACATGAAGCACATTCTAGAAATCAATAGTTCATGGCTAAAGGTATCCCCAACTACGTGCATATACTGAGAAATATGAAAATCATGACAACTATTGGCACTGAGCAGAAAAGCAGCTCCTCACATGAGATTAACAAATATAATTTGTGGAATACTAAGACATAGCGTTGACCTCGCACTCCAGTGTGTTCCTATTTATTATTTATTTGGGCGAGGTTGCTGGAGTTGTGGGGAAGTGCAGAGAGGGAGTCACCTCTGAGCTACTCCAATGATTAAAGCTAACCCAGAGCAGCAATGATAAAAGACTGGAATCAGGTCCCCACCTGTTTGCCAGCCCATTCTTGAACACAGGAGATGCAAATCCTGCAGAGATACAAGTGAGAGAGAGCGCGTGCAAGCAAGCGAGATCACACACCCTATATTGGCTCTCATCTTTATTACATGAAAATTTCTCAAGGCAACTGACATATTTCTCACCAACAGGCATTTTAAAAGAGTAACAAATAACTTATTATAAAATTGGCTAATTAACAGATTCCACAAAAAGACTGAAGTGGTGCAATGAATCAGCTCACTTTGGAAATAGGATTAGCAAGAGACTAAACATTCAAAATTGCTTTCAAACCTATCAAAGAGCTGGTGTACTTTTTAAAGAGGAATACTGATTATTTCTACATCTGCTGATTGCCAGTGATAATCTACCTGCGGCAAGCATTATGAAAAGCATTGCCTGACTGAGGTGGGAGATGGTGGGGGGTGGGGGGAGGCTTAAAATTCAAATTCTTACTCTGATTTTGTTCATGCTGGTTTATATAAAAAAACAAATCCCAAATTGCTTCAGATCACTTTTTGGTTTGGTCACAATTGCCCTTACATGACTTTAATAGATCAATTTTAAGCTACAAGCTCTCATCATAAAGTGACACAGACCCTGACTGAAGAGAGAGAGGAGTTCCTCAGTTTGGCAAAGAAAACATAGTATGAATCTGTTATATAGCCCACTTGTTCAAATTGGATGCATTTTAGCTTACTATCTTTTATTCATTATTGATTTTCAGGAATGGGCTTCATGTAAAAGATTTGAGTCCATTTAATTGCTCAAAAAAACATTTAATATATTAAAAAATGTGAAAAATCTGAATTTGAATAATACCTTGCGAAGGCTGAGGAAAGCCAACTTCCCACCCCCCCATCCTCACCACATTCTTCGGAGGGTTCATTAACAGTACCCTAAGCTGCTGCATCACTGCCTGGTTCGGGAATTGTACCATCTCGGATTTTAAGACCCTACAACGGAGAGTGAGGACAGCTGAGAAGTTCATGGGGGTCTCTCTTCCCTCCTTTGCAGACATTTACACCACATGCTACACCTGAAAGGCTAAGAGCATTGTAGAAGACCCCACACATCCCTCACTCAAACTCTTCTCCCTCCTGCCATCTGGCAGAAGACACCAAAGTATATGGTCTATCATGGCCAGACTGTGCAACAGTTTCTTCCCCCAAGCCATCAGGTTCCTTAATACAGACTCTTTCCCATCTGATATTCTTTCCTATTGCTGCAAGAAAAATGTCTATCATTCATCATTCTTCTGTTCCACTGTAACTTGCGTGTTTTCCACATCTTATGCACTTTATGCGCGTACAGTTGTGTAGTTTGTGCTGTCAATGTAGCACCCTCAGTACTGGAGGAATGCTGTCTCATTTTTACTGTATCAGTTGTATATGGTAGAAATGACAAATAAAAGCTACTCTACTCTACCTTGCACAACCTTAAGACATCCTGAAGTTTTTCACAACCAGTGGGATACTTCTGAGATAATAATTATAGTTGAATGTAGCCAATTCACATACAACAAGCTTACACCAAAACAATGTGAAGGCCATCAGATCATCTGTGTTTTCATGTTGATTGAGGAATAAATATTGACAAGGTCATGAGGGAGAACTCCTATGCTCTTCTTGTAAGTAGTGTGACAAAATCCAATTTGCCCACATGAGAAGGCAGAAATTTCCTCACACTTTCTCCCGAAAATAATTTCCTTCAATTTTCAAAAACTTGGGGGTTGAACCTCTGAAGGGATCTGTCAATTGCCAACTGTAACTTGGGCAGAAATTACATGGAGAAAACAAAGTTAAAAATTACACAACACCAGGTTATAGTCCAACAGGTTTAATTGGAAGCACACTAGCTTTCGGAGCGACGCTCCTTCATCAGAAAGCTAGTGTGCTTCCAATTAAACCTGTTGGACTATAACCTGGTGTTGAGTGATTTTTAACTTTGTACACCCCAGTCCAATACCAGCATCTCCAAATCATAGAGAAAACAAGTTGTAGAACAACGCAGCACAGAAGTGGTTATTCAGTCCATCATGTCTATATCAGCTGTCAAATTAGTTCCATTCCCCTGATCTTTCCCCACAGCCCTGTGTTTTCCCCTTTTTCAACTATCTTAATTTAACCTGCCACCTTTATATATGCTCCCTTTAAAACAGTACTATTTTATTTATATATTGCTTCTCCTCAATCTCCCTATTAAAATGTAGTACCTTGCACTTTTCAGCATTAAGTTGCATCTGCCATGCGTTTTCCGAGTTCACCAGTCTGTTTACATTCTCCTGACATCTGCTACCCTCCTTCTCACTGCATTTCTAAGTTTTGTGTCATCTGCAAACTTTGAAATTATGCACTACCAATTGATTTGTTTCTCTGGTGTTTCAATGGCTCTCTCAGTTACAGTGGATGCTCGGGTGAAATCTCCATTGAAGTTCAACTTCTATGCTTTCTCATGCACTTTCCAAGTCTAATTAGCACATAATGGTATCTTCATCTTTAGTCTTCCATCTAACAATTCTGTCATATGAGCTCAAGTAGAACTCCCATATCCTGTTCAAAGCTAGAACCTCTTTCAAAAAGGTATGCTTCCTCTTTCAGCCACACATTTTCTGAACGGGCTCTGATATTTCACTTTTGCTCCTAACTTTGAAAATCAATAGACCATATCTACCTCACCTTCAGTCTCTGATCATCCTGAACGCTTTCAATTGTCATAGAGATGTACAAACACAGAAACAGACCCTTATATCTATGCCAACCAAATATCCTAAATAAATCTACTCCCATTTGCAAGCAATTGGCCCATATCCCTCAAAACTCTTCCTATTCATATACCAATCCAAATGGTTTTTAAGTGCTGTAATTGTAACAGCCTCCACTCCTTCCTCTGGCAGTTCATTCCATATATGCACCACCCTTTGCATGAAAAAGTTGCCCCTTAGGTCCCTTTAAATCTTTCCCCTCTCACCTTAAACCTATACCCTCTAGTTTTGGACTCCCTGGGGAAAACACCTTGGCTATTCTCCCTATCCATGCCCCTCATGATTTTATAAACTTCAAGGTCACCCCTCAGCATCCAACACTCCAGGGAAAACACCCCCAGCTTATTCAGCCTCTCTCTGTGGCTCAAACCCTCCAAGATGGCAAAACCCTTGTAATTTTCTTCTGAACCCTTTCACATTTCACAACATGCTTCATATAGGAGGGTGACCAGGGTTGCCCGCAGTATTGTAAAAGTGGCCTATCCATTGTCCTGTACAGTAGTAACATGACCTCCCAACTACTAAACTCAATGCACTGATCAATAAAGGCAAGCATATCAAATGCCTTCTTCACAATCCTATCTACCTGCGACTCCATTTTCAAGGAGCTATGAGACTACACTCCAAGGTCTCTTTGGTCAGCAACGCTCCCCAGGACCTTACCATTAAGTTATAAGCCCTGCTCGGATTTGTCTTTCCAAAATGCAGCACTTTACATTTATCTAAATTAAACTCAGTCTTCCACTCCTCAGCCCAATGACCCATCTGATCAAGATCCTGTTGTACTCTGAGGTGGCCTTCTTCACTGTCCACTATGCCTCCAATTGTGTTGGCACTATTACAGTCGATGCTGCAGCTTTCTGTATATGCCATTGGTACTCATTTACCTTCCTTCCAACCTACATGTTGAAATCAAGTTTCATAGAAACATGGTATATATTTCATATTACATAGGAATTGGTCCTTCAAGTCTGCTCTGCCATTCAACATAAGCATGGCTCACCATCTAATTCAGCACCCTGCTTCTGTCTGCTCCCCATTTCCTTTGATCTGTTTAGTCCTAAGAACTGTATCGATATCTTTCTTGAATGTCCTCAATGTTTGGCCTCAACAGTTTCCTGTGGCAGAGAATTCCACAGGCTCGCAATTCTCTGGGTAAAGAAATTCATCCTCATCATTATCCAAAACAACCTACCCTTTATCCTGACAATGACTCCTCATTCCGGACTTTGCAGCAATCAGGAACATTGTTCTTGTCTTACCAGTCTAATCTTACTGGAATTTTAAAGGTCGCTTTACGATCTCCCTCATTCTTCCAAACTCCAGTGAATATGGTGTGAGCGAATCCAGTCTTTTCTTATATGGCAGTCCTGCTATCCTTGGAATCAGGCTGGTAAACCTTCTTTGCCACAATAACCAGAACATCATTCCTCAGATAAGGAGGCCAAAATAGCATACAACACTCCAGGTATGGTTTCACCAAGGTCCTGTACAATTGCTGCAGGAAATCCCTACTCTTGTATTCAAATCATCCCACTCTGAAGGCCAAATTACCCCCTTGACCGCCTGCTGCACCTGCACACTTACCTTCAGCGACTGGTGCACAAGGACACCCAGAGCTCAGTGCACCTCCCCCTTTCCTAATTTATCACCATTCAGATAATAATCTGCCTGCTGTCTTTGCTACCAAAGTGGATAATGTCACATTTATTCACTTTGTACTGCATTTGCCATGTATTTACATAACGTTTTCCTCTGTACTCTCCTCACAGCATACCCTCCTACCCAGCTCTGCCATTTGCAAATATGGAGATACGACATAATTTCCTCATCTAAATCATTAAAGATATCATGAACAGCTGGGGTCAAAACACTAATCTCTGCGGTATTGCATTAGTCACTGGCTGCCATTCAGAAAAAGACCCATTTATTCCTACTCTTTATTTTCTGTCTGCCAAACAGACAGTTCTCTATCCACGTCAGCACATAATTTCCAATCCTAAGTGCTTTAATTTTGCACACTAATCGCTTATCTGACGCCATATATGAGACTGCTCAGACTATCAATATCAGGTCATTCTTTCCAACAGTCAAAAACTGTGGACCTCCACAAAATCCTCCATTATCTTCACATCATATCACAGAATCATTGAATCCCTACAGTATGGAAAGAGGCCACTTGGCCCAAAAGGTCCGCATCGACCCTCCAAAGTGTAACCCACCCAGACCCATTCCCCTACCCTACTACTCTTAAATTTGTCCCTGACTAATGCACCTAACGTACACATCCCAGAACACTATGGGCAATTTAGCACGGCAAATTCACCTAATCTGCACATCTTTGGATTGTGGGAGGAAACCAGAGCACCCAGAGGAAATACATGCAGACGTGAGGAGAATGTGCAAACGCCACACAGAAAGTCGCCTGAGGCTGGAGTCAAATCTGGGTCCATGGCGCTGTGAGACAGTAGTACTAACCACTGAGCCACCATGACACCCCAGGAAACAGGCCATTTGGCCCAACAAGTCCACACCGACACTCTGAAGAGTAACCTACCCAGACCCATTCTCCTACCCTATTACTCTACACTTACCTCTGACCAATGCACCTATCCTACACTATACTCCCTATTCATGGAAATTATCAGGTCTTCTCTTTAATTTTGGAGGGTTCACTATGGATTTTCATTTCAATAAGGGGTAAGCAAAGGGAAACGAGGGGAGGTGATGTAAAGCAAAGCTGAATGGACAGGTTTTGAGGAGGCGTTTGAAAGTTGGAAGAGAAGTAACAAAGTGAAAACGCTCAGGAAGGAAATTTAAAGTTGTTAGTTTGTTAAGTATTTGAAAATAACTAATGAAGACTGGGCCAATTCAATCCTAATTAGTAAATAGTTGCAAAAATTAAAGAAAATAATCAACTGCATGCTGCATAAACTTATGTCATACAGAAAGGGTTTTTGAAGAATTCCTTTAAACCAATGACAACCCACGTAATCACTAAAATTGACAGCAATTCCCAATGAGCAGCACTCAACTAAGTTGCAAATGTAGGGATATGGCACACGGTTAACATTTGAGCATTAAAGGGGGGGGCAATGCTTGATTTAACAGGAGTGCAGAGTGCAAAATTAATTTCAATTGTGAACTCCTAGCCCAAAATGCTCAATAATGATGGACAGACCCTTTCATAATGGACACTGGTTTTTGTCATAAGTTTAATGGCATCATGAAGATCAATCATGCTAAATCTTCAGACAGGAAGAGTGTCATTAAACCCTTGACTTGTCATCAGATACTGAATGGCTGCCCTCTAACTTACATTAACTTTAACTTAGGGCCCTACTACCCACAGTCAATCCATATAAAGACCTGCACTTTTCATGTCTTTATCCTCACTATCCCAGATTCCTTATGCATGTAACTGACTCTTAAGAACATCAGATTTAAACCTTACCTTTACTTTCAAATGTTACATCCTCCTTCATCATTTAGATCCAAATTGTTATGATTCCAACAGATATTAATTCTGAACAAGTCAGATCCCAGAATGAAACCTGACTTCATAAATCATGTGCATAATTTTTGCAGCTGTTTCCCATGATGGCTAGTCATGAAATCAGATTCATCTGAGGCTGAGGATATTCTTTAATAACAGGACAAAAGTCTATTGCACCAATGAAAGAAAAAACAAACATGTATGTATATATATATATATAATATAGATTTGGAGTTGCCGGTGTTGGACTGGGGTGTACAAAGTTATATTGCCATGGCCAGAAACCAAGAGGAGAAAGCCCAATGAAAATTGCATTAACCTCTTTATTTCCAGGTTTAAATTCTGTTGCTTTTAAAAATGGGCAATCAAAGTGGCTGAGGCTGATCATATGATGGTATCTCCAGAAGTTTCTCTATGCCCTGAATTGTACAGACATTCCAGATGAAGCTTGCAGAAAGGACTTGAAGTTGAGTTGTCTGTTTCTAGCTATCTCTGGACAAAGGAAAACTTTAAGACACACTATGCTATAATGAGAACTAACGATGTTACAGTTATCTTGTCACCTTGTAATGGAAATTTTAATGGATAAGGTCAAGTATATGTAGCTTAACAACTTTTCAATTAAACCACCAAGAGGAGCCATCAGCCCCTAGAACAACTGTCTTTGTCAGTCATGACATAAAACAGAGTTGGTAAAATTAATTAAATACAATATTTTGAGATTCTAAGTCACTTGCTGTTCAATCTCCAGAGATAGAGCAAGACCCGAAGCTGAATTGGAAAGCTGCCTTGAACCCTCTATCGCAGTCTCCAAGTTGGAAAGAATTCTGCACTATATCTGAATGAAAATTATTGGGTTCAGCTCACCAAGGAAAGCATTATCAGATACTGACCTTTGGGAAGTTGTAACTCATGTGAAAAAGCACACAACATCAGGTTCTCGTCCAACAGGTTTAATTGGAAGCACTAGCTTTCGGAGCGCTGCTCCTTCATCAGGTGGTTGTGGAGTATAAGATTGTAAGACACAGATTCCAATTAAACCTGTTGGACGAGAGCCTGGTGTTGTGTGATGTTTAATTTTGAACACCCCAGACCAACACCGGCATCTCCAAATCATAACTTGTGTGAATTCATTTTTGAATAACTTTCAATGATCAGAACTTGTAATTCAGAGCATATTGCCTCTGATAGCTTGTCTTTGTTATTTTATGAAGTGCTTAGGTGTGAATGTGAAGTAACAAAGCGATTCTCCCACATTTTAATGCTCTGTTAATAAACCATATCCTTGGTTTCATTTTAAAAGCTTTGTACCTTGGATTTTTCAAAAGCTAGAATCCAAAATAAAAAGAGTTTGGGAAACACCTTTTGGCCGACCTCAATAAGAGAAAAAAGTAAAAAGGGAAAAGAGTAAATCAAACTTTATCTCATTGTCTCAGGCTTAAAAAAGGAAAAACAATAAGTTAAATACACTTCCATTCCTCCTTTGTCAATAAGAGAATATATTTAATATAGTTGTTAAAAAAGACCGTAACACAAACAACAATACTTTATGTTTATCTTAACTGACACTGTCCTATTTCTCTTTCTTGACGTATGGAGACAATTTTACAATTTCTTCTGGAATCCAATGGATTTCACAATTCTGGGGGCTTCATCATTTTCAGTCTTAAGAATATGGAATATTTCTATCCAAACTTTATTGGCTTGGAAGCTCCATACTAAAACATTTAAAAGGCATTTGGATGGGTATATGAATAGGAAGGGTTTTGGAGGGATATGGTTCAGGTGCTGACAGGAGAGACTAGAGTAGGTTGGGATATCTGGTTGGCATGGACGAGTTGGACCGAAGGACCTGTTTCCGTGCTCTACATCTCTATGCTCTATTTCAGCTAGAGTTGCTGGTCCCCTTCAAACTCCCATGAGAAAAAACTATTCTATTTTCACAGCTAAATTCTGGGTCCTTCTGAACTAAAGTTAGAACTAAACTAACAACCTTAAGTTGTTCACTGTAATTGTCCTAAACTCAGCAATATAAATATTTAATCTAATCATGCTACAAAGATTCTGCCATACAGTGGACACGTTACATGCTTTCTTAGAAATAATTTATTTGCATCACTGTTCCAATGACATTCTGAACTGTTTTAGAAAAGTCCTTTTACAGACTGACCCACATCATTTTAGTTCATTATTGAAATCCAAATCTCAAAATGTGTTATACATCTTCATCATAGCATATGACCACCACATTTTGATCAAAGATTCATGCTTTCCTCTTCCTCTCCACTCATGGTAAGATAAACAATTCACTCAGTGTCCTACTACTCTCAGTTCTGTTGCAAAACTATCTTCTGAAAGGGTCTCCTCAAACCCATCCCTTTAATCTTATTTTTACTCATCTCTCCTAAATTCGCGCCCTAATCCTGTAATACTGACCAAATAATTAGTGGATTTTACCTTTCCCACAGTAAGTTACATATTAGATCAGACCTTCAGCAGGACTGTCACAATCAGATGACTAAGGTAAAAAGTGATCGGTATTCTGCCCAAGTGACTTGGTGGAGAGAAAGTGTCTTTGGGGGTCACCCACTCAGGGTGATATGCTCGTACAGCTAAGCTTATGGTCAACAAGGATCCCCATTTGGGGACATTGCAATTGTGCTGCCATTGAAATTGGATACATAAGAGCTTTTCTCTTTGGAAATGGTCAGTGTCTGGCACTTCAATAGCACAAACATTACCTGCCACTTATTAACTCTAGGGGAGTCACTGTGTATGTCCCACTGTAGCTTGTCAAGGACTGTTTATTTTTCAGGACATTTGAATGGAACTAAAAACTGAAACTCAGTGAAGAGCACGACTCCTGGCTGAAATATCATCAATGAAATCGCTGCTGGTATTAAATGCTGCTAGCATAGCAAGTTTGTTGCATGAGGAGATATTGGGTCAACTGGAGTATTCACTAGAATTCAGAAGAATGAGATGGAATCTTACAGGAATAAAATTCTGACAGGGTTAGGCAGACTAGATATAGGGTTGATATGTCCCCTGGCCAGGGGATCCAGAACAAGGGATTACAGCCTCAGTATGTGCCATAGCCTGTTTTGAACTGATGTGGTGGTGCGGTGTTGGACTGGGGTGGACAAAGGTTTCAAAGCACTACTTCAGAGCAGAGCTCCAAAAGCTTGTGATTTCAGATAACCTGGTGATGTGTGACTTGTTTTCAAAACTTTGTTATGAACCAAGATGAGGAGAAGTTTCTTCACTTAGGAGTGCGGTAAACATGTGGAATCCTTCACAACAGAATTTGTGGAGGCCAAGGCACCAAATAGATCTAAGAAAGCACAGGTAGATCGAAAGGCTAACAGTGTCAAGAGGTATTGGAAGAAGGCAGCAGTATGACATCGATTGAGATTAATAATCATCCTTGATCATCGATTGAGATTAATAATCAGCCTTGATCATGTTGAAAGGCAGACTGGGCTAGATGAGCCAAATTGTCTACTCCTGCCCCTACCTTTTCGTGTTTTGTTAGGATCTTCAACAGCAATGTCCTAGAACTCATAATTGGCCTCTGGAACCCATAATCACTTCCCTGGACAGGTACTATTTCAGCCACTGAATTTACATTAACTCTTTTGTGTATTCCTCCGGTCAGAAACAAATTGGTGGCAACAGAAATTTAACTTGGCATCAGCAAGGTTAAGGAAGAGTGGATATAGGTGCTTCTTCTGGATTTGAAGCATGAATTCTCTCTCTCTCTCCATAGATGGTGCCGTGCCAGACCAGCTGATTTTTCTCCAATGCTTACTGATTTTTTTTCCCAGCATCTGCAATAATTTGTTTTCAAGTGCAACAATCTTCAGACAGAAATGCCATCTAGAGATCCATCTGTCCCTCCTCTGGAGGTACCCAGCAGCACTGATACCAGTCTTCAGCCAACTTGATTTACTCCATGCAATAAAAAAAATGGTTCAAGGCAGCAAAAACTGTAAATACCTTGGCAATATTTTACCAATAGTCCTGAAGGATGTGAGATTTAAAATTTGCTGTGCTTCTAGCCAAAGCTATTCTAGGGCAGCTGCAAAACTGACATCTTCCTGACAATGCGAAAAATTTGCCAGATACATTCTGTCCACAAAAAGCAGGATAAATAGTTTATTCTCATTCATCAGTAAAAGCAATGGAAGGGCACATCAACAGTGCTAAAACACAGCACTTATTGAGCAATAGGCTGTTCACTGCCTTTATGTTTAGGTTCTGGTAGTGCCACTCTGTTCTTGACTTCAGAGTCGTAGTTAAAACGTGAACAAAGAGCTGAACTCCAGAGATGATGAAAGTCTGATGACTTATAACATCAAGGCCACATGTAGAATGTGACATCAAAGGACCTTAGTCAAAGGAAACTAGAGGAAATCTCTCTGCTGAGTGGAGTCATACATGGCTTAAAGGAAGATAGCTGTGGTAATTGGAGGTCAGTCAGCTTAGCTCCAGTACATTGCTGGTCGAGTTCTAAGCCCCCAGCATCTTCAGCTGCTTCATCAATGACTTCACTCCATCATAAGGTCCTAAATGGAGATGCTTACTGATAATTACAGAATGCTCAGCATCATTTAAAGCTCTTCAGATACAGAAGCAGTCCATATTCAAATGCATGAACGGCAAAAAATCTAGGCTTGGACTGACAAGTGCCATGCTTGGGCTTAGAACATTTTGCACCTCATAGATGCCCAGCAATCACCATGTCCAACAAAAGAGCATCTAACCATTGCTCTGGATGTTCAATGGCATCATCATCTCTGAACCCCCTATTATCAACGTACTGTCATTAACCAGAAACTGAACTGCAAACACTGTGGCTGTAAGAGCAGGTCAGAAGTCAGGACTTTTTTTATGAATAACACCTCTCAACTCTCTAAAGCCAATCCACCATATGCAAAACATAAGTCAGGAGTGAGATGGAGTACTCGCCACTCTCTAGCCACAATCAAAGAGCTTGACACCATTTAGATTACATGCACTGCAGAAATGTTCCAAGGTTCCTCAGACACCTTACAAATTAATAGTTGAATGTGTGTTGCTGGAAAAGCATAGCAGGTCAGGCAACATCCGAGGAGCAGGAAAATCAACTCTCATCTCCAGCATCTGCAGACCTCACTGTCTCCTTACAAATTAATAGCCAATTCCATTTAGAAGGGCAAAGACAGCAGATACATGGCATCAATATCTGCAAGTTCCCATCCAAACCACTCAGCATCCTTGGTTGGAAATATGTCAAACTCCTAGAACACCTCCCACCGAACAGCATCCCTCCCTACACCAACTGCAGTGATTCAAAAAAGTAGCTCATGATCACCTTTAAAAGGGTAATAAATGCTGACCCAACCAGTGAAGTTCCATCCCCTGAATAAAAAAAAAGTTGTCAAGGTTTAACTTTGCCTGGATTTCTACATATTAGACATATCTGAGAAATTTTCCACGGCTGCAATGAAATAGTCTGGCTAGAAGGCCAGAAAATTGCATTGTGAAGGGACAGTTGGGACTAAGTGAATGTTCAATTAATTCCTATCACTGCAATCCAATTAAACACAATTAAGACAGAACTATCAAGGTGGGAATGTAGGATTATGCATTCTGTATCTTAAACTGAAGAAGCTTCAAAACAATTTCCTGCCTTCACATGAACATTTATGTAAATACATTCACCCATCAAGTGCTCAGTTGCTCACCATTATTACTAACTTGATATATCAGGGCAACGGTACTTTGGTCTGATCGAAGTTGCTAAGTTGCCACAAAACCAGGTTCATAACATTAACCTGCTGCTATGATGTGGACTGAGATTTACATATATATTATAAATATAATTCATATTAAGTTTGTTTTTTTGGGATTTTAAAGTCGTGGCATGAGCTCTTCTGTGTCTCAAAAGGAATTAAGAATTAAATTGTGGATGTTTCTGCAGCCATGATCATTTTTTTGGTCAGTTTCTAACAGCTAGTTTTCAGAGCTAATGGATTTTTATTTATTTTAGTAGGATTCATGGCCTATTGAAGTAAACAGTTATGCATTTAAACAACATGATGTATTTAAGCAATGACTGCAGTTTTGCGACAATCAATGCAACAGATTAGCAAGTTTTGAGAAGGTTTGTAGCTCAGGTTGAAGTTCTGGATGGAGGTTTGCTCACTGAGCTGGAAGGTACATTTTCAGATGTTTTGTCACCATACTCGATAACATCTTCAGCGAGCCTCTGGATGAAGCACTGCTGGTAGAAAGCAGGAAACACCAGCAGTGCTTCATCCAGAGGCTCACTGAAGATGTTACCTAGTATGGTGACAAAACGTCTGAAAACGAGCCTTCCAGCTCAGCGAGCAAACCTACATCAAATGCAATAGATTACCGTAGCAAAAGGGGAGACAAACCTTTGAAGAATTAACAATGGTTGGAGTCAAAATTACGACTTCTCTAAAAAAGGAACTCACCGCTACAAGTGGTCTATAAACAACTCAAAAACATAAAACAAGTAAATCCTTGACATTCAATGAAAGAACAAACATTCTCTCACTGAAACAACATGTTCTTCCAGTCTTTCCAGAACAGATTTACTGTTCATGGTCTTAGCGTTCTTGCCACTTATAGAGGCCATTGCTTTAGTTCCCTGCATAACATAACCTTTTGATGAAATGTTAAAGCCAAATACAGACTTCATTTCAAGTTGAAGTATGGCACAGAAATGGTTGACCTGCTGACCAAAGTCAAAAGGTAAAACCCATACCAGCAGAATGCAGCAATCCGACAAGTAGGAAGTTTCTTTTCCTCTGTCTCACAAATATTCCTTCTTTTTAAACAAGCTACTTCACAAGTTACCAACTTGTGTTTTGGAATATATCACACGTTCAGTAACCTGAGCAGATGTTAGATGAAACTAACTTAAAGATGAATAAATCGCCTTACTGATCCCCTTGGGAAATAATTGCATTTGAATTATTTGTGGAAAGTCTGATAAAATTTGGTTCATTACCTTTTGCATGAAAATGGTCAGAAATAGAACATGATGGAAGATTACGGATAATAATCGATTTGCTTTTAATTAGTCTTTCTGCTTCCCAGAACAATTGACATTTGCTTATTGCACTGGATGTTATTTGTAGAAAAGAACTTACCATGGCAGTCATTTTTTTCAGTTTAATTAGAATTACAAAAAATAAAGTGTTTTAAGGCAGTGGGCTAATCAAAAAGATCAAAATCTCATAAGTTGACCTAAAGGAAGTCAGTTTTCTATAATTGGAAATATAGTTCCGTTCTTGGCTTTTGCTGCTTAAAACTAGTGGATAAGCAGTACCAGCTGTCCAGGAAATACCATAATACTTAACACAAGACTGTATGGTGGGAAAAAAGATTTTGGTCCAATAGTTTAGTCACTGTATGCAACAGTGATCCTTAACTATTCATGGTTCCCTTGTCCTTAACATGCACTTCTCCACTCACGTTTTCCTGGCAATTCTGGTTTTGTCATGCAAATGCTGGTTAAAAAGGGCAAAACTAAATACAGAATATAACGAAATAATATCTCTCATAACAAAATGGAGGTGCACATTGGATTGAAGCTATCCTGAGGGGTTTTGGAGTAAATAAAGAGAAACTGTTCCCAGTGGATGAATGATTGGTATCCAGAAGGCACAGCATTAAGGTGATTAGCAAAAGAACCTGAAGCAACCTAAAGAATGTCCACAGAGGCCTGACAGGCTGCAAGGTATAGATTCAATAATAGCCTTCAAAATGAAACTGAATAAATACTTGAAGCAGAAGAATTTACAGGAAGATGTGAAAAGAGCAGGGAATTGGGACTAATTGGACTGCTCTTTGAAAGAGCTGGCCCCAAATCAATTTGCCTTCCTATTCTACGCTTCCTTAACATCATATGGCAATATGCTGCATTTGGGATTTTGCTTTCAGTACTATCTGGTCAGTGAACTTTTGATCACATCTACTCATTCATACGTCATAGGATGTTGGTGAGGCCATTTTTGGACTACTGTGTAAAGTTCTGGTCATCCTACTTTAAGAAGTATATAATTAAATTAGAGCGGGTTCAGAAAAGAGTTACCAGGATGCTGCTGGGTTGCAGATACAGATGAAGCTACAATATTTAAAAGACATTGGATAGTTACATGAATAAGAAAGGTTTAGAGGAATACGGACCAAATGCAGTTAAGTGGAACTAGTTTAGTTTGGGAAGCTTGGTGGGCATGGACTAGTTGGACCAAACTGTCTGTTCCCATACTGTATAACTCTAAAAATGAATATATATAGCAGAGACAATTGGATATCTCAGTTTCCATTGTTGGTCAATGCTAAGTTAACAAATTTCAGACAACCATGGGACGCAGTTCAGAATTACATGTCTGATTACGACCCATGTTCATTGTGGGAAACTGTATGTGTGGGCAAGAAGTGAGAACAGGGTCAGGCTTTATTGTGATATTGTGCATGTTTAAATGGCCTGCCCACACTTACCACCAAAGTTCATCAATTGTCACTTGAGAGAACTTAGCAAAGTCAGATTTTTGAACAAGATGGAAAACTTGTGAACAATACAAATGAACACTCATGTGGGCAGATTGGAATATTATTAACTGTACAATCAGAATTCTTACCACAAGGACAACCAATCAGACATGATACTGAAAAAAGGTTCAGCTCATGTTAAAAGACTTTCTTCTACAATTGCCACCTTCCATATCTAAAGGTTAGCAACAATCAACACCTTTGAAAAGCACGACAACATTAGTAGAAATCCTCAACATTTCAGCTCATATTTTCCACTCGGTTCGTTTCGCCCTGATAAGAATTCATTTCAAACAGAAAGGTTAACACTTGTATTAAAATAATGGATGGAAAAATGCAAGTCATAGGGTCATGGACTTATACAGTGCAGAAACAGGCCCATTGGTCCAATTTGTCCACGCTGACCAGATATACTAAATTAATTTAGTCCACTTGCCAGCATTTGGCTCGTATCCCTATAACCCTTCTTATTCATATACCCATCCAAATGCCTTATAAATGTTGTAATTGTAATTGTACCAGCCTCCACCACTTCCTCTGGCATCTAGTTCTGTACACATATCACCCTCCATGTGAAAAGGTTGCCCCTCAGATCCTTTTAAATCTTTCCCCTCTCACATTAAACCTATGCACTCTAGCTCTGGACTCCCCCACTCGAGGAAAAAGACTTGGCTATTCACCCTATCCATGCCCCTCATGATTTTATAAACCCCTATAAGTTCACTCCTCAGCCTTCGACGTTCAAGGGAAAAAAAGCCTATTAAGCCTCTCCTGGCCTCAAACCCTCCACTCCGAGCAACATCCTTGTAAATCTTTTCTGTATCCTCCCAAGTTTAACAACATCTTTCTTAATCCAGGGAGACTAGAATTGAACACAATATTCTAAATGTGGTCTCACCAATGTCCTGTACAGCAGCAACAAGACGTGCCAACTCCTTTAATCAATGTTCTGACCAATGAAGGCAAGCTTGTCAAATGCCTTCTTCACCACTCTCTCTACCTGTGACTCCACTTTCAAGGAACTATACACTTGCACCCCAATATCCCCAGGACCTTACCATTAGGTGTACAAGTCCTGCCCTGATTTGCTCTATAAGAATGCAGCACCTCACATTTATCTAAATTGAACTCCATCTGCCACTCCTTGTCCCATTTACCCATCTGATCGAGAGCCAATTATATTCGGTCTACTACACCACCAAACTTACTAACTGTACCTCCTATATTCACATCCAACTAATTTGTCTAAGTGACAAAAAGCAGTGGACCCAACACTGATCCTTGCAGCACACCACTAGTCACAGGCCTCCAGTCCAGTTCGAAAAACAACCTTCGACCAACATCCTGTCTCCTATCTTCAAATTAATTTTATCTAATTGGCTAGCTCCCCCTATATTCCATGTGATCTGACCTTGCTAACCAGTCTATCATGCAGAACCTTGTTGAACACCTTGCTGAAATCCATGTAGACAACATCTACCACTCTGCCTTCATCAATCTTTTTTGTTACCTCTTCAAAAAACTCAATCAAGTTTGGGATACACAAGGCAGCATGGTGGCTCAGTGGTTAGCACTGCTGCCTCACAGCACCAGGGACCCAGGTTTGATTCCAGCCTCAGGCGACTGTCTGTGTGGAGTTTGCACATTCTCCCTACATCTGCATGGGTTTCCTCTGGTTTTCTCCCACAGTCCAACGTGCACGTTCGGTGGATTCACCATGCTAAATTGCCCATAGTCTTCAGGGATGTGCAGTCCAGGTGAGTTAGCCATGGAAAATAGAAGGTAGGGGGATGGACCTGGGTGGGATGCTCGGAGAGTTGGTGTGGGCCAGATGGACCAAATGACTTGTTTTCACTCAATTACGACTCTGATTCTATGAAGGCCATGTTGACTATCCCAATTAGGCCCTGCCTTTCCAAATGCATGTAAATCCTGATCCTCAAAATCCCCCCCCAACAACTTACCTACCACTGGCATCAGGCTCACGTACAGTTTCCTGGATTTTCCTTACCACCCTACTTAAATAATGGCACCACGTTAGCCACCCTCCAGTCTTCCACACCTAGTGTGATGGAATCTGAGTTTTCAAAGTTTGCAAGCTTTTAGACAGATTGTAACTGAAATGGAAACAGAAAACTGAGCCTCACAACTTTGATGTAAACAAAAACCAAAACTTCTGGAACTGGACGAAACTACCATAAAGGGATAAAGAGCTATCTGAGTTTGGTTGTTGTAGCTGATGAGTCCATTCGTGCTGTACTGGTAGGCTGGAAAAGACAGAGGCTGGAACAAAAAGCTGAGAATAAGCGGCTGTTTGGTTACTTGAAAGAAACATGTTTGATCGACACCATCCAGACTGAGTGAGAAGTTTCAGCAGATGTGTGCCATTTTTGCTGAAAGGTTGGGAGCTGCAGTTGTGTAGGGATCAGGCTATTCCCCAAGGAGAATCAGAGCTGAAATACCCAAGGATGACAGAATTTTGATAAAAATTGATACAGACGTCAGAACTACATGAAAACGTCCTGGCAAAAGAGAGAATGATCGAAGCTGTACAGAAAAATGGGAAACCTCAAAAAAAAATTCTAAGAAATCACAACTGAATATCCAACTAAACATTATTCAGCATTCATCTTTTGACACTTTTTGAACAAAAGAACTGTACCATGAAACATGCAAATTGCTCACAATTCATCTATCTGTAGCAAGTTTAATCCCTACCTACCCCTTGCTGGAGTATATTTCTTATTATACATTCAGAAATTGCATTCAAACTCAGCAAATGCTGAATGCCTTAATCTACAATCTATTTTGGACATTCAGAAAACTGAGTGAATTCAAGCCTCCCTACCAAAGGGCTAGTCCTTAACTGGATGCAATTCCCCATTATTACATTATTTCTTAAGCTGCAAAGCTTATCTTTGCTTAAAAGACACTGGAATCAAACTGAGCCTATTCTCAATACCCTACCACAGCTAATTGTGAACTGTCAGAAGATAAATACAAATAAACTGTGAG
Organism: Chiloscyllium plagiosum; assembly: GCF_037043375.1. Classification (NCBI taxonomy): domain Eukaryota; kingdom Metazoa; phylum Chordata; class Chondrichthyes; order Orectolobiformes; family Hemiscylliidae; genus Chiloscyllium; species Chiloscyllium plagiosum. The sequence continues at coordinate 26,162,139 of NW_028270145.1, forward strand.
TTGGCCTGTGTCTCACAAATAACACTCCTTTCATGTTTTAGAACCTCTCCTTGAAGGTGACTCTTGAACTCTTGTATGTTAATTTTTGCTTGTGAAATTTTTCAGTGTCAGGACTTATCCCTACACTGATGCTTTATCAGGGCCAAAGAAAATCAGATCAGGGCAAGTTAAAATGGTAGCTGCGGAGTCTTTCCAATAAACTTGGTATCAGGAGGTGATGCTCTTGTTACGTTAAACTGTGGCAAATGCTGCATCAGTGTCATGTGTCTGTTTTGTTTGCTATACAGAGTTGTGTGGATGCACAACAATGCAAGTATAGGCTCCTAAATAGATTTTAACTAATGTAATACAGAGAGAGAAAATATTGGTGAAAAAATATAAGGCTGAAGTGAAGAGGAAAATAAGCGAAGAGTGTCAGTCGATACGCACAATGTTATTTTTGTCCCACTCAACATGATAACAGTGGCTAAATAACTTTCATAAGCTTTCACATTTGAAGAACATATCAGAAACCCCCAATTCAAAGTTAATTGGGTTAGAGTTTTGCCATTGTGACCCAAGTTGCAGTATCATCTCTATCTTTTTCCTTTCAATAGACTTGCAAATCTTCTACCTGGTGCCATCTGCTGATAGATGATAAAAAGAATGAGAATCTCACAGGAAACTATGTAAACATTCATATGTCAAGTTTGAATGACACAATGGCACGGTAACAATATTTGAATTAATGTTAAACAATTCACAGAAAAATGTTCAACAGGAAATTTAATCCCACTATGAGACTCACCACACAACCAAAAAGTGAACAAGATACTCTTTGAATACTTTTAAGCACGAGTCTCTGCATCGGGCTTACAGAGTAAAGTTTGAGTTATCAGAATGGATATTTAATTTTTTTAATTAATAATTTACATATACATTACAGTTCAGAAAACAATTTACTCAATGTTACCTATTAAAGATTGTTTTGATTTATTTCAGAAATAGCATTCTCCATATAGCACACGTTCACCCATATAATGAGAAATATGTTCTCAAATGCAGGATGCGTATAATAATAGAATCCACTACATAGCGACTCAAAACTTTTCAGAAAATGTAAACCTTCTGCCTAATTTGTATTTTATTTTTCTTCTAAAAAAACTACCTGCGTCTAAATCAAGCATATGTTTTCAGTAATAATAATCATGTAATATATTTCTGACAGTAGTAAAGATTTCAATTTAGTCCCCCCATGCTCTTGTTCAATCTGAACTGCACAGGATTTTCTCCCCCTGGATTACAAAAAGAATTTTAGCTTTTTATATCCTGACGCAACTAAGTATTTTTAGCCTTGGGCTTTTTCTTTGCCCTCTGATCAATTTTTGTTTGCATGTGATAGCATGAAAATTTTACTCACAAATCACACCCCCTCCTTTCCCAGTCTTTAAGTACAGTAGTACAAAACCAGTGATAATAACAGAGAATTAATCTCAACATACAGATACAATATTACAAAGATAATTAAGTATTGAAAAATCATCCTTTATACAAAATCTCACAAACATCTAAAATCATAATATACACCATTTTCCTGCAAATATTAGCAGTTAAGAACTTGAATTCATCCAAAAATTTGAATTAATTTGCTTGCAAGATGTATCAATTTAGGAAAATTGCTAATATGACATCCACTCACTTAAGGCATTATTATGAAAGATGGTTTAAGACAGAATGACAGAATGCATATATGAAATGACAAGTGTTTGTCGGTCAAATGTGCTCATCTATTTTCGACTGAAACAAAAGATTGTTGTGAACATGTGGTACCCAAGTTCCACACCCTCCATTAACACCCACACATGGCTGCAGGCAAAAAAAAACTCTAACCAGACTGCTTGCACCAAATAATGGCATACATTTGCTAAAAAGGATCTTTGTACATAAACTGAGGGGAAAACCCACAGAGGTTCCTGTCTTTTTAAGGTTGATCCAACCACTCAGCTTCCTGGCCAGAAGAAACTGGAAGATTATTACCACCTTTACAAAGAATTTCAGCATCTAAGCCAACTATTGATATGTTTTGGGTGCTCAGCACATTACAAACTTTCCATATTTTCTTTAAATCAAAAATGGTGTTTATGTTGCACACAAAGACAACAGAGTTAACGTTTCAGGTCCAGTGACCTTCCCTCAGAATCTAACGCAATCCAGTGCAGAACCTATACAATTAATGGTAGGGCCCTAGGGTGTGTTGCCGAATAAAGAGACCTCGGGTGCAGGAGGGTTTCCTGACACAATACGTAGACAGATTCTGGATCAGTGGTGCTGGAAGAGCACAACAATTCAGGCAGCATCATCGATGTTTCAGACAAAGGCCCTTCATCAGGAATAAAGGCAGAGAGCCTGAAGCTTGGAGAGATAAGCTAGGGGAGGGTGGGGGTGGGGAGAGAGTAGCATAGAGTACAATGGGTGACTGGGGGAGGAGATGAAGGTGATAGGTCAGGGAGGAGAGGGTGGAGTGGATAGGTGGAAAAGGAGCTAGGCAGGTCGGAGTGGCGAGCCCACATTGGATTTGGTACTGAGTAATGTACCTGGCCAGATGTTAGGTGAGGACTTTGGTGATGGTGATCACAATTCGGTTATGTTTATTTTAGCAATGGAAAGGGATAGGTGTATACCGCAAGGCAAGAGCTATAGATGGGGGGGAAGGCAATTATGATGCATTTAGGCAAGAGTTAGGATGCATAGGATGGGGAACGAAACTGAGGGGATGGGCACAATTGAAAATATGGAGCTTATTCAAGGAACAGTTACTGCATGCTCTTGAAAGCATGTACTTGTCAGGCAGGGAGAAAGTGGTCGAGTGAGGGAGCTGAGGCTTACTACAGAAGTTGAATAAAGAGAAAGAAGGCGGCTTATGTTAGGGTGAGACATGAAGGCTCAGTTAGGGCACTTGAGAGTTACAAGTTAGCCAGGAAGGTTCAAAAGAGAAAGCTAACAAGAGCCAGGAGAGGACATGAGAAGTCATTGGTGGATAGGATCAAGAAAAACATGAAGGCTATCTATGGGTATATCAGGAATAAAAGAATGACGAGAGGAAGTTTAGGGCCAATCAGGTATAGTGGTGGGAAGGTGTGCATGGAGTCTGAGGAGATAGGAGAAGTGCTAAATGAATACTTTTCGTCAGTATTCACACTAGAAAAAGAAAATGCTGTTGAGGAGAATAACAAGATACAGGCTACTAGACTAGATGGGATTGAGATTCACAAGGAGAAGGTGTTAGCAATTCTGGAAAGTGTGAAAATAGATAAGTCCCCTGGGCCAGATGGGATCTATCCTAGGATTCTCTGGGAAGTCAAGGAGATTGCAGAGCCTTTGCCTTTGGTCTTTATGTCATCATTGCCCACAGGAATCCTGCTAGAAGACTGGAAGATAGCAAATGTTGTCTCCTTGTTCAAGAAGGGGAGTCCAGACAACCGTGGTAATTATAGACCAGTGAGCCTTACTTTGGTTGTGGGTTGTTGGAAAAGGTTATAAGAAAATCGGATTTATAATCATCTAGAAAGGAATAAGTTGATTCGGGATGGTCAACACGGTTTTGTGAAGGGTACGTTGTGCCTCATAAGCCTGAGATATTTGAGAAGGTAACCAAACAGTTGGATGAGGGTAAAGCAGTTGATGTGGTATATGTAGATTTCTGTAAGACGTTTGATAAGGTTGCCCATGGTAAGCTGTTGCATAAAATACAGCGGCATAGGATTGAGGGTGATTTAGTGGTTTGGATCAGAAATTGGCTAGCTGAAAGAAGATAGAGGGGTGGTGGTTGATGGGAAATATTCATCCTGGAGTTCAGTTACTAGTGGTATACCGCAAGGATCTGTTTTGGGGCCATTGCTGTTTCTCATTTTTATAAATGACCTGGATGAGGGCATAGAAGGATGAGTTACTAAATTTGCGGAAGACACTAAGGTCGGTGGAGTTGTGGATAGTGCCAAAGGTTACAGAGAGACGTAGATAAGCTGCAGAGCTGGGCTAAGAAGTGGCAAATGCAGTTTAATGTGGAAAAGTGCGAGGTGAATCACTTTGGAAGAACAACAGCAATAAAGAATACTGGGCTACTGGTAAGATGCTTGGTAGTGTAGTTGAACAGATAAATCTTGGGTGTCCATGTACATAGGTCCCTAAAAGTTGCCACTCAGGTTGGTAAGGTTATTAAGAAGGCATTTGGTGTGTTAGCTTTTATTGGTGGAAGGATTGAGTTTCGGAGCCACGAGATCATGTTACAGCTGTATAAAACTCTGGTGAGGTCGCACTTGGAGTATTGCATACAGAACTGGTCACCACATTATAGGAAGGATGTGGAAGCTTTGGAAAGGATTCAGAGGAGAGTCACTAGGATGTTGCCTAGTATGGAGGGAAGGCCATATGACGAAAGTCTAGGGAACCTGAGGCTGTTTGCATTTGAGAGAAGGTTGAGGGGTGACTTATGAGACATATAAGATAATCAGAGGGTTAGTGAGAGCTTTTTTCCTCAGATGGTGATGACTAGCACAAGGGGACACAGCTTTAAATTGAGGGGCTATAGATATAGGACAGATGTCAGAGGTGGTTTCTTTACTGCAACAATAGTACACTTGCCAACTTTAAGGGCATTTAAATGGTCATTGGATAAATGTATTGATGAAAATGGAATAGTGTTAGTTAGATGGATTTCAAATTGGTTCCACAGGTCAGTGCAACATCGAGGGCCAAAAGGCCTGTACTGCGCTGTAATGTTCTATGTTTTATGAGTGACATAAACGAGAAAAGACAATTGGAGAGGAGGAGAGTTTTGGAAAGGAAATTCCAGAGTTTCCTAAACAGCTAAAAACACAGCTACTAATTGTGGGACAAAACAGGTGGGGGGCTGAATAAGAAGCCACATTCAAATTTGGATGATTGTAGGGCTGGAGAAGGTAAGAATGATTAGTAGGCGTGAGGTCATGGAGGAATTTGAAACCAGGGATAAGAATTTGACATCTGGAGTTTCAATATAGAAGTGTCTAGGAACAACTAGTTTATTTGTTTCCATTAGCTTATGAAGTCTTGCCAAAGTACCACTACATTGCCTGACATTCAAAGATACTTTAATTGCAAAGACACAAGTTTTCCTGAGAATACGATTTTGCCTGGAAAATTTAAATAATGGATATCTATTTTCACTGAGCAATGTTTGTCAAATTTATCATAACTCTTTGATAAATGCAAATGTATATCTTTGAGGATACTGCCAGACATATTTTACTGTCAAAGTACCTACTTCATAAACTGCAGTAGCAGCAATTTGTTAGGTCAGTGATTGAGCTAAATCCTGCAGATGTATTAACCTCCAAGGGAGGAAATAAAAACAGAAAATGCATGTAGGAGGTGTAGGTTGATCTAAACTTTCCTACTTCGACATCTAAACAGACTTTCCATCTCTCGCTTTTCAAGAATAAATCAATGAATATTTGACACCAGAGTTAAAAATGAGTACTTTTTCATGTTTCAATCTGCAACTTAAATTTCTGCTGCTCTATATCTGTCTGATCACTCATGTCCTATGCAACAAAATGAAGTACTTGGCCCTTGATAATTTCTTGTGGTGCACCAAAGATACGAACATCATCTTCAGAGATTGCTTCTCAAACAGAAAACCAGCAACACTATGGGGTGATCTCCTATGCTTGCCTTGCTTTCCACATTCATTCAAATTAAAACCCTGCAAGAGCTAGAAACCTGGAATACCAGTGCTGATAGCAAGAGAATTCAAGTGTTTTCTTGAGTCCCAGAAAGGGCAAGACTTTCAAAAATCTTGAAGTTAGGTGCATGCTTTCTCGCTACAGAAGTGTGTCTATAAAATAAAAGATGTGGAAAAGTTTGAATTGTTAGTTTCATTCAAAACTCAGTTCAAAAAAAAGATTGATTCCTTGATTTTTATCAGCAGTAAGGTTTTGTGAAGATTTCCACATTGTGAAGATCTGTGTCTTGAAAGGTTCAAAACACCCTGAATATTCACTGTTGTTTTTTGGATACCTGCTCCATCTTGACTTCAAAAGGCTGACAATCCGGAAGCATAAAATAATGGAGGTGTTCTTCCAAAAGTTGGCACCTACCTAAAATGTCAGGCTGAGTGGCATGATTGTCTCTAAGAGCAACCCCATCTAAATGGCCTATTAGTGAATCAGACTATTGAATAAGTCACATAGGAGATAAGTATTTTATCCACATGAATTTCCAGGAAGTTAAACTGCAAAGGGTTTTGACATGTCACAAACTTTTACGTGTTTAATCACTGCATTTTAATTGCTATGCCACTTATTTATTTGCAAGTATTTGCTTCAGTCTTTAATATTTGCCATTTTATGTGGAGCCTTGTAGAGTACTACAATTTATGCAGAGTCAGCTGATGGCTACAAGTTGTGCAACTTCAGGTATAAGTGCATAATATATACAGTGGCTATGGCTTCTCAATAGTAGATGTTAAGGTTCATTAATGGTTTTGCAAAGAAAAGAAAAAACTCCCAAAATATAATGAAGGTTTCTTACAATAAAACATATAGGTGCTTTCACTGTCCTTTGGTGTCAGTTTAACACTCCCAGAGAAAATTACTTATTCAAAAGAAGTGTTATGCAAGATTTAATTTATTTTGGCTTTGCCATTTTGCCTATATCCTCCAGGTCTAACTCCAACCTTGTAACTTTCACATCAATGATGAAAAGTGGGAAGAATGAGGTGGTTGCAGGCATGTTCCACAGGGACCAAAACTATCAAAGGCATACTAAGCAGTTAAACAATCAAATGTCCTTTTGAGTATTTTTGTATTTAATCAACCTGTGCAGAGATGTTATTACACACCTCTGGAGCAGGTGGGACTTGAACCCAGGCTCTCTGGCTCAGAGATGGGGACACTACTACTGCACCACAAGACCCCCTTTCCTACTGGGATTTTTTAGTTTAACCTATTTTTCTGAACAACCTGTTCAGAGATTTATCACATCCTTTGAGCAGCTGGAACTTAGACCCAGACCTCCCAATCTTGGGGGTAAAAACACTATCATGGCACAACATTGCATGATGATGTTCACCCAGACAAGAATTTGGAGAAGATTTGTAGCTCAGGTTACCTGTTTGCTCATTGAGCTGGTGGGTTTGCTTTCAGATGTTTTGTCACCATCCTACATAAAATATAGATGACGTTGGTTTTGTCCATGGGTTGTACTGGATCTTTTAAGTTTGTTAGTTTTTGTTTGAGAGTTGGTGGGTTTGTGTGCTACTAGGATGCCGAGGGGTCTCAGTAGTCTGACTGTCAGTTCTGAAACCTCTTTGATATATGGTAAGGTGGTTAGGGTTTCTGGCTGTGTTTTGTCTGCTTGTCGTGGTTTGTCCTTGAGGAATCTGCGCACTGTGGTTTTTTGAGTATCCATTCTTCTTGAATACGTCGGATAGGTGGTTGTCCTCTGTTTTTCGAAGTTTGTCTGTGCTGCAGTGTGTGGTGGCTCGTTGGAATAGTGTTCTGATACACCTTCGTTTGTGTGTGTTGGGATGATTGCTGGTGTAGTTGAGTATTTGGTCAGTGTTTGTCGGTTTTCTGTATACGCAGGTTTGTAATTCTCACTTGTCCTTTCTTTCTACTGTGGCGTCCAGAAATGCGAGTTTGTTGTCAGTTTCTTCCACCTTGGTGAACTTTATGCCTGTGAGGGTGTTGTTGATGATGTTAAATGTCTCTTCTATCTTGTTTCATTTTGTGATGACAAAGGTGTCATCTACGTAGCGAACCCAGATTTTTGGATGATTGGTAGGGCTGTTTGTTCTCGCCTTTGCATTACCGCTTCTGCTATGAATCCTGATACGGAGATCCCATGGGTGTGCCGTTGGTTTGTTTGTAGACACTATGTTGTTGAAAGTGAAGTGGGTGGTGAGGCACAGGTCCACTAGCTTCATGATGTTTTCGTTGGTAATGTGATTGATGGCACCAGGATACATGAACACCAGCTAGCCACAAAAAAGACACACCCCCTCTCCCTCACAGCCCTACACACAGATGAAAAAAAACACCATTTCGACTGGGACAACACATCTATCCTGGGACAGGCTAAGCAAAGACATGCCAGAGAATTCCTAGAGGCCTGGCACTCCAACCACAACGCCATAAACAAGCACATAGATCTAGATGACATCTATCAACCCCTCAGAAAACAAACAGGAAATGACATCACCACAAACCCCAGGAACCCCATCCAGGAGAAAGATAGAAATAGAAAGCAGGAGACAACAGCTTCGCTTCACTTGGAGGTCGCCACTGATGATGTTACCTAGCCAGGTAATGAAACGTCTGGATATCAAACCTACAGCTCAGCGAGCAAACCTACACCCTAAACCTCAACCTGAGCTACAAACCTTCACAAACCTTGCAGGTATAATATTGTCCTTAAACATACATCATGTTTCAGATACCTGAGACACAAGAAAGAAAGGAAAAGATATGCTATCATCTCCCTCCCTTATCTGCAACACCCCAGTATGCCTTGGATCGGAACAGATCTGCAATAGGATTAACTGATTTACCAGTGACTAATACCTCTTCCACTCAGACTGGTTGACCAATGATCCAGAATGCTGGGCTTAAATATTGCATGGAATTGAGGAAAAGACCCCTTAAGTAATGGACTAGGATCTGCAACACTTCTTTCTCCATGTAGGGATGGAAGGTGGTTTCATCTAAGCCACTGAAGTTGTAAAGTTAAGGGAAGTTACTTAACAAGTATTTTGGCTGTCACTGCACCCCAAATCCCCAAGGATGCAGGAAAACTTTTCTGCTTAAATAGCCTATGTTAGCTCTGCTTCCAGTTTATTGAAATTAACTCAATTCAACTTGCAATGGATTATTTTTGAATAAAATGGATCCTTTGAACCAGCTGCAGACATCAACTCTAAGCCAGAGCAAGAGTAGTAACTTTCCAGAAGTGATACTTGGTATTAAAATAGCCCATAATTTTTGACCAACTCGCACCACCTACTTAAGCCCCCACCTTATTCAGGATGATAATCTACTTTTATATTGCACTTTGTTGTTGGTCATGTTGGGTGTTTCAGAGTGTGCACAAACTACTGCAAACTTAAAGGATCAGCTTCCAATGTTTACAGAAACTGATGACTTAATTTTATGCAGGCTGACAAATCTGTATATTGTTGTCTATTTCTAGATCATTTGTTGAGCTTCAGCTGCATCACTACTAATTTTTAATGAATGTGTTACAAGATTGCTGTAGATTTAGATATTTTTGGGATGTACAAGGTCAAAAGGTGATTTGATTCAAGTTTTTAGGATTTGACATGGATTTTCAAAACTTCTTGCATGGATCAGGGAGAAGCAGACACTACCTTAAAATCAGGACCAGGAAATTCAGGAGAGAAGTTAGAAAAGCTTTTTCACAGAAAAGGTGATAGAACTGTGAAATTATCCCTCAGAAAATTGAATAACACAAAAGGGAGAATATAAAACATGGGTGCAGTCTCAGAATATGAGGCTAATCATTTCAGCTTAAGTTGAAGAATGCGAACCTTTGGAAGTTCTACCCTAGAGGACTGGGCAACCCTCCACCATCATACATATTTAACGCTGTGATAGAGAGATTTTTGATCCCTCAGGGAGTTGGAAGGAAAGTGGAGTTAATGTCCAAGACATATGATCCTACTGAATATTGACAGAATATATGGTCCACAGTTGCTACTATTTTTTGTGCTTTTGTGAGAGAGATAGAATACCAAAGTGTCATGGTGCTGGGTCAGTGAGTCAGAACAATACAGGGGCAGGAAATCTGATCATGCAGAGCAGCAAAACTGCAGGATCCTCAGGGACACGGTTCAGGAGAATCCTGAAGGTACTTTTAAGGAGTTTCACATTGGTGACAAATTCCGCCTGAACAGAACTAAGTGGAGGAGGGAGAGGACAGTTCAACACACTCAATCTTCCTCAACCCACCTACTGGAATCAAGACTGATTATGAATACTTCCTCGTGTGGTGCAAAATCTGTAACATTTCCTTTTTCTTCTGTAGATTTGGTCTCAAACATAATGGTCACTCTGGATCAGAACATTAATTCAAATCTCTCAAGTGTAAAAATTATGCAATTTATTTAGTTTATAAACCAAACCAGTTTAACAAAGATGCAGTAAATGCAAGCATGGGAGAATCAACACAAATTGCTTCTGAGAACCAAAGCTCACTCCAACCCTGTTATCCACTGTCCAATTTATCGCGATTGTTACAAACCACTGTAATGTTCCTATACCTTACACATCTCTCAAAGCTTCAAGCTTTCCCTGCATCTTCCCCCAGCTCGCACCTCACATTAGTCTTAATGCATCAAAACAACAGGAAAATCAATCTGCAAAACAAATTGGTCATACGGGTTTGAACACTCAGGACCAGTGTATTTTTCTCCCAAATTAAAACAAAGTCAAATTAAGCTCTTTTTGAAATTTTAACATTAAGAAAAAATAGAAAATTGTAGAAATGCAGATGAGAACAAGTTAGGATGGATGCTAATGTTTGAAGTGACAGTTCCATTAGAAAAGATTGCAACTTCATATGTAATGCTAACTTTGCTCTCTATTTCAAATTTGTGCCAAGTTTCTATAATTTTCCACCTTTTTAATAAATAAAAAAGAAAATAAGCACTCACATGTATTGAAGCAGGAACAGACTGCAATAATATTTACAGGAAGTTATGATTAATTTGCATTTAGATTTACTTTTATCCTGTTTCTTAAAACAGATTATGAAGTCTATCAATCTGCAACCTCCAGAATTAAAACCAGATTTGGTAAATTAAACTTTTCTGTATAAAAGAAACCCAATCTGGAAAGGACAAAATTCATTCCACATAACAAAGGTAAAAGAAATTCAAGAGAAAAAGGTGCAGTCAAAAATGTTTACAGAACACCAACTTTCCTCTTTTGTTTTATATTTTTTGCTAGGTTATAGACTTCTTGTTAGACTGCCAGTATCTTTAAACAAGCGCAGGCACCAAACACTTCAGATAATCCTAAACAGTATTGCATGAGCTCTTTTCTATCATTAACCAATCCCTCGCACTCTAATCTACATCAACTCTGGTCCAGCAAAGCCTTCATTTTAAAATTCTTATTCTCGTTTTCAAATCCCTCCATAGCCTTGCACCTCCCATCTTTGTAATCTTCTCCTATCCCACAACCCTCATATCTGTGCTCCTCTAATTATGGCCTCTTTAGCCTATTCTTGTTTTAACCTGTTCTGGCCTGATTTCAATCACTTCACCATTGGTGCCCCTGCACCTCAAGAACCAAGGCCTTAAGCCAAGGCCCCCAAAATTGGGAGTCACAAATTCTGAGGCAGCAACAGCTACTGTGGAACTCTGACAGAATTATGACAACTGTATCTTCCTTTAACAGGCTACGACCAATCTCCTCACCCTTAACTTTCACAGTCCTCACTAAAGGGATCATGACAATCTTCAAGTTTCAAAATAAGGTCACAGTGGTAAAAAGTTTAGAAAGCCCTGTCCCAAGCTCTGGAACTCCCTCGGATCCTCTCTTTCCTTCTTTAAAATGCTCATTTTAACCTATCATTGAGCCACATAAGTTTGGCCAACGAGTACAGTCTTGCTTTATAATTCTTCCATGAAGTGCTTTAGGACATTTAATTACAATCTCACCTATCTTTGTACAATACTTTATAGTAGAGTGGCACATTGGCTCACGAGTTAGCACTGCTGCCTCACAGCACCAGGGATCCAGGGTTCAATTCCACCCTTGTACAACTATCTGTGTCGAGTTTGCACATTCCCCCACATCTGCGAGGGTTTTCTCCAGATGCTCTGGTTTGCTCCCACAATCCAAGTTGTGTAGGTTAGGTGGCTTGACCATTCTAAATTGCCCATAGTGTTCAGGGATGTGCAGACTAGGTGAACAAAGTTAAAAATCACACAACACCAGGTTATAGTCCAACAGGTTTAATTGGAAGCACACTAGCTTTCGGAGCGACGCTCCTTCATCAGGTGATTGGACTATAACCTGGTGTTGTGTGATTTTTAACTTTGTACACCCCAGTCCAACACCGGCATCTCCGAATCAGGCTAGGTGAGTTAGTCAGAGCAACTCTGAATCCACAGCATCTTCAAGCCAATCACAACACCTCTAGCCCAATCCTAGGTGAGCATGCATCAAATGAGTTTAACTAGCCAACCAACACCAAGCAAACTTGGCTTCTAAGACTTGAAGACAGTACAAAAACAAACTTTGAGGCTGACAGTTAATGAGCAAAACTTAGATCTCTGAATCAGCATGATTAATGCATGTGGAAAATAAAAAGCTTGACAATAATCAGGATACATCAACCAATAAATCACATCACATACTGGCTTCATGTATACATATATACTGGCTAATAGTCTCCTATTAGCAAGTTTTAAGATGGAAAGTTTTAAGTATCTGCTCAGAGATCCATTATCACCTTAATAGTAGTAAAATTAGGGACTACTTCTGTACAAAGCATTTATTTCTCCAGCCATCTTTTTTCATAAATAATGGAAAATGGAAATATATTAATTTTGTACTACATTTTGAAATGCTAGCCCTTAATCAACAACACAAAGACAGTTTACCTGGTCAAGATCACATTGCTGGTTGTGGAGCTTTCCCTTGCACCATTAGCTGCTACATTTCCTATAACAATCATTACACTTCAAAAGCACTAATTGACTGTAAAATGCTTTGCAATGTCCTGATGTCATCAATGGCGCTATGAAGAAAGAAGGTCCAGGAATAAATTCCTAATTTGCTCCAAATCAAATCTTGAACACAGGCAGAAATACACCAAATAAAAAGGTTTCTGTAGCATATTGCCACAAGACAGAAAGCAGTACAAATTGAGGACCGCCAAGAGGAAGGACTTTCATAGTTTATTTGCAGTAACGATGGGGCTTTGTTGGTATTACAAACATAGTTCGTGCTATAACTTATGTCAGATTTTGGATGTACTGAAATATATAGCAGTTCAGCAACACCTACAGAAAAGCTCAGTTGTGGTATGAGCAAAACTCTTTTTTGATTCTGCTCAATGGCATTATCCTGTCTTTTATCTGCTGATGCTAGCAGGGCTTGATCAGATTTTCAGCATTCGCATCGTTTTGCTTTAGATTTGCATAATTCTTTATAATACATGGCTCACTAAATGATCTAAATGGCCATTTAGAAGCGAGAAAGGACAATTAATGCTGAAGAGCAATGCTGCAATGCCCAAGGTAATTCTCCCTATGCTCTCTCACTTTTCAGCAGAAATCACAGGACAGCAACCTCTAATAAAACTGTTTGATTTTTCACCTTTGTAGTTCAGAGGCAACAGGGTCAATCCTAACGTGCAGTTTGGATGCTTCAGCCATCATTGTGCATGATAAGCTAGTCCCTTGCCTAACCAACATTTTTACATGCTTATTACCCCCACCTTTGACCTTAATATCAGCTAAATCAACATAAAACTGATCAAGCGACAAACTATTTATTTTCTCCCAGACATAAACTCAAGAAAGTTGTTTTCAAAAATATATTGGGCAGCAGACAGCTAGCCTGCTTGTCAATTTCAGTCACTATTTTTTTTTTAACAGAAGAAACATCTTCCCAGTAGTGGAAACCATTTCCCCAACAGAAATCAAGTTCTCAACAAATCTTCTTGGATGCAAAAATAGCTCACTGAAGACATACTGAAGAAATGCGCAACATCAGTCAAGCTGTCATAATTTCATAAGCAGTACACAAATGCCCATATACGCTCCAGCCAAAGTCTGTCTTAAATATACAAATGTCAACACATAAATCTAATTCATTTTCAACAAACTAACATTAGCTTAAGCAAAATCTGATCTCAAAAGGTTATGCACAAACAGTGCAGAATAAATTGGTAACTAATTTACCAAAAGCATTTTCACAATGTTCATTCAAATCTGGAGGGTCTAACTGGACCAGGTTTAAAACGATGGAATTAAAGAAGAATATAGTGTTAAAATCTTATAAAGATGATTTCATCTTGATAATAATGCCGCATGGGGAATTTAATCACTATGAGAAACCAGATTGAGAGATTTTAATTTGTTTTTCTATTGGCAATAGGGAGTAAAAGTGTTAGGAGACCACCAGTGGTGGAAATAATCAGTGTTTACCATTAAATAGTGAGCCATATACAGGGGAACCTCAATCATCCGAACGAGTTGGGCGGGCACTATTTCGTTCGGATAATCGATTATTCGGTTAATCTATTAAATGCCTTTCCTCTGGGGCTCGGAGTTTTTAAAGTCTGCTCCACGTTCAGGAGACTGCAGCAGCACACAGTGCATGAACCCCTGCCACCAACGCCACCCCCCACACAACCCAGTCCAACACCACCGCCCCCAAACCCCGTTCAACACCATCCCCCGCCTGTCTCTACTCCCCCAACCCCATCCAACACCGCGTCCCCAACTACTTATTATCTGCCTCCAACTCTTTCACAATGTGCTGTTCCAATAAGACACTTATTAAATTTACATCAATTTAATTTCAAAACCACACAGCCACTGTCATCTTCGGTGTCTGTCTTCTTCTGGCTGAAGATCTCCCTGGGTTGTCGTCTGTCCTTTTATTGTGAATATGTTTCATACGAAAAGGTACCTTTGATAGTGATTGTTTCCTAATTTCTTGGGTCTCACTTGACAGCAGTTGCTTTCTCTTTCTTCTCTCATGGCTCTTCCTTCCCTTTATCATCTAACGCCATTTATCTCAATTGTCATTTAAGTTTTTCTAACTCTACTGCACTTGCCTGTTTCTCTGACATACCTAAGTGCTTGACCAACTCCATTACAATTTCAGCTTCCCTTTTGTCCACAAACAAACCTAATTTTAACCTATTTGCTAATTCTAAAAGTATGCCCTTCCTCTGTCTTTCTAAACTTTCTTAGAAAATGTGGGAAGTATCTTCAAACCCCAGAACCTCTTTAGCAATCTTAACAGCCATTTCTCTCACTTTTAATTTAACCAACCATAAGTAATTGAAATTAAATAAAACTAGGTGAAAAAAATTTGTTTAATGATCCATGACACTAATCGGCAAGTTTTTAAATCTGCTGGGACCTTTTGTACCCCAAATCTGCTCAAATCTGTCCAAATTTCAGATTAGATCTATCTAAGCCTGTCCAAATGTATTCAAACCTCAGACCCAAGCCCCCAAACAGTGACCTCATGGAAATTTGCAATCTCAAAATTTTAACAAAACTACAAACTGGGAAACACAATGTTACTCTTTCTAATATGTACAGGTTGAAACTGAACAGTGATGCTATTCATTTGAATCAGAATTGCTGCCCAATTCAGAGTTGCAACACTTAGTGTAACCAGGATGAAAGTTCCGCAGGAATAAGAACATAATAGGAGTTGGATTAAGGTAATTTGGGCCCTCAAGCCTATGTTGTATTTCACCAAATCGTGGCAAAACTCCGATCTCAACTCTATTTTTCTGCATTATCCTAGTATCCCTAATTCCTTTAGTGTCCACAAAATATTCTAAACTCTGCTATGAATTAGCTTAATAATAGTTCCAACAATCCAAAATCCTTTAAGTGAACAAATTTAATTTGACCTCAGTTCTAAATGGCAAGAGCTCTTTATTCTGAGACTATCATTTACCGTTCCTACAACCTCCCATCAACTACCTTAAAATGTATCGATCACCTTAATTGTTCTCAACTGTAGAGAACATAATGCCACTGTGTTTTATTCCAGAAAACCAAGTGAAGGAGGAAGAACTGTCTCTAAACCTGACATGGGTTTCCCCAAAGCATTAGAAATACCCATCTCCTTATCCAACAAATGGTTCATGTGTGGGATGAACTGCCAGAGGAACTGGTGGATAGAGGTACAGTTACGATGAGTTTTGAGAAGATTTGTAGCCCAGGTTGAGGTTCTGGATGTGAGTTTGCTCACTGAGCTGGAAGGTTTGTTTTCAGACATTTCGTCGCCATACTAGGTAATATCATTAGTAAGCCTCCAGTGAAGCACTGGCGGTATGACCCGTTTTTATTTGTGTTTAGGTTTCCTTGAGGTGGTGATATCATTTCCTCTGGTGATGTCATTTCCTGTTCTTTTTCTTTGGGGGTGGTAAATGGGATCCAAGTCAATATGTTTGTTGATAGAAGCATGACATTCTAACTGAAACTCTAGGAATTCTCGTGCGTGCCTCTGTTTGGCTTGTCCTAGGATGGATGTGTTGTCCCAGTCGAAGTGGTGTCCTTCCTCATCTGTATGTAAAGATACCAGTGAGAGTGGGTCATGCCTTTTTTGGCTAGTTGAGGTTCATGTATCCTGGTGGCTAGTTTTCTGTCTCGCCTGTCCACTGTAGTGTTTGTTACAGTTCTTGCAAGGTATTTTGCAAATGACATTAGTTTTGCTTGTTGTCTGTATAGGGTTCTTCAAGATCATTAGCTGCTGTTTTAGTGTGTTGGTGGGTTTATGGCCTACCATGATGCCAAAAGGTCTGAGTAGTCTGGCAGTCATCTCTGAGATGTCTTTGATGTAGGGGAGAGTGGCTAGGATGCCTGGAAGCATTTTGTCTGCTTGGTTGGGTTTGTTGCTGAGAAATCTGAGGTCTGTGTTCATTGGGTACCCGTTCTTTTTGTATACACTGTATAGGTGATTTTTCCTCTGCTCTTTGTAGTTCCTCTGTGCTGCAGTGTGTGGTGGCTCGTTGAAATAATGTTCTAACTGAACTTCATTTCCGGACGTTGATTGCTTCTATACTTCAGTATTTGGTCTGTAATGTGTTGTTTTCCTGTAAACGCTGGTTTGAAGATCCCTGTTGGCTGTTTGCTCTACTGTGACATCTAGGAATGGCAGTTTGTTGTTGTTTTCCTCCTCTTTAGTGAATTTTAAGCCAGTAAGGGTATTGTTGATGGTCTTGAAGGTTTCATCTAATTTGTTGCATTTAGTGATGACAAAGATGTCATCCACACAGCGAACCCAAAGTTTGGGTTGGATTGTTAGCAGAGCTGTTTGTTTGAGTCTCTGCATTGCTGCCTTTGCTGAGAACCCTGATATTGGAGATCCCATGGTGTTCCGTTGGTTTGTCTGTAGGTTTTGCTTTTGAAGGTGAAGTGGGTGGTAAGGCATAGGTCCAGTAGCTTGACGATACTGTCCTTGCTGATGAAGTTGGTGATGTTTGGTGTATATATCTTTGGTTCTTCTTGGTAGTCATGTTTCCTTGGCCAGGTGGATGTTGATGGATGGGAATAGGGCTGTTATGTCAAAGGAGACCATTATTTTATCCTCTTTTATCTTGGCGTCTTTGATGGTCTTCAGGTATTCTTGGGTGGAGTGGTGTGAGTCTTTTACTAAGTGTTTTAATCTTTGTGTACCTTCTTGGCCAATCTGTAAGTTGGTGTTCCAGGTAGGGAGACTATTTGTTTAAGGGGGCTCCTGGTTTGTGAATTTTGAGTAATCTGTAGAAGCGTGGTGTGTTGGAGCTGTCTGGTTGCATTTTTTGGAAGTCGACCTTATTTATTTTTCCAGATTTCTGAAATTTTTTTGAGTAGGGCTGTGATTCGGTTCTTTAGCTGTGGGGTCGGGTCTATTGCCACTTGTTGGTAAGTGTTAGCATCTGCAAGCAGTGCGTTTACTTTCTCAATGTAGTCTATTTGATTTAAATTACTGTCAAGCGTCTTTTGTCTGCAGGTAGGATAACAATGTTTTTATCGTAATTTTTAGTCCTTCTGATGCTTTTCTTTCTTGTGTATTGAGATTGTTTTCTTCTTTTTTTTACTGCTTAATGTTGGTGCAACTATCTGTCTGATGGTTTGCTGGGTTTCTTCTGTGAGTTCATTGTCTTTCAGTGTTGTTTCTAATGCTCCTGAGAGAGAAAGGAGAGAGACAGAGGGAGAGAGAGAGAGAGGGAGAGAGAGGAAGGGAGAGAGAGAGAGAGAGAGAGACACAGAGACATACACCTCAGATCTTCAGGTGATCATCCTCAAGGTAGACCTCAGGATACACATCAACACAGAACTGCCGAGCAGAGGCTGATAGCTAAATTTGGTACCCATGAGGATGGTCTCAACCAGGAGCTTTGATTCATGACACACTACAGGTGACCCGACCACATGAGACACACACACACACATACACACTCTCTCTCTCTCATCCTCATGTTCGCTCTCAGATACACGCACTCCTTCTCACAGGCATATACTCTGTCACACTTGCATGTGTGCATACACACTTCTCTCCACCTCTCCCCCATACACACTCTTGCACTTCCTCCATCATACACACATAATCCAAGCGGTAAATTTGCATTTGCCAATTTATATTTGCAGATACATTCCATTTTGTTCAAAAAACACAATCTATAGGCAGTATGTCCATGTGACATTTTATCAATTCCTACTTTGGAAATAGAACCAGTCTGACACTAGGCTGGGATACAGATAGACTTTAACCTCACACCTTTAATTCATTGTCTATGCGGAGATGTCACCTTTTTTCATGAAACCTTAAGCTATCTCAGGAATGATATTTGAAATAAGTTCTGTGATTTACATATTAATGAATCGAAACCTGCAACACCATTTGAAGTGATTAAAGACTTAACAGCAATCTAGTTTGTTCAATACATTGCATTAGTTATATGACATTTATCTTTTATTATAAATTCTGTATCCTTATGTCTTGAAATGGTTAAAGGTGGATAAATCCCCAGGACCTGATCAGGTGCACCCGAGAACGCGATGGGAAGCTAGAGAAGTGATTGCTGGGCCTCTTGCTGAGATATTTGTATCATCAATAGTCACAGGTGAGGTGCCGGAAGACTGGAGGTTGGCAAACGTGGTGCCACTGTTTAAGAAGGGCGATAAAGACAAGCCAGGGAACTATAGACCAGTGAGCCTGACCTCGGTGGTGTGCAGGTTGTTGGAGGGAATCCTGAGGGACAGGATGTACATGTATTTGGAAAGCTAAGGACTGATTAGAGATAGTCAACATGGCTTTGTGCATGGGAAATCATGTCTCACAAACTTGATTGAGTTTTTTGAAGAAGTAACAAAGAAGATTGATTAGATTAGATGATTAGATTAGATTACTTACAGTATGGAAATAGGCCCTTCGGCCCAACAAGTCCACACCGACCCGCCGAAGCGCAACCCACCCATACCCCTACATTTACCCCTTTAACATAACACTACGGGCAATTTAGCATGGTCAATTCACCTGACCTGCACATCTTTGTGTGCTGTGGGAGGAAACCGGAGCACCCGGAGGAAACCCACGCAGACACGGGGAGAATGTGCAAACTCCACACAGTCAGTCGCCTGAGTCGGGAATTGAACCCGGGTCTCTGGCGCTGTGAGGCAGCAGTGCTAATCACTGGGCCACCGTGCCGCCCATTGATGAGGGCAGAGCAGTAGATGTGATTTATATGGACTTCAGTAAGGCGTTCGCCAAGGTTCCCCATGGGAGACTGATTAGCAAAGTTAGATCTCATGGAATACAGGGAGAACTAGCCATTTGGATACAGAACTGGCTCAAAGGTAGAAGACAGCGGGTGGTGGTGGCGGGTTGTTTTTCAGACTGGCCTGTGACCAGTGGAGTGCCACAAGGATCGGTGCTGGGCCCTCTACATTTTGTCATTTACATAAATGATTTGGATGCGAACATAAGAGGTACAGTTAGTGAGTTTGCAGATGACACCAAAATTGGAGGTGTCGTGGACAGCGAAGAGGGTTACCTCAGATTACAACAGGATCTGGACCAGATGGGCCAATGGGCTGAGAAGTGGCAGATGGAGTTTAATTCAGATAAATGCGAGGTGCTGCATTTTGGGAAAGCAAATCTTAGCAGGATTTATACACTTAATGATAAGGTCCTAGGGAGTGTTGCTGAACAAAGACCTTAGAGTGCAGGTTCGTATCTCCTTGAAAGTGAAATCGCAGGGAGATAGGATCGTGAAGAAGGCATTTGGTATGATTTCCTTTATTGGTCAGAGTATTGAGTACAGGAGTTGGGAGGTCATCTTGCGGCTGTACAGGGCATTGGTTAGGCCACTGTTGGAATATTGCGTGCAATTCTGGTTCAGAAAAGATTTACAAGAATGTTGTCAGGGTTGGAGGATCTGAACTACAGGGAGACACTGAACAGGCTGGGGCTGTTTTCCCTGTAGCGTCGGAGGCTGAGGGGTGACCTTATAGAGGTTTACAAAATTATGAGGGGCATGGATAGGATAAATAAACAAAGTCTTTTCCCTAGGGTCGGGGAGTCCAGAACTAGAGGGCATAGGTTGAGGGTGAGAGGAGAAAGATATAAAAGAGACCTAAGGGGCAACGTTTTCACACAGAGGGTAGTATGTGTATGGAATGAGCTGCCAGAGGATGTGGTGGAGGCTGGTACAATTGCAACATTTAAGAGGCATTTGGATGGGTTTATGAATAGGAAGGGTTTGGAGGGATATGGGCCAGGTGCTGGCAGGTAGGTCTAGATTGGGTTGGGATATCTGGTCGGCATGGACGGGTTGGACCGAAGGATCTGTTTCCATGCTGTACATCTCTATGACTCTATGATCCTACCCCACTACCTACCTGATGAAGGAGCAACACTCTAAAAGCTTGTACTTCAAGTAAACCTGTTGGACTATAACCTGGTGTTGTGTGATTTTAACTTTATCTAGAGGAGCACAACTTATCCCTAGTTAATGCCCACAATCTGCATACAACTAATATAGAATTAAAATTGTACCCCTTCTAATCCCAGGAATCTTTTTGGCATTCCTTCCAAGGAATATGTATTCTTTCTTAGGTTAGGCAATCAAAACTGCCAAAGGTACATCAGGTTAGTCTCATCAAGGCCTGCAGAACTGTCACAAGACTTTCTTATTCTAATCTAAAACTTTTTAAAGGCAATTGAATATTAAATCTTTCAAAATTATAGATAGTTTTCATTCTCTTATTACTAAAGTGCAATTACTGATATTAAACCTCGGATTCAAATGTACTGTATTTTGGGTGCAAACCCTGTATCTGAAAATTAATCCTACTAATTTCCTTTCAGAAAGATATAACAGGAACGTACAAAACAGAAAATTGAGAGAGGGAAACATTTTTCCTTAACTCTCAAGTCTGCATAACCAATTTCTTATCAAAACTAATACTGGAATTTCAAGCTCGTAATCATATCAAGAATGTAGATTCAATCAAACCTACCTAACTGAATGCATTAAAACACATGAATTAGGATTCATACAAATTGCGCCAAACTATCGCATTTCTTGGTTTCATTGACCAAAGCAAAGTAAAATTTAGAGCCATTATACTCTACTAATCTTTGATACATTCTTCAAAATGGTAGTTGCTCCCATTATAAAGGAGACAAACTTAGAATTGTTTCACATCTGCACACATTGCACAGATCACAGAATTTCCATACAGATTACTAAATACTGTTCAACTCACAAATAACAGCATCAAGGTGATTTCTAGTAGAATTTGGGAAGCAAGACGAAAGACTGAAAATCAGTATCTCTTGTACAGTAACGTCAAGATTACTCTCAGCAGCGCGAGCTAATACGCATAGAAATAGAAAAATTGAGTGAATTAAGACATGGCTGATAAAAGTAGCGTAGGAAGTAGGGCTTTAAATTAATGGAGCATTGGGAGTAGTTCTGGAATCTGTAAATGTAGCACACGTTACACAATAGAAATCTGGGATGGATGTCCTGGTGGGGAAATTTGGGAGTGATGTTGGTGAGGTTTAGACTAGCTTTTTGGGAGATGGAAACCTCAGAGGAAATTGGCATAGAATAAAAACAATGCCAGTTATGGGAAATAAAATACTTGTAAATGAAAATGGAAAGCAGGAGAAATAAATCCTAGAATCAACCAAGGTTGAATTACAGAAATGTTTAGAAAAGGGAGAACTCCGGACAGTTTGTCAAAATTTAAACCAGGGGTATCTTCAGCATTTCCCAAATGCAAGGTCTGCACGGGCGCTCTTACCCATTGTCTCTGGTCTTGCAATAGACTTCAAACATATTGGAGCGCTGTGGCAGGCACAATGGAGAGGAATTTGGGTGTCAGGGTGGAGAAGGACCCTATCTCTCTCCTTTTGGGCCTGCCCACTGTATTTCCTTCATTCACGCATAAGAAAAAAACTTTTCAATGTTCTCACATTCTGTGCAAAAAATAATATCTTGCTAGTTTGGATCTCCAACCGCAGCCCCCCTCGCCCCCCCCCCCTTCCCCAGCCTGTCAGGTTGGCGAAAGATTGTTATGGAGCATATTCTCTCACAAATATGGTACACCACAAAATTGAGAATTTTTTTACAAGACATGGCATCCCTTTTTGAAATACCTTGACATCGATTTATCTGCCACACTAACAAGGGCTTTTATATAGCCGTAAAGATTGTGTTTTATGAGTCCAGAAGAGTCCAGGGAGGAGAAACTATGAAGGTATGAGTGTTTTGTTTGGCTGGGCTGAGTTATTACTATTTATTAGTTTGTTGGTTATTTATTTATTTATTTAGTTAAATAGTCAGTTTGGGTTTTTCTTTCTATATATGTTTATACATGAGGGTCTGTTGGGGATTATTTTTTATTTGGGTTGTTTTTTTGTATTGTTTTGTAGTTGTAATAGTTAAAATCTATTTTTTCAATAAAAACATATTTTTTAAATAAGGGGCAGCACGGTGGCTCAGTGGTTAGCACTGCTGCCTCACAGCACCAAGGTCCCCAATTCAATTCCAGCCTCAGGCGACTGTCTGTGTGGAGTTTGCACATTCTCCCTGCGTCTGCGTGGATTTCCTCTGGGTGCTCTGGTTTCCTCCCACAGTCCCAAGATGTGCAGATCAGGTGATTTGGCCATGCTAAATTGCCCATAGTGTTAGGTGTATTAGTCAGAGGGAAATGGGTCTGCGTGGGTTCCTCTTCTGAGAGTCGGTGTGGACTGGTTGGGCCGAAGGGCCTGTTTCTACATCGTAGGGAATCTAATCTAAATAGAACTGAAAGCACTCGGAATGCAGGCACCATTTGCAATAAGATAGGTGAATTGATGGTGCGAGTAGAAGCAAAAGAGCATGATTTTATTGCCATTATAGAGATGCAGCTGCAGTGTAACCAAGACTGGGAACTGAATATTATAGGATATTCGACATTTAGGATGGATAGACAAACACAACAAAGAGGTGGGATAGTTGGTTTTAAAACAAAATGCAGCTCTTTCAGGCGAATTTACTTAATAGGAAAAGTGAGACAGCATTATAGCTAACAAAGGAAGTTGAAGATAGCATTATATCAAAGGAGAAGATTAATAAAGTTACCAAAAAGACGTTGTGGAAATCTTTGGAATTCTCATCCCCAGAAGGCTGCGGTAGCTCAGTCATGAGTAAGTTCAACGCAGAGATTGATAGAGTCATAGAGGTGTACAGCACAGAAACAGATCTTCGATTCAACTTGTCCATGTTGACCAGATATTCCAACCCAATCCAGCACCCAGTCTATATCACTCCAAGACAAAAGTGAGGACTTCAGATGCTGGAAATCAGAGTCTAGATTAGAGGGGTGCTGGAAAAGCACAGCAGGTCAGGCAGCATCCGAGGAGCAGGAAATTTGACGTTTTGGGCAAAAGCCCTTCTCCTTCCTATTCATATACCAATCCAGATGACTTTTAAATGTTGAAATTGTACGAGCATCCACCAATTCCTCTGGCAGCTCATTCATACACGTACCACCCTCTGCATGAAAAAGTTGCCCCTTACGTCTCTTTTATATTTTTCAAGAATAAGGGAATAGTGCAGAAATATGACCTTGAGGTAGACATTGATCTAGAAAGTCAGGCTCATGGGGCTGAATGGTTTACTGGTTCTCCTGCATTGCCAGTATTTCCTGCAACAAAAATATATATATTTTTTAAAAAATCACTGTCCTCTACATATTCATGAACAGCAGTCAGTAGATATCCAGCATTCAGATGGTTTACAAGAGAATTATCTGTTGCTGAAGCATTCATCGATGCCTTTATCACCCTTAGTCTTGACTATTTGAAAGCTTTCCTTGCCATCCTTCTATTTCCACCGTACATAAACTTGAGGCCATCCAAATGCTTGAGCCAGGGACCTAATGAAGTCCCATTCAGTCATAATTCCTATGCTCTGACTTATATTTGAGCATTGCTTAATTGGAAACTAATTTTAAAATTCTCATCTTGGTTTTCAGATTAAGGACAGGAAGTAAATAAAGATCTATCTCCAATCCAAAAATGCTCTTAGATATCGGCACTCTTCAAATCATGGCCTTTTAAGTACCCCCAATTTCAATTGCTCTGCCTCTGATGGCTGTGCCTCGAGCTGCCAAGGCACTAGGCTCTGGAATTCTTTCCTTAAAACCTTTGTATCGTATTTTCCTTTACACAAGTACCTAGGATCAACTTACTGAAATTCATCTACCCAGAAAAGATATTTTTGTGATTCCCCCTTGAGACATTTTACTGTATTAAAGGCACAAAGTTGTTGCACATGAATATACACTTTAACAATCCAAAATGCACTGGCTAAACATGGTGATAACAGTTCAATCTTAACTTTCAAAAGGGAATTGGGTATACGCTTGAAAAGGAGAAATTGGCAGGACTGAGAGGCAAGAGCAAGGAAGTGGAACTAGTTCAATAGTACCTTTTGAGGAAATGGCATGAGCAAGATAGGTTAAGTGGACTGGCCATGCCAAATTGCCAATAGTGGCCAGGTATGTGCAGGCTAGATGAATTAGTCATGGGAAATGCAAGGTTAGAGGGATAGGGTGGAGGGGTAGGCCTGGGCAAGATGCTCTTTGGAGGGGTTGGTAGAGACTCAATGGGCTGAATGGCTAACTTCCATACTGTAGGGATACTTTGATTCCATAATAAGTTGTTTGATCAAACAACACAATAGGTGACCAGTTTAACCGTCTTCAAACAGACATTATCCTTTTGAGTGGATGCAGAATCTCTTGGCAAATATCAGTGTAAACGTCAGTTACAAATTTAACCGCATTAAAAAAAACACGCAACACCAGGTTATACTGCAACAGATTTATTTGGAAGTACAAGCTTTAGGAGCGCCGCTCCTTCATCAGGTAGCTAGTTGAGCAGAATCATAGGACACAGAAATTATAGTAAAAGATTAAAAAGTGTCATACCACTGATGCGATGTATTGAACAAACCTAGATCGCTGTTAAGTTTTTAATCACTTAGAATGGGTCGCAGGTTTCAATTCACTAATGTGTAAATCCCAGAACTTCTTTCAAGTCACATTCCCAAGGTTTTGAAAAAAAAGGTGACATCTTAGCTCAAATAATGCATGAAGGAGCACTCTGTAAGACTGTACTTCCAAATAAACCTGTTGGTCTATAACCTAGTGTTGTGTGATTTTTAACTTTGTCCACCCTGTCCAACACTGGCACCTCCACATCACAGATTTAACAGCAGCATTCTTCCAGTGAAGCAACAGCAATTTGAAGAAAATAAATTTGAGGATGTAGCAGGAGAATGACACTTCCCGACAGAGAATAGATTTGATGGGTCGAATGGCTTGCTTCTATGCTAGTAATGACTAACTGTGCAGGAGAACTTGGAGGAAATTCCCAGCAGTAACCTACTCCCAACACCCTGTTGAACCCAGGGCATTGTTTTGGTATCCTATGTCAGATTCTTTAAAGGATACAGCAAATGTAGGTGTCTAGAAGACTTGGGTTACGCATGAAACAGCCCATGGTTTTCTTCAATAGGTCAACCAAAGCATAAAGAGAGAGCATCATTTGAAGATTGGTAAGAATTATAGTGATGGCAGAAAAATACTTTACTTCCTTGTCCATTTGACCCCTCCACACAAATAAAAAAATGACCTGGTTTCAAAAGTCTTAGTAAGGCCATTTGAAATAAACTCATGGTTTTAAATGATGCAAATATGAATAGACAAAAATACGTACAAAAGACTGCAAATTATTTACTCAATTTAATTGCTTTGGAGACAAACAAAAATATTCTACACATTGAGTCAAAGTCCAGCCAAAACATCTACAAAATTATATAAAAGTAACTGTCTAAAATGGTAGACATTCTTTGTTTTGTTTAGATGAAAAGTTAATGATCTATATACAATAACATCACACTTTCACTCTAAGAAAGGGAATGCAGTGGTGAACAGAAGTTTCTAGAATGCTTTTCCTGCACTTTCTGGCTGAACATGGGCTTTAATTTGTTTTAGCTTTACCAGAAGCTCTGAAAGCAAATGCATCAGACAATGGCTACACAAAAACAGAAAATTCTAAATGTTACTCCATTGAGGGTCGAATTAGCTGATTTTGACCAGTGTGGTAGGGTTTACCAAAAGGCAGCAAAATTATCTAGTGCATCACAAAACATTAAACAGGACAAAGTTAAGGTTGCAAAGCCAAGTCATAATTCTAAAATTATTTCAAATGTTCAACATGTCCAGATGGTTTTGTTGGTTGGATGTTGACCAGCAATCGTTTGCACCAAGGCTTGACAGTTGGCTAAATGGCTATTGTAAGATTTTATGACAACAGTAAAGGTGCCATATGAAGCGATTTTAAATTCTCCCATTGATTTTCCCCTCTCATGCTCCTATCTCTAACCACACCTCTACATTGTGAATGGAAAACATTTCATCTGCTAATAAATTTAGATTGAGAGATCAGAAGGGCCTGATCAGGTGGACCCGAGACCTCTGTGGGAAGCTAGGGAACTGACTGCTGGTCCCTTGCTGAGATATTTGTATCATCGATAGCCACAGGTGAGGTACCAGAAGACTGGAGCTTAACTAACGTGGTGCTACTATTTAAGAAAGGTGGTAAGGAAAAGCTAGGGAACTATAGACCAGTGAGTCTGACAACAGATTCTGATCTCCAGCATCTGCAGACCTCACTTTCTCCAGTCTGACATCAGAGTTGGGCAAGTTGTTGGAGGGAATCCTGAGTGACAGGGTTTACTTGTATTTGGAAATGCAAGAACTGATTAGGCATAGTCCACATGGCTTTGAGTGTGGGAAATCACATCTCAGTAATTTGATTGAGTTTTTGAAGTAACAAAGAGGATTGATGAGGGTAGAGTGCTGAACGTGATCAAAATGGGCTTCAGTTCAACAAGGTTTCTCATAATAGACTGATTACCAAGATGAGATCACATGGAATACAGGGAGAACGAGCCATTTGGATACAGAACTGGCTCAAAGGTAGAAAACAGAGAGAGGGTGGTGGCAGAAGGTTGCATTTCAGACTGGAGGCCTGTGACCAGTGGTGTGCCTCAAGGATCTGTGCTGGGTCCACTGCTTTTCGTCATTTATATAAATGTTTTCGATGTGAACAGAGGAGGTATAGTAAGTTTGCGTGTGATACCAAAATTGGAGGTGTAGTGGACAGCGAAGAAGGTCACCTCAGAGTAGAACGGGATCTTGATCAGATGGGTCAATGGGCTGAGGAGTGGCAGGTGGAGTTTAATTTAGATAAATGAGGTGCTGCATTTTGGAAAGGCAAATCAGGGCAGGGCTTATATATTTAGTGACAAGGTCCTAGGGAGTGTTGCTGAACAAGGGAAGCTTGGAGTGTAGGTTCATTGTTCCTTGAAAGTGGAGTCGCAGGTAGATAGGATAGTGAAGACGACTTTTGGTATGCTTTCCTTTGTCAGTCAGAGTATTGAGTAGAGAAGTTGGGAGGTCATGTTGCAGCTATACAGGACATTGGTTAGGCCACATTTGGAATAGTGTGTGAAATCCTGGTCTCCATCCTATTGGAAGGATGTTGTGAAACTTGAAAAAGGTTCAGAAAAGATTTAAGGATGTTAGCTGGTTAGGAAGGTTTGAGCTATAAGGAGAGGCTGAATAGGCTAGGGCTGTTTTCCCTGGAACATTGCAGGCTGAGGGGTGATCTTAGAGGTCTATAAAATCATGAGGAGTATGGGCAACTTTTTCACACAGACGGTGGTGCATGTGTGGGAATGAGCTGCCAGAGGAAGTGGTGGAGGCTGGTACAATTTCAACATTTAAAAGGCATCCGGACAGGTATATGAATAGATAGAGTTTAGAAGGATATGGGTCGAGTGCTGGCAAATGGACTAGATTAATTTAGGATATCTGGTCGGCCTGGATGAGTTGGACCAAAGGCTATGTTTCCATCTCTGACTCTAAAAGGAGAAGAGCCAAGCTCAAGGATGTTTTGGTGCACATGCCCTTTGACACTCACCCTCCCAAAAAAAACAGCCTAATCCTTCTAAGAGATTTACTTGCTGCCTTGAGGTGTAGCTACTCTAACATGCGTCAATTGGAGTTTGTGAGCCACCTGTAGGTAGCAATGACTGTGCGGAGTGCAGGATGGGGAGCATGGTCAAAGATAATTGGAAGTAAGGGGAGCTCATCAATGTTGCTTTGGTTGGAGGTATGGGACAGTAAGGAGGCTGCAGCATGGAAAGAATGGAAACTTGATAGCATGGGGTGGAAGGATGCATGGGTAGTTTGATGTGAGGAATGCAGAGGGACGGCTCTGGATGGAGATTTAAAATAGTATTGATGCAATAAAGTTACTAATTTTACCACAAATATTTTGCAGGTCGCTGTCAGTACAAATTAAATGCAAGTGCAAACATTAGATGAAATGAGAAGAAAGTTCACTAGTATGGAAGCACTACACACAATTACTACCTCTGAACTTATTCTGAGATTCAGCTGATGTATACAATGGTTAGGCTTTCCTTTTTCACAGCTTTAGGCAGCATCTCATCATTCAATTTGATGATGCGTATACTTCAGAAAATTGTCTTTTACCCTTTAAATACAGTCCTCTTGCAACAGGCATTGTTGCAATCTCAGATATACATTTAATTATGACAATGGCTATCTTCAAATAGTATTTAATTGATTGAAGCTTTTTAGGGTGATCTGACATTACTAAAAGTACTATATAATGCAAATCTGTATTTTATTGTTTATCTTAAGGGAAACAACTCTGAAGTGAACCTCTTCACACTGAACTAAAAGCTCTCCATGCCACTAGAGGTTGATCTGAGTTGAAAGATTAGTGTGCAAATAACCGACAGTGCACAGTCCATCTGCTGCATGCGTCCAATTCTGTAAATGTGTATTTCAAACCAAAATTGCCAAGAAACAGGGACTGCAATCATCCAGGACTTCTGAATGGAAGATCCTTGTCCTCAATGTCAGAACTGACAGAACTGTGCACACGTAAAGCAGACATTTGGAAGTAAAAGCACTACCTAGTTCAAGATGACCTTAGTTCCAGAATATTTTGCAGAGTAGTCAATTTCCCGACAATATTTAGTAAGAATTGATAATAGCGCAAATCATGTAATATTAAATATGATATAAATGAGGAAAATCATTCAATATAATGGCATTTAAAATTTGAACTAAACTGACTGTTAGGCTCAGGGATACAAATTCAGTAGAAAGTTTCAAGATGCAAGTGAAATAACATTTGAATGAGAAATTATAGGGATATGGGGAAAGGCAGAGGAGTAGAATGAATCGGGATTGTTCTTTCAAAGAACCAATGTAGATTCAATGAACTAAATGGATCCTTCTGAACATTACCATTCTATATATTCTAACTGTGTTCTTTGAAACATAAATCAATCCAACCCAGAGTTATAAATTCAACGATATGGTGCAGCATTGTAATTGCATCTTTACATCATAACACTCTGAAGATAATTTTGAAGGAAGATTAGCTTGACTTAAATGAGAAGGATGATTATGGATGCACACATGTACACACATCCACAATGGATAACAGCCCTCAGTAAATTCAAGGCAATAATCCAACTTCAAATCATGAACATAAATCACTTAACCTCTGATCTTACAAGTTATATTGGTATCTGGCCTACTTGATCAAATTACTGTCTTTTAATTCACTGAGAGGTGTTTTCTATTCTCCATGTAATTGTAACCATTATCGTTTATTAATCAGATTGAAGCACTTGCACATATGCTATCCACAATCTGCCTTTATCTGGTTTAATTATTTCCAACATTTACTCATGTAGCCTGTCCTAACAGGACCAATGCTGTATGTCAAATACATGTTGAAAAGAATGAAATTTTTGAATTCTCAAACCATCAAAGTATACTTGGCAAAGCTCAATCAAACATCCATTTTTGATAGCTCCCTGAATGGTTCACAAAACTGCTTCACAACAATAAAGATTCAAATGACTCCCAAAGAAAGGTTATGTACACATATTACACTGAGCTCCCTGAACTAGAAAGATATTTACTTTTCAAATATTAATGGAGATATTTCCACAAACTGGGATAGAAATATATCAATAATGAATAACTGTACTAAATTTCCTTTCCCATTTCTCCTTATAAGACTATTTAATTGCTGTCCCACTGGTTCTTTTACTTCTCCCTTGTTCTTATTTCCCTCTGTTCTTTTCCAGATCCCAAGTCATATATTTGCAGCAGTTGTATTTTTCCTTAGTGAGACAGAGGCTGAAGCTTTTTTATTTCACAGCCATCATGAACAGATGGCTTTTTACATTATTGTCTGTTATCCAAAGTAATTCCACATGATGCGATTTTTCATCACAAAGTACCATTAATATCAAACATGAACAGATACCTCGTGGTTGAGAGCCAAAGATAATATGGAAACCCACAGTAATCAGTTAACATGATGCTATTTCTTGGTGTATTTACAATATGATGCAGACAGCGTAGGCTCAATGCAATTAGTGAAATGATATCCAAACTAAAGACCTTGTTGAGCATAATGGTTTCAGAGGCACTGATCCTCCACAATGATGTACATCTAGGTTTTCTACAATTGGGCAAGTTTCAAACACCAGTACACTATGTCATTGAAACTACCCTTCAGGTCAGTGAGTAAGTCTACAAATGTGTTCCTCAGTCCCTGGATAAATTCCAGCCAATCAACCTGTCCGGATGCCTTTTAAATGTTGTAATTGTACCAGCCTCCACCACTTCCTCTGGCAGCTCATTCCCACACACGCACCACCGTCTGTGTGAAAAAGTTGCCCATACTCCTCATGATTTTATAGACCGAGGCTGCCTTAAGTTGAGTTTCGGCTCAAGATCACAAGATGAGATTTAGGGCTTTCAAGCTTCAAGGCAACCACAGTTGCCCTCAGTTCAGAAGGCCTTCTGGAAACACAAATGACCCATTTTTTTGTTGTGATACCAAATCGACTGCTCAGAGGCTTGTTGCAAAAATACCTATACTAAGGTAGGGGGTTGATTTTTTTTTTGGAAAATGCTGCCTTTGCATTAACTCCTATAAAATTCATCACCTGTTCTCCAGCTTATCCTGGTCAAAATCTAAAGTCCAGCTCCACCCGATAATGTCACTATCCCATCGTGTTTAACCACTGTTGTACTATCAAAATTTTCACTCTGCAGTCATACAAAGTCTGAAGCAATAAAATGCAGTCACACCACAAAAGAAATTTGCAAAATGCTGGACTAGGCTGAGCGGCAACAGGGGAAAACTAACACGGTGTTTTGATTAATATATTTATTTTTATTTCATTCACGGGATAAGAGAGTCACTAGCTTCGCCAACATTTATTACACATTCTGAGGTATCCTTGAGAAGGCAGTGCTGAGTTGCCTTCTTGAATTGCAGTCATCCATGAGAAAATAGCATAGCACCAGAGGAATGGTGGGATAGCTAATGTAAAATCTTTACTTAAGAAGGGGGGGAGTCGGCTTAATATCAGTGGTTGGAAAGATTTGAAGAACAGCTGAAAAGTAAAAATATAGTAATGGCCAGCATGGAATGCAAAAGGGAAAATCTTTATTAGTCATCTTTAACTTGGGCAGCACAGTGGCTAGCACTGCTGCCTCACAGCGCCAGAGACAAGGGTTCAATTCCAGCCTCAGGCGAAAGTCTGTATGGAGTTTGCACATTCTCCCGTGTATGCGTGGTTTCCTCTCACAATCCAAAGATGCGCAGGTTAGGTAAATTGGCTGTGCTAAATTGCCCATAGTGTTCAGGGATGTATAGGTTAGGTGCATTAGTCAGGGGTAAATATAGGATAAGGGAATGGGTCTGGGTGGATTATTCTTCAGAGGGTCAAAGAGCCTGTTTCTACACTATAGGGATTCTATGATCCTGACTTGTGCATTGTAGATGGCAGAGGCAAGGAATCCTGCAATGACTGACTCTCTTCCTGACTCCTTAATGCCTGTCTGCCATCTACAATGCACAAGTCAGGATCATAGAATCTGACTCTGACTGAATCATAATTGACCTGAAACTGGGGCTATGAGAGGATGTCAGAGGCAAGGAATCCTGCAATGACTGACTCTCTTCCTGACTCCTTAATGCCTGTCTGCCATCTACATATGGTTAGCCTGGTACAGTTTCAGGTCAATTGTAACCCCTCAGTATGTTGATAGTGGGGAATTCAGTCAGAGTTGTGCCATTGAATGTCAAGGTTAGATTCTTGTTAGAGATGTTCAATGCCTGGCATTTGCATGGTGCAAATGTTATTTGCCAATTGTCAGCCTAAAACTGGATATTGTGCGGTTCTTGCTGTATTTGGACATGGACTGCTTCAGTATCAAAGATTCACAAATGGTGCTGAATATTGTGCAGTCATCAGCAAACATTCCCACTTTTGTCCTTGTGATGGAGGCAAGTTCACTGATGAAGCAGCTAAGGATGTTGGGCCTCTGACACCACCTGCAGAGGTGCCTCGGAGCCGGGATGAAGCTTCTTTCATGTCTGATATGACTCAAAACATACCGTGAAATGTGAAGTTAGGAGACAAGTAAAATAATTGATCGTTAGTTGGCTTTAAGACAGAAAGCAGACAGTGGAAGCAAAGAGTA
Organism: Chiloscyllium plagiosum; assembly: GCF_037043375.1. Classification (NCBI taxonomy): domain Eukaryota; kingdom Metazoa; phylum Chordata; class Chondrichthyes; order Orectolobiformes; family Hemiscylliidae; genus Chiloscyllium; species Chiloscyllium plagiosum. Next base: position 26,195,050 of record NW_028270145.1, read on the forward strand.
GCTAACTAGAATGCAAAAGGTATGATTTTCCACATGGATCAGTGCTGGGGCCTCTGCTATTCATAACTTATATCAATGATTTGCAATAAAAAATATTTGTAAATTTGTGGATGGCACCGGATTGTAGTATTCTCAATATTATACCTGTTTAGAGTACTGAGTGCAGTTCTGGTGGCCATAGTATAAAAAGGATAGTATAAAAGGAAGCCCAGAAATCCAAGTTTAAGTCCCACCTCCTTCAGAGATGTGCAACAACATTTTCTAATGCTTCAGGTAGGATAGAGTGGGAGGTAAAAGGGGTGGAGGAGTTGCATTACTGGTCAAAGAGGATATCATAGCTGTGCTGAAGGAGGGCACTATGGAGGACTTGAGCAGTGAGGCTGTATGGCTGGAGCTCAGAAATAGGAAGAGTGTAGTAACAATGTTGGGGCTGTACTACAGGCCTCCCAACAGCAAGCGTGAGATAGAGGTACAAATATGTAAACAGATTATGGAAAGATGTAGGAGCAACAGGGTGGTGGTGATAGGAGATTTTAATTTTCCCAACATTGATTGGGATTCACTTAGTGTTAGTCTAGATGGAGCAGAATTTGTAAGGAGCATCCAGGAGGGTTTTATAGAGCTTTATGTAAATAGTCCAACTCGGGAAAGGACTATACTCGATCTGGTGTTGGGGAATGAGCCTGGCCAGGTGGTTAGAGTTTCAGTAGGGGATTACTTTGGGAATAGTGATCAGTATTCCCTAAGTTTTAGAATACTCATAGACAAAGACAAGAGCGGTTCTAAAGGAAGGATGCTAAATTTGGGGAAGGCCAACTGTACCAAAATTCAGTAGGCGCTGGGGAATGTGGATTGGGAGCAGCTGTTTGAAAGTAAATCCGCATTTGATGTGTGGGAGACTTTTAAAGAGAGCTTGATTAGAATGCAGGACACACATGTCCCTATGAAAATGAGGGATAGAAATGGTAAGATTAGGGAACCATGGATGACAGGTGAAACTTTGAGTCTAGCTAAGAGGGAAAAGGAAGCATACATAAGGTCTAGGTGACTGAAAAAAGACGAAGCTTTGGAAGAATATCGGGGAAAATAGAATCAATCTGAAATGAGCAATTAAGAGGGCTAAAAGGGGTCATGAAATATCTTTAGCAAACAGGGTTAAGGAAAATCCAAAAGCTTTTTATTCATATATATGGAGCAAGAGGGCATCTAGAGAAAAGGCTGGCCCACTCAAGAAAAAAGGAGGAAAGCTATGCATGGAGTCAGAGAAAACAGGTGAGATTCTTGATGAGTACTTTGCCTCAGTATTCACCGAGGAGAGGGACATGACGGGTGTTGAGGCTAGGGATAGATGTTTGATTACTCTAGGGCAAGTTGGTATAAGGAGGGATGAAGTGCTGAGTATTCTAAAAGGCATTAAGGTGGACAAGTACCCAAGTCCAAATGGGATCTATCCCAGGTTACTGAGGGAAGCGAGAGAGAAAATAGCTGGGGCTTTAACAGATATCTTTGCATCATCCTTGAACATGGGTGAGGTCCCAGAGGACTGGAGAATTGCTAATGTTGTCGTCTTGTTTAAGAAGAGTAGCAGATAATCCAGGTAATTATAGATGGGTGAGCCGAAGTCAGTAGTAGGAAAGCTGCTGGAGAAGAAGGATAGGATCTATTTACATTTGAAAAAGAATGGGCTTATCAGTGATAGGCACATGGTTTGTGCAGGGAAGGTCATGTCTTATCAACTTAATAGAATTCTTTGAGGAAGTAACAAAGTTGATTGATGAGAGGAGGACTGTAGATGTCATGTACGTGGACTTCAGTAAGACGTTTGATAAGGTTCCATATGGGAGGCTGATGGAGAAAGTGAAGTCGTATGGGGTCCAGGGTGTACTAGCTAGATGGATAGAGAACTGGCTGGGCAACACGTGACAGTAATAGTAGTGGTGGAAGGGAGTTTCTGAAAATGGAGAACTGTAACCAATGGTGTTCCACAGGGATGCATGTTAGGACTACTGTTGTTTGTTATATACATAAATTATCTGATGAAGGTACAGGTGGTCTGATTAGCAAGTTTGCAGATGACAATAAGATTGTGGAGTAGCAGATAGTCAAGGAGACTGTCAAAGAATGCAGCAGAACATAGATAGATTGGAGAGTTGGGTAGAGAAACAGCAGATGGAGTTCAATCCAGGCAAATGTGAGGTGATACACTTTGGAAGATCCAATTCAAGAGCGAACAATACAGTACATGTAAAAACCCTGGGGAAAATTGATGGACACCGAGATCTGGGTATTCAGGTCCATTGTACCCAGACAGTGGCAGTGGCAACGCAGCTCGATAGAATGGTCAAGAAGGCATACGACATGCTTTCCTTCATCGGACTTGAGTACAACAGTTGGAAACTCAAGTTAGAGCTGTAAAGGACTTTGATTCGGCTACATTTGGAATACTGCGTACAGTTCTGGTCACCACATTACCAAAAGAATGTGGATGCTTTGGAGAGGGTGCAGAAACAAGTTCACCAGAATGTTACCTGGTATGAACAGCGCTAGTTATGAAGAGAGGTTGAGTAGATTAGGATTATTTTCTACTCAGTAGAAAGTTTGGAGTCGGGAGGGGGGGTGCCCTGATTGAGGTCTACAAAATCATGAGAGGTATAGACAGCGTGGATAGCAAGAAGCTTTTTCCCCTCCAGAGTGGGGGACTCAATTACTAGGGGGTCACAAGTTCAAGGTGAGAGGGGAAAAGTTTAAGGGAAATATGTGTGGAAAGTTCTTTGCACAGAGAGAGGTGGGTGCCTGGAACGGGTTGCCAGCGGAGGTGGTAGAGGCAGGCACGTCATTTAAGATGTATCTAGACAGATGCATGAATGGGCAGGGAGCACAGGGATAAATCCTTGGAAAATAGGTTTTGATGGTGGATCTGTATAGGCACAGGCTTGAAGGGCTGAATTGTGATGTAATTTCCTTTGTTCTTCAATCAACTTGCTCAGAGATATCTATAAAGATCACTGCAGAGGATTCAGAGAAGACTTAGAAAAGTAAACACCCACAGATCTCTGGTATCATATCAGGAAAGGATTGCCAGGTTTGAATGCATTTTTACTGAAAGCTGGTGACTCTGGGGTGACCTAATTATGAAAGATTTTCTTCAATTGGATTCGGACAGAATGTTTCCTGTTGTGAGAAACAGCTTAATACAAAAATAAGGTAGTCACCAAAAAAATCCAAAAGGGAATTCAGAAGTAACCTCTTCACCTGAAGCGCAGTGAAAATGTGGAACTTATTATTATAAGGAGTGGTTGAAGTGAATAGTATAAATCCATATTAAAACATATACAAACAAATGACGGGTAAGAGTATAGAGATTGTAATGTTAGATACAAATGAGGAAGAACAGGAAGAGGCTTGAGTGGAGCTGAACCACAGAGGTGGATTGGTTTCAATTGTGTACATTCTACATCATCCTATGTCTTCCTTTCTGCATTTGGAAGTCATGATGATGGTATTAAAGTGATTCTATACACAACCATGATAGACAACTTTACGTATTTGCATCTACCTTGTGATCAGATCCAGGTAAGCACTTGAAAACAAACAATTCTCAGCCCAGTGGGTGAGGGAGGGCAGAAAAAAAAAAGCACAGCCAGGTTAGACTCTCTATTCAGAATACTAACTTCCCACTCTTAGGAGAAAGCGCACATCAGACCCTAACGCTGGCCATAATTGCTGTCAAAAAATTAGTCACAACAGCTGTCCGGTCTCCCACACAGAGTCACCTATTGAACAAGATACACACAGGATAAGCTGAATAATAGAGTTGAATACACAGTCAATCTTCAGAATGGATGATGGAGCACGGTGAAAAGAAACTCAGAAAAGACATGCGATTTGACAAGGTTCCACGTGGTAGACTAATTAGTAAAGTTAGATCACATGGGATTCAGGGAGCACTTGCCAATTGGATACAAAACTGAAATCAGGCTGCTTAAAACTCAGACAGATTCTGAACAAAGTTTGACACCTACAATTCAGTATACGACCTGAGATGTCACCTTTTGTACATTTCTATCGCTGTGCCTGATTGTCATGACAGCACAGCACTGACATTGACTTTATAAGCAGTTTGCACACAGACTAACACTCTTGGTCACCTGTAGAGATGTATCATCTGACACTTCACTTACACCAATTGTATGATCTTTTGATCTCTCTGCCCTTGATTCTCTGCCAATAAATCTGTGTCTGTGTGTTGCTCTGTCACTGCAACTGACAAATGGGCTGCACTCCGAAAGTTCATGTGATTTCAAATAAATTTGTTGCACTATAACCCAGTGTTGTGTGACTTCTGACTTTGTCCAACCCAGTCCAACACAGGCACCTCCACATCCTGTAACAGGAGACCAGAAACAGAGCAGTGGCAGCTTCACCATAATGTATCAGTGCAGCTATTACTTGGTCGGCATTATATCATGCCAGCAAATTTTGAGAAGATTTGTAGCTCAGGTTGAGGTTCTGGATTTAAGTTTGCTTGCTGAGCTGGAAGGTTCGTTTTCAGATGTTTTGTCACCATACTAGGTAAATCCGTGAGCCTCCAGTGAAGCGCTGTTGTATGGCCCACTTTTTATTTATGTGTTTAGGTTTCCTTGGAGTGGTGATGTCAATTCCTGTGGTGTCATTTTCTGTTCTTTTTCTTGGGGGGAGGGGTGGTAAATGGGATCCAAATCAATGTGTTTGTTGATAGAGCTCCGGTTAGAATGCCATGCTTCTAGGAATTCTTGCGCGTGTCTCTGTTTGGCTTGTTCTAGGAAGGATGTGTTGTCCAATCGAAGTGGGACTCTCGATATCATGGTAGCCCATAAACCCACTAAAACAGCAGCTAATGAACTTGAAGGACGCTATACAGACAAGCAAAACTTTTATGAAATACCTTGCAAGAACTGTAACAAACACTACATTGGACAAACAGGCAGAAAACTAGCCACTAGGATACATGAACATCAACTAGCCATAAAAAGACATGACCGCTCTCACTTATATCCTTACAGACAGATGAGGAAGGACACCACTTTGACTGGGACAACACATCCAACCTAGGACAAGCCAAACAGAGATCCATGAGAATTCCTAGAAGCATGGCACTCCAACTGGAACTCTATCAACAAACACATAGGGGGTGGTAAATTGGATCTAAGCCAGAGAAAAAGAACAGAAAATAATGTCACCACAGGAGATTATATCACAAACCTAAACATATAAATAAAAAGGGGGCCTCAGTGCTTCACTAATGATGTTACCAAGTATGATGATGAAATGTCTGAAAATGAATCTTCCAGCTCAGCAAGCAAACTTACATCCATTATATCATGCCATTGTACCCATTCACAGAGATTAGTGTCTCTGCCAATCTAGATCTTATTGTAATGGCAGCCATTACCCTCCTACTGAAGGCACTGGATGTTGTCACTGACACTCTTACTGCTGGCCCTAATTGGAAAGGGCTCCCAGAGATGGCTACTGCCAGGAACATCCACAATTAATGCTCCACCGAGGTCACCTCTGGGTTCAAGCCATCAAGACTCCAATTCATCCACTAAAATTTAGCTCATTTTCTCTACATTTCCTAATCATTCTTTTCATAACAAAATAATTCTATTAGATCACTCCCACTTTAAACAATTTAAGCTTGCTCTTAACTTTCTATATTCTAGTCTAGTCTATGCAATGTGTCCTCTTAAGTTAACCCTTTTTGTTTTGAACCAATTTAAGCACAGAGAATCACATTTAAGAAAAAAAAACACTGGGTTAGCCTTTTAGTGAGTCCTCAGGCAACAACTCTGTTACGCATCATTCTATCAGATCTCCATTCCTCACAGAACTTGCATAACTCTGAAAGCCCAAAATGTTGTGGCATATTTATACAGACTAACTTGTTTCATTTAATATGAAAACATTCTATAGCTCCTGAAGGATTAACATAGCAACAGTAAAGAAAAAAATGCATTTATTTAGCATCTTTTACAACCACCAGATATCTCAAAGTGCTTTATTCCCAATGTCCTGGTCAGTATTTATTCAGTCACAAAACATTTTTTCTGGTCATTATGACCTTGCTGCTTGTGGAATGACTTAGAGATGCCAAAATTGGACTGGGGTGGACAAAGTTAAAAATCACACAACACCAAGTTATAGTCCAACAGGTTTATTTGGAAGCACTAGCTTTCAGAGTGCCACTCCTTCATCAGGTGGTTGTGGAAGTGAAGATCATGCTCACAGGATTTAGAGCCAAAGGAGTCCAGTGTCATGGAGTTGTGATACAGTAAACAATCTTACATTAAAACTTTCATCTTTTATAATAGGATATACTGGTTTCTGTTCTTTGATATGTAAATCCCAGAACTTCTTTTAAATTACATTCTCTAGTTCAGGTTTTTAAACAATAGGTGTGAAGTCTGCCTCTGTCCCAATATTATGCCAGATTGATCAAAACTCTGTATAGTTTTAGAGTTTTAAATTGATTCATGCAGTTTTTGAGAAAAGTAAAATGTAATTCTGCAAAAACAAATTCGCCCCATAAGCTTACATGTGTCTGCATGTAGGAGTGACAGATTGAGTGTGCCTCCGTACCTCTCGCTTGATTGAATTTGCTTATGGAAGTTTGCAGAGTGCAAATTGGCTGCCATGTTTTCTATGTGCTATATAAATGCAAGTATCACTTTCAAACTACTGTAAAACATCCTTTGTATTTCTTTAAATTCTCAAAGCCTGCTCTATTTACTCTCATTATCATGCCTCTCGTGGTTGATGACTGTTGTTGATACAATCAACATTATGCAATACCAGAAGGACAACATATATCACCCGATACAGAAAGGTCCATCTGAAAATTTCATCAGGTGACACATCGTAGAACAATGCAAAATACGGAAATAGGATCAAAAATAATACATCTTAGCAACAATAAATATGATAATGTGAGGTGCTTTAAGCAACTGCAATAATATGGCTACGGAATCATGCCATTTTCAGAGTAACACTTTACAAAAACATGCTACAATACAATTGTTCTGTTCCAACTCAAGTTTGCCTTTCATGTCTGGCTTCTAATTTAGGTCCTGAAATCAGATTGCAGAAAACATTGCCCCTTTTGACAAAACAATGCTACGGTGAAGCTGGGAGTTCACAAAACAACTTGAGCATATTTCTCCCTGGAGTTACCCTTCACACCCTCATATTCCCTCTGCCTGAAGCCATCCCAGTTTTTCTTCTTCCCCAGAGCATTCCTTCCCACACACCATGCCCCCCGCGCAACAACCCGTTCCCTTGCTACTCACTTCCACCCTCTTGCTCCAGAGATCTTCAGCTCATCATCAGCTGCCATCTCCCCCAACTCCCCCCATAACCTTCCACCGTCTTTCCCTCCCCCACCACTCCCAAGAATGCATTACTCTTATTCACCACAAAGCACCAATTAGGCTGTGATAGAGCTCCTCATTACATTGTAAAAGCAAAATCTAACAAGCTTGGCAAATATACAACACAAACTTTTACAAATGCAGACATTTCTTGCCATATGCAGATTGGCCCGATCTATGCTTGAATATTTGGAATACGTATAATTCCACAGACAAATATTCTCTCCATTCATAATTTTATTCAACACATTTTCAAAATTTTAGGGGCGGCACGGTGGCTCAGTGTCAGCACTGCTGCCTTACAGCGCCAGGGACCCGGGTTCGATTCCAGTCTTGGGCGACTGTCTGTGTGGAGTTTGTATAATTTCCCAGTGTCTGCATGGGTTTCTTCCAGGTGCTCCAGTTTCTTCCCACAGTCCAAAGATGTGCAGGTTAGGTGAATTGGCCATGCTAAATCGCCCATGTGTTCAGGGATGTGTAGGTTAGGTGCATTAGCCGGGATGAAATGTAGGGTAACGGGCAATGAGATTAGGTGGGATACTCTTTGGAGGGTCATTGTGGACTTCTTGAGCCAAAGGGCCTGTTTCCACACTGTAGGGATTCTAAAATTCTATTCTAAAAAAAAATCACAGATATTTTAAAAAACCTATCCATCCTATGCAGTTTGTTGGCAGAAATGTCTAAAGATAATTCTGTTTTGGAAAATATATTACATCTTTAAACAAAGTTCCAGAGGTTAAATCAACAGCCGTTGCATTCTTGATTATAAAGGAGAATGTTGAAAGGCATAGAGAGCCTGAGCTATTCAAGCTTCCTCCTTGCGGGTGGAATCTCCTATACCATGTGGCTCAACTAAAACTGGGAAAGAAACCACTTTGCCAGGATAGTGAAATCTGACATTACCTTTGGTGAGACGAGTCTTCCAAAGAAGTGAGGAAGAACAAAAAAAATGAGAAATTATGTGCCTAAAAGGTTCTCATGAGTTCTTATGCACCCAAAAAATAGGCCTTCATATTATTGAGTCGTGCATTGTCAGCCAGGAGTGAGAACAAGTGACCATAATCTCGCCAATTCAGTAATGTCTACCAGTAATGTACAGTGTTCCTCCTTACCATTAACATGGTTCAATTGTCATTTTAACTGGAAAGATTTAAATTATGGTCAATATTGTCAAGTCTAAACCAGTTAAGTACCAATAATAGGAAAGGATCTAATACGAAGCCCAGTGGAATCTTGGAACAATTTTCTGGGCGCAAAAGCAAAGCTCCTGCCACAAAGCCTAATTTGGATCCAATTCAACTCATTCCCATTGATCTCAAGAGCTTTTAATGATCTGATTCATCTTTCTATTGCTTTGCTACTCTGTACCACTCCTACCTCCCCTCATTCAATACCAGCAGTTTCCTAAAATTCCTTAACTGGTAGCATTCTCTTCCTATTGGAAAACAATTCTGAACACTGCTTTAGCCATTTTCTCACAGACAAAGAGTACTCTATTCATATTATGGAAAGCAGAATACCAGCAGTGGACAGGATGGTTTGGACAGGTGCCCAGGCATTACGCCATTATCTGCAATTTCTTTCAAGGCAGAAATACAACAGAAAATAACTATATTAACACATGTGTATCAAATTCAAATTCATACAACACTTTAATGAAATTTCCCTGACGTACCAAAGAGTTCACGTACAAACGGTCAGGGTGGGTTACTCTTCGGAGGATCAGTGTGGGCTTGTTGGGCCAAAGGACCTGTTTTCACACTGTAGGGGAATCTAATCTAAAATCTAATCTAAAAAATGACACCCATTGGAGTACAATCATTATTATGGATGCACATCAATACTTCATAAACAATTAAGCAAATGACTTCGTAATCCATTTCCTGTGGATAGTGGTTGAAGGAGGAATGTTGACCAGAAATCCAAACTGGAGTCCCTCAATTCTAGGGAATTTGCAAGGTGATCCCGCATAACTGCAAGCTCATCAGATGCTATATGCTTCTGACTTCAGCATTTCTATTCTGTTTTTATATTAGCATATAGGAAATGTGTCAATAATTGCAGAAAGTATCCCATAGAGAACAATCCAAGCATTACTACTCTTCACCTAAAAACCATATGGAAGCAGATACAGATTATGGTCACAATTTCCTTACCCAACACCCCAACATAAGTTTATAGCAAGACAATAAATCTTCCTCAACAGTGTTTTAAGAGTGGCCCATTATCCATCCCTCACTTACAGAATATTCCAATAAAACAAAGTTAACAAATTAGTTCCTAAAATATAAATTAACGGCTTTCCAAGAATCTGGATACGTCAAACTGCAAAAGTAATGTTAGTGGATTTAGTAATCTGCTTTTAAATCAGTAGCTCTCATGAAGAGCGTGAGACTTTTTCTTAAAAATACATTTGATCATTCCTCAAGACATGGTAACTCAACCATGTAAACACAATGCCATGGCCAGGTTTGTGGATTATGTACTGTCTTGGGAGCCCAGTATTCAACACACACTATAGGTTTAACACATTATATAAAAATTTAAGATTATGAAGACTTAACATCAAGTTCGGTTGAAAGAATCACAGAAACAAACTAATTTTCTTGGGCAATGCAATTGCTTAAACAGGGGAACATGTATAATACATGCATTTTTATATATCAAAAACACATAATCCTATGCTAATCAGGCCCTTCAGAAAGAATACTTGAAAGTTGCAGTTTTAAAGAAAAAACAAGTAAAAAAAGTATTTATTCTCCAAAGCCCTGCACTTCCACTCCCACTAAGCATAGGGACACTGTTTATGGAATGTAACAAAGCAGGTTTGGGTTGCATTGTGTAATAAAGAGATCTTCAAGTTAGGTAAATCTCAAAGGTTTTTAGCTATCTTGCAACAGTTAATATTGGTTGTTTTGTCACTTAATAAGGATGTGAATTTGCACGCCCTGTTGAAATCATGAAAATCAATAGGATAAATAACCTTGCCCCATTTTCCATTATCATCTGTTCACATTGACTGCACAGCCACAAATGTACCATTAATACTATTAGAATATATGTGAATAGAACATCCACATCATCAACATGTGTATTTTTTTTAAAACACACTCAAGACGAAATATGTTACTTGCTAAGCCACTATTTGTTATCTATCTCTACTTGCCCTCAAAGTGGTGGTTGAATCAACTTCTGGTATTGCTGCAGTCTATGTGGTGCAGGGACAGCCACAGTGCTGTTAGAGAGAGAAGTCTGTAACTTTGACCCATAAATAATGAAGGAATGTGATATGCTTTCAATTCACGATGGTGTGGAAACTGGAAATGATGGAGTTCTCTTATGTCTGCTGCCCTTGTCCTTCTGGGTAGTAAAACTTGTGGGTTTGGAAGGTATTTTGTAGGCACCTTGGTAAGTTGCCACAGTACGTTTTACACATTGGCATACACTGCTATAGGCACCGGAGTGATCGAATATTTAAGGTAGGATGAGGTACCGATCAAAATAAGCAGTAAACTACCTCACACTTCAGAGCAGCTTTAACATTTCTTCAAAGTCACATTGGTTTACATTACTCATTACAATTGGGCACCCCGACGAGTCATAAATGTACTTTGTGGTGTTGTAACAAGGTATCCTATCAAGGAATGCTCTGTGCTCAAAGGTGTCTTTTCTCAAGCAAGCCAGATTCTTTCCATACCAGAGAAGAGACGGAAAACGACATAGCATCTATTCTTGTCTGGTATCCAAAGATTGGTCTTTGAGGGGATTAGAGAGGAATGTTCCTTTTTTTAAAAATTGGCTTCTCCCAGGAAATGTCAAACTTTTGGCAGGGGTAGGGAGTGTATATTTTATGTTAGACAAGATATTGCAAGAATGTGGGAGACACAGGGTGGACCAGTAAATCTTTTGATGTCAGTAATTGCTTAAATATGCCTGATGGGAAATACACACTTGAACAATGAATAAGAATAGTTTTGTTCGTGATAAGATGTACACTTGCTCTCAGCAAATGGTCAGCAAACAGAATCAAAGAATGAAAGGTCATTTGATCAAACTTGTCTCCATCAGCCAGAAGATTATTCAATTAGTTCTTTCTCCATTTTCCTACAAATATTCTCCGCACACAGGCCCACCTTTAAGAATTCATCCAATTTACTTTGGGAAGTCTCCTTTAAATCTGCATGCACCATACTTTCAAGCAACACATTTAAATCAGCATAACTCAAATTTTTTTTTCTCATTTCATCTGCATGCCAAATACCTTCCATTCTGTCTTCAGCCTTTCAATATGGAAACAGTTATACCATATATACTTCATGCAAACAATCCATGATTTTGAGAAACTTAATGAAATTATCCCTTCATATCCACTGAAGAGGCAAGCCCAGATTCTCTAATATCCCACATCCCTCCTTAATTTGGTAAACTCCTCCTTTTCCTTCTTCAATGCCTTGATATTCTTCCTAAAGCTTGGTACCAGAATTGGACAGTAACGCATCTTGTGCCTTCTCTATCAATCCAGCCATCTTTAAAGATTTGTATACATAAAACCCTAGGACTCTCTGCTCCACCTCCTTTAAATTTGCACCATTTAATTTCTATTGCCAGTCCTTATATTTCTTACCAAAATACAGAATTTCACACATTTCTACAATCAGGCTGTATTTGGATGAGTGTACATTTCTTTCATATCCCTGTACTTTCTCCTTCATGGTTTACTATACCAAGTTTCATGCCAACTGTAAACTTTAAAGGTTTTCCCTGTAAAGTATGCCTGAGTCCAGGTCAGTAACATACCTATTGCTGGAGAATACTATACATTTCCTTTAGAATAAAACAAAAACATTCAACATCACTTCCTGCTTTCTATCTTTTAGTCAATTTAATCTTACTGTTGCCACTGTCCTTCTAATTTTCTAACTTGAATTTTGCCAAAAAAGTGTGCATTTGAAACAATACCTTTTTAAAAGTTCAGATACATAATAGCAACTGCACTAGCCTCATCAACTCACTTTATCGCAAAGAATCTGCTAGTCAAAATGTGATTTCTTTTCTTCAAATCTAATCGGTCAGTCATTTATTATCCCATATTTTTACAAGGGCAAGAATTGGATCTTTCATTCTTAGTTCTAAAAATTCCCCAATGTTAAGCCGTCTGGCCAGTAGCTCTTAACTTTATCGCTCTTACTTTTTAAAAGTAGTGCAGCATTTTCAATCCTGTACCACTCTGGCACACACCTTTGCCCACAAATGAGATTTTGACCAAATCTGCTGTTATTTCCACTCTTACTTCCCTCAGTTACCAAAAATGCATCTCATCCAGTTTGTGTGCCTTCTTTATTTTGAGTATTGCCAAACCTTTCGGCAACTGCTCTCAGTCTAAGCTCATTCCCTCTTTTACTGCGAATGAACTTCATCCTCTTTAACAAGTACAGATGCAGAATACTCAGTATCTCAATAATGGCCATCACACCCAAAAGAAAATTTCTTTTTTAGTCCTTTCACTACAGGGTCAATGGGTCAAATGATGCTTCCCTGTGTTTTACTATTAATTTGACCTTCCTTTGACTTCCCTTGTAGTAGGTTTTATGTCTATAAAAGACTTTTGGGTTCCCTTTTTACATTACCATCTAAATTGTTCTCATTAGGGTAGAATAGTCAGAAGTAGTAATATCAGTAATTAAGAGACCATACAAATCCTGCGGGTTCAAATCCCACCAAAGCAGCTGGTGAAATTGCTGGTCAATAAATAAAACTGAAAACTCGATTCAGTAATGGTGACCTTGAAATTATTGATGCTCATAAGAAAAAAATCATCTGGTACATTAATGGCCTTTTGACATATCTGCAAACTCTGTCTGGTCTATACTATTTGTAACGCCAGAACTACAGTAATGCGATTGACTTTTAACTGTCAGCAATGGCTACAACTCATGAAAAGAATACTAGAAAAGAATCAACTCTATTTCTGCTTCATTTTCCCTTTCAGCTCTCATCCACAGTCATTTATCAGGTCTGATGCTACATTTATATCTTCAGTCATCTGGAATTCTAGATTTGGATGCTCTTCATTTTCATCTGGTGGTTTGTGTGGAACAAAATTCATCATGAGACCCCTTTCCCAATATAAGTCACATCTTTAACAGGAATACAAATCAAAGGGAAATACTGACATAGGTACTCAATAGTGATACCTAACAAGAAGTAATTACTGCGCTCAGTCCCAAGTTGATTCAATATTGCTAAAATCACAATTGTTCGGCATAATAACCCACAGAGTGCAAACAGATACTAAATTTCATTGTCAGTTTGTGTGGGTTTAGCTGACAGTAATCAGAGCTATAAAATGGGTCCTACAATACTTGCATCAAGCTGGTGGGTGCTGAAGGATCAGTCTGTTTCCTCATCACTATTAACTGGAAGTGGTTATGTATGGATCTGGACAAGGCTGCCATGTCTTCTGCAATTCAGTTGGCCACAACACTCAATGCTGATGCTCATTAAGGTTACCAGAGGGCTAATGAAACATGCAAAGCCATATTATAAGCAAACATTCAACACCCTCAGAGGAAAGAAATAGTTGACAAGAAAATGAAAATGCATTTGTAACTTGATGAGCAGGTGCATAACAGACAGGCATTTCAAGATTTGTGCCATAGAGGAAGCATTGTGATGGACATTCAGAAATTGAGCTGTAGTTCAGATGATTAACATAAACAAATATTTTAAAAATGACTTTATGTCTACATTGGTAGGCTGACTGAACAACTTCCAAACTTTCAGCCAGAGAACCAGTACAGGCTTTGAAATGGTAGGTTGAACCGGATTAGACACCACTTCAAAGAATAATTAGTGACAGAGAATAAATAACATATCGATGTTATTTATATAGATTTCCAGAAGGCATTTAACTGTAGACAAGGTGTGACTCAACTGACGTTTTTAGGATAATGAATAATTGATTATGAGTAATATTGCCATTGAATGGGGAATCTAAGACTAGGGAATTAAAGCCCCGAATATTCAGTGAAAACATGGAACTCTTTTACTCTAAAGGATTAAGATTTGAGGAGGTAATAGGTTCCTCCTGCTCTGTTGTTCCCATTTAAATACAGACCATCATTTCATAGCTGGTTTTTGTACATAAATGAGGCCAATTGGAAACTTATTGAAAAGATTTTTTTTGTTTAGGTTAAGCACATGCACAGAAAAGTGACTCATGGGAGCACAATCCTGCTCTTCTAACACATCACTCATTCAAATTCTCACAAAGCAAATTTCCTGCCACAAACGTGAGAAATCAGCAATGAGAAGCCTGCAGTATATAAGTCATCTCCGGATGTCTTCTTGGGGGCTGAGTTTGCTCACAGATAAAAGGTTAGAATTGCTAGTCAGGAAGCGGACCTTTTTCTGTTTCAGCACATGCCATCAGTTTCAACCAATACAAGTGAGGTTTTACTTGCTTATCTAACACCCTTGTCCAATAATACTCCAATATTTCCTCCAGTAATTCACCTCAACTACACAAACTACTTCCATTTCTATTACGGCATTATTGAATATCATGTTAGTTTGAAGGGAGGAGCAGGTGGTCAGATTGCAATAGGAGTAGGAGGGAGATTATACAAAGTGAGTTAGAGATAGGGAGAATTTAAGATAGGGAGAGTTGTAACAAGGCAGAGAAATGTGTGGAGGGAGTCACACATTGAGAGGAAGGATGCCTCCGCCACCAATAAAAAGAAGTGGCGGGAACTGTGCAGTACAGCAGTATTAAGAGAAGGATAACTAGAATGTGAAAACCTGTTCCATGTTCTATTCAATTTCTACCTTGGGTACAAAGAGTTAGTTACAAACAAATCTAGTCAAAGAAACTGGATATTTAGGTAAAGACATAACAGTCAAATCTTCAGATATGCAATTCTGTCAAAAAGCACATTAATGTGGCTATGACTAAGACCACATCTGCTCTTTACGTAATAGTACTTTTGACTGTTCTTTCACAGAAGTCTTGTTCTGTGCTCATGCTGAACCACAATATATCCAAGAAACTCTACTGCCTCTTATATAGATCACATATTTAAATTGGAACAGAGGATACTGGAATTTGGCTACATCGATCCGAAGTGAATCAGAATGCTGGATAAATCAGTTTAGAGGTGTAGGTAGCTAACTGAAATGATAAATGTATGAAGTAATGCTTTGGAACTTTGAAAACATATTACATGTATAGTGAGAAAGAACCTAACCACAGACTGCTCCGTTATCTCAGTGTTCTGCTACCTCATTCAAAAAAAAGTTTGTGTCTTGTAATTTGTTAGATTGCTCAGAATATCTCTATTAGGCAACATAAACATTTACAAAATCCAATGCCGAGGATTCCATTCAAACAATGCCCCAATATACTGCTTGTTCTGTTTTAAAATCTTTGCCCATCACCATATATTTTCTTCTTTGCTCTTCAGTGGTGTTGCAATAGTTTATGTAACTGAATTAGTTGCTCAAAGGCTAACGTTGATTCAAATCCATCTTGTTCACTAAGGTATTTTCGGGAAGGAAGCCTGCTGTCGTTATTCAGTTTGGCCTAATATAATTGTAGATCAATGCAGTTATCTCTTAGCCGCCTTCTAAAATGGTTTAGCAAGCCACCAACCCAGCTCCCCACTGCCTGAGGGTCATCAGGGGCAGCAAATAGCCTTTCCAGTGCCATCCCATAAATGAATGGATTGCAGAATTACTGAGCACAAATCAAGAAAAAACTCCCAGTAGAGACTTTCACAATTCATTTTTTACAGTAAAAATAAATCAATATTTAGATGAAGAAAACGCAGCAAGAGTATGGGAAAAGAATAGAGGGGTGGGATGAACTCCACAGCTCTTTCAAAACAGCTAGCTTTGGCATGTTGGGCTAAATGTTCTTCGACTGCATTGTATCATTCTTGGATCCTGCAATCATAAATGAACCAACGTAACAAAGAAATCACAATACAAGTATTTCATACGAGAGATGCAATCAGTTTTCTCTTCATACCTCCTCATTGATTGACTGTCTAACACATTAAGAGAACACCATGGTTATGTATATTCATTTTTTAAGAATTAGGACTTTTTAAATTTGTATTATCAGCCATATTTTTAAGCTGATGACAATATAATTCATGCTGATTTACATTCCTTCATTAGTAGATGAAGCTGCACCTCTTTTGCTGCTGTTGCCATGGCAGCAGGCTCCAGACACCTCCGCCATCTATTATTTTTCTAATTATTTCAAATGAGGCATGGATATGCATTCTCTTTTAGCATTTGTTTGAATAATGCATGAACACTGATGTAATGAAACACGGCAGAGATCCACCGAATACAAAGAAAAAGTCAGATAAGTCACATTGTAATACTTGTGACAAATCACAGAATAACAATCTTGACCAGTAAATTCATACAAATATTCATACTTCAGCACCATTAATGGTCATAAACAAAAATAAAGTCAAATTCAGATAATATAAAACCCATGTTCTGAGAGAGATACTGAATTGACAACAATGTACTCTTTGCCTATGACAGACAGCATTGGAATTGAATTGACAGCATTTCATTAACTACAAAACCTTTCACTGCATGGTTTCTAGGTATCCTGCCTGAATTTTTCCTGCCCCTCTCTGTGTAGGCAGATAAAACTACATTAAAATTCAATATGCAAAAATAAATCTGGACTGCTAAACAAAGCTACCACAAAATCTGTTTCATTGTCATAAGGAAGGTTTCATAAGATGTTTGTTCTCTTGGAAATCAAATACATAGAACTGTACAGTGCAGAATCGTACCCCAGATTATTCAGTCTTTGACACAAACAAAATTTAAGTGTCAATAGTACTGTGAGCTATTTAGTACCTGGTTTAGACAAGCCAAATAATCTTTATTGATTTTGAACTTTATGTACACACTTGAAAAGAAAAACCTGTGCAGGATTGTGGGGAAACAGCATAGAAGTCGGGCCAATTCGAAAGTTCTTTAAATGGGCACAGCCCAAATTGTTAAATTCTGTGTTGGAGGATTTTGTAATCTTTAGTCTTTTTGTATTGTCTTTTAAAACCAGTTTAAGAAAGTTATTCCAAAAGTCAGTATTTCAACATCGATTGCATTGGATATCACTTACTTCTTGCCTTTCATATTTAAAATTTAAACAAGTTATTGAACCAAATTACCTAGAGTTCTTTTTCTTTAATTTTTCCATGCAAAATAATGTTACAGATGCCAACTGTTTCTTCAGCATAAGACAGAAATTTCAGACACCATGAACTCCTATCCATATTTGCAAATGGAAATGAGCACCTCACTCAAATTCATCCCTCATTCTGTTCTTGAATGTGGCATGGGTTGAAGCAAAACTGATGGAATCCTGAGGAAAAGTCATGGTTCCTGCCCAAAGCTGATCTGTGAACCTCAAAACAAGAGAGTCAAAGGGAGGTGACTGAAAGAAAATGGAAAATTGAGCCATCACTGTCAGCTGGAGACAAAGAAAATTAGAGACAGCCTCGCCATTAGTTTGGGGATGTAGCAGTGGAGAGAAGAGTAAGAAGATCATTGTGAACTAGCAGGGAAGAATAATCCTGGAATGGACTGATAAGGAAAATGGAGGGAAAGTTCACATTGGGGAAAAGAAAAAGAGAGAGAGAGAGAAGGAGGAAAAGGAAAAATGTTGTCCATGTTAAATTGATTACATGGTGTCACCTTTATGGCAGCATTTCAATTCATTGTTAGAATAACCAAAGCTTTCTCTGCAAGAAGAAAAAAAATTGAACATTTATCCCCATAAGCATAAGCTATTGCAAATGCAGGAGTATTTAGACCAGGTTCACGCTGCAGAACTACACAGCAGAGACTATTAGGTGTTTCCAGCTTCTGCTTGCTTTGCCAGCTTCTCCAAGTGATTGGTCAGTATTGCTTCATTCTCTTGATTGGCATGATATATACAGTAAATGCTTATATGAACACAAGGCAAGTAGTAATTGCATTGTGTGCTGAAACCTAGAAAGCACGGACACAGAATGAAGGAGCAGGAACCAAGGGGAAAGACTGAAGAAACCAAAGTCAATTTGCATTTAGTTTGTAAATTTAGTTTGTAAGCAGCACTAATGCAACATGCATAGACACTAATCAGGAACCATTTGCTTCAGTGCCAAGTTGATAGAATAGAGGAAATGGAGAAATGGAGTTTGGTTAGCTTTGGGTCAGGAATCATCTTTGAAAGCCTAAGCGTAACAAAGTAGTAGGTTGGAGTTCTAGATACTGCAAACTATATATGGTCAACAGGAGGAGTTAACTGATGAGCAAGGAACCTTCAAGATTCAATTAGGGTCAAAAGGCAACTTCAAATTCTTGGCCCTTCAGTCACGTTTTCTAACACACCTTTGACAGAACATTCCATGAGGAATTTTAAAAACACAGAGCAGGAATATTAAAGGAATTCATCTGTACCACTGAAGCTGACAATCTGGATAGTTGAGAGCACACCAGGTGTCAAAAGGCTTTGTAAACAGCAGATATACCAAAATAATCCAATGAGTTTGCACCAGCCATATGTCAATTTGCAATAAATTAGAACAATTGAAATGAATGTTTAATGGACAGTCAAGAGGGAAAATGTACATACAGAACAATTGAGCTTGGTCAAATAGCACTTTTTTTGTTCATTCGGGTCAAATAAAATCCATGATGTGTAATCATACTCACCTTAAAACAATTCACTTTATAAGAAATCAATAGGAGATTATGAAGTCCCAACTCTCTCTGAAAAATACAGTACAGAAGAATCTACACCAGTTCTTACAAAAAGCAATTCAATCAACGAAACAAAGAACAAAACAGTACGGCACAGGAAACAGGCCCACCAGTCCATCAAACCTTTTTTTATTCATTCGTGGGATGTGGGCGGCACTGGCTGGCTAGCATTTACTGCCTATCCCTAGTTGCCCTTGAGGAGATGGTGCGCTGCTTTCTTCATAGAATCATATAATCCCTACAGTATGGAAACAGGCCCTTCAGGCCAACAAGTCCACACCGACCCTCCAAAGAGTATTCCACCCAAACCTATTCCCCTACTCTATTACTTTATGTTTACCCCTGACCAATGCACCTAACCTACACATCCCTGAACACTATGGGCAATTTAACATGGCCAATTCACCTAACCTGCACATCTTTGGATTGTGGGAGGAAACTGGAGCACCCAGAAGAAACCCATGCAGACACAAGGAGAGTGTAGAAACTCCATGTAGACAGTTGCCAGAGGCTGTAATCGAACCCAGGTCCCTGGCACTGAGGCAGCAGTGCTAACCACTGAGCCACCATGCTGCTATGAACCGCTGCAGTCCACCTGCTGTGGGTTGACCCACAATTCCATGAGAAAAGGAATTCCAGTATTTTGACCCAGCAACAGAAAGGAATGGCAATATATTTCCTGCGCAGACAAATGCTTTTCTAAACTAAAAAATTAGAAGTCCTTCCCTCTAAGCCTGCAGTTTTGTTTTTCTTCAAGTATTTCTTCAATTCTTTAAAATTTGAGATGAAATGTCAGCCTGAATTTGTGTACTCAACGTCTGGCACAGGACTTGAATCCACATTCTTCTGAGTGAACGTGACACTCAGGACATAAAAATGAATTCAAATGCAGAAACATTGTAAAGGAACTATGCAGGTGCGAGTGCTTGTTGAACACAGTGTTTTCCAGCCTGATAGCACTGTAGGTTATAAAACCAAAAGTATATTCAAGCATTTTATTCAAAATGATGTAAAGACATCTTTCTCAGCCAGCTTTTCAAGTAGTTAGTTCTCGGTCTCCATCCACTTCTGAATATCCTTGACAAGTTTGATTTTACAATCAACAAAGACTGTTCTGAATATTAATTCTTTTGAACATGAGAAGCCTGTTGTTCTAAGTAGAAAATTCCTTTCAGCATCCAAAATATTGTATTACTTCTATTAATAATGCTTTGCATAGTGGTTGTAATTCATTGTTAAAATCACAATAGTTGGGCATTTTGCTAGTTAACACCACTCACCCTATTCTGCAGTGAAGTGCATATCCCCAGGACTTCTTTTGCTATTTTATATATTAAAAGAAAGTGAGGACTGCAGATACTGGACAGTCAGAGTCGAAAAGTATGGCACTGGAAAAGCACTGCAGGTCAAGCAGCATCCGAGGAACAGGAGAATCAATGTTTCAGGCACATGAGGGGCATAAATAGGGCAAATAGACAGAACTGGAGGGCATAGATTTAAGGTGAGAGGGGAAAGATTTAAAAGGGATAACTTTTTCCACTCAGAAGGTGGTGCATGTATGGAATGAAATACCAGAGGAAGTGGTGGAGGCTGGTACAATTACAACATTTAAAAGGCATCTGGATGGGTACATGAATAGGAAGGGTTTGGAGGGGTGAGCCAAGTGCTGGCAAATGGGACTAGATTAATGTAGGATATGTGGACAAGTTGGACCTATGACTCCATGACTTGAAAAGCACTTTACTGTAGTTACTGCTCATGTGAACATCACCATGGAGACGTGTGCAAAAAACTGTATTGGCAAGTACAAGCACTGCATGTGTCAAAAAGTGCATCTACACTACATAAACTATATTCAATGACAATGCTTTCAAAGAATGGATCTGTTAAAAATTAAAAGTGCACAAGCACCAAATTCAGCAAACAGTATATCAGTTAGAAACAGTGTCTGTAAGATATTGCACAATACCGATATTAATTTAGCTGATGAAAACATGCTGGTTTAAAATTGTGCATTTAGCTGTGCTGGAGAGCAAGTGTTCCACATAAAGTATATTAAACCAATACATAAATATAGGCCTTTAATCTAAAAAGTGCCAGAGAAGGAACATAACCAACCCTTATTACATGCTTTCTTACGGAAAAGTGATTTTTGTTCAGCACGTTCAAGAAAATACAAGGAGCACTAACGGAGGGATGGTTGTGTTTAGAAATTTGAACTTGGATAGAACAAAAGGATTTGTCACTCATTAACTATAAAATTTGCAGTTTAACATGCATATAACCAAAGACAAAGCATCGCTCAATCAACTAATCAAAGGTAAGACATGAACACCATATAATCTTTACTCCAGACTTCTAGCGATTTCAATTCTACCATCTGTTTTGGTGGGATTCGAACCCAGAATGCTCCCAGGGCGTTGGCTTGAGATTCTGGATTGCTAGTCCAGTGACATTACCACTACACCTCTGCTTCCCCATAGCTGGATTTGAATGTGCTTGTAATAAAGTTTAGGGCATGGGAGATAAGAGGTTAGATAGAATAGCAATAGAACAAATCAATACCATTTGTGGAAAAAAAACATAGATGAGGATTGTAGAAACATATGAGCTGAAGTTAGAATAGAAATTGTGATTCGTGTGTTGGAGTGTCCAAGGGTCAAAGCAATGAGATTACTTATGGCATGGTTCAGTTCAAGAGAACGACAAGATATAGGAATGAAATTTGTGACAAGGGTACAGAGTTCATGGCAAGAACTAAAGACTTTAATCTTCTTATGTTTAACAGCAGGAAATTGTGCCTGGGCCGCAACATTGGACAAGGTGACAACACAGCTAGCGGACAGCTAAGCCTGGAACATAAGGAAACTGACCCCACCTGCTGAGGATATGTGTTTGGGGTACTCGAGAGAAAGCAGCTGGGGATGTTGAAGATGATCATCAGACTGCGGCCATATAGATACGAGTAGGACCAAGTTACAGCAATCCAGAGCTACACACTACAGAAAAACTGACTGCTGTCAAGTCAAAAAATAATTTTAAGTGCAATATCATGCTTTTATGACTCGTGATGCACAAAATGCTTTTGTAACTGACAAGCCCAATAGAACTACAAAAATTACAGAAAAACCAAGCTCATTTCACAATAGTTTATCTTGCTAGATAATTCAAGGCCATTGCCCCCGAGATCCAATTACAGGATCTAGGACTCACAGCTGACATGAATTATTTAGCCCAATCTACTGGATTTGATTATGCACATATATTACATAAAGTGCATTTGGGTTCCACACTGATGTTGCTTTGTTGTACTTAATAAACAAAGAAATCATGTCAAATGAGGATAAACACTGTATTAAACACTTTTCCTGGTCCTCTCCTCACCCCCACAAACAGCTCTACCAATAGCAAACACAGAGTTCACAGCAAAATAAGCATACCAATTGTAAATTAGCACAGCAACAAAATCAGCATAAGGTAAAATATTTAACACATCAGCCAGTGTACATCTGTCCTATGATTGCCCACAGCAGCCATTAGATTATGTATAAGAGCTCCTCCTGATTATTAGTATTTTCCATGAAGAATTTTGGGAGCTGACTTGGACTCCCTTAAGTCTGCAGCAATACAAAGCCACAGGGTTTGTAAACATAGGAGAGAAATCCCAAACCAAAGTGGTTGTTTAATCTATTACTGGAGAATCATGACATAATCCCAGTGAGCAGAGTAAACCCGAATGCTTTTTTTCAAACAATGCTGTTAACCCAAGCACCATGAATACAACTCAGTAAGAAGGGCAACCCAAAAGTTTCAAGGTATTTCAATCTGCTGCTGCAAAAATGGGCCATTTCCAAAAATTTGTGCAATTTTCACAGCAAATTACTCCTATTCAATCCTATTAAAATGCCTATGTATGGCACTACATCGTTCTCTAAGCAAACAGACTATTGTATTGTCATCAGAGAAGAAATCTGCGTCCACATAAATTCCTAAAAAAAACATTTGAAATACCATTGTTACATACTGGATAAATATGAGCCCATGCTTTTAAACTCGCACCAAAATCCCAGCCATAATTCAAGGGCTCACTAATTCAGTAAATTTTAACTTGCACCTTTTATACCAACATGATTGTAGGAACCTTTACGTTTCCCCTGGGATTATAACAGTTCACATAAGCAGTTAAGTAGAATATTGTTTGGGAAAAAAAAACAGACAAAACAGGAAAAGTTAATGACTGCAGAATTACAAGTCAATTTGGATATGTACTGTTCATTTACATTATATTTAATTATAGCATCCATTTCTGTGGAATTTGCTTCTGAACACAGTGAACGAAAACTGATGATGGACATTAGCAAATTGACAGATCACTTTGTTTATATTTCCCATTGACTTTCTCAAAACAAATGAATACTAGGAAATCAGCTGCCAATATGTACCACTTAATTGCCAATTTCAGGTTTGGAAAAAAACTCACTGCTACTAGCAACCTTTCCTTCTTGTTTACATTAAATTTATCCAAACAAAAGATTTGCCCATCAACCAAGCCCCTCTTTCTTGCTTCAGTGGTGATGATCGTGAGCACGTACCGTGTCAATATTTCAACTTGGAGTCCAGGTGCACGGAGTGAAGTTTGGTCAATCGGCAACCACAAGGGATGGATTCAGCAAATTAATATGCAAATCTAACATCTTTTGGAAATTATAAATGTAGCACCTACTAGGCATACCAGTTCCCTGGAGACAGCAGAGTCCAGATCAGGATAATCTGAATTGATCGATCTTCCAAGGCTCACACATTGCAGCTGTCCTAATTCAGTTAATCCGCCAACATTAATTTGCTAGTTTGAGGTCTCCCCCATCCAGTAAAACAAGATAAAAGTTCACACAGACTTCCAACTGAAATAAATTGCTTTTATGCAAAGAAGATGCTGGTACACTGAAAATGGATGTATCAGAAGGGATGTTAAAACTAATTTCAATCAACTCTAGCCAAGATAAAAATGTATACATTTTGATATTTTATTAGGCATTTTTGTTTTTCATAATTTACTAAAGTTTTGATCCTGATCTAATCAAGTTCAGTCGAAAATTTTTTACTCTGTACACTGGAATATTATTGCAATCAAAAACTTAGCTCACAACATATATCTCAAATATCTGGCTTCTTATTGAGACAGATGTCTTGAAATTTATTTACAGTAGTGTTTATATTGCCATAGTCTGTCTGGGTTATGTGCTCATATACTTTACATACACATTGTTATGAGGCCAGCTGATATTATTCCCAGACTGAAAAATCTGGCTTGATACTTTTTTTAAATTTTAATAAGGTGGCCTTTCACAAACACAAAGTCGCAATATTGCAGATTTGGTTCTCACAATAAAACAGAAGTTTATCATGCATAAGACTGAAATTAAAATAGAATAAACAAAACTCTTTACAAGATTTTGAAACACATGGCAAAACACAATCCCAAAGGATCGTGCCTGAAGGTGAGACAGATATTTTATGTCAGAAATCACATGTTGCGATTACATGTAACTGCCTTAAAAAGGTATAGGTCTGTCTGCTCTGAGACTGATGAGATAACAAAACAGTAACAAACATTACAATCCCAAACAGTTGTTTATGGATAAAGGTTAACATCAACACAGACCTAAATATTTACTATGCCTGGAATGCAAAGGGATGATTTTAGTCAACAGATGGAAAGTAAGGGTCACATGGCTAAGAGAGGGACAAATATGGAAAAGAGAAATATTATACATGAGAAGGCACTTTAGGCTCAATGTAGTCTCTCTATCCAAGATGAACCAAAATCTTTCACATCAGATTTTCTGCCTTAAGCTCTGGACTCACCTGAAGAGTTAAATTCCAGAAAGAACATCAGTGGGAATCTTGATTAAAATTGATTTGTGTTGGTAACACATGGTAGGGAAACCTAGATGGCAGGGTGCATTAATTTCACACACCTTATCAGAGTTCAGCTTCATTTGAAGTTTGCCTCAGAAAGTAGAGTGGATATCAAGATATTGTCTTTTATTGCGATTGTAGTAAACTGATAGTTTTTCAGCTTATGAAAATTAGATCACAAACAGTGACACTACCTAAAAATATGTTGTTGGGTCTTTATTCAAAGCTATTGATGACAAATCCCATTATACAGCATTATTTTCAATCAATGTCACATTATTTTCTTATAAAACAGGCCAGCAGCAGGGGAGCATGAGGGATATGGAACAAGGTATGGGATGACATGGGGATGAAAGGAATGGCATAGGAAAGATTTAATCACAATGTAAAATTTGAAGAAATACTGATGAAATAATAACACTAATTTCACTTAAACATCTATAGTAATGAATGGAAGACAAGGTCTCAGTCTCAGAGATTGCTCTTACTACTGTACTTTGATTTCTCTTGATCTCCAACACTTTTTACAAAACAAGTTAACAAGGAAAAGCACGGAGAAATAAATAAGCCCAAAACACAAGTAGATTTTACAAAGAAAATAGATTGAGGGATGTACTAGAAAATATGCAAATAAATGACCCATCTATGGGGTACTGGCTTATTGGGTAAAAAAGCCTTTTATAGTCTTGAAATAAATGACAAACTTTAGTTGTTTGGTCGTAACAGGCATCTTGTGTGTATATTTTTTTTCTGTCTGCAAAGGACAGTTTCACATACAACTGTTCAAAATTCTGAGCCCACCTGACAATCTTCAACTGACTGTCAACCTAATTCTTCATGCACTTACGATGACATTGCAAATGTCCAATTGCAGAACCATATTAGATGTTGAACACCATGTTGTGGGTTTTGCAAGTGCAAGCTACTGAGGTACAGTCAGTGTTTTGTTTGTTGTATACAGCCAGAGGAATATGCAGTTTTACACAATCCACCAATCTTTGGGCACAGCCTACTTAGCTGGATCACATCAGCAATTAAACTCATAGCCCACATTATTCATTTGTGTGAAAGGTAGAACATTTTTTGATTTGATGGTAGGATCTTGTTAGTGGAGAACACGGCTTGTACTGCTACTACATACAAACAACATGGAACAGCTAGCTTCACCTGTTGCTGTTGTTATTTTGAAATATTTATCCTTACAGAGCAATCAGAGAAAACTGGGTGCTTTTTAGAACCAAAAATGATGCCATTAGGCCCAGTTATGATCTTGGTTAATATATAGTCAGAATTTGTCTCATCAGAATAATCATTAATCTAAAGAATAGCTTTGATGTGCCCTATTTCAGCATTGGTTTTCAAAGTTGACACATTTCTTGGACCCCTCTTTACAAGGTTACTGACAAGGTCAACCTCACAAGAGCATGAAACCGCAAAAATTCCATGCCTACATTGACTTGTGGAGGTAGGTTTTCAATAGATGAGAAGAGAACTACCAGCCAATTTCTCAACTGGGGCACCAATGAAAGGGATCTTATTTAACTGCACCATTTCAAAGGTGGGGTACAGCCCATTATTACTTACAAGGAAGTTCTTACATGCAGCTGCAGATTCATAAAAGAGGCATTATCACTGATGTTAGAAAATATGCAAGGGTTAAGGTTTGGCGTCATTCTAGCAAAGACACATTCCTGATAGAATCCAATAAAGATGTTTAAAAGAGCTGGGCCAAATGAAAATCCCATGGCATTACCAGTAGTTTGGGCTGGCTTGATGTTGTTAAACTGAACTCAACTGTGCAAGTTACTGATCAAAACAATAGTGGCAGATCTACATCGCTATCATATAGTGCTATGATATAAACCCTTACACACTTTCTTTTTGGAACATTGGTGAATAGGCTAGCAATGTCAAAATGTACGTCCTGTATGGTCACTTCAAATGTGAAGGCATCCTTTACCATGTATGTGGAAAACTTGGTCAACATCGGCTGTGGCAAAGACACCCCGTAATCTTGGATTATATCACGCAGTACATCCCTTCATCAATTCCCAACACGCAAGTTACTAATCATATTCAGCCAGTCCACGGTTGTAAATCTTACAACAGTGTCTTACATCAGATGAGATGGAAAACAGCTGCTGGATAATCCTGAATGTGAAAAAGAATTATGCTAGATCAATCAGGATTATCAATCAAGCTCCAAGTATGGCACTTATATAGGAAGGTGAAACAGTCAACTAACAGCACTGAACTTACTGCAAGCGACTGCACAAGTCACGGACCTTAACAATTATGTCAATAACTGTCACATTTTAGATCATTCCATCTCAGGAATAGTTGAAATCAAACAATTTACGTGAAGTTAAATTGTAGCACTGGTCCTAAATTAACTAGTTTTTCTTAGGTATCTAACCAGTATGAATTCAATATGAATGGCTTACTTCATAAACTTTTTTCAGAATATTTGGCAAGAACCTTCAAAATACCAAACTTTGCCACAATGTTGCACACCACAAATTTGATTCCTTTCAGTGACAAAATATTTGGATTGAACATTGCCAGAAGGATTGAATAAATATAAAAGAAAGTGAACATAGGCTACTCCAAAACAATCATAACAAAGGTGAACAAGGAGATTTCCATTCTATATACCAGCCTTTAATGCACAATGATTTTGATTACACATCTAAATTTGAGAATTGTAGAATAGTTAAAGCGCAGAAGGACATTCAGTACATTGTGCTCACGCCCACACTTTACAAGTGCAATTTGGCAAGTTTCATTCCCCAGTCCTTTACCCAGAGTTGTGCAAATTATTTTCTTTGAAGCACTTACACGGTTTCCCACTGAAAGCCAAAATTGAATCTGCCTCTTCCAATATTCAGACAGTGTTTTCCAGATTCCATTCACAAGTTGCATAAGAATAATCCTTTTAGCTCCAAAATAGCATTCATTTTTCGTGCAGGCTGCACCAGATAACACTTTGGGTACAGTTGGCAGGATGGACACTGGGCATATGTGCATGAACTATGCAAAACAGGCAGACTGTCACTGTGCAACACGGACTTGACTTCAGCCATGTCATTTGACCTCCACATTCCAGCTAGCACTTTCTCTCAATTTTGTTTAGGTAAGCATTTATTCATTTACAGCAATTAGTTGCTACCCGGTTTGAAGGGATCATCAATCACTTTCAGATTAAATCCAGAATTCCATTCTAATGCATTGCAAAGGACTTGGATTATGCTTTGTCTTGAGATAAACATAGATGACAGATTATAGGTTTAAAAATTCTGAAAATATTCCAAGACTATTTGGAATTAGGATGCTGAATATTGAACCTTATATTACAAATTATTCACTGATTAACGGATCACTAGTGCACCCTGACTGCATTCCTCAATAATGTTTAATTTCAGAGTAATGCCAACAATTTATGTTGTACTGCTGCCACCTTCTGGAATTGATGTCAAAAAGGAAAAATGCAGTGGCATCTTCAAAATATAGTCAGAGGGCTTGAGTGTTTTAATCAAGAAATTCCCACTGCAGACCATTCTGCTATAATGTGAAAGTTGCATTCTCGTGCAACCTCGTACTATGGAAAAATCACACTATAGAAAACGGCTAAAAGAAAATCATGCAGTATACTCAACTTTGAGCTTGATATTTCTGAATTTGAATCTTATTCAGTGTATTTAAAAAAAGACAGGGACAGATGTGGTACTTCCAGCCCCTCAATTTCATCATTCAGCAAGGTTGTAGCTGATCGATATCCCAACTCCAATCTGACGTGGTTGCATATCTCTTATCTTTAGAATAGTACAGCACAGAAGACTATTGTTGGAGTTCCACCAGTCAATCACAGATTTAAATTAATTTAACCAGCACAACGTAATGCAAGAAACTCAAGGAGACCAAATGGAATGTCTAACCTGCTTTGCCATTCAGTACAATTGTGACTAAGGGGAGATGGTGGCATAGTGGTAACGTCACTGGACTAGCAACCTAGAGGTCCGGACTACTGCTTCAAACTAATAATTCAGCTGGTGGAATTTAAACTAAATTAACAATGTTATAATTGAAAACTGGCAGTGCTAATGAACATGACAAAGATCATTGATTTATTAGCCATGATCAAATTGTGGAGTGGACTTGATGGGCCAAATAGCCACATTCTTCTCCTATATGGTGTGGTCTTGTATCTAATCTTGGGCAGAAAAGTGGATCTAGAGCCCAGAAGCTTTACGTTTTAATTTCCCGAGACACCAAAATTGTATTCAATGATGCATCATACTTAGGGG
Organism: Chiloscyllium plagiosum; assembly: GCF_037043375.1. Classification (NCBI taxonomy): domain Eukaryota; kingdom Metazoa; phylum Chordata; class Chondrichthyes; order Orectolobiformes; family Hemiscylliidae; genus Chiloscyllium; species Chiloscyllium plagiosum. Next base: position 26,224,460 of record NW_028270145.1, read on the forward strand.
TAGAAAATTCCAAAGATTCCCAATACTTTGAGTGAAGAAATTTCTCTTCTTCTCAGTCCTAAACAATTAACTATATCTCATGAGACAATGTCCATGTTTTTCATTCTGCTTTTTGTCCTATTCAGTTTTCTATGTGAAAGTTCCTGTGTAATGCAGTTCCTAATATTTCTCCTAAATGACTCAGCCTCAGATTTGAAAGTTACGTTCACTTGGCCTGGATTCTCCAAACCACAAGACAAGAAGAAAAGTCGATACCAAGTCTAAAAGATTCAATAAAATCACCCTTAACCCCTGTACCTTCCAAGGATTCAAGCTTGACCTATGTACAAGGTAAATCCTTTATAATGATCGCATCATAAATTCAGTATATGTAATTAATGATGCAGCTAATGAATTGTTTGAACAATTGATAAACAATTGTTTGAAAATTAGACAGCAAACAAAAGAAAACACAGATTCATCAATCTACCATGAAGTTAAGGAGTTGTGTAAAGATGGCTGAAGTAGTCTATGTACTACACAGACCTCCACATGGCAACAACTGAGTGGAATATAAAAGTTCACTGTCACTGTAAGAAAAGAAACGTTTGAATAGATGGTAAGTGTATGCCACAAGTTACAAGCTACGTTAATATCCAATACCATCTTGGAAATTATTCATTTATTCCTGATTTAGAGTTAGAAGTCCATAGTTGGTTGAAAGCATTCATTTGATACAAAATAAAACCACAGCAATTTCAAATGACCTGACTAAATTGGTCCACTTCTCAGTAATAACTTAGAAGTCAGAATGTATTTCATTATCAGGTTAAAAGTAAACAATGAAAAAGCCAAAATGTTCAAAGCATTTTTGGTGGGCTCTGTGGTTTTAAAAAACGTGCTATTTTGGAGCAGCTGGCACAACCACGGATTCTTCCGAAGTTTTGAAGATTCCAGACTTGGTTTACGAAAACTGGACAGAAATTTAAGAACAAACATTAAATTAGCAAAGTTTTCCTTCAATTTTTGTTTTAATCATGCAAATATCAGAAACAGAATTTCATAAGCTAGGCTGACACTTTAGTCCTTTAGGATGTTAAACACAAAGGCCCCTCTAGGTTATGCGGTGAGTATATAAAAAAAGCCCCATGGCACTACTCCAAGAAAAGCAAGGGAATTCTTCCTAGAGTCCTTGACTAACACTTACCTCTCAACGAGCATCAGATAAACAAATTATTGGGTCATTTATCCCACAACTGTTTGCTGTGCACAAGTTGGCTGCTACACTTTCAACAATACTGCAGACTATTAACTGGACAGTACATTGGGTTATTCTGAAAACTGCTATGTGAAGATAAGTTTTCCATCCCATCATCAAGACATATAACTAACAAAGGTTCAAAAGGCAGAGTAACAGTTTGAAGTATTCACACAGGATACAGCCTCAGTGAGATCCTGATGTCCGGGCAAAATGCAGGGTAGAAGTCTGAGAGAAAAAAAAATCAAGGTCAAATAAACACTGTTGCAAAAAAAAAGAGAATCTCAGGCAAGAGGTTGGTTCGAAGAACAAGCACAGAGCAACAAGCCAACTTTAAATCATGCAAATGCTATCAAACTTACAACATATCTAACACTGAAAACAGTATACAGCATTACTTTTGTTTAAAAATAAAGGCCTACAGCACCACAGAAATGAAATCATGTGTAAGATTTGTAAGTCTAAGATATGTCCTCAGCTGAGTATCTTGTTCAATTCTAGGCACAACACTTTCAGAAAGGTTTCAATCAATTGAGGGATATTGACTAAGAAGAAACAATTCTCAATGGCACACGGATTGGTGGTTTAGCACCATCAGGACACTGCTCCCAGAACAATGCCAGTCGAGGCCCAGGATCACAGAGCAACCCAGACAAAAAGTGAGTGATGGCAGGAGGAGTTTAATGGAGTGGAGGGTGCAGGGAGAGAACTTGTGTAGGAGAGTCAGCAATAAGGTTAAGAATTTGATTCTCCACCAAACAAGTCCCCCAGTGCTCGATGCTAGGTGCCTTTGATTCGAGAACGACCTTCCCCAGGAGATCGCAAGTAACCTTGAAGAAGTTATACTGACGGTGAAAGGAAGATTAGGGACCTCAAGTGGGGGCAGGCCAGAAAAACCTGTTGGGCCTAACCAGCATGGAGATAGGTCGAGGCAGGGTTCTCACCCATCTCCATCCAGTCCAGTTAGATGCTGTCCTCACCTTCAACCATACAATAGGGTAGGCATTAAATAATACCAAATGGATTTACAGAAACAAAGTACAAAATCTGATTTTAAGAAAAAGGAACTCTAAACCCAACAAAATCAATTCCACATCCAAGCCCAAAATTTAATTAGTTCTTACTTTTTCATCTCAAAAAGATAATGAAAGTAGACTCTGAATAATTTTAAGGCACAGGTACGTCGATTCTTGATGAGCAATTGGTGAAAGTTTACCAAGGGTAAGTGGGAATGTAGAGTGATCAGATCAGCCACAATCTTACCAAATACCAATGCAAGAATAAGACAGTTATTCAACTTGAACTACTTGCAAAACTATCAAACGCAATTAAGATTGTAAACTTCAGTTCAGATGTAATTAGAAACATTTATGATTTGGATAAATTAGAGTCAAAAACTAACTCTGTAGAAATCAGCTTTTAAAAAGAATCTGGACAAACATCTAACCAAAGGAACGTTAACTGAATTCAGTCCTACAAAATCAAAGGAGTGTCATATCTGGAATATCAATTCCTAACACCTTGCTGATTTTCTCTTATTCGAAGTATACTCATGGTTGTTTATGACAGAAAATGTAGTATCTAGAAGATTGTAAACGTATACTATTGGAAAATAATATGGGTACTTCTCTCTCTCAATCCAATTAATAATTGAACCTGAAATAACCATCTGTTCTAGACACATAATTGATTCTAGCTTGAAAAGAATGGCACTGGGATATATAGCAATTACAGAAACATGGCTCAGGAATGGGCAGGACTGGCAGCTTAATGTTCCAGGATACAAATGCTACAGGAAAGATAGAAATGGAGGCAAGATAGGAGGGGGAGTCGCATTTTTGATAGGGGATAGCATTACAGCTGTGCTGAGGGAGGATATTCCTGGAAATACATCCAGGGAGGTTATTTGGGTGGAACTGATAAATAAGAACACCATAGTGAATACCCTCAAGGTAAGCACTGCTCAGAAAGTCAAATTTGATATTGAAAACTCCAAGACTGGTTTCCTCGCAATCATTCAACTTGTTCTGCATAAGGTAGCCCTGAATCATACAACAGTGAACCCCCAGATGAGGTAGCTGGTTTCAGCTGAGTATCAGTGACAAAACTACAAATAAAACAACAGAATTACAAGATGTTTACTGCAAATCAGGCTACCATTTGGCCCGCTGAATTTGTACTTGGTTTCTGCAGGAACAACACTGTTAATTCTATTCTGTGTGCTTGCCCCATGGCCCTACAATTTTTCCTTCCATCAGTCACTCATACAAAATTCCTTTGGAAGCCACTGTTTCATTTCTGTTTCCACTACACTCCAGATCCTAACTACATCTTACATTAAAAAAAATCCCATGTTGTCCTGAGCATTTTTAGATGGAATTGGATGGAGAGAAAAACAAAAAAAACCAACCAAACATTTCCTGGTTCAATTTTTGTCCCATATTGGAAGTGTGTTCTTATTGGAATCAAGTGAGGGGCAGTTCAGGGTAATTCACAAAGGCAGCTATTGTCAAATAGCCTGCCAACTCTTAATGTGCAAACGTAATCATTAAAAATTGTGTCAATCTAGAAAAGTACAACAGAGTGAGCAATGCCCATGGAAGCAAGCCAGTTGTCATCATCCTTGGGAACAGAGGGTAAAAAGGAGAAGGTCAATGAAGAGTATTCTTAAAATAACTCTTGAGAGAAAGAAAAGAGGCTATTTGTTGGAAAGCTTATTAAGTTATATCATAAGCCTGTATTACCTCAAACGTGCCAACAGAGGGCAGCATTTAAACACTTAAATAACACACATTAAAACAAGCAGCAGCTGCCATTCACTATGACATGACTTCAAACTTGGCCTTTTTCAAACAGTCCATTTTATTTTATAGAAGGTAACCAACAGCTGATCCTGCAACTACAACTTTAGACAGGTTTCTTCACCTCCTTGAGCCTATAAAATAGGTAAAGAAACCAAAACATGTTCCAAAGCAGCATTAGAAAGCCTGGCTAAGTGAAGTGCACTCATCACATAAATAGCTCACCTCTGGGTGTAGCATTAGCTTGCTGTTCTCAGACAGCATTAAACGCAAATTTTACGTATCTTCAAACCACTGGGCAGCTTGTTATCACGAGGCATAATTTGGAGCTTTCATGTTGTTTACTTTCTATCCAAGTTTTGCCTAAATTCTATTAAGTGGTTTACTGAGCAATGAAAAGCCCAAGTGCAATAATTTAAAAAATACATTTAATCTAACATGTACAATTTTCAGCAGGATTCACCTGCCATGAATAAAATGTTAAAATGCCCTTTCCATAAATGCACTGATAATCAAAATAGTGTGTTGCCAGGTGATGGATGAGCCTGGCTAGCTACAGTGGTCTTAAATAAACTTTGGCTGTTTTAATTACAAGTAGGCTCATTGTATAACACTCAGACTTTTAAAACCTCTGCACGTGAGCAAAAAAGTCAACATCACCCATTAGTGCCCAAAATCAGATTTAATATACTCATTGGCTGAACATCCATATTTTCTGGGGACAACCCTCTGAACAATGAAATGCCTGCTCATCTCAGTTGTAAATATACAACTCTATGTTCAGACTGCAACGTTAAGATTTAGACTCTCTAGCTATGGGATGCTGCCTTTCAACATCTTGAGTATCAGGTTTTCCCATAATCTTTTATGCTGAAAAAAAGAATACTGCTCATTCTTTCTAACTGGAGGAGAAGGTGAGAACTGCAGATTCCTGAAGAAGGGCTTATGCCCGAAACGTCGATTCTCCTGCTCCTTGGATGCTGCCTGACCTGCTGCGCTTTTCCAGCATTCTTTCTAACTGTATGGAATATTAACCTATTCTACCCAATATTTCCTGTTAGAATAGTTTATTTCTATCAGTTGTATATTTTCCTGCAATAACATGTAAGAGTGCTGCACTTATTAAAAAAGCAATTTTTGCACTGGAAATAGTTTCTTGTATATATTCTGTGTATTTAATTGTGTCATGACATTATTTGATATTAAATGCTCTGAAGCGAAACTAACTAATTGAAAACTAATAGCACACGTTACTAATAACTAATAGCACACGTTACTTTGAAGATAATAAAATAGTTAGGAGAAATGGAATGGTAATATTAAAAATTAATGTAATGACTACAGACAGCTATCCATAACAGAAGGTAACTTATGATTTTTTGATTCAAGGCACTTCACAGGTGTACTCGTTATTTATTTCTAAATCTTGTTTGTAGAAATTGCTTTTCTTCAGATCTTAGGTGTCATTGTGCTGTCACTCCGTACTTGTGCTGCGTCATGTCTTCAGTGTCATATACACATCAGACGTATCTTCTGTGTCAGAAGCCTCATCCACAAATTTGAATTATTCAGTTAACATACCACAGACACCTGTTAACTCTTTTGAGTCAATCATACTCACGGTACCGTACTAGTTTTGAGTGAAATGTGAAGTTACGTTGGAGAATTAGTTCATTAGAGTCCAGATAGCAGTCATAGAATCCTGGAGATGCGCAGCATTGAAACTGATTTTTTGGTCCAACTTGTCCATGCTGATCAGATATCCTAAATTAATCTAGTCCCATTTGCCAGCATTTGGCCCACAGCCCTCTATACCCTTCCTATTCATTTACTCATCTGATGCCTTTTAAATGTTGTAATTGTACCAGCCTCCTCCCACTTCCTCTGGCAGTTCACTTCAAATATGCCCCACCTCTGTGTGAAAACATTGCCCCTTAGGTCCCTTTTATATCTTTCCCCTCTCACTTTAAACCAAAGACCTTCAGTTTTGGACTCCCCTACCCTGAGGAAAGACCTTGAATATTCATCCTATCCATGCCCCTTATGATTTTTGTAAACCTCTATAAGGTCACCCATCAGCCTCCAATGCTCCAGGGAAAATAGCCCCAGCCTATTTCAGCCTTTCCCTATAGCTCAAACCCTTCAATTATGGCAACATCTTTGCAAATATTTACTGAACTAAGTTTCACAACACCTTTCCAAGACCAGAGAGACAAGAATTGAATGTAGAATTCCAAAAGTGGTCTAACCAATATCCTGTGCGGCCACAATATGACCTCCCTACTCCTATATTCAATGCGCGGACCAATAAAGACAAGCATACCAAACACGTTTTTTTCTACCTTGTATTCCTGAGACTCCACTTTCAAGGAATAATGAACCTGCACTCCAACATCTTTTTGTTCAGCAACGCTTCCCAAGACCTTACATTTATGTGTATAATTCCTGCCCTGATTTGCCCTACCAAAATGTGACATGTCACATTTATCTAGATTGAACTCCTCGGCCCACCAGCTCATCTGTTGCAAGATCCCATTGCACTCTGAGATAACCTTCTTTGTTGCCCACCACACTACCAATTTGGTATCATCTGTAAATTTACTAACCATCCTAACTTTCCTATTATGCCATGCAATAGTGAGTGTCATCTTCTAATAGATTATACTAATGTTTTTAGCAGCTTCCTAAGCTCATGAATTTGAATGTACTGCAATTTAACCTTATCAATAGCCTAAGCTACTCTTACTAACCATACCTCCTATATTCATATTATTTATATGAATGATTTGCATGCGAGTATAGGAGGTACGGTTAGTAAGAGTAGATTAGGTTATTGATAAAGTTAAGATTGCAGTACATTCAAATTCACGGGCTTAGGAAGCTGCTAAAAACATGGCGCAACCTATTTGAAGATGACATTCACTATTACATGGCATGATAGGAAAGTTACGTGGTGGAGAACACTGATTCAACAACAATGCATTTCATCCTTGGCTTTCCATTCCCTTTAAGAAAGGCTGGCTGCAGTCACCGCCTGCTGCAAGATACCAAACCAATTGCACTTAACTGTTCTACACTAATGCAAAACCTCTGACATGTTTTGTCTTCTTCAGCCAGGCCCAGAGTCTGAAAATAAAATAAATCCTGCTATATCCAGCTTCAAATCCATTATAACTCAATGAAAACACAGGATTAACTGTCTCACAACAAGAGAAATAATCAAATTACTAGTATTAATCAATCCTATACTTCTATGAAAATGCAGCACACTTAACTGGTTTTAATGCTGACTAAACAAATATTTATATGCATCCAATTTATTTCTTTGTACAAAAAGCATTAGACAGGCTAAGCAAAAGTTTCACTTCCTTCGTACCTAGAAAGATTCATCCAGGACTCAATCAGCCTCCTATTGTGCATTCGTTTTTGTATGTTGGCATGCTAATTTCCAATGAACAATCTTCATCAGTAATCAATTCACTTCAGCAAGTTACTGCTACAAATGTGATGTTAATGATTCTGATTCAACACATCCTTGTATAAAAATGTCAATAGTTCTTAATGGAAAATGGGATGTTGACTATTGTCAGCAATGACAACCAAGACTTTACACTCATCTGCAATGTCACACATCTGTTTCACAAGGAGAACAAATCACTAAAGTTAAAGTGTGTTTTCAAAACAGTCACCAATAAAACATTAAAAATTACCAAGGAAAAAATAACAAGAACACTTTAAGGGCCATCTGATTTAAAACATGCAGTTTGCACATTCGCGCTAGGAAACTCCTGGCGAGGGTGGTCATATTCCTTTATGGGTTGGCTAATAGGAATCCTTCAACCAACAGACAATCTGCTCATTAGCACATTGAAAGTTTGCAATGCACAAAGCGATCGATGTGTTTCCAACAACATAAGTGACTGAGAATTTCAAGTACTTCATTGACTATAAAGTAGTTTGCCAAAGTGCTATGTTCATGAAAAGTACTACAGAAGTGCAAATCATTTTCTTAGAATTACATAAATTACACATCCCTTATTTTTAATCATTGATACCACGTTGTTTCAGTCATTACAATTGTGAACTCTCAAAGTATTGTACTTCATCTCGAAGATTCTTTAGGGAATTATTCTCATTTTATCACTGGGGACACTAAAGTGATGCAACTTTGAACTGCAGGTACTGCATTTCTGTCCAACAGCATCACTTGTCATTGGAGTGACTGCAACCATACAGATGAGTATTTGCAACTGCAGACAGGGGGCAGAATTGCTCTTGCGCACAACATTTCACCCTGGTGAAAGATGCTACATAAATGCAAGTTATTATCATTGATTACATTCCCAAAGATTCTGCTCACATGCTATTGTGTACTCTGGCAAAATTAGATCTTCCACTGTAGGACTCCCACTGCTTGGATACTGCTGTAAATTCATCCAAATGTTATAAAAGATGTGATTAGCCAACTTCCTATGATGTCTGAAGAAACCCTAGCAGGTTGGGGGGGGAGCAAATTATTTCTGCACTCATCACATTTACAAACAAGTGTAATGGTGAGGTCACATTTACTGTAATGTCTGCACAAAAACGATGTGAAGTGCTGAAACGCTGTGTTCACTACAGAAACAAATAGGTACGTTTTAGAACAGTGGGAATGAATCAAACTTCTACAGTGAAAGTCTTGCAAAGATTGTAAAGTCATGCACACAGCTGAGCAGATCTCAAAATTTTGTTTAACAATACACGGAAATACAGGTCCTTACGTTTAAGTCTGTAACTTGCTAGCTTATGAATGGATAAACTGATCATCTCAAAATACACGCCATGGCTCTTTTGGAGATGGAGGACAATAACCAACCACTGAATGTCAGAAATTTACCACTTAAGTTGCTTTACAATTGGATAATGAATTTGTTAATTTGCAAAAGTGACTGACCCTGCGGTTTTCAAACCTCTACCGCCCATTCTCGAAATTGCCCAATTCCCATTTTCAGCTGGAATGTTCAAGGAAACCTAGAAAACCAAATTTTCTGATCATCATTCAAGGAGGTGCCAATAATTCCACTGGTTGAAAATAATCAAGGCTTGGAACTGATAGATGGTTCTTGTCTCTCACTTCTATGAGCCTTTGACGCCCATCAAATCGTTTTCCTTCAAAATGGTTCCCTACTTGGAACACTAAAACAAAAGCAAGATACCAAGTAGTAATAATAAAATTAAATGTTCAAAATATTCAGGAGGATGGGCACTATCTGAGAAGAGAAACTGAGTTAATGGGTCAGAACTGGTTCTATTAACTCCATCAAGAGTATCTGGTTTTGCTTCTTCCAGCTTCTCTCCCCTTACACAACACTTTGTTCACTTCACTCACTTCTACAACACTTCTCAACACAACCAGAACAGATGCAAAATCTATTTGGAGCCCATCAAATACAATTTCAGACTGAAGTTGCACCACTCTTCTCCAATCCATCTGTTCACTCTTTCAATTTATTGATAGGTTTATGAACGAATTTTTTCCTGTTTCTATTTCATGACAATCTTGACATTTATTTAAAAATAAAAAACAAAAAATGGAGATCATGAAGAAACAAAGAACTAAAATGAAAAGTCAGCAGGAAAGAACACTTACAGCTTCACTCAAGATATTACCATCTCCAGCAGTTTCTGGTATTATTCCTAACTGTGTCCTTATTTAGCTTTGCTCAAAAAACAACAGCTATCAAGATAAAAAGAAAATTATACATCTCAATCATCACAAAGGGGCAGAATTTGCTAAAAAAAAAAGGCTTATCAAATCTTAGAAAACACAAAACATAAGTAACTTTGGATTTACAGATGATAGAAACAAACTGTAAGCAAATTATGGAAGTATAATTCAAAGTTTTAGAATACAGATCAAGTTTCTCGGCTACGACATTTTTTATGATGCACTTGTTCTATCCATTCATTTTTCCAATTCAATGAAAAATTTTGACCATTGTTTGTGAATGATTTAATGAAGTTTGGTGCAGCATTAACAATAAAGTTGCAAATAACTTTACACATGATGACTTCAAAAGCCTTCAATGGCTTGGTTATATTACGTGGAATGTGGAACTTTATTGCAAGTTAATATTGCACAACAATGTTAAAAGCACCCAACATTTGAAAATGGTTTGCAGTTTAACAATCAAAGAGAAAACCAATGCACTTTAAGTCATATTTAATAAATATGTGTGGATCCACCATATTCTTGGCTCATCTCCGCTCAAAACACCAGCAATGGTTCTCCTGCCGGATCTCCACCTACCTACTGCACTCTCAGCTACCTTCTCCCCAGTAACCCCACCCACCCCCCGCCTCAATTCTGATGATGGGCTTTTGCCTGAAATGTTAATTTTCCTGCTCCTCAGATGCTGCCTGACCTGCTGTGTTTTTCCAGCACCACTCTAATCTTGACTCATTTGCCATGAATGCCTATCATCTCTTTAATGGCAAACATATTGAAATACATGAACAATCTGAGCAACTTGTTAAAAAAAATTGCAGCAACTACTGAAGATTAAAAAAAGTGTTGCCAGCAGCAGAGTTAAAATATATTTTACTCACTAGTCTACTTTGGGTCGTTAGTTGTGCTACTAAAAGCAACTAAGCCAACCTAATACAAAAATAATGCACCTGTATTCAGAGGTTCTGCTGAGCTGCTGGTAATCCTTTGCTTGTTCATCAATGTAACAACTTCAATCTTTCAGAGGGACAGAATTATATAAAAAAGATTGAATTATAAAACGTACAAAATAAAAGAAGTCATTTCCAACCCATGTTACTGAAGCCAATTGAGAGACTCAGTGATAACCTGGCTCAGGCTAACTAACCCAGCATACATCAGATTATATTGCTTGGTGTTACTTAAGCAACGCTTTCACCCAGTGAGTTAATAAGAGCAGATATTCTGGAAAGCTCTGTTAAATGAGAACTGTCTTGAAATGGTACATTCTGCAATTCTATTCAGAGAGATCTCAGGGCAGTAAAATCCCTTTTCTCAGGGTATTGCTATCTGTGCTTCACCAATAGTATTCTTAAAGGAAAAAACAATGAGTACAGTGACCACCCTTTTCTCCAACTGACATCTGTAGATTCTACTTACCATCTGCAAGTTTCTCAATGGAATTACTAAAGATAACAAAATGAGAAAGCTAAAATGCCTCTTGTGCCAAGGTCCATAAATCTATTTTTAGATTGCTCTGCACTATCATATATTAAACTCAGAAATGTTTGCCAGCTCAGACCTTGTTAGAGACTACCACACATCAGTCAATGTTCAGTATCCCAATATGAAACAGACACAGCAGATACACTCAGGAACATGTACCAATAGTTTAATATGGTGTTGGGGGGTGGGGGTCCAATGGGTCTTTCAATATACACGATGTTTAAAATCTGCAAGAAGGAAACCAAATTCAATTACAGGGTATTTGTGTGTCTAATACTAATGACATTGAAAACATTGACTGAGAGAGCTCGAAATTTTATGCAAGGTTCAAAACCTTTTATGTTGCTTATTTGTTCTGGTGCCTAACTGAGCATGTCTATGGATGCAAATACCCAGAAAATTTCAGCTCCTAATGGATTCTGAAATGGTTAAGAACTAAAGAGAAGACAAAATGAAAAAATAAGCAAAAAGGATCTAAAGAACTTTGTTCAACTCCATATTTACGTTATTATTTTCAGTTAAATCCTAAATGTTGGAAGGAATTTTTTTTTTAATTGAGGCTTATTACAGAGAATGCAGAAGCAACTCGGGCCTGCCAGCATCTTGTGAAGAGTGAAACAGAGTTAATGTTTTGAGTCCAGTATGATTCTTCTTCAGAACTGAAGAATAGGCTCTGGACAAGAGTCATTCTGAGTCTCTCCAGCATTTTGTGTGTTTGTTTCAGATTTCCAGCATCCACAGTATTCAGATTATAATAGAATTAATAGAATTCATGTTCCTGAATGGAAATGGACAAATTCCAAATTAACACAATCTGGCACAGGAATCTAACATAAGGAAAGGTCAGTAATCCGTGTGGTGCATAAAACCTAAATGCAAGTCATGTTTACAGAGTAGCTGAACTCCGTGGAACCCTTGATGAAATATCAGCAAGTTAATATTTCAGCAATTCTGTTAATACAAGAGCTGAAACTTCAAAAGAGCAATGCAACCTATATATTTGAATAAAGGAAAGCGAACCAGAGTGGTTAATGAACGACAGTGACACTAGCAGCAGGATAACTTAAGTTTTGTTGCAGGTCATCGAAATCCACTGAGTTGTGCAAGTTGGACAAGTCGGGATAGTTTAGAAAACTAAAGATGTTGTCTCATTTATCAACTGGAATTCATTGATTTCTTTGAGTAGCAGGCAAGGCCCATTCTCAACATAAATTAACACCAATTTCTGGAAGATATTTGATTAAGTTCTACCTGAAGCTTATATAACAGAAACTAAAGACAAAAAGAAAAAAAATTAGTGATGCTAAACCCAGCTTTCTGGAGTGATTCCCTTGATGAAGTACTGTATTCTTGATATATCATCCTTTAACTATCACTTTAACAATCACTCCTTTTGATGTGTCATTGATCCTGTCATTTACTCGTACACAGGCCAAAGCTATTAAGCTTTCTTTCATTAACAACCTCTACCACTGAAGATGGGAACAAAAGTAATGTTTTCTTCACATATAAATCTGTCTGGAAACAAAAGCAAATGGACTGACTTCAATAAAACATGGTGCATAGACAGGGTATGATGAACAGAAGTGTGAAGTCGTGTTATGATCCCAGCTGTTATTAATGCTGGAAAAGTCAGATTCCAAAGTGAAACCTCACTTGATGGACCACAATTTATATTTTCCTTTTTGTTTACTGTGGAGGTCAAGCACTGAACCTTATCAAAGAACATTAATACATGAAAGAAAAACACAAACTATAGTATACTAAACAAGTATTTCTCAAATGTCAGAAGGAAATGTTCATCAACAAATCTCAGATATACCCTTCCCAGCACACAAACTTCAGTGAAAGGTCACCCCTTATGGTACGTTGAAGCTTCTTGCTCAGCTGGCATGGCTATAATTGGTTTCATTTTGCAAATTGCTGTGTATTCCCTAGATGCGATTCTCTACAGTTAATGTCCCTCACAAAGACCCTTAAACTTTACTCTGCTTACTATTACTTATCATACATTCCCGGAACTTATGTCTTCAACAGTTTTTTAGGATATCTTTCCCTGACAAACCTATAATCTCCTGCTTCTGAAGCTCTCTTTTCAGTGATTTCTAAGCACTTCAAGACTTATCCCAAGCCCGAACCCTTGGAGATGGCTGATAAAAGCACATCTGCTATAAATGGACCTTCTCCCTGTTTCTGACTCCTGTCTCTCTTCTAGATTAGATTACATTACAATGTGGAAACAGGCCCTTCGGCCCAACAAGTCCACACCGACCCGCCGAAGCGCAACCCACCCATACCCCTACATTTACCCCTTACCTAACACTACAGGCAATTTAGCATGGCCAATTCACCTTACCGGCACACCTTTGGACTGTGGGAGGAAACCCACGCAGACACAGGGAGAACGTGCAAACTCCACACAGTCCGGGGAGAACGTGCAAACTTCACACATTCAGTCGCCTGAGGCGGGAATTGAACCCGGGTCTCTGGCGCTGTGAGGCAGCAGTGCTAACCACTGTGCCACCGTGCCGCCCTATAGTGATAAAATTCAATTCAGCAAATCCCAGATGGGTTGCCAGCGTTTATTTACAAGAAATCATATGATTTCAATTAATGTTTCGAACTCATTGTTGAATATAATATTTTTTATCTTTAAATCTTCACATTAATGAAATCTATTTTTCCTCTACTGTAGATTCAAGGTCTCAAGTAATATGATAATATATTATAACATACAATAATAAAATTAAAATTAGATTTCAGCAAACATGATAATCTGCATATTGCAATTTTTGTTAAAGGTGTCTGTTAATGCAGGGCAGTGGGGAAAATTGACTTAAGAATGTTGTGGATGATTTCATTCAAAATGTTGATTGTTCGAGAATATTGTAGATTGCCTTAGCTGCTGTGGTGTAGCATTTGTAACAGCTGACAAAACTGGAGAAGAATTTTCAGTGGGAGGTTGTTGGATGTGGATTGGCCTGAAGGGAGATGGAAGCTCTTAATAAAAGATTTATTGTTACAACTTTGCTGTTACGAAGCAATCAGACAAGGAAAAGCCTCAAAAAAAAGTCATTGTATTGGTGCTGGAATAGCACACAGTAAGTCCAAAGCTGTGTAGCCACTGAATTTGCAGTTGATGCGGTGACTTCCAGTTTCAGAAGCGGTTGCCACACTTGGACCTCTGAGGTCTGAGCACTAAAAAATAATTAGAAAGAGAATGGATTGTGGCAAAGATACGTACGCTACCGAGTACCTTCCTTACTTGTTCCTGTCTGCATTTTCATGCAGCAAATAATTAGGATCTGACAGGGACTGCCTGGCAGTATGGCGAAGACAGAAAAACTGCAGATACTGGCAGGAGACTGGAAGAACACAGCAAGCATCAGGAAGCATCAAGTGCAGAAGTCGACGTTTCGGGTGTAACCCTTCTTCAGGGCTGGGACTGGGTGAAGAGGGAGCTACAGCTAAAGGGGTTAGTGGAGTAGGGTGGTGAAGTGGGTATAGGTGAAATCAGGCAGAGGGTACGACTTGGTTGGTCAATGGGAGGAATGAATCCGGTCGGTGGCTGGGAGGAGTGGAAGGAATGGGGAGGGGCTGGGGAGACAGGGGATGGGGAGACAGGGGATGGGAAGGTAGGTCAATTAAAATTGGAGAACTCAATGTTGAGTCCTCCAAGCTATAGGCGGAAGATGAGGTTACGTTCCTTCAATTTGAGGTTTGGTTTGTTGTGGCAATGGAGGCCAAGGATGGTCATGTCGGGAAGGGAATTCAAATGGGTGGTGACTGGGAGGTCCAGTCACCACAACTTCAACCCCGCCCTCAAACTCACTTGGTCCATCTCGGACACCTCCCACCCTTTTCCTGACCTCTCTATTTCCATCTCCGGCAATAGGCTGCAGACAGAAATTTGCAGGAAATAGTACATCATCAAAGAATCTTGAAAGTAAACAAGGTGGACTGACTGGACGTTGTCTCTGTGTTGGCCCTGTGAAGGAGCTGTTTTACCTAATGCTGCCTCTTTTGTTTTCTCCACATAATGCTAGATATTCTTCCTTTCCAGATAACAATTCCTTTTGAAAGCCTCTATTAAACCTGCCCCCAGGAGGTTTGTAGAGCACAGCAAACCTAGACTCCCATAACTATCTGAACTACACCTCCTCCCACCCAGTATCCTGCAAGAATCCCATCCCATTCTCCCAATTCCTCCGCCTCCGCCTCCGCCGCATCTGCTCGGATGAGAAGATATTCCACTTCCACACATTCCAGATGTCCACTTATTTCAAATGTGCTTTTCCTCCTTCTGTCATCCAGACAGCCCTTCACTACACCATCTCCATTCCCCACTCCACTACTCTAAACCACCCCCCTCCGAACGCAATAAAGACAGACTCCCCATTGTTATCACCTACCACCCCACCACTCTCCACATCCAGCGCATCATCCTTAAACATTTCTGCCAACTCCACTTCCATTCCCCTCCCCAGCCCTCTCTGCCTTCCACAGGGACCGTTCCCTTCGACTGTCCTAGGTTTGCACCACTCTCCCCACCACCACCCCCCGAACCCCAGGTACCTACCCCTGCAACTGGAAAAGATGCAAAACCTGTCGTTCACAGTGAGACAGAGGTTCACCTACTGCATTAGGTGCTTCTGATGTGGTCTTCTCTACATCGGGGAGACCAAATGTAAAGTTAGGGAACACTTCACCAAGCATCTCAGCCAGACCCGCAGCCAACCAGACCTCCCAGTCACCACCCATTTTAATTCACTTTCCCACTCCCTTTCCGACATGACCATCCTTGGCCTCCTACTTTGCCACAAGAAACCAAACTGCAAATTGGAGGAACACCACCTCATCTTCTGCCTGGGCAACCTACAGCCCAGAGGACTCAACACTGAGTTGTCCAATTTCAAATTACCTCCCTTCCCATCCCCCAACTCCCTTTCCCTTCCACTCCTTCCAGCCAACTACTGGATTCATTCCTCCCATTGACCAACCAGGTCATGCCCTCTGCATCTATCTCCACTTCACCACCTTGCCCCCACCCCCTCCATTCATCTGCGGCTCCTCGTCCACCAACCCCCAGTCCTAAAGAAAAGTTACACCTGAAACGTCGACTTCTCCACCCCCTGATGCTTGCTGTGCTCTACCAGCCTCCTGGGAGTATGGTGGGGGCAGGTTTAATAGAGGCTTTCAAAAGGAATTGTTATCTGGAAAGGAAGAATATCTAGCACTATGTGGAGAAAACAAAAGAGCAGCACTAGGTAAAACAGCTCCTTCACAGGGCCAACACAGAGACAATGATCAGTCAGTCCACCTTGTTTACTTTCAAGATTCTTTGATGATGTACTATTTCCTGCAGATTTCTGTATGCATTTTTCTCCTCATAATTAAGAGTACCAGTAGCTCATTAAAATCACCAGCAAGGTCAAGCTAGACAGTTTTCATGTCTGTACATTTATTTGGAGGAAAAGCTTACTTCAATTAAGTGCCACCAGTCTTGGATGAGTTGCTCCCAATTTTGTGGAAGAATGGAGTCTGATAAGGACTTAGAATCTGCAGTTAATGTTTCATGTACATATATGTCACCCTCTCAGGCTGTGCAAGAGGTTCATTCCCAAGAAAAGAAAGATTAACCGGTGAGGGATTAGACAACCTTGGCTGACAAAGGAAGTCAGGAAATGTATTAAAGAAAAAGAGAGATCCTATAAAGTGGCTAAGAACAGTGGGAAATCAGAAGATTGGGAAGGATACAAAAGCAAACAGAGGATAACAAAGAGTGTAATAAGAAATGAGAGGATCAAATATGAAGGTAGGCTAGCCAGTAATATTAGAAATAATAGTAAAAGTTTCTTTCAGTACATAAGAAACAAACGACAGGCAAAAGTAGACACTGGGCCACTTCAAACTGATGCAGGAAGCCTAGTGATGGGAGATAAGGAAATAGCAGGAGAACTTAACAAGTACTTTGCGTCAGTTTTCACAGTGGAAGACATGAGTAATATCCCAAAAATTAAAGGGAGTCACGGGGCTGAGTTGAGTATGGTTGCTATTACGAAAGAGATAGTGCTAGAAAAGTTAAAAAGTCTTAAAATTGATAAATCTCCTGGCCCCGATGGGATACACCCTAGAGTTCTGAGAGAGGTGGCTGAGAAAATAGCAGAGGCATTGGTTGAGATCTTTCAAGAGTCACTGGAGTCAGGAAAGGTCCCGGATGATTGGAAGATGGCTGTTGTAACCCCCTTGTTCAAGAAAGGATCAAGGCAAAAGATGGAAAATTATAGGCCAATCAGCTTAACCTCGGTTGTTGGTAAAATTCTAGAATCCATCATTAAGGATGAGATTTCTAAATTCTTGGAAGAGCAGAGTCTGATTAGAACAAGTCAACATGGATTTAGTAAAGGGAGGTCATGCCTGACAAACCTGTTGGAATTTTTTGAAGAGATAACAAGTAGGTTAGACCAGGGAAACCCAGTGGATGTGGTCTATCTGGACTTTCAAAAGGCCTTTGATAGGGTGCCACACGGGAGGCTGCTGAGCAGGGTGAGGGCCCATGGTGTTCGAGGTGAGCTGCTGGGATGGATTGAGGATTGGCTGTCTAACAGAAGGCAGAGAGTTGGGATAAAAGGTTCTTTTTCAGAATGGCAGCCGGTGACGAGCTGGTCCCGCAGGGTTCGGTGCTGGGGCCACAGCTGTTCGCATTATATATTAATGATTTGGATGAGGGAACCGGGGGCATTCTAGCGAAGTTTGCCGATGATACGAAGTTGGGTGGACAGGCAGGTAGTACTGAGGAAGTGGGGAGGCTACAGAAGGATCTAGACAGGTTGGGAGAGTCCAGGAAATGGCTGATGGAATTTAACGTGAGCAAGTGCGAGGTCTTGCACTTTGGCAAAAAGAATAAAAGCATAGACTACTTTCTAAATGGTGAGAAAATTCATAAAGCCAAAGCACAAAGGGATCTGGGAGTGCTAGTCGAGGATTCTCTAAAGGTAAACATGCAGGTTGAGTCCGTGATTAAGAAAGCGAATGCAATGTTGTCTCTTATCTCAAGAGGGTTGGAATATAAAAGCAGAGATGTACTACTAAGACTTTATAAAGCTCTGGTTAGGCCCCATTTGGAGTACTGTGTCCAGTTTTGGTCCCCACACCTCAGGAAGGACATACTGGCACTGGAACGTGTCCAGCAGAGATTCACACGGATGATCCCTGGAATGACAGGTCTAACATATGAGGAACGGCTGAGGATACTGGGATTGTATTCGTTGGAGTTTAGAAGATTAAGGGGAGACTTAATAGAGACGTACAAAATAATACATGGCTTGGAAAAGGTGGATGCTAGGAAATTGTTTCCGTTAGACGAGGAGACTAGGACCCGTGGACACAGCCTTAGAATTAGAGGGGGTCATTTCAGAACAGAAATGCGGAGACATTTCTTCAGCCAGAGAGTGGTGGGCCTGTGGAATTCATTGCCACGGAGTGCAGTGGAAGCCGGGACGCTAAATGTCTTCAAGGCCGAGATTGATAGATTCTTGTTGTCTAGAGGAATTAAGGGCTACGGGGAGAACGCTGGTAAGTGGAGCTAAAATGCACATCAGCCATGATTGAATGGCGGAGTGGACTCGATGGGCCGAATGGCCTTACTTCCACTCCTATGTCTTATGGTCTTATAATTCACCACAGTGCTCAAGAGCACAGACATCTCCAATGCACTGAACCTTGGAAAAACCAAATAAGAATGTAATGAACTAGAAATTCATTTATGCAAGGACAATACACAATAAGCTCCATTTTAACTTTCTCATGTGTTTTTACTGTTAGATATAAGCGTATTCGAAGATAAGCCTGAGATTTAGCCATTTCTCTCAATCAGTTCTTTAGCGCCTTTCTTCTGCCTTGACATGAAGCCTAAGGTCGTTTATCCCATGAATACCCGCAAGTATTCATGGGATTGGTGGGCGGCACGGTGGCACAGTGGTTAGCACTGCTGCCTCACAGCGCCTGAGACACGGGTTCAATTCCCGCCTCAGGCGACTAACTGTGTGGAGTCTGCACGTTCTCCCCGTGTCTGCGTGGGTTTCCTCCGGGTGCTCCGGTTTCCTCCCACAGTCCAAAGATGTGCAGGTCAGGTGAATTGGCCATGCTAAATTGCCCATAGTGTTAGTTAAGGGGTAAATGTAAGGGTATGGGTGGGTTGCGCTTCGGCGGGTCGGTGTGGACTTGTTGGGCCGAAGGGCCTGATTCCACACTGTAATGTAATCTAATCTAAAAAAAGTCCCTTTGTATCTTCACTTGGAGTAATACATTCCTGATAAAATGCATCATTTCAGAAAATGACCATAGCTGAAGGACAAAGGAAGCTCAGTATTTCTTCATGGGTGGAGATTAGTATAAATAAATATCCTTGAATTTACAGGCAAAGACAATCCACAAAGCTGGTGTACTCACAGAAAATCACACAACAGAAGAATATACGAAGCTGCTTTTTGGCTCATGAAGTCTATCCCAGTTCTTTAAAAAAAAACAAAACGATGGAAAAACTCAGCAGGTCTGGCAGCTACTTTGGTGAAAGAAACAGAGCTAACTGAGTCCAAAGACTCCCTTTCAGTATTTGAAGAGCAGTCATTGAACTCAATGTTAATTCCGTTTCTCTGTCCACCGATGCTGTCAGATCTGTTCATCTTACTGGTATTTTCTGGGTTTTTTTCAGGTCTGAAGCATCCACAATATTTTCCTTTCCATTTTAAAAGAAAAGCAATCCAGTTATTGAAACGCTATCTTCATATCCCCGTCATTTTGCTTTTCAAGTGATTCACAGATTAGACAATTCTTAGGCACCTAATGCTTGCAAATGGAATTAGAAATGTGTAAACACACTTAAGATGTGATGTGGACTAGGTAGCACTGTGATAAAGAGGAATACATGCGCAAACCCAATAATACCCTCTAGCAGAATACATAAATTTATTCTGTCAATGTGCTGCTCTACTTTAGCATAGTACTTTCAATTTTAAATTCCACACGGGATCGCAAAATACTTACAGGTTCATTGCTGGCTGCTGTTGCTTGTATGAGCTTTCTGCAAATTCCTTGTACTTGATTAAAACAGGAATAATCTACAGGAAATGGTCTAAATGCTGTTGAAGTAATTTTCTGTTAAGTTAAACGTTTATGCTGAATATTGTGGGTTCCAGATGGCTTGTTTAGAGCTTTCATCTGGGAATTCTGCAAGACTGGGAGAATGAAAGGAGGCCACACAGAGCACAACACATAGCTAAAAGGAGACAGGCGAAGGGTTTGCTGCAAAAATTTGAAAAGATTTCACTTCACAAAAGAAATCATGACTGAAATCTGTCAAAGGGCAAGGAAATTGTTTATTGAATGACAAAGGTTATCCATTCATGACATGGTCATGACTGCGGTCTGCTACAGTTTCCACTATAATAGAAACAACTCCAGTATAGTTCTGACTGACGGATGCTCAGACTGCTTCTAGTGTGCTTCTCATACTAGTGTGCTTCCAATTAAACCTGTTGGACTATAAACGGGTGTTGTGTGATTTCTAACTGTTCAAAGGGACTTGCAGGATATCACAATAATCCTTCAAACTATTCTCCAAACAATCAACAGGACTCTTAAGGCACTGCCCAACAGCAATAGCCTCCTTCTTTCTAGCAGCCCATTCCACAGAAAGATCACTGTCAATCCTATTCCTGATTCGGAAACCCCCACCCCAGACAGACACACACACTGACAGACAAAGACCCACATGCACACATATATTTTGTGTGGTGAATTTTTTTGCACTTGCAGAGTTACATTGCACTTTGCTCAAAAACTACATAGGAGAAATGCCGAGATGAGTTCGGTTGGGCAGGAGCAGGCTAAGACGATGGGTCGTCCGGGGCAGTCAGGTTTGTGGATTTTGGGCAGGAGGATTCCTGAAGAAGGGCCTGTGCCCGAAACGTCGAATCTCCTGTTCCCTGTTTGCTGCCTGACCTGTTCCAGCAATAAAGTTTCAACTCAAAAACTACATACATTCATGTAGAACTCTGAGCTCAAAAACTGCATGAATTTATGTAAAACTCTGTTATCTCACTTTTTAGATTAGAATCAATCTAAACATCAGGTCATAGACAGAGAACACAGGGGGCTAACACCTTCATCATATTGTCTAGCTATCACCATTGTTAACTGCTAATCCGAGAATGCAACTTCTAAAAAAAAGGGTTTTATGATTTACACATGAAAGAAGTGAAACTATCACTGTATTCTAACAGATGAAAGGCTTAACAGACAATCAATTCTTCAATGTATAATTTCAGTTACATCACACTACAAATTTTTGCTATAAATTCTGTGTTACGATCAAGCCCTCCACAATCACCTGATGAAGGAGCGTCGCTCCGAAAGCTAGTGTGCTTCCAATTAAACTTGTTGGACTATAACCTGGTGTTGTGTGATTTTTAATCCTATTCCTGAATTCTTCAGTCTAAGGTGCTGAGCAGTTAAAATGAAATCTAATTTCCACTATGTCAATATGTAAGATGCATCCAGGTTCCACTCTGTATCCCCTCCAAGTCAACGTGGTTAAAGTCAGGAACTCAACACAGGATAACTTGCAGCCACAAACAACTGCAGGCTTTAATGTACTAATACATTAGATTAGATTAGATTACTTACAGTGTGGAAACAGGCCCTTCGGCCCAACAAGTCCACACCGACCCGCCGAAGCGCAACCCAGCCATTCTCCTACATCTACCCCTTACCTAACACTACGGGCAATTTAGCATAGCCAATTCACCTGGCCTGCACATCTTTGGACTGTGGGAGGAAACCGGAGCACCCGGAGGAAACCCACGCAGACACGGGGAGAATGTGCAAACTCCACACAGTCAGTCGCCTGAGGCGGGAATTGAACCCGGGTCTCTGGCGCTGTGAGGCAGCAGTGCTAACCACTGTGCCACCGTGCCGCCAATACAGTTTCCAACAGGTTAGAACAATAAACAGTATTGATTTAGAAAGAATGCACAGGTCACCATATGCACAAATTTGAATTAAACCAAAGCAGCTTTATGAAATCTATTTCTCACGTTCTTATGCATATGCCTTTTTAGCCATTCACCTCTGCAATTCTGAACATATTTTAGAGATAATATCTGAAATTATGCATTTGTTCCCATGCCTGGTGCTTAAGTTTTCTTTGTTGAGTTGGTGCTTCCCAACAAGGAATGACATCTAGAAGAAATATTTGAACCAACCCTAATCCAGGTGACATTTAGGTCAAATACAAAGATTGGTGATCATCAATTCTGGTGTGAATAACTATTCTGCAAACTTCAAGTATTCTAACAAGAACACAATTAATTAATAAATGTCAAACAAGAGGCCAATATGTTAACCTCTCTCCACAAATGCAGCCTGACCTGAGCGTTTGCAGTATTTTCCATTATTAATTCAGATTTCACCTTTGCAATATTTTGCTTTGTCATTAAATGTCAATCCATATGAATAATTACTGAAATAAATTACTGAAGGATTTCAGTATTTACTTCATTATCAGGAAATAAACAATTTAAAAATTTTCAATCATGACAAGAGTTATTAATCATCTATGCAGAATATGTACATAATTGTACCAGTTTAAAAGTCAGTTTAAAATTGTTAGTAACCACTTTGGGACCAAACTGAACAGTACTGTAGAATGTATGGTTTTGTAAGATCTGTACTGGACAAACATGAAGTGAAGAAATTCTCTTTCCCTCAAATCCCAAAGAGATTTTAGCAGTGAATTACTCTAGCTCCAGCTTAAACTGGAACTTGTCCAACTTCACCAAAACACCTCCTCTGATTCATAACCAATTGGTCTTCAGAACTAAACTAGTGCCATTATTTCCCAGGAGTAAGTTAAAGAAAACATATGTGGAGACAAATTTGCTTAAAATATATTAACATGCTGATAACTTGACTGACCAAGGTACAATTTGCAAACCTTTGAGCTGTTGGAGTTGTCCAAAATGATAGAGAATGATCCTTTGAATGTGGACTCTGGTGGGATAAAAAGTGAGGACAAAGGGAAAACCAATCAATCACTCTGTTGTGAGTGATGGTAAATGGCAAGGACAGAAGCACAGATGATAGGTTGGATGTGGTTGAGAGCCCTGGCAACCACAGTGGTTGGGAAACCATGGTCGTTGAAGCAGCAAGCCATGTCAGCAGCACTGTTTTAGAAGATGGCATCATCCGAACAGATGCGACATAGGCGAGGGAACTGGGAGAATGGGAATCGAGTCCTTGCAGGAAATGGGGTGTGATTAGCTGTGGTGAAAGAAGCTAAGAGAGTCAGTGGCTTTGTAGCAGATGGTAGTGTACAGTTTATCCCCGAGAGGTCAAGAAAAGGAAGGGAAGTGCCAGAAATGAAAGTTATGAAAGCTAGAGGGGTGGAAATTGGAGGCAAAATGTACAAAGTTTTCGTGGACCTGGTGGGAACATGAAATGGCACAGAAGCAGTCTTGATGTACGGAAGAAATAGTAGTGGGAGGGGACCAGTTTAAGACTCGAACAAGGATCGTTCCACATACCCCATATACAGGCAAGGCATAACTGGGATCCATGCTGGTGCCCATAGCTACTCCTTTGACTTGGCAGAAGCGAGATGAATTAAAAGAGGAATTGTTTAGTGAGAGAACAAGTTCAACCAGACGGAGGAGAGTGGTGGTGGTTGGGAAGTGTTCTGGCCTCTGCTTGAGGTAAAAGCCAAAAGTTCTCAGATCATCCTAGTGGGGAATGGATGGTAGAGAGGGATTGGACATCCAGGGCCACGGAACTGGAAACTATAGATATGGTGAAAGGCTTCATAGGAATCATGAATGTAAGTGGAGTGTGCAGAGAGGATAGAGTCAAGGAAATGAGCTCAGAAGGACAGGAACAGGCTGATATGATGGACCATATTGGCAACTTCCAGTTCCCTGGTCCTCATTACCTCCTATTCACCATGGATGTCCAATCCCTCTACACCGCCATTCACCACTTCCCATCACTCACAACAGCATGATTGGGTTGCCCTTGTCCTCACTTTTCATCCCACCAGTTTCCACAACCAAAGGATCATTCTCCGCCATTTCAGACAAGTCCAACAGGACACCACTGCCAAACACACCTTCCTCTCACTGTCCCCTCTACATTTCACAGGGATCATTCTCTCCAGGACACCCTGGTCCATTTCACAACCAATACCAACCCCGCCCTCCATGGCAACTTCCCATGTAACCACAGAAGGTGCAATACCTGCCCCTTTACTTCCTCCCTGCTCACCATCCAAAGACCTAAACAGTCTTTCCAGGTGAAGCAGCATTTCACCTGTACCTCCTCCAATTGTGTGCATCATATTCACTGCACCCAGTATGGTCTACTCTACATGAGAGACACCAAATGTGACCGCTTGTGGAACACCTCCAATCTGTACGCAACCATGACTCCAATCTTCCCATAGCTGACCATTTTAACACAATGTCTTGTTCAATGCCAAATCTGTCCTTGGCATGCTGCAGTGTTCCAGTGAATCACAGCGCAAACTGGAGGAACAATATCTCATCTTCAGGCTACGTGCTGTTATAAATTTGTAGGTGTAGTGTACCTTTAAGAGAGTTCAAAGGCTGGCAAGGAAACTTAGCAGGCACACAGTACTGGAAAATTTAAAATATAACATTTCGTCGAACAGCTAGCAGCAGCTGGGTTGCTATGAGACAAAAACAAATTCAAATTCAGTTTAAATTATGCCCCAAGATACTAAACTCCAATCAAGTTTGAATTTAGTACCTTGATAATATTAAAACCAATGAAACGATTTGATGTTTTAGGGTATAAATATCAGACATTTTTAACAGTGAGCAAGCGTGGGAGAACTGCCATGTCACCAACAAGTACAGACTGCCAGCTCTCTGAGAGGTACCCATCTATAGGTTTGTGCAGCAGAACATCAAGGCTGACCTGGCGAGAGAAACTACAGAGGAAAATCTACAGAGGACACTCGGCAAAGCTGACTGGTTTTAAAACGTGATTTTTTTTTTGTAAATCGTAATCAAGATTTTTATCGGACTAGTATTGTAGAGTGGGAGGTAAAAGATAGGTTTAAGAGAAGGGAGTTGTAAACAGTTGTTAGTTAATATTCTCTGTTAGACTTAAGGAATAAAGTTGTTAACTTTTACTTTAAATAGTGACTTTTAGGATAGCTCTTTGCTTCGCGAATTTTAACAGATTACAGCACAGGGTAAATCTTTTCTGTGTTGCTGGTTTAAATTAGCAGAGGGGTTTACCCCATGTCATAATAGTGCTTTATAGCCTTCTGGACTTAACACTGAGTTCAACATCTTTAAATTGTGAACAAGTTCCCATTTTTTCCCTTTCTTCAGAATCTGCAGTAATTTGTCCTAACATGTGCATGAATCATCATTTATACAGGGCCTTGTTAGTCACATCTTTCAGGTAGGTGATTTTCATCTATATTTGTCAATAGGTCAGATAATCTGCCTCAGAAGAGATGGTGTACAATCGTACAACACCAGGTCTTGCTGCTCTTTAATGCACAGAAAGTTGAAAACAACCTCAGTAATTGATTTAATCACCCTTATCGCACTTGAAGCTAATTAATTTCCTCATTTGTTACAAGTCCTGCTCTTTAAGATCCACTTTCTCTGTCTTTTCCTCTTTGAGGCTTTCAGGGCTTCTTAATCAAAGAAATGAATAAAAACTGAACATCTGAGCTAAAACAGCACATTATTTCTGTGCTTCCAATCATTCCCCACACTTCCCACTTAAAAGCTTTGCTTAACTTTCTCACAAACAGTGCAAAATCACCTAAGTGTGTACTTAGTTCTCAGGAAGTACCTTACAAAATGCTTTTCTTGTGCTGTGGGGGAAGCAATTGCTAATTTCGGAATCTTTCTTCCTTTGCAGTTGTTTTCCTAAAAGCCTTGCTGGATAATTGAGAAAGTGTTTCACTGTAGTTGTTTTTGGACACACACTATACCAACAAACAACCAGTAGGTCATAATGAACCTGTTGGTCTAAGAGTTGATCTCACCTCCATGCCACTTGTCATACCCTGCATGACCTGATCTTCCAGAAGCTCTGTGGACAGTGAAAAGTGCATACTCTCAGCAAGCTTTGCCAGCTTGCTGCATCATGTTTCAATTGGTCCAGATGAATTTTAAATTTACATGGTGGCAAGGAAAGCAAATGAACAAGTTTGATGTGTGAAGCCAGTACATTTCAATTCTAGAAACATAAGAGACTATACAGCTCACAATGTATCTGCTAGTCTGATTCCTCCATCCATTCTTTATAGACCCTCACTTTTTTTATGTAGCTACCTTTTCATTAGGTACATGCAGGATGAAGAAAACATCAACATGCACCAAATTTAATATCCAAGTAATGCAAGGTGACCAGGGCCCCTGGTAACAAATTATCATCACAAAATTGACCTCCTGTGCAACCACACTTAAACAACAAACAACATTCTGGATCTTAGAGGCCAAACTGCAGCATGACCAATGCCCAAGTGATGTCACAAACTTTAAGGTGAAGTAATAATGATGAAAGAATGTGGACCGTCTAAAAGCAAAGTAAAAGGGGAAATTTGGAATGACAAATGACACCACAAAATGATGAACAGTAAATTCAAGGATAGTTTTCCTTTGAATATAACATACTTTGGACAAAGAATGTTGACGAGCTAGAGACTGTTTTCAAAGTTCAAGTCATTTTTTTTCTAAACCAGCAGCAAAATATAGTGACAAAACAGAAATTGCTAGAAACAAAAACACAGCCGGTCTGGTGGCATCTATGGAGAAAAAGCAAAATTAATGTTTCAAGTCCAGTGAACTTGCTTGAGAAGAAGGTTCTGAAGCAGGGTCAATGGCCCAGAAATGTTAACTCTGCTTTCCCTTGACAGATGCTGCTCGACCTGCTTAACTTTTCAAGCAATTTCTGTTTTTGTTTCTGATTTCTAAGCATCAGCACAAGCATCCTTTCGCATTTGTCATCTTCTGGCAAAACATGGGCGGCATGGTGGCACAGTGGTTAGCACTGCTGCCTCACAGCGCCAGAGACCCGGGTTCAATTCCCGCCTCAGGCGACTGACTGTGTGGAGTTTGCACGTTCTCCCCGTGTCTGCGTGGGTTTCCTCCGGGTGCTCCGGTTTCCTCCCACAGTCCAAAGATGTGCAGATTAGGTGAATTGGCCATGCTAAATTGCCCGTAGTGTTAGGTAAGGGGTAAATGTAGGGGTATGGGTAGGTTGCGGGTCGGTGTGGACTTGTTGGGCCGAAAGGCCTGTTTCCACACTGTAATGTAATCTAAAAGTAATCTAATTCACATACGCAAAATAAGTCAAGAAGCAATGATATACGGTTCTTGATTATCCTAACTCTCTACTCAAAGAATTTAAGAACAACAAAAAATAATTATGGCAATTCACAGTGTATCATTTGGTGCTTCCACAGTAGTAGCCAAGTGGCATCTTTGTCAGAAGATGTCCTTCAGCAATTACAGCAGGACATGAAGGACGGTGAAAGCTTCCTAAAACAATTTGATGAATCCCTCCACATGACTGACACAGCACAGCTGATTGATAATAACAGGATTTTCTTACCCGTTTTCCCAGTAAAATGAGAACGTAAGGATACCAGAACAAATTCAAAAGGTAAATGCTGAGAAAAAAAATTCAAAGTAAGAAACTGATGCAGACTTAGCTTTTTTTCCCCCAGAAATGGTCTTGATTTCCCTTCTTTTGTCAACTACTACTATAAAATCTATTAGCAAGCAGGTTAACTTATGGACTTTTGTTAAGTAATGAAAGTTGTTTTTAAGATTGCAAACTCAATCTCTGTGCACACCTGAGGTAGTTAGCAGAGGAATTCAAAAGGCAATTTCAGAAATTAAATGCAATGAAACAAATTGTTACTTCTTCAAGCAGACACTGGTTGGTTAGCCATCAAATTCCATTAAGTGCTCGGTTTTACAAAACAGTGGAAGTGATATGAAGATAATGCAAAATAATATTAAGCCAAAATAATATTAAGCCGGCACGGTGGCACAGTGGTTAGCACTGCTGCCTCACAGCGCCTGAGACACTGGTTCAATTCCCGCCTCAGGCGACTAACTGTGTGGAGTCTGCACGTTCTCCCCGTGTCTGCGTGGGTTTCCTCCGGGTGCTCCGGTTTCCTCCCACAGTCCAAAGATGTGCAGGTCAGGTGAATTGGCCATGCTAAATTGCCCATAGTGTTAGTTAAGGGGTAAATGTAAGGGTATGGGTGGTTTGCGCTTCGGCGGGTCGGTGTGGACTTGTTGGGCCGAAGGGCCTGTTTCCACACTGTAATGTAATCTAATCTAATCAGAAGTCCGATCAAGGGACAGTAACTTTTGAGGACTTGTAAACAGACAAAAATAACCATTCCTTTCAGCCTCGAATTCTGAAGTACATACTTTGACTCAACGTGCCTCTGCGAGGCAGCATTTCATAAAGGTAGATAAGCAACTCCAAATACTGGACTAACCTCACAGTTACTCATTTAATAGACTATGACTAGCAGTCTCAGACTCCAATCCAGACTTCAAGGCATTGGCAGACAATGTGCAGTCAGAGGTGTCACTGAAATTTAGCGCGTAGAGGACAAATTAGTCATTGTATTTATATGGCTTTCAATTTACATTGTATTAAAAATAAATTGGCTATTTTATATTTTCTTCAGGGTAGATCTTGGGATGTATTTAAGTTCAAATAAATTCAAATGCTTAAAACGGTTGGAGACCACTACACTACATAATGAATACCCAGGTCACCTACTCTTCTTAAAAAAAAACTGGTCTGCACACATCACACCTAGCTTGTCTCAGTGCCACTATTGTTGTTGCGTTTATAAATAGCAGTTTTATTCACTGGTCTACTACAGAAGATATACAATAGTTTGTTATTAAAACATAACTATTTGTTGGTTAGAATATGCAGTAATTCTTAGATTCCCTTTCTTGCTTTGACCTTACGCTTCTGTTTGAAGACATTAATTCCTGCGATGCATACATAATCCCACTGAAGCGGAAAACATTTTTCTTCATTTGTTAAAGCAAACATGAGACCAGCATTGTGTTAAGGATAATGTTTTTTCTACCAATTTGCAAAACCAGCTAAAGTTCAGACATTGGTTGAAGTCAGATCGGTGAATGTGAGGACTGCAGATGCTGGAGGTCAGAGTCAAAATTAGAGTGGTGCTGGAAAAGCACAGCAGGTCAGGCAGCATCCAAGGAGCAGGAAAATCAACATTTCAGGCAAAAGGCCTTCATCAGGAATGAGGCTGGGAGCTTCCAGGAGGGGGTACGGCTGGGGAGAAGGTAGCTAACAGTGCAATAGGTGGATGGATGTGGGGATAAAGATGATAGGCCAGAGAGGAGGGTGAAGCGGATAGGTGGGAAGGAGGATCGACAGGTAGGACAGGTCACGAGGATGGAAATTGACCTTTCCTTAAGATAGGGTTAGGAGGCTATAAATTGAAAAAATTGGGGTTATTCTCCTTGGACAGTTGAAAGATTTGATAGAGGTGTTCAGGACTTGGATCTTGACTCATCTAGTCACCTTTGATACAGAGAAACTGTTCCCAATTGCAAAATTATCTACAGCCTGAGGACACCAACTTAAATAAGGTGTCAGAACCAACAGCAACAAAGAAAAAACTTTTTAAAAAAAATAGCGAGTGGTTAGGATCTGAAGTGCACGATGCAAAAGGAAGTGGAGACTGATTAAATTGTGGCTTTGGAAACAAACGATTTGAAGGGAACACATTTGAACAGAATAAACTGCAGGTCACAAAGAGAAGGGTGGGGTGTGGGACAAGTTGGATTGTTCATGCACAGTGCTGGCATGGTCTGGACTGGCAAATGATCTCCTTTTGTGTCTAAATTCTTTTTGGTCATTCATGGAATATTGTTGTTACTTGTAAGGACAGCATTTAATTGTTGACCTCTCAGACAAGTGGATGTTAGAGGGCAGTTAAAAGTAAACTACATTTCAATAGGTCTGTAGTCACATGTGGGCCAGACCAGACAAGGATGACAGTTTGTCTTCCCTCAAGAATATCCATGAGCTGAATGGGTTTTCAAAACAATCCAGTAATTTCACCAAAGGAGCAGCGCTCCTAAAGCTTGTGATTTCAAATAGAGCTGTTGGACTATAACCTAGTGTCATGTGACTGGACTTTTTCCACCCCAGTCCAACACCAGCACCATCACATCACAGCAACATCAAGTGTACTATCACTGACTGTCATCCCAGATTTATTTAAATAAATGAATTTAAATTTCCCAGCTACAAGAGTGAGATTTGTATTTTTGGTTAGACCACAGGTCCAGTAACATAACCCCTAATTTGTCCCACCCATGCAGTGTGTTTCTGATGTTGGGGGAAGGCTTGGGAGAGAATGGAAAAGGAAAATTATGTTCAGAGATTTACTCTGATCCAAGAATGAATTTATCCATCTGATGAATTTATCTTTCTCCTCAATTATATAAAGATGAATCTAGTTAATCCTTAACGTATATTCAGGAAACATGTTGTTAATGCACTAAATGTTCCTGCACTAACAGTTAAAGTAGCTTTACTTTATTGTCTGATCTCAAATAATAATGCAATGAAACTCCAAACTTCAATCTAATTAAGACAAGAGTTCATTACCTAGGTTAACTCCTCATAGAGGCAAAACCTCTTGCCCATCTCCTAGCAACCAGCTCCAGAAAGATGACAAGTATTACTCTGCTGGTCTCAGTCACATGCAAATATCAATACCTTGCTAGAAACTAAAATAACAAAATGGACTTGGGAAAGGCAGTGGAATGTCAAAGGGAATGAGAAATCTTAGCAAAGTAGCACACAATGTCTAAAAAGTTAAGATTCCTTAATGGCAGTTGCATGGATTTTATGGACTGAATGCCATGTTTCTGTGTTGCAATGACTATTAGACTTGAAGACATAGCTTAGACATAGGCAACCTAAGTTATACTTCACTGACAGTGAACCTCTTCATGATGTTCTGAGGTCATGACAGACCTACAGAAATGCAAGCTCCTCCTTTGATAAACTTGTACAAAATTGTCTTTGCACTTGTGATTAAGTGAATGAGTTGCTGTGATATGGCCAAAACTTTGCAGTTTGTGAGCATAAAAATGTCATCCATGCTAAATCCTGACTTCAACATCTCAGTTCTTAACTGAGACTTGTATGTATAAGAGGTGCAAAAAACTTGCAAGCTTTATCAAAAACAACATCAAATGCTTTTATAAATGCATGAAATTGAGGAGGGGAGGATAATTACTGTGTTTTTGTTATCACAGGAAGGATACTACTAGTAGTACAAGGGCACTTTAAAACAAAACAAGAGGAAATTCTCAGTGGATTTAAGTAAAAGGAGGAAATGAAATTGAGATAATAATGTGATTCGATACAGACAATTCGCCAGAGTTACATATCCTCTCTTTAATTCTCTGGAAGGTATCATCAATTACAGACACAAACTTTTTCAGGTCAATGATCACTCTCCACAGATACTGGCTGATCAGATTGTTGAACGTTGCCAGTATTTGGTATTTTTATTTCAGATTTGTAGCATCAGCTTTTAAAATTATGACAAACATTCATAAAATACTGGTCCAACTTTTAGTATTGAGTCCAGTTCAGGACACAGTACAAATAAGCCTGCGAAGGTAAAGGTTTTAGAGAGGATGCAATAAATAAATTCACAAGAACAGTTCCTTAGATGAAGGATTACAGTTATATGAATAGATCAAAAAAGGTGAAGTCTTTTCTCAATTGCTGGAGGCATTCAAAATTGTCAGCAGTATAGAGAAGGAGAAACTGATTTCACTGGTGGAACACAGATACGAAGAATCTTGTTTTCTTCAGTGAGTTCGAAAGATATTGAATGCAATGGCTGAACATGTGGTACATTCAAAACAGGATAAGCATTTGAAGATGATTATCATGCAGGGCAAGTGAATAGGACAAATTGACTTGTTCTTGCATAGGACTGGCATGGACATAAGCAGACTGATAACCTCCTCCTGAGTTATCATATTACATGATTCACTGGTGGAGAATCTCAGGGCCAAAATCTTAGAATAAGAACGAGTTCAGAGTGAATTCAAGTTGCACTTTTTCACACAAAGGACAGTGCAGAGCTAGAAATGTGCCCAAACATCTGTGGATAATGGGCTATTTGAAATGTTCAAGACTGGTGCAGGTATTTCTTAGATAATGATATCAAGGGATAGAGAGAAAAGATGGTTAAGTGGAGTACAAATCATTTATGATCTAACTGAACGATGAAACAAATTCAAGAGCGAAATGGTCAATTTATGTTTCCAAAACATTCAACCCTCTTTACAACATTATATAAAATGCCGATTGGAAACATAGCTAAATGATATAACTGCAGCAATAATTCAATGAGCACAGAGGAAGGGAGAAACATTTAATAAGGAGAAAGTGAGGGCTGCAGATGCTGGAGATCAGAGCTGAAAATGTGTTGGCTGGAAAAGCGCAGCAGGTCAGGCAGCATCCAAGGAACAGGAGAATCGATGTTTCGGGCATAAGCCCTTCTTCAGGAATGAGGAAAGTGTGTCCAGCAGGCTAAGATAAAAGGTAGGGACTTGGGGGAGGGGCTTTGGAAATGCGATTGGTGGAGTGAGGTCAAGGTGAGGGTGATAGGCCGGAGTGGGGTGTGGGCGGAGAGGTCAGGAAGAAGATTGCAGGTTAGGAAGGTGGTGCTGAGTTCGAGGGATTTGACTGAGACAAGGTGGGGGAAGGGGAAATGAGGAAACTGGAGAAATCTGAGTTCATCCCTTGTGGTTGGAGGGTTCCCAGGCAGAAGATGAGGCGCTGTTCCTCCAACCGTCGTGTTGCCATGGTCTGGCGATGGAGGAGTCCAAGGACCTGCAGGTCCTTGGTGGAGTGGGAGGGGGAGTTAAAGTGTTGGGCTATGGGGTGGTTGGGTTGGTTGGTCCGGGTGTCCTAGAGGTGTTCTCTGAAACGTTCCGCAAGTAGGCGGCTTGTCTCCCCAATATAGAGGAGGCCACATCGGGTGCAGCGTATGCAATAGATGATGTGTGTGGAGGTGCAGGTGAATTTGTGGCGGATATGGTAGTGACCCTTGGGGCCTTGGAGGGAAGTAAGGGGGGAGGTGTGGGCACAAGTTTTGCATTTCTTGCAGTTGCAGGGGAAGGTGTCGGGAGTGGAGGCTGGGTTGGTGGGGGGTGTGGACCTGACGAGGGAGTCACGGAGGGAGTGGTCTTTTCGGAACGCTGATAGGATAGGGGAGTGAAATATATCCCTGGTGGTGGGGTCCGTTTGGAGGTAGCGGAAATGACGGCGGATGATACATTGTACATGGAGTTTGGTGGGGTGGTAAGTGAGGACCAGTGGGGTTCTGTCCTGGTGGCGGTTGGAGGGGCGGGGCTCCAGGGCGGAGGAGCGGGAAGTGGAGGAGATGCCGTGGAGGGCATCGTCGACTACGTCTGGCAGGAAATTGCGGTCCTTGAAGAAGGAGGCCATCTGGGTTGTACGGTTTTGGAACTGGTCCTCCTGGGAGCCGATGCGGCGGAGACGAAGGAATTGGGAATATGGGATGGCGTTTTTACAGGGGGCAGGGTGGGAGGAGGTGTAGCTGTGGGAGTCGGTCGGTTTATAGTAAATGTCCGTGTCGATTCGGTCACCCGAGATAGAAATGGAAAGGTCTAGGGAGGGGAGGGAGGAGTCTGAGACGATCCAGGTGAATTTGAGGTCGGTGTGGAAGGTGTTGGTAAAGTGGATGAACTGTTCAACCTCCTTGTGGGAGCACGAGGCAGTGCCGATACAGTCATCGATGTAGCGGAGGAAAAGGTGGGGGGTGGTGCCAGTTTAGCTGCGGAAGATGGACAGTTCCACATATCCTACGAAGAGGCAGGCATAGCTGCGGCCCATGCGGGTGCCCATGGCTACTCCTTTGGTTTGGAGGAAGTGGGAGGATTGGAAAGAGAAGTTGTTCAGGGTGAGCACCAGTTCAGTCAGTCGAAGGAGGTTGTCAGTAGAAGGGTACTAGTTGGTACGGCGGGAAAGGAAGAAACGGAGGGCTTTAAGTCCTTCGTGATGTGGGATGGAGGTGTACAGGGACTGGATGTCCATGGTGAAGATAAGGCGTTGGGGACCGGGGAAGCGAAAATCATGGAGGAGGTGGAGGGCGTGGGTGGTGTCCCGAACGTAGGTGGGGGGTTCTTGGACGAAGGGGGACAGGACTGCGTCGAGGTTTGCAGAGATGAGTTTGGTGGGGCAGGAGCAAGCTGAGACAATGGGTCGGCCGGGGCAGGGTTGTGGGACTATGAGGTTGGAGGCGGTGGATGGGAGATCCCGAGGTGATGAGGTTCTGTATGGTCTGGGAAATGATGGTTTGGTGGTGGGAGGTGGAGCCATGGTCAAGGGGGCAGTAGGAGGAGGTGTCTGTGAGCTGGCGTTTAGCCTCAGCGGTGTAAAGGTCGGTGCGCCAAACTACTACCGCGCAAGCAACAAGACTGAACACCAACCACAAATAAAGCTGCCCAAATTTGCAACTGGTCTCTGTCACGTGAATTTTTAAATAGAGCAGCAATTCCAGGGGAGTCCCAGTAGTGCAACAACATCAACCAGGGTAAGCAGTCAATCATGTTGAAGGATTCCAACAGATTAAACCAGGAAAATAATGCATTTGATAATCTTCACTTGTAATTCAAATTTTCAGATAATACAATTAATAATTATGAGTAGATGAATATACAGTCTAAAATATTCTTTTAAAAATAACTATAAAATGAAATGCTGATATTTTTCATCATAAAGAGATTAGATATGCCACAAAAATTACCTTTTCAAGTCAGAGAGAGTTCAGCAATAATTATTGACATTAGTTTGCTTTTAAAAATCCAGTTACACCTCATGTATCAAGTTTTGAAGGGTTTATAAAGATAAGCTAAAAGTACAACAGTGAAAAGATAATGGCACAGTGGTCATGTTACTGGACTAACAATCTAGAACCACAAGCTAATGGTTTGTGAACATGGTTTCAAATCCATTGTAGCTGGTAGCATTTGAATTCAATAAAGATCTGGAATTCAAAAGACGCTTGTCTTTGTGGCGACCATATAACCATTGTCAACTGTCATAAAAACCCACCTGGTTCACTAATGCTCTTTATTTTTTTTTCTTTTTTTAACCATTGACATTCCTGATTTTTTTGATTTTTTTTTTACTAACCACTATACTACTCAGGACTGGATCACTTCTGTTTCTTTCTTTTTATTTAATTAACCCCCGCCTAACTGCGGTAGTGCTTATTTGATGTCCTCTTTTATTTTTTTTATTAAACCCCCACACTACCGCCTAAGTGCAGTAGTGCTTATTTTTCCCTAGCACCCATGGTGTGTGTGTAGGTGTGAGACACAGTGAGAGACACAAGGTGCACAAATCTTTATTCAATTTCCACCACCAGGAAGATAGGAAAACACCCGGGTGGCTAGTGACAAACACTGCCCTTCACATCAAAGGACAGTGCTATGTGATCAAAAACAGTGAAGGGGAGGATAGGGACTAAATCAAAATGGAGTTGGAGGGAGAAATGATGCACTCCACTCCCTGCGGCACCCACCTCTCCCTGAATAACTCCAGGGTGTTGGTCGACACCGCGTGCTCCTTCTCCAAGGATACCCGGGCTCTAACGTAACCGCGGAAGAGGGGCAGGCAGTCGGCACTAACGGCCCCCTCCACAGCCTGCTGCCTGGACCTGTTAATGGCCAGTTTGGCCAGGCCCAGGAGCAGACCCACGAGGAGGTCTTCAGACCTGCCCTCCTTCCTCTGTACCGGGTGCCCAAAGATCAGGAACGTGGGACTGAAGTGCAACCAAAAGCAGAGGAGGAGGTTTTTAAGAAAATCAAAAAGGGAGTGCAAACGCCCACACCCAATATATACATGGTCCACGGACTCCACAGCGCCACAGAACAAGCAGTTGGGCTGGGAGTCCGTGAACCACCGCAATCTGTGGTCGCAGGGGACTGCTGCGTGCAGCACCCTCCACCCCGGATCCCCGAGAGAAAGGGGGAGGACTCCCGCGTAGAGAGCCCTCCACTGGGGATCCCCACCGCCCGATGGCAAATGGGCACGTCAAGGCATGTCCGGACGGTGGATGAGGGAGAAGAGGTGGACGGTGAGCAGCAGCAGTCTATATAGGGCCCTTCTTTTCACATCCCTAAATGAGACAAAATTAAAATTTCGGAGGCGGCTCAGGTTGTGGGGCACAGGCTCCCGCAGGAAGTACGGGACCTTGGCGCTGGGGTGAGCGCGGACGGGATCCCACCGCACACCTGAGCGTCCTCCAACTGGTGCACTACGTCGGGTCCGAGCACCGCCGTTTTAAGGCGTCGGATGGCGGTGGCCACGTACTGGACGTCTACCGCTGCCCTGCTTGCTATGGACTAATGCTCTTTATTTTTTTCTCTCTCTTCCTAAGTGCGGCAGTGCTTATTTTTTTTCCCCAGCACCCATGGTGCGTGTGTGCAGGTGTCAGACACAGTGAAAGACACAAAGTGCACGAATCTTTATTCAATTTCCACCACCAGGAAGATAGGAAAACACCCGGGTGGCCAGTGACAAACACTGCCCTTCACATCAAAGGGCAGTGCTGTGTGATCAAAACAGTGAAGGGGGAGGGTAGGGACTAAATCAAAATAGAATTGGAGGGAGAAATGATGCACTCCACTCCCTGCGGCGCCCACCTCTCCCTGAACAACTCCAGGGTGTTGGTCGACACCGCGTGCTCCTTCTCCAAGGACACCCGGGCTCTAACGTAACCGCGGAAGAGGGGCAGGCAACTAATGCTCTTTATAAGGAAATTTGCCATCCTTACCTTGTCTGGTTTACATATGACTAGGAGAAAGTGAGGTCTGCAGATGCTGGAGATCAGAGATTGAAATGTGTTGCTGGAAAAGCGCAGCAGGTCAGGCAGCATCTAGGGAACAGGAGAATCGACGTTTCGGGCATTAGCCCTTCTTCAGGTTTCGGGCATTAGCCCTGAAGAAGGGCTAATGCCCGAAACGTCGATTCTCCTGTTCCCTAGATGCTGCCTGACCTGCTGCGCTTTTCCAGCAACACATTTCCATCTTACATATGACTAGACCAATGGCAATGTGGCTGTCTAAATTGCTCGTTGGGCAATTAAGGATGGGCATAAATGCTGGCCTAATTAGTGCTGCTCACATCCCATGAAAGAATAAAGAGAAAACAATAGTGTACTCTCTGGAGAAGCATAGAATCACAGACTGAAGCCTCTGGAATTGCACATCATTCTGTTCACATGTGCAGGCTCCAATAATTGCTAAGGGTTTCAATGGTGGTGAAAGCTTACTGTTGTTCCATCCCTACCACAGCAAAATTCAGGCCATTGATGAAAACCATGCTCTTATCTAGAGTTTAAGATAGATCTCTCTAGAAGATTGCATCAACACAAATGTAAAATAGTTGTGAGTCAGACCTGGATTATGAATGGTCAGCATAGCAGTTAAAAAGACATGACAATCATTTTTCTTATATAATTAATCCAAATGCTTAGGAGTTTAAAAGGTTCCTGTGGTTGTGCCCTTTTGCCCCAAAATTTATATCTATACAAGATGATCAACATGTACTATTAAGACACTACTGACACTTAATAGCCTGACAGACTGCTTTCCTCACCACCTATCCAAACAAATTTAAGAGTTCTGTAGTGTGTGCTTTGTTAAAATCAAAGCGTTGACGCAACATCGAGGGCCGAAGGGCCTGTACTGCGCTGTAATGTTTAATGTTCTACTCCCTACACTGTGAAAAGAGGCCATTCAGCCGACTGAATCTACACAGACGCTTTAAATAGCATCCTACCGAGACACAACCCCCACCCTATCTCTGTAACAATTGTTTGTAAACTATGGCTAATCCACACAATCTGCACACCCCTGCGCAGTACATGGCAATTTAGCGTGGCTAATCCACCTAACCTAGACATCTTTGGACTCTGGGAGGAAACTGGAGCAACTGGCAGAAACCCACAGACATGGGAAGAAAATACAAAAATTGACACAAACAGTCATCTAAGGCTGGAATCAAACCCAGATCCCTGGAACTGTGAGGCAGCAGTGCTAACCACCATGCTGCCCTGTTGTGATTAGACCAAGAGAATAGTGACCATTTACAGCTGTGATTAGTTTAACAAATCAAGCAACACCACAGACTCAAGTGAATATTCAGTGGCATGTCCTCAGCCTTGGCAAATTTTAGTGTCACATATCATCTAACCTTAAATAAGCCAGGGACAATGGAGGAAAATAAACAAATATGAAAATTGTTTTTACAAACTGGAAAATTAAGATGATCTGCAAATTCGCTATCTACAAGCCTATTAACTGTACAAAAATAAAACTAGTTGAATTAATCCTTTATATATGGTGAAACTTTTGACATTGGAGGTAATTCCTGGCATCCTTAATCAGGCATTTCTTCAGATTACTTTTCAATTGTCTGAGCTAATTAAGGGAAAGGTCAGAGCCTCTGTGCATCTCAGCCATTTCTTGCAATACAAGTCTTCCCAAACAATGCTATTCACATGGCCACTTCAACAGAATACAAAAGCATCAATCAAATTGAATTCCGGCAGTCTTGTGCCTTTTGTTTGACTCTGAATGGCTGATTAAACTCTGTGCATAGTAAACCACCACACTGCAATGAAGATCTTCAGCAGAGGCTGAATGCACGTTTTGTCCCCAGTCAACTAGCTGCCAGAAAACACTCAGCTCAGTTTTAGGAAGAGATTGTGAATCCTCATTGTCGCAATATAAGACCTGTGCCTGCCAGCGCTCAGATTCTTTATTCAGTTGAGAATAGTTCCAATTCCTTAAGGATGTAACACACAAGATTCTGACTTCTCTCCAGTGACAGCACCAAACAATCGCAAAATCTAAATACAAAGTACACCTTTTTTTAAAAAAGGTTATTGTAAAGTTCATATTGTTTATTTTTGCATATCTTAAATTAAACACTGAAATGAGAAAGGTACTGTTTTAAAAAAAACAGGGACTCCAAGAATGGCTGCAAATTTTGAACACAAAATTTGGGTAACAGAAGTGTTTGCAGACATAACTGGAGCTGAAGAATAGTGGACAAAATGGAATTTTATTTTATAACAATTAGCAGATTGGTAATTGACCACTAGTCCAAAACCAATGACAAAGGTCTTCCCTCTACCAACAATTACATAATTCATTCTCAGGAAGCTAAACAGCTTGGAGTTGTGAACAAGATAGTGAAGTTTTTGGACCTGCTTCAGCTCTCTGTTCCCTGCATAAGCCGCATTAAGCTTGAAAAAAAATTTCTATTTGCTTCCGCAATGGTGTAAACTGTGACTTTTAATTGATTAAGTCAAAGATATTTTATAAGTAAACCAACCACCCTGTGCCTTTTGCAAACCATCTGGAAAAGGACAACTGAGAGAGAATTAGCATTCTGTCCAGAGAAGGATCGTAAGAATAATCTCAGTTCCCCTTATGTACAGGAACCACTAAACTGTTTTTCTAGTTTTGCCCTGCATCTGTACCCTATGTCTTTTTTTTCCCCTTGTTATCCCTGACCAGTTAATCTATGACAAAGGCCTTCTAAAGCCAACAATATTATTATTGCTTCACAAGTTGCCAAAGAACTCAGAACTGTGAGCCTGTAAGTTCCCACCAGCTCAGGAGCGTTCTACAGCGAAAGGTACTGCAGGCCTGAAGAATACAAATTTATTTTTACCTCCAGTAGTTGCTTGGACATTTCTAAGTTTAATAATGGTGAATTAGATAAGCTGGTCAGGGCAACAATAAAAACTCCTGTAAAATTCTAATCCTTACTCAATTGAATTGAACTGAATTGAATTTATTGTCACATGTACCGAGGCACAGTGAAAAGCTTTGTCATGCAAGCAATGCAGGCAGATCACATAGTTAAATAGCATAGATAAAGAATGCATTTGGATCTTTGCCATGTTTTTGATGAACGGCCTTTAAGTTCAGTGTAGGAAGGCTGTTGACAGGCAGTCACATCCCTTTTTGTAAAATGACCCAGAGAACAGTAGAGTCTTAGGTGAAGCACAAAACGTGAGCAAGACTTCATTCACTTGCTGTCCATTTATATTGTCTACCGAGTCAGAATCATCTCCTTCAACACACCATGAGATCTCACTTTCCTGGAGAAATCTGTTTAATCAATTCTTTTTAAACTTGAGAAATTATTAGAATTTTCGTCAGAGGATTAATATTTAAAACTAAAACATCCAAAAAATTAAAAATGTATGAAAACTGGCAGAATTCAGGTAGAGCTACAGCACTGCCTTGGTGTAGCTCTGAGAATATCAGCCTGAATTACGGGCTCAAATGAGATTTAAAAACCTGTGACCTTCTGAGTCAGAGGACAGAGTACTGTCAGCATGCAAAGCTCTCCTCATTGATGCTGCTAGAACAGTGATAGTGCACTGTAGTAAACACTGGTTGACTGTTAGCTAGGTATGAAACAAAGTCAGCTGTAGCAACCATAGCTAACATAAGATAAAGAAGATTTACAACTGGTTTCTTGTGTGCATCTTACCATGCACCCCCCCCCCCCCACAAAGAAATTAGCTTTGCTCATATACAGGACACAGTCGGCTTTGGTGTCAAGAATTATTCAGGTTTTACAGTCCCATCAGGACAATAGTTGATCAACAGCCATCAATAAACACAGATACTATCAGATTTTTTTATATTGATTAAAATGAGAATCTAATAATGATCCCCACAACTGTAGTGATGAACTGTGCATTTTTTCTAGACTGTCATAGCTTAACAGTTTATTTTTTTACACCAACACTCCTCACTTTCTTAAGCCTCAGCAATGCCAACATAAAACCCACCTTTTAGCAAACCACAAAATGTATTCAGGGCTTTCCCATTCCATATTTTACAACTGAACTTTTGCCTTTTTAATTAAAATATTTGAATAGAGTCAGATAAGCATGGAATAAGGACACTCTTAAATGGTATTTAAAACTTGATTGACTTTAATGGTATTTGCTTATTCACGCTGTTAGGTACATGCCATGCTATGTATTTACAAATTGAGCCATCAGCTGGATGTTAAATGCTGGAAATGTCATACTGCCCTAACATAATGGCAAACACTTTATAGCAATTCCTGTGAAAACTTCTACCACTAGTAACACAACTTACAGATGTTGGTCCACACTACAACAAAAAGGGAAAAAGGCTATTCCAATAAAAAAAAGACCAACCACACTTTAAATCCACCTAATCCAGCATTACTACCAATGATGGTGTTTGTACAATGATGTTTGAACCACTTCAACACAACCAGATATGGAAAGGGGATAAAAAGATGTAAATGCCAAACTTCACATTCTGGCAGCTAAACAGAAGGTGGTATACATGAACACAGTGCCAAATGCCAATACAACAAGATGCCTGCAAAATATTCATTATAGTGACTTAATTCATCTGGACAATTACTCTTCTACAGGGAGAAAGTGAGGACAACAGATGCTGAGACTGTGGCTGAACATTTTAACTCCTCCTCCCACTTCACCAAGGACATGCAAGTCATGGGCCTCCTCCATCACCAAATCCTTACCACTCGATGCCTGGAGGAAGAATGCATCATCCATCTTAGGACCCTGCAACCACATGGGATCAATATGGACTTCACCAGTTTTCTCATTTCCCCTCCCCACCTTAAGGTGCCTCCCCCTTGACTGGTCCTACCTGTCCATCTTCTTCCTTCCTTCCCACCCATCCATCCACCCTCCCATCCGACCTATCACTTACATCCACACTTTCATCTATCTATCGCATTCCCAGCGAGGGAGAGGAAATAGCCAGATGTTTTAATTAGTAATGGGTTGAAAGTTATGGAGAGTAGGCAGGAAAGTGGAATTGAGACTAAGAGATCAGCCATGATCATATCAAATGTGAGCAAACTTAAGGGAACGAATTGCCTATTCCTGCTCCTAGTTCTTATGTTCGTGTTGCCTATCTCTAATTGCCTCCAAGTTGTCCATAATGAGCTTTCCTGAAGAAGGGCCTGTGCCCGAAACGTCGAATCTCCTGTTCCCTGGATGCTGCCTGACCTGCTGTGCTGTTCCAGCAATAAAGTTTCAACTTTGATCTCCAGCATCTGCAGACCTCACTTTCTCCTCCATAATGAGCTGCCTTCTTGAATTGCACATGTGGTGTAGGTATAGCCAATGCTGTTAGAAAAGTAGTTCTCCTTTTGACCCAACAATGAAGGGACAGTGATACAGTTTCAAATTAGAATAGTGTTTGGCTTGGATAGTGGTGCTCCAACACATCTGCTGCCTTTGTCCTTCCAGTTGGTAGAGGTCACAGGGTTGCAATAAGACATTGAAAGGGTCATGTGTGATGTTGCTGCAATGCATCCTTTTCATTAGCAGTCCCTCGCAGACAAGGATGAGTCTTGTTTACTCTCAGAGCGAGTCCGTAGGTGGCTGTACAGACCAATGCAGCCATGGCAGGCTTTGTTACACATGGACAGAAAGTGGTTCCAGGAAGGGGTGGGTGGGGCTTCTTTCGCAGTTTTTGTCTGGCTTCTGCTTTTACCCAATGGCAAATCTTGAGATACTCAATGCCTTCTTAGATGCACATCCTCCACTTTGGACAGTCTTGGGCCAATGATTCCCAAAGCTTCCTCATTTGGGTAGATGTTTAATGTCCACCATCATTTAATGATTGCATACTGAAGGACTGGAGTGCTTTGATCAGATTCCTTGTTGTCAGATTGCTTAGCTCTGTCTATAGCACGCTGCACCCGTTCTTGGGCATGCTGATAGCCCTGTTTGTAGCTTCACCAGATCGACATTTCGTCTTTAGGTATTTCTGCTTTAATCCTGGCATAACCTCTTGCACTCTTCATTGGACCAGGGTTAATCCCCCACCTTAATGGTATTGGTAACGAAGAATATGCCAGTCACGAGGTTAAGAAATTGCAACCGAATACAAATCTACTGCTGCTGATGGATTAGAGCACCTATGGATGTTCAGCCTTGATTGCTGGATCTTACGGAGTAAAGTGGTAATGCCATAAAACATGAAGAGTATTCTCAATGTGAATACAGGGCTCAGTTTCCACAAATACAGTGCAATGGTCTCAGCAACGGCTATCTATATCAGAGTTCAATCGATGAGAATAAGATCAAGATGTATTTTTCCCACTTTCTGGTTCCCTGACCACCTACAAAAGGTCCAATTTATCAGCCAACTCCTTGAGAACTCAGCCAGGTCGAACAGTCACAGTATTACAGAGCACCTCCTGGTGATGAACATTAAAGTCACCGAATGGCTTTTGCCCGAAACGTTGATTTCGAAGCTCCGTGAATGCTGCCTGAACTGCTGTGCTCTTCCAGCACCACTAAGCCAGAATATGGTTTCCAGCATCTGCAGTCATTGTTTTTGCCTATTAAAGTCACCAACCCTAGCACACATTCTGTGCCCTTGTTACTCTCAGGACTTCCTCCAATTGGATAGGTGATCGTAATTGGATAGTAATCAGTAGATTTCCTTGTTCATGTTTGACTTGTTATTAAACATTGAGGACTCCCAGGGTAATCGCTCCCATTTGAATACCCATTGTGATATTATGGCTGATGATTGACTTTTGCAAGTTTATTTTTCATTCATTCACAGGAGGAGGGCATCT
Organism: Chiloscyllium plagiosum; assembly: GCF_037043375.1. Classification (NCBI taxonomy): domain Eukaryota; kingdom Metazoa; phylum Chordata; class Chondrichthyes; order Orectolobiformes; family Hemiscylliidae; genus Chiloscyllium; species Chiloscyllium plagiosum. The sequence goes on from NW_028270145.1 coordinate 26,268,507, forward strand.
ATGGCTAGGCCAGCATTTACTGTCCACTCAAGGGCAATTGAGATGCAACCCCATTGCTGTAAGTTGTCTGTTTTCATGCTGTACATCTCTATGACTCTGTGACTCTATAATTCTGGAGCTACATTTCGGCCAAATAGGTAAGGATGACAGTTTCCTTCCCTGAAGGATGTCAGTGAAGCAGACAGGTTTTTCCAACAAACAACAACAGTTTCATGGTTATCGGTAGAACCTCAATTCCAGATCATCATTGTAGTAGGACAATTCATGCCCCGGAGTGATGTTAATGTCTGGGACATTGTAAGGAATGATTTTGAATGTGACTATGTCAGACTGTTGCTCGACTAGTCTGAGGAAGAGTTCTCCCAATTTGGGCACAAACCCCTAGATACTCATAAGGAAGACTTTGCAGGGATGAAAGAGCTAGGCTCACCTGTGTCATTTTTGGTACCGAGCTTAATGAAGGGTCATCCATATGACTTAAGTTTCTTTTTGAGCTTTCTGTAGCTTCTACATACAGCTGAGAGAATTGCTCGGCTATTCCGGAGATACTTTAAGTGTTAAAACACATTGCTGAGAATCTGGAGTCACATCTAAACCAGACTAGTTAAAAGTGGATTTCTTTCCCTGAAGGGGATTAGCTGAACTAGGTTTTTACGACAATTGTTTCATAGTCTCTACTACAAAGACTAGCTTATTTATCAAAGAATTGAATTTAAGATCCACCTTTGGTGTGATTTTAATCTGTGTCCCCAGAGGTTTGGACCTCTGGATTACTAGTCCAGTCACAACACTATACTACACAGTTTCTGCTATCTAGGCTGTGTGTCCACAACTGCTAGCAAGTATCCATTACTTTGACCAAGCTATCTTCAGCTGTTGAGTATACATTGGTCACCAGCTTGCATTGGGGTTACAGAGTAGTGATTATGATGTGAAAATCTGCTGTATCAACTTGGGGTGCTGAAGTTAACTTTAGGATCCCATTTCTGAAACAGAGAAACTCTCTGCAAGCAAGGCCCTGGATTACTGTTGCACTTCAAAGCCAAGTTCTGCAGCTTACCCAAGAATACTCTGTGGCATTTTATTCCTTGGTAAAGATAAATTTATATTGTAAGAGGAGCCTAATGAGATCTTGCTTTTGCATTAGGAAAAAGCAGCCTAACTTTAAAGAATGGTACTTGAAGTTTAAATTTAATAGGCAAGGAGGAGATGGGAGCAGATGGGGGCAGATGGAGACAGTAGGGTGACAAAACAAAACCTCGGAAGAAATTTTATGGAGTCCATGAGGCCAGGAAGCACAACATGCAAGGCAACTTTTGATTTCTCAAAGATGCGTTCAGATGTAAAGATTCTGTCAGCAGTGTGTTTTCAGCATGTCAAGCATTATGCTAGTCTGTGGTGGGTTTGTACTTCCAATATGTTTGCATTTGGAATACTCATTACGGTGAAAGAGGTTACAATAAAACCTTCAAGGTAAAGTCAGTGGCGCCCAAAAATCTGACATCCTGATCACAATCTTTAAACGTGTTGTACATTACTTATTCTAGTGCAATGTGTGAAGCTTGTGGTTCACTTTGTTTAACCCTTGGGCGTAAGAGTGGGGAACAAGAGAATGGACACTTGGATGGAGGTTCAGGACTAGCGAGTATGTCAATGGTGAGGTGGGCTGTAGAGTGCAGCTGTGCACAGAGGATTGGAAAAGGCACCCAGGACAGAATAGAGGATGCTGTCAGGAGCACAGAGGAGTGGTGGAAAGGTAAGTTTTGGTTAGAATATGAGAGGCCGAGTATCAGTATTGGCCAGTAAAGAAAACACAGGTGTATGTCAGATATATACAGGTAGGGTCAAGGGAATCCCTAGAGTATCAGGCAGGATTAGTGTAATAGTGATGTCTTCAAAAGTAACCATATTACAGAAGAGGTGGTGCTAGAGGTCTTAAAACGCATGAAGGCAAATAACTCCCTGGGATCTGATTAGGTATATCCCAGAAGTTTGTGGGAAGTTAGGGAAGAGATTGTGGGGCCCCTTGTTGACATATTTTTATCATTGACAACCATGGGTGAGGTGCCAGGAGACTAGAAGCTGGCTAACATTGTGCAATTGTTTCAGAAAGGTACTAAGAAAAGCCAGAGAACTATAGACAGTGAGTCTGACGTCAGTGGTGGGCAAGTTGTTGGAGGGGATTCTGGGGAACAGGATTTACATGAATTTGAAAAGGCAAATACCGATTAGGGATAGCCAGCATGGTTTTGAGGAGGTGAAGAAGAAAATTGAAGATGACAGAGTGGTAGATGTTATCTATAAGGAGTTCAGCAAGGTTTTTGACAAAAGTCTGAAACTTAGACGAGTTAGCAAATTTAGGTCACATGTAACCTGGGGGAGCTAGCCAACTGGATAAAAAAGTTGGTTTGAAGGTAGGAGACAAAGGGTGGTGGTAGAGTGTTGCTTTTTGGAGTAGGAGCCTATGACCAGCGATGTGCAAGTATTGGTGCCGAGCCCACTGCTTTTCATCATTTAAATTGAGTCATAGTGTCATTGACGTGTACAGCATGGAAGCTACTTTGGTTTAACTCGTCTATGTCAACCAGATATCCTAACCTAATCTAGTCCCATTTGCAAGCACTTGGCCCATATCCCGCCTAACCTCTCCTATTCATACACCCATTCAGATGCCTTTTAAATGTTGTAATTATACCAGCCTTCACCACTTTCGCTCGCAACTCATTCCATACATGCACCATCCTTTGTGTGAAAAAGTTGCCCCATAGGCCCCTTTTAGGTTTTCGCCCTCTCACCTTACCCTAAATCTATGCCCTCTAGTTCTAGACTCACCCTTTCATACACCCACCTGGATGCCTTTTAAATCCTCAAAGATCAGCAAGGCGGCCTTGGTGTGGAGCTGCAGAAAACGGTGGACATACGAAACGAGTATTTTGCATCAGTATTTACTGTGGAAAAGGACATGGAAGATATTGAATGTAGGGAAAATTGTCCATATTACAAAGGAGGAAGTGCTAGATGTCTTGAAACACATAAAGGTGGATAAATACCCAGGACCTGATTAGGTGTACACTAGAACTCTGTGGGAAGCTAGAAAAGTGATTGCTGGGCCTCTTGCTGAGATATTTGTATCATCGATAGTCACAGGTGAGGTGCCAGAAGACTGGAGGTTGGCTAACGTGGTGCCACTGTTTAAGAAGGAAGGTAAGGACAAGTCAGGGAACTATAGACCAGTGAGCCTGACTTCGGTGGTGGGCAAGTTGTTGGAGGGAATCCTGAGGGACAGGATGTACATGTATTTGGAAAGGCAAGAACTGATTAGGGATAGTCAACATGGCTTTGTGTGTGGAAATCATGTCTCACAAACTTGATGGAGTTTTTTGAAGAAGTAAAAAAGAGGATTGATGAAGGCAGAGTGGTAGATGTGATCTATATGGACTTCAGTAAGGCATTCGAAAAGGTTCCCCATGGTACACTGCTTAGCAAGATTAGATCTCACAGAATACAGGGAGAACTAGCCATTTGGATTCAGAACTGGCTCAAAGGTAGAAGACAGAGGGTGGTGGTGGAGGGTTGTTTTTTAGACTGGAGGCCTGTAACCAGGGGAGTGCCACAAGGATCGGTGCTGTGTCCTCTACTTTTCGCCGTTTATATAAAAATGATTTCGATGCAAGCATAAGTGGTATAGTTAGTAAGTTTGCAGATGACACCAAAATTGGAGGTGGAGTCGACAACGAAGAAGGTTACCTCAGATTACAACAGGATCTTGATAAGATGTGCCAATGGGCTGAGACATGGCAGATGGAGTTTAATTCAGATAAATGCGAGGTGCTGCATTTTGGGAAAGCAATTCTTAGCAGGACTTATACACTTAATGGTAAGGTCCTAGGGAGTGTTGCTGAACAAAGAGACCTTGGAGTGCAGGTTCATAGCTCCTTGAAAGTGGAGTTGCAGGTAGATAGGATAATGAAGAAGGCATTTGGTATGCTTTCCTTTATCCTGCAGAGTATTGTGTACAGGAGTTGGGAGCTCATGTTGCGGCTGTACAAAACATTGGTTAGGCCACTGTCGGAATATTGCATGCAATTCTGATCTCCTTCCTATCGGAAAGATGTTGTGAAACTTGAAATGGTTCAGAAAAGATTTACAAGGATGTTTCCAGAGTTGGGGGATTTGAGCTATAGGGAGAGGTTGAACAGGCTGGGTCTGTTTTCCCTGCAGTATCGGAGGCTGAAGGGTGACCTTATAGAGGTTTACAAAATTATGAGGGGCATGGATAGGATAAATAGACAATGTCTTTTCCCTGGGGTTGGGGAGTCCAGAACTAGAGGGCATAGGTTTCAGGTGAGAGGGAAAAGATATAAAAGAGACCTAAGGGGCAACTTTATCGCAGAGGGTGGTACGTGTATGGAATGAACTGCCAGAGGAAGTGATGAAGGCGAGTACAATTGTAATATTTAAAAGGCATTTGGATGGGTATATGAATAGGAAAGGTTTGGAGGGATATGGGCCAGGTGCTGGCAGATGGGACTAGATTGGGTTGGGATACCTGTCGGCATGGACGGGTTGGTCCGAAGGGTCTGTTTCCATGCTGTACATCTCTATGACTCTATAAATGCTGTAATCGTACCAGTCTCCACCACCCTCTAACAGCTCATTCCATACATGCACCACCCTCAGTGAAAAGGTTGCCCCTTAGGTTCCTGTTATATCTTTCCCCCCTTGACCTAAATCTATTCCCTCTAGTTCTGCACTCCCTCACCCCAGGGAAAAGACCTTATCTATTTACTCTATCCATGTCCCTCATGATTTTACAAACCTCGATAACGTCACCCCTCATCCTCCAATGCTCCAGGGTAAACAGCCTCAGCCTATCCCTATACTCAAATCCTCTAACCCTGGCAGCATCATTGTAAAGCTTTATTGAACTCTTTCAAGTTTCACAATTTTTATAAATTATTTTCACATTTTTACTAAATTATTTTTATAAATTATTACATATGAGGTATAGTTAGTAAGTTTGCAGATGACACCAAAATTGGAGGTGTACTGGACAGCGAAGAGTACAACGGGACCTTGAATAGATGGGTCAATGGGCTGATGAGTGGCAAATGGAGTTTAATTTAGATAAATGCGAGGTGCTGAATTTTGGAAAAGCAAATCAGTGCATGACTTATACACTTAATGGTAAAGCCCTGGGTAGTGTTGCTGAATAGAGACCTTGGAGCGTAGGTTCATCGTTTCTTGAAAGTAGAGTTGCAGGTAAATAGGATAGTGAACAATACGTTTGGTATGTTTTCCTTTATTGGTCAGAGCACTGAATAGAGGAGGTGGGAGGTCGTGTTGCAGCTATACAGGAAATTGGTTAGGCCACTTTTGGAAGACTGCGTGCAATTCTGTTCTCTTCCTATCAGAAGGTTATTGTGAAACTTGAAAACATTCGGAAAGACCAACAAGGATATTGCCAGGGTTGGAGGATTTTCGCTAGAGGGAATGGTTGAATAGGCTGGGGCCATTTTCCCTGGAGTTTCAGTGCTGAGGGGTGACCTTACAGAGGTTAACAAAATCTTGAGGGACGTGGATAGAATAAATAGACATGGTCTTTTCCCTGAGTGGGGGAATGCAGTACTAGAGGGCATAGGGGAGAGGGAGAAATATATAAAAGGAACCTAAGATGCAACTTTTTCACAGAGGGTGGTGCATGTATGGAATGAGCTGCTAGAGGGTGGTGGAGACTGGTACAATGACAGCATTTAAAAGGCATCTGGGTGGGTATATGAATAGAAATGGTTTTGAGGGATATGGGCCAAGTGCTGGCAAATGGGACTAGATTAGGTTAGGATACTAGTTGGCATGGACGATTTGGACTGAAGGGTTTGTTTTCGTGCTGAATATCTCTATGACTCTGTAACATCCTTCTGATAGGAGGAAGACCCAAAATTATGCACAATATTCCAAAAGTGGCCTAACCAATGTCCTGTACAGACGCAACATAACTTCTCAACTCCTGTACTCAATCCTCTGACCAATAAAGGAAAGCACACCAAACACTTTCCTCACTACTTTTTGTTCCTGTGACTCCAATTTCAAGGAACTATAAAGCTGCTTTCCAAGGTCTCTTTATTCAGCACACCCCCCAGGACCTTACTATTGTGTGCATTCGTCCTGCCTTGAAGTGCCTTTCCAAAATGCACCACCTTACATTAAATTAAACTGCATCAGCCACTCCTCAGCCCATTGGCCCATCTGATCAAGATCTCATTGTACTTTGAGGTAACCTTCTTTGCTGTCCACACAGCCTCCAATTTTGGTGTCATTTGCAAACATACTAACTATACCTCCCACGTTTACATTCAAATAATTTATATAAATGATGAAAAGCAGTGGACCCAGTACTGATCCCTGTGGCACACCACTGATTACAGGTCTCCAGTCTGAAAAGCATCCCTCCACCACCATCCTCTATCCTTTACCTTCAAGTCAATTCTGTATCCAAATGGCTAGTTCTCCCTATATTCCATGAGATCTAACCTTGCTAACAGTCTACCATGAGAAAGCACATTGAACACCTTACTGAAGTCCACATAGATCACACCCATCGCTCTGCCCTTAATCCACTTTGTTACTTACTCAAAAAATCAATCAAGTCTGTGAAACATTATTTCCTATGCACAAAACCAGGTTGGCTCTCTCTAATCAGACCTTGGCTTTCCAAATGCATTTCAATCCTGTCCCTCAGGATTCCTTCCAACAACTTGCCCACCACCAATGTCAGGCTCATTGGTCTATGGTTCCCTGGGTTTTCCTTACCATCTTTCTTAAATAGTGCACCAAATTAGCCAACCTCCAGTCTTCTGGCACCTCATGTGTGACTGTCGATGATACAAATATCTCAGCAACAGGCTCAGCAATCACTTCCCTAACTAGCGTACACATGGTCAGGTCCTGGGGATTTATCCACTTTTGTGTGTTTCAGACATCCAGCACTACCTCCTCTGAATCATGGACACTTTTCCAAGATGTCACCATCTATTTCCCCACATTCAATATTTTCCATGCCCTTTTCTACAGTAAACACTGATGTAAAATACTCATTTAGTATTTCCACTATCTCCACTATCCATGCATAGGCTGCCTTGCTGATCTTTGAGGAACCCTATTCTCTCCCTAGTTACCAGTTTGTCCTTAATATATTTATAAAATCCCTTTGGATCCTTCATAACCCTATTTACCAAAGCTATCTTGTGTCCCGTTTTTGCCCTCCTAATTTCCCTCTTAAGTATACTCCTACCTTGAAAGTAGGGTCGCAGTTGGATAGGATAGTAGAGGCGGCGTTTGATATGCTTTCCTTTATTGGTCAGAGCATTGGGTATAGGAGTTGGGAGGTCATGTTGCGGCTGTACAGGACATTGGTTAGGCCACTTTTGGAAAGTTGCATGCAATTCTGGTCTCCTTCCTATGACAAGAATGTTGTGAAACTTAAAAGTGTTCAGAAAAGACTTAGAAGAATGTTGCTAGGGTTGGAGGATTTGAGCTATAGGGAGAGGCTGAATAGGCTAGAGCTGATTTCCCTGCAGTGTCGGAGACTGAGGCATGACTTTATAGAGGTTTATACAATCATGAGGGGCATGGATAGGGTAAATAGGTTTTCCCTGGGGTGGGGAGTCCAGAACTAGAGAGCATAGGTTTAGGATGAGAGGGGAAAGATATAAAAGGGACCTAAGAGGCAACTTATTCACACAGACGGTGGCACATGTATGGAATGAGCTGCCAGAGGAAGTGTGGAGGCTGGTACAATTACACCATTTAAAAGGCATCTGGATGGGTATATCAATAGGAGGAGTTTAGAGGGATATGGGCCAAAGTGCTGGCATATGGGACTGGATTATGTTAGGATATCTAGTCAGCATGGACAAGTTGGACCGAAGGGTCTGTTTCTACGCTGTACATATCTTTAACTCTAATTCACTTGCTGAGAAGTCCCAGTTTTAGTGGAGCTAAAAGAGTATTTCAATATAAAAGTATAGCAACATCAAAACAGCCAATTAATTTTGAAAAAGGGGAGCATGGATGTCTTATTGTTTAGTCATCGAGCAAAAATTCACATTCAGCAACTTTTATTGCCCCATGTGTATATATGCCACATAAATACATATCTGCAATATAAGGGCATTTCCCGCCTGAGATAAATTTGGCAGCACCATGCTACACGGTGTGAGAGTACAGCCACATGCAAAGTAACTATACACTGCAGCAGAAAGGAATACACATTAAGTGAAAAAACTCACTAACAGGAAAGACTAACCAGCTGTTTCCCATAATACAAACCTTTGCGTCCAAATTAAGGAAAACATTAGCCACAGCTAAAGCAATGATCATTGTTTAAAATATGATTAAGTATAAAAATAACAGACTGATCATATTTCAGACCAGATGAAATAAAGCATGCGCTATCTGCCGAAGAGCAGTACACTTGTTTAGCTGGCTTTTTTTGTCATGAGCTACGATTTCTGCTACTGAATTGCCCCCACTAAAAAATGAAGTATGCCTGTGTAAAGACTCCTCTGGTTCCCACTGAATAACAGCAAGTAAAATCCTTCTTTAATCTTTAATCCTTCAGTGATATTTTCTAAATCAAGCGAGGCCTCAAGGAGAAAGCAATTACTGTACATCACAACATCAGAGAAAGTCCATTCTCGTAGTTTCAATGGACTCTATTGAGGGAAAAAAACACCAGTCTTGGAGTCAGAATCGGGGTTCGATGACAGAGTTAATTGCACAAGGAAATACCGGAGCTCTGGGGACAGAAAGCCACCAACAGCACAGTGGTCAGCTGCAAGCCTTCTCTCGACCTGGAGCACGTCAAGAAACTTTTTTATATCTTGTGATACAATAGGTCAGTGATGAGATTATTGTCTTTGTAACATGGTTGGTTTATGGTAATTATTGCAGAATTGTTGATTGTATTGATACAGTCTTTGTTAGTTCCAGTGCAACCTTTGTTAATTTCTACATGGTCATTGTCAGTTTCAGTGTAGCCATTGTCAGTTTCAATGTCTGCATGGGAATCCATTGCTGTAGTAATGGGCACAAATCGCTCTTCCTGAGAAGGACAATTACCGCAGCCCTGGCTATTAGCATTTCGTATGGAGTCTGTATCAAGCTGTTAGCATTTCTATAAGAGGTGTTGGCTGGATCCAGACACTTCGGCAGGCAGTGTTACTCATGTGTATTGTCTCCCCCACCCGCCTTGAACTAATCAACTGGGTCGTGAGTGCATTGTACTGGCATTCTGGTGGCCCCAGGCAGTGTCTGTATCTGCTCTGTTTGTCTCTATATGGAGATCCGGCAGCTATCTTGCATGTCATGTTGGCCAACTGATGGCTCAGCTATCATCTTGTGTGTCCGTGTGCCTAGTGTCACCCTGCCCCGTGCCATCTCCCTCTTCAGACTCCTACTTATGCTTTTTTCTTATTCACCTTAGGCCATTACACCATCTATGTCATGACATGCTTTGGTACAAAACACAATGTAAACACTTACTAACTCCATTTACCAACATGCAATTGTACCACAGTGATGTTACTGAGCAGTTCCTAACTACCTTGTGCTTGAGATTTTCACAGGAACGTCTCTCAAACCAAACACATCTTTTTAAAAAAAGTAGAACAAAGAGAGGAGCATTGAATAAAAATGTGTAATATTATAGTAAAAAGAGCAAGAGCCTGGGACTAATTGGATAGCTCTTTCAAAAAGCCAATTCATGTATAATGGGCCATATGTCCATTTTTTTGTCTTGTATGATTTTCCCTATTAACACGTTAACGTAGTACTTTTCCTAATTGGAACTTTAGTTCTAAAAGATGTAAAAAGGCAAAACCATTTAAAAATTGACTCAAGAGAGAACCACCTATTCTACAATATGGCAAAATTCAAAAGAGCAGATACAAAAAGCTTATGGTAAAGACTGCAATACCTACATTCAAACGCTGTAAATTTCGAGTGCCTTTCTTGCCTCATAATATGACCAGCCAAATCAATGGATTTTTTTCCAGGAATAAGGATGCATTTTCCGTATAGATCCACTGAGAAAGATAAGGTGAAAAACACCAAACTAACTACACGGAATTCATGTGAAGTTGGGAGGTTAAAAAGGTACTGCTGGCACTTGATGACAGTATGATACTTCCCACAAGGATAAATGATTTTCAATATAAACCATGATGCTATTACCTTTATTGTAGTCATTACACTACAATTGGATTATCTTATCATGGGTCTAAAGACCATTGTCTAGTGTTAGTTTCCTTTTCTGGCTCTTTGAATGAGAGAGACCTGTCCAGCAATGTGAAGCGATTAGAATGATAGAATAGAACTGTATCATTTTCATGCACTTCTTAGTCAAATATGAGCCTGGGAATTGAGAAGAGCCAAGGAGCTATAGGAATGGAAGAAAATCTTGCATTTCTGAATGCAACAACCAGCGAAAAACCCAATTTTTTTCATTCAACACATTAAACTCTGAATCACTTTTAAAACAAAAGGTCAAATTATGATATTCCTCTTTCCTTTATTATTTTTAAACAGCTTTATTAAGCACATAATCAAGTCTCACCTTGAACTACTTGGCATCAAATTTCATACACAACCCCAAAGAGGATGATCACAGATGCCATGAAATTTTTACTTCCAATGGAAGAGAAAACCACAAAAAAAATCAAATGGAAAATGCGTTCCTCAGATCAAAGGCTTTATTGAGATTTTCAGTGGTTAAATTCTGAGCTGTCAGCTATTAAACTGAGCAATGTACCACTTGGCACCAAAGATTGACTCGTCAGAGCAAAATGTCTATAACCAAATCCCAATCTGCTGGGTTCAGAAAGTAAGCTAAAATCATACTGCCTTTCTACCATCAGACTTCACTGGCACGAAATAGCTTGTGGGCCTCTCTCAATTCCAGTCAGTGAGTGCAGCAGAATACATGCTCCTAATATAAAATACAAAACAAGGTCACACATAAACGTGGAGTGAAAATGCAGTGCTGCATGACTTGCAGGAATAGTAGCTAATAGCCAAGATCATCTGACACTGATATCTCTGGGCTCCTCCCATGCAATTTCCCATATGGTCAGTTTCTGACAAGAGGAGCAAAACTATTCATGCTAAGGGAGGATAAAGTGCTTACTGAATCAATCTGCAATGATAGTTTCAGTGTATGTATAGATGTCAGTGCACCAAATTACTGGATCGAATATGGAGGTCAGAAAAAGCACAAATGGTTTTACAGAACTCTAAGCTGCTCAATGAAGGCTTGGTTCGCTGATGTACAGTCCCTCAGGACTCAATGAGGAAAGATGAAAAGAAGCTTGTGAATATCAAAGAACAGTGCCAGTAATTTCCAGATCGCAGCATGGGAAATGGTGCATAATTCTGTGCACATGTGAAGTTAAATGCAGGATGAATTGTTCACAATTTATGTTGCTTTTCTCATTTGGAATCCACACATTGCTGCAACCTAGTTGCAGCCATCCAGCTACTTTAGACTTCATCAGTCTTCATATCAGATAAAACACATTAAATTCACATTATACACTAAAGACAATTAACTAACCAATATCCAAAAGAGTTGATTGAGAGATTTTGGAATTGTGGATCAGAATGATATAACAAACAGCTATTCTGACTTAACAAAGCAACCAGTTTCTTCTTATTTCATTCTGAATATGCCTTTAAGAAATTATATCATAGAACTAACAGTGAACAAACAAAAGGTCCCTTACACCAGGGACAATACATCGGATAGAGTATCACAAAAGCAATATAATTACTACTGCCATAGGCAATAACTACCAACTTCCCGCAGCATTTCACCAGATCACACAGGCCATCAATACTTTATTCCCATCCACATGCTGCCCCTCAGCCACAATCAGAAGCGCAGTCAGTTTTCCCATCCATGCCCATTGAGAAAATGCCAGGCGGTATTGAGGTTCAAGCCTCCTAGGTTTAGTTGAGGGTTGAGCCCTCTGCCCGGTATTGGGGTTCAAGTCCACTGGGTTTGACTGGTGTTCAAGTCCCTGGGTTTTATTTGGGGTTAGAGTTGCCAGACATATAGCGTAAGAAAAGGGGTTTGAGTCCCCAATGAGAAGTAAAGTGAGAAAAAGTTAGAATTTGGTACTGCTTAGAGTTGTTGCCTTTGTCTCCACGCCTCCCCTTAGAAGTACCTTTAGGCAACATGGCATCATTGGGAAAAGGGGGAGAAAGTGGAGCCAGTCTGCTTGGATCTCAACAGTGAAGTGCATTGACTGACAGGGAAGCTTTGTCCAGGTTTTTGTGCTGTGGACTCAACTCTGCAAGTCTTTGTTTGGGGTCTGGGCGGTGGGTGGGGGGGTGGCTTGCACTGCGACGCCATGTGGTCCATTGCGAGACCTCTCTCTTTTTATAAGTGTAATTTCATTGAGAGGATGAAAGAAAAAGATGAAATGCTTAAATTAATGTTGTACTATACTTGGGTCAGAAAAGGAGGTTTCAATGTAAATTGGGCCATGCTGATATTTAAATATTTTGATTTAAAATCCTGATTCAGAAAATCCTTTTAATTAACTGTTTTGCCTTATTTGAATTGAACTGAAGTTATTGTCACGTGTACCAAGGCACAGTGAAATTCTTTGTCTTGCAAGCAATATGGCAGATCATATAGGTAAACAGCGGCAAAACAAAAACACAGGTACAGGCGAATGCTAAGAGTTTGTGAGTCCATTCAGTATTCTAACAACAGTAGGGTAGAAACTGTTTCAAAACCAGCTGGTGCGTGTTCAGGCTTCTGTACCTTCTCCCTGAATGTAGAGGTTGTAGAAAAACATTGCCAGGGTGGGATGGATCTTTGAGAATGCTGGTGGCCTCTCCTTGACAGCAGGCCTGGTAGATGGATTCTAGATGGGAGGTTAGCCTTTGTGATTGTACGGGCTGAGTTCACCACTCTCTGTAACTGTCTCCAGTCTTGACTGGTAAAGTGATACCAGGTACATTCAGATAGAATGCACTCGGTGTCGCACCTATAAAAATTGGCAAGGGTATTCGCCGACATGCCAAATTTTCTCAGCTGCCTGAGGAAGAGGAGACGCTGTTGGGCCTTTGTAACCAGTGCACCCACATTAAGAGTCCAAGAAAGATTGTAGTTGATGACCACTCCCAGGAGCTTGACACTCTCCACTCCACTATGCTGTTTATGTGTAGGGGGGCATGAGTTACATCCCACCAAAAGTCAATAATGGGTTCCTTGGTTTTGCCAGCATTGAGAGCTAGGTTGTTCTCAGTGCACCATTTTTCAGGTCTTCCACCTCCCGTTGTAGTCTGTTTTGTCACCATCTGAGATTTGACCGACTATGGTGGTGTCATCAGTGAACCTGTAAATGGCATTAGTCTGGTATTTGGCGAGACAGTCATGGGTATACAGTAGGGGGCTGAGTACGCACCCCTGTGGGGGTCCAGTGTTGAGTGTTAGTGAGGATGAAATATTGTCCCCAATCTTCACTGATTGTGGCCTGTGGGTCAGGAAACTGAGGATCCAGTTGCAGAGAATGGGGTTTAGTCCAAGATCACTACGTTTAGAAATCAGTCTCAAGGGAATAATAGTCAATGAGTAGAATTCTTACATAGCTGTTCTTAGTGTCAAGCTGTTCTAAGGTGGAGTGAAGGGCAAGTGATTTGGCATCTGACGTGGATCTGTTGGTCCGATAGGCAGAATGGAGTGGATCAAGAGTAATGGAGAGGTTGGAGTTGACTAATGTCATGACTAGCCTTTCAAAGCACTTCATGACCACCAAAGTTAGGGCCATTGGGCGGTAGTCATTGAGACAGGCTGTACAAGCCTTCTTACACACAGGGATGATGTTGGCCCCCTTGAAACAGGCAGGATCAGTGGCCTGCTGGAGGGAGAGGTTGAAGATGTCCAAGAAGATCTCTGCCAGTTGATCTGAACATGCTCTGAGTGCACGGCCTGCTTCTCTGTCTGATCCCATTGCTTTCTTTGGATTCACATAAAGGAAAACTGATCAGACTTCTGATGCAGTGACTGTTGGGATAGCTTCGTCAGGACTTGAATCAGGATCTCAAGTCAATGTGTTTTGTGGGCTATGTAACAGGGCAGATTTTGTTCTTACACTGAAATTGTATAACATTATGTCCTTTTTAAAATTATCAAACTATAACCTTAAAACAAATTGAGAGCCTTGAGCCCCTGATTTGTTTGAAATTCCACAATGCCTGTTTAAAAAGGAACAGTTGGGCCAGTGGTCATGCTGTAGCCAGATGAGTGTGTTGTATTAACATATCTTTGCTGCTTTTTTTTTAAATGCACAGTGTGCTCAAAAAGAAGAGTGCATTTTGAGTTTGATGTTTTGTTAAGATTTTACAGAATATTAGAACTTGAGGCTGAACTGTTTCAGTTCTGTTAATCATTAAGACTTCATCGGCCCCCTTCATATTGCAAATTCAAAGAATGTTGATCTTTGCCAAAATTGCCACTGTAATTCCAACATTTTATTTGGGAAGCTTCATTTGGAGAACATATTTCAATATATTCTGCATTTGTTTCCCACGAATATTTGAGATTTAAATCTGAACTGAAACTGCCTCTTCAATTGTTAAAGCACAGGAAATATTGTTTTCTTGCTGTTCCAGACTTTTGAAATACTTTTCCTGACAGCTTTCACATTTGCCAAGTACCAATTTGTTAAATGAAAATAATTTTTGAATAACCCGAATGACGTACCCGAGAGTTTGATTTTGGGACCACTGATTGTTGTTTATAATTGATTGTTTAGGCAGTACAGTTTAGAAGTCTATGGATTGTATAAAACTTGAGAATGTCATAAACAGTGAACAGAGTAACATACTTCAAGAGTTCAAAGAATGCTGAAATAGGCAGACACAATTCTGTGTAGTTAAATGTGTTACTGTCTTCATACTGATAACCACCTTGGTAAGGAAGGAATGAGAGAGGGAATGCAAAGATTCTTTCAGCAGCTAACATCTTCTCTAGAGTTTCTCCATTCACAGGTAAAGCACGCCTTCGGACCACAGCCCGACTCCTCCACAACATGATCCAATGGATTCAAACAGCTCCCCAGTTATGAGCACAAAAAGTGAAGAAGCCAACAACAGTAAAGAGGAGTTTGGTATGCTTTTTGTTAATGGCCTTCCTACGGACATTAAACCACGTGAGCTTTACCTTGCCTTTCGATCATTTAAGGACATGATGGTTCACTGACCAAGCTAACATCACAACAGCCAGTTGGCTTTGTTACATTTAACAGCAGAGTGGGAGCAGACACAGCAAAGAATGCTGTGTTCACCTAGCCTGCTGCTGCAGCTACTTCACTGCACACTCAGATGCACCGGTATCCTCCATCTGAAGTATCTCTGAAAGGCCGGAAGTCTTGGCAGTTTTGTTAAGTATTTAACTGCCCTTATAGAAGAATTCAGATTTCTCTGAGGAGTGATGCAAGGACAGTCTGAATTTTGTTTTCAGGTTGGACTTGACTGAGGGCGATTTTGGAGGATTGGCTTGTTTCCAATAGACTTGGAGGGGATGGAGTGGTCACTAAAGACAGTGGATTTAAGAACTTTACTGGTGATTTTTTTCCATGTGGAAGGATTCTTCAAATTCTATTTACTGTAACAGACTAGTAATTTTTGTTGTTGTAATGATTGTATGCTGGGTGTCAATAACTTGCTTGAATACTGGCTGTCAGAGTCTTATGAAAGCTGGTAGTGCCACCTAGGTGATTATCATTAAATGATAAAAGGAGGGAATGAGAAAGTGTGTAAGGTATGAGCAGATAGTGAAAGAGTTAAGTTTTGGGCTGTGAGAGACAAAGGCTCAGCTCGCATGACTTGGATCAGATATGAACTTGCAGTAAACAATGAGGTACTGGAGGCAAGGCTAGTGGTTTGATGAGACATTGTATAACGCTAGATGGCTTAATCTTTACTGTTGGTGCTCGCTGGTTGTAATGGTCACTCAATCAATATAGATGCTGCTCCCGGTGACAATATAATTCATTAAAAATCTGCTATTCGAGAGAAGACTGAGAACTCTTGTCTCTGTGCACACGGGCAATCGTTCTCTTGCCCTTCAGGACCCGGAATAAAGATGAAGGAGGTAAAGCCATACTGTGTCTCTGAATGTTTGCTTCGACTGATACGGGGATAGGGAAACGGGATAACACTCATGACACCCAGCTGCAGCTCACCATCTCACTTCCTCTACCAACCCTTTCACCGTCTCAAACATACCAGGCTGTTGGCCAACACCTAACACTGGATGAAAATTTTCTCCAAGTAGAGAGATCAAAACTATCACTTTCTCTCCCTGAAACTCCCTTCTAACTCCATACTTCTCACGAGCAACTGCCAAAGGTTGAACCAGGCAATTCACAACCTTTGTATCATTTCACCAAGATGAACTTGCAACCAGTATGCAAACTGCTCACATTTATACAAACTGCTAAAACAGATCATTTCCACTGCCATAACGTTGATCAATCTGTCTCTGCCTCAGTTCACATGCCACCAAAACTATATCTTCGTTAAATCTAGGTTTGACAATTGCAAGGCACTCCTGGTTGGTGTTTCTCAGTAAATGTAACAGTTCAAAACTTTGCTGCCTGCATGAAGAATCAGAAAATTATGTTTTTAGAAATGACTTTTGCAAATGATAAAAACATAGACAAAGTACCAGTATATGCTAGCCACCAGGGACTGATGAAAGAAAAACTGCAAAATGCAAACACGTCTTGTCCCTCAGAGCTGGCTGTAAAAGAACTGACAGCAAGCAGCTAAAATCTATACATAGTATTTATATTTAATGAAAGTAATTTTTTTTGAAAACTAGAGAAAAGATAAACAAAGAACATGCATTTATAAAGCATGTTTTACATTCAAAATGCCTCAATGCACATCACTGGTAATGGATAAAATTTCCATTGCAGTCACTGTTCTCTGGGTCAATTTTCAACCTATCAACTTCCACAAACCACTCCAAAAGATAGCCCACTCTGATTTGTAGGTTGTAGGATAAATGTTCTTCTACACATACTCAAATAACAGGACTGTGCTTTCAGAGATGGTATTTCCAATAATGTTTTTTCTTCAGTCTCACACCGAATTGACAGTCCAGATTATGAGCTCAATGAAGCACACTTACTGATGAGTCAGCAGATTGTGCATTGAAGATCAACTCCAAGGATTTGGAGGACCATGCTAACACTTCAGAGTAGGACTGAGGAAATGCTATATTAACTTTTGGATGAAAGGTTAAACCAAATGTCCAGTTCACTTATTCAGATGGGTGCAAAAGATTCCAGGATTTTTTAATTTGAAAAGTGCAGGAAGTACTGTGTCCCAGCCAGCATTTATAATCCTTAATCAACAAAAGCAAATTAAGCTTTCATAAAAGAATTCTCTTAGCTGAGGTGCTCTGACAAAAAGTCACATATCGACTCTGTTTCTCTCTTCATGGTTGCTGATTATTTCCAGTCTTGGGAGTTTGGATTTATTTATTTTAGGCTGCCATGGAGCATTTTGTTTTGCAAATTTATGTGCTAAATGATTATAATTTTCTGGCTGGTAAGTGCATTGTAATGTCCTGAGGATGTGAAAAGCATTATTTAAATAATCAAGTTTTATTTCTACCCGAGTGTTAGAATGTTGATTGAACCTATGACCTTCTGACCCAAACATTAGTATAATCACTGAACCACTCTGTCATTTGTATTATCTGTTTATAACTCTATGCTAAGCAATGTGTCTCATAATAGAAAGCACTGGGACCACAACATCACACTTTTAAATGTAATCCTTCTCCAATATCAGTCTGTCACAATATCACACTGAATGGCTTTCAGCTTATTTCAAATGTGTTTTGTTCTCCAGCACAGTAACAATGAAAATTATCACAAAGCACTGATTACAAAAAGCTACCATAATAATCAGGTGTTGTACAGGATGGCAACACACTAACAACATGTTTAGGAGGAGGTGGTTAAAAACTAAGCCTCCACTAATAAGAACCTTGGTAAACCTCTTCTAAATGGAATTGTTGTTCATGTCATCACAATTATTTGCTACTTCTGCTAGAATAATTCTATGCTGTCCTTAAAAGCTTATAGCGAATAGCTTATTAAAATTCTTGTTGCCAACTCCTGCTGTGAGATTAAGAACTATTTTGCCACATGAATTGGCAAAATGAAATACTCCCAGCCAGTTTCAACTAAGAAAATTATTTTTAAGTAATTAAGATTTTAATGCAATTTTTCTTTAGGATTACTATAATTAAGACTGAAACTATTAAATTAATTTACAGTGACATCACGCACCAGCTGCACATGAACCACTGACTTCATAGAGGTTTTACTAAATTGAGTAGGTAGAACCACCACCCGAAAGATGCAATTATTTGTAGGTTGTTGCCATTAAGATTAGATTATTTACAGTGTGGAAAAAGGCCCTTCGGCCCAACAAGTTCACACCGACCTGCCGAAGCGCAACCCAATTCAAACCCAATTCCTCTACATTTACCCCTTCACCTAACACTACGGACAGTTTAGCATGGCCAACTCACATAACCTGCACATTTTTGGACTGTGGGAGGAAACCAGATACCCGGAGGAAACCCACGCAGAGAATGTGAAACTCCATACAGTCAGTCGCCTGAGGCGGGAATTGAACCCGGGTCTCTGACATTGCGAGACAGCAGTGCTAACCACTGTGCCACCGTGCCGCACATCACATATAGTTTCCTGTTAAGCTAGATACAAACAGAGTGATTTGAACTTCGAACCACGGCTATGTGGATCTCATTGACTATGAGATCCTTGATTGGGGTTGTTGACCTGGACCAATCAGTGAGCCCTGCCTGACAGATATAAACAGGAGATTAAACCTTCTCCTCTGTTTTTGGCTGCACTTCAGTCCCACGCTCCTGATCTTTGGGCACCCGGTACGGAGGAAGGAGGGCAGGTCTGAAGATCTCCTCGTGGGTCTGCTCCTGGGCCTGGCCAAACTGGCCATTAACAGGTCCAGGCAGCGGGCCGTGGAGGGGGTCGTTAGGGCCGACTGCCTGCCCCTCTTCCGCGGTTATGTTAGAGCCCGGGTGTCCTTGGAGAAGGAGCACGCGGTGTCGACCAACACCCTGGACTTGTTCAGGGAGAGGTGGGCGCCGCAGGGAGTGGAGTGCATCATTTCTCCCTCCAACTCTATTTTGATTTAGTCCCGACCCTCCCCTTCACTGTTTTGATCACACAGCACTGCCCTTTGATGTGAAGGGCAGTGCTTGTCACTGGCCACCCGGGTGTTTTCCTATCTTCCTGGTGGTGGAAATTGAATAAAGATTGGTGCACTTTGTGTCTTTCACTGTGTCTCACACCTGCACACACACACCATGGGTGCTGGGGATAAAATAAGCACTACCACACTTAGGTGGTAGTGTGGGGGTTAATAAAAAGAGGAAAAAAAAAGAAAAAAAAAATATATATAAACAGGAGAGCCCGGGTGTCCTTGGAGAAGGAGCACGCGGTGTCGACCAACACCCTGGAGTTGTTCAGGGAGAGGTGGGCGCCGCAGGGAGTGGAGTGCATCATTTCTCCCTCCAATTCTATTTTGGTTTAGTCCCTACCCTCCCCTTCACTGTTTTGAAGGAAAAAAAAAATAAACAGGAAATTAAACCTTCTCCTCTGTTTTTGGCTGCACTTCAGTCCCACGCTCCTGATCTTTGGGCACCCGGTACGGAGGAAGGAGGGCAGGTCTGAAGATCTCCTCGTGGGTCTGCTCCTGGGCCTGGCCAAACTGGCCATCAACAGGTCCAGGCAGCGGGCCGTGGAGGGGGTCGTTAGGGCCGACTGCCTGCCCCTCTTCCTCGGTTATGTTAGAGCCCGGGTGTCCTTGGAGAAGGAGCACACGGTGTCCACCAACACCCTGGAGTTGTTCAGGGAGAGGTGGGCGCCGCAGGGAGTGGAGTGCATCATTTCTCCCTCCAACTCTATTTTGATTTAGTCCCTCCCCTCCCCTTCACTGTTTTGATCACACAGCTCTGTCCCTTGCTGTGAAGGGCAGTGCTTGTCACTGGCCACCCGGGTGTTTTCCTATCTTTCTGGTGGTGGAAATTGAATACAGATTTGTGCACTTTGTGTCTTTCACTGTGTCTCACACCTGCGCACACACACCAAAAAGAAAAAAAAAAAGAATAAAAACAAAAAATAAACAGGAGTGTCAACATGATGTTCTGCCTTAGTTGGTTAAAGTACTAGCTTGGTAAACAGTGAAATTTGGGGTTCAAAAAAAAAGATTGGTGCACTTTGTGTCTTCCACTGTGTCTCACACCTGCACACACACACCATGGGTGCTGGGGATAAAATAAGCACTACCGCACTTAGGTGGTAGTGTGGGTGTTAAAATATAAAAAAAAAATTAACAAGGAATTAACTGAATAAAGATTGGTGCACTTTGTGTCTTCCACTGTGTCTCACACCAGCACACACACACACACACACCGAAAAAAAAAAAGAAAAAGAAAGAAAAAAAAAATAAATAAATAAACAGGAGATTAAACCTTCTCCTCTGTTTTTGGCTGCACTTCAGTCCCATGCTCCTGATCTTTGGGCACCCGGTACGGAGGAAGGAGGGCAGGTCTGAAGATCTCCTCGTGGGTCTGCTCCTGGGCCTGGCCAAACTGGCCATCAACAGGTCCAGGCAGCGGGCCGTGGAGGGGGTCGTTAGGGCCGACTGCCTGCCCCTCTTCCGCGGTTATGTCAGAGCCCGGGTGTCCTTGGAGAAGGAGCACGCGGTGTCGACCAACACCCTGGAGTTGTTCAGGGAGAGGTGGGCGCCGCAGGGAGTGGAGTGCATCATTTCTCCCTCCAACTCTATTTTGATTTAGTCCCTACCCTCCCCTTCACTGTTTTGATCACACAACACTGCCCTTTGATGTGAAGGGCAGTGCTTGTCACTGGCCACCCGGGTGTTTTCCTATCTTCCTGGTGGTGGAAATTGAATAAAGATTGGTGCACTTTGTGTCTTTCACTGTGTCTCACACCTGCACACACACACACCATGGGTGCTGGGGATAAAATAAGCACTACCGCACTCAGGTGGTAGTGTGGGGGGTTTAAAAAAAAACAAAAAAAAAACAGGAGATTAAACCTTCTCCTCTGTTTTTGGCTGCACTTCAGTCCCACGCTCCTGATCTTTGGGCACCCGGTACGGAGGAAGGAGGGCAGGTCTGAAGACCTCCTCGTGGGTCTGCTCTTGGGCCTGGCCAAACTGGCCATCAACAGGTCCAGGCAGCGGGCCGTGGAGGGGGTCGTTAGGGCCGACTGCCTGCCCCTCTTCCGCGGTTATGTTAGAGCCCGGGTGTCCTTGGAGAAGGAGCACGCGGTGTCGACCAACACCCTGGACTTGTTCAGGGAGAGGTGGGCGCCGCAGGGAGTGGAGTGCATCATTTCTCCCTCCAACTCTATTTTGATTTAGTCCCTACCCTCCCCTTCCCTGTTTTGATCACACAGCACTGTCCCTTGATGTGAAGGGCAGTGTTTGTCACTGGCCACCCGGGTGTTTTCCTATCTTCCTGGTGGTGGAAATTGAATAAAGATTGGTGCACTTTGTGTCTTTCACTGTGTCTCACACCTGCACACACACACCATGGGTGCTGGGGATAAAATAAAAAAAGAAAAGAAAAAAAAAGAAAAAAAAGAAAAAAAAATAAACAGGAGATTGCTTTTGTCTGAATGCCTTACTGATTTCACTTGGGCAATCTGGCTCCTCCCTAGGGAGAAGGAATATGTTGGCAAGAATGTAATGAATGTACCATTTGAATGGAAATGAATAAAATGTTCTATTGATCTTGAGAAAAAAATAAACAGGAGATTCAGAGGTCTTCTCAATTTAGGGGACTGACTCTGTGCTGGCTGGTCAGTATGTTACTGTTGGTTTCTGCTCCTTTTGTTAACTGGCATTCCTTTCAGTGAGGACTGATTGTTACACTCCTGATGCACATAATGTGTTTCAGGTGTAACTCAGTTCTCATTAGGGGATTGTTGTTTCACTGGCTGGTTACAGCCTGTGTGTTACTCTTTTCTCTTTCTGAGAAAAGGACAATGTTAATTTTATGGTAGGGCTTAGGCCTTGGACTGTAATTTTCTTTGTTTTTTGTATGTGTCTTCACTTTTTATTGGTGTTTTGGACTGAGCCCTGTGGAAGACATACATTTTACCAGAGGAGCTGTTCCTGTGGGGAGGCCTAGCCCTGGGACTGGGCCTCTGAAGATTGAACACCTGTGTGTGTGTGCTGGGAGGTGAGCAGTTGCAGTATCCTGGAGTTTGGGAGAAGACCTTTCCTTCAGGAGTGGACCAAACCCCTGTGAGTTAACTGCACCTGTACTATGTACTGTGTTCCTGTGAGTGGGCCTGGCTCTCCAAGGCTGGACCAGGACTCCATTGAGACTGAACACCTGGGTGCTGTGGGGTGTGCATTTGCTGCCTCCAGGAGGCAGCCCTTGGTTGTGGACTGTTTTTAACAACGGACTCTGCAGTTTGGAGCGGCGTCTAATTCTGACATTGCACATTGTATACTGGAGTGGACTCTTCCTGGAAATGGATTCCATATCTTGAAGACTGTATAGATTTGGACTGTATACCAGAAAGGAGTTTTTCTTTTTTGGGGTAACTAACTGTATTGTGGTGTTTCCTGGGTCTATCACTTGCACTGTCCTGCGTGTCCCTGGGTCTGGCAGTCCTTGCTGTGAACCAGGAGGCTCATGGGTCGTCCTGAAAGCTGTCACCCCGACAGCCGGAGGGTGGGTAGGCCATCCTGTGAATCTGAAGGTTGATAGGCTGTCCCAAAAACCAGAGGGTGGGTAGGCCACCCTGATGCCAGTTGCCCCGAGAGCCAGATGGTGGGTAGGCTGTTCTGCGCACTGTCGTCCCGATAAGGGGTAATCGGGATGGGCTGTCCTAGAGGTGGTTGAAAGGTGTCAGAGCAGCCGAGAGCCAGAAGGCGCATAGGGGCGGGCTGAGATCCGGAAGGCTTGTGGGCTACCCTACACGCCGTCGTCCCAGGGAAGGGGACGGGCTGTCCTAGAGGTGGCCGGAAGGCGTGCCAGGATAGCCCACTGGTCGGAGGTGCAACGGGGTGGGTGAGAGCCCAATGGTACGTAGGGGCGGACTGAGAGCCAGAAGGCGGGTAGCCGTCCTCTGCGCTGTCACCCTGGGCAGGTACCGGGGCGGGCTGCCCCAGAGGTGGTTGGAAGGTGCTGAGGGTGGTTAGTGAAGCCGGAAGGTGGGTAGGCCGTCCTGACCGCTGTCACCCCGGGCGGGTACCGGAGTGGGCTGTCCTAGAGGTGGTCAAAAGGTGTCAGGGCAGACCGAGAACTGGAAGGGGCATGGGGTGGACCGAGAACTGGAAGGTGGGTAGGGGCGGGCTGCCTTAGTGGTCGGAAGGTGGGAGGGGCGGGGGCTTGCTGGGTCTGTATTGTCTGCACTTTTATATGTAACAGTACTGTGTAATGTACAATTGTCATTGCTGTTGTCCCTTTATATCTTTGTGAAACTGGGATTTGAGGTTTGTCCTCATGTCCCTGTAAACTGTTTGAATGGTAGGGTTTGGGGCCTGGCTTTGCTCCTCTCCCTTATAAAATTGCTATCTCTTGTATGCAGCTGTAAATGTAACTGTTTGTTTGCTGTAAACTGTTTTTGTAATTTGATTAATAATAAACAGGAGATTCATTCTATGTTGGCTGGTGTTACAGTCAGTATGTTACTGTTAGTTTCTGCTTCCCTTCTTTTCTGGAGGGGGAAAACCTGATTCCTGAACTGGCTGAATTATTTAGCCAGTTTGTTAACTGGCATTCCTTTCAGTGAGGACTGATTGTTACACTCCTGATGCACATAATGTGTTTCAGGTGTAACTCAGTTCTCATTAGAGGGTCGTTGTTTCACTGGCTGGTTACAGCCTGTTACTCTTTTCTCTCTTTTTTTTCTTTCTGAGAAAAGGACAATGTTAATTTTATGGTAGGGCTTAGCCCTTGGACTGTAGTTTTCTTTGTTTTTTGTATGTGTCTTCACTTTTTTTATTGGTGTTTTGACTGAGCCCTGTGGAAGACAGACATTTTACCAGAGGAGCTGTTCCTGTGGGGAGGTCTCTGAAGACTGAACACCTGTGTGTGTGCTGGGAGGCGAGCACTTGCTGTATCCTCGAGTTTGGAAGAACACGTTTCCTTTGAGAGTGGACCAAACCACTGAGTTAACTGCACTGTACAATGTACTGTTCCTATGATTGGGCCTGGTTTTCCAAACTCATGAAGACAGCAAATGCACACCCCACAGCACGCAGGTGTTCAATCTCCATGGAGTCCTGGCCCAAGGCCCAGTTTGGAGTGGACTCTATTTCTGACCATGCACATTGTATACTGGAGTGGACTCTTCCTGGAAATGGATTCTATATTTTGAAGACTATGTAGATTTGGATTGTGTACCAGAAAGGACTCTTTTCTTTGGTAATTAATTGTAATATGGTGTTTCCTGGGTCTATCACCTGCATTGTCTTGCATGTCCCTGGGTCTGGCAGGCCTTGCTGTGAGCTGGGAGGCTCATGTGTCGTCCTGAAAGCTGTCACCCTGAGAGCTGGAGGGTGGGTAGGCCATCCTGTGAATCTGAAGGTTGGTAGGCTGTTCCGAAAGCCGGAGGGTGGGTAGGGCACCCTGATGTCAGTCGCCCTGAGAGCCGGATGGTGGGTAGGCCGTTCTGAACACTGTCGTCCCAAGAAGGGGTAATCGGGACGGGCTGTCTTAGAGGTGGTCGAAAGGTGTGTCAGAGCAGCCGAGAGCCAGAAGGCGCGATCCAGAAGGCTTGTGGCCACCCTGCACGCTGTCCTCCCAGGCTGCGATCCAGAAGGCTTGTGGCCACCCTGCACGCTGTCCTCCCAGGGAAGGGGACGGGCTGTTCTAGAGGTGGCCAGGTGTGCCAGGATAGCCCACTGACCGGATGGTGCATCGAGGTGGGTGAGAGCCCAATGGTACGTAGGGCAGACCGAGAACCAGAGGTGGGTAGTCTTCCTCAGCGCTGTCACCCCGGGCAGGTACCGGGGCAGGCTGCCCCAGAGGTGGTCGAAAGATGCTGAGGGTGGTTAGTGAAGCCGGAAGGTGGGTAGTCTGTCCTGACCGCTGTCACCCCAGGCGGGTACCGGGGCGGGCTGTCCTAGAGGTGGTCAGGACGGATCGAGAACTGGAAGGGGCATGGGGTGGACTGTGCGCTGGAAGGTGGGAGGGTTGGGGGCTTGCTGGGTCTGTGTTGTATGCACCTTTATGTAACTGGATTAGTTTTTTTAAGTACAAATGTCACTGTCTTTTATATGTGAAACTGGGATTTGAGGTTTGTCCTCATCTCCCTGTAAACTCCTCTGGTTGAATGGTAGGGTTTGCGGCCTAGCTTTGCTGCTCCTCTCCCTTGTAAAATTACTGTTGTATACTGTTGTAAATGTTAACTTTTTTGTAAACTGTGTTTTGTAATTTGTTTAATTTAAAAAAAGGGAAAAAAATAAACAGGAGATTCAGAGGTCTTTTCAATTTAGGGGACTGACTCTTTGCTGGCTGATGTTCCAGTCAGTATGTTACTGTTGGTTTCTGCTTTTGAGGGGGAAACCTGGTTCCTGAACTAGCTGAATTAATTAGCCAGTTTGTTAACTGGCATTCCTTTCAGTGAGGACTGATTGTTAAACTCCTGACGCACAAAATGTGTATCAGGTGTAACTCAGTTCTCATTAGGGGATTATTGTTTCACTGGCTGGTTACAGCCTGTTTCTCTTTTCTCTTTACTTTTTGAGAAAAGGACGATGTTAATTTTGGAGTAGGGCTTAGCCCTTGGACTCTAGTTTTCTTTGTTTGTTTTTGTATGTATCCTCACTGTTTTTGGTGTTTGGATTGAGCCCTTGTGGAAGACATACATTTTACCAGAGAAGCTGTTCCTGTGGGGAGGCCTAGCCCTGGGCCACTGAAGATTGAACACCTGTGTGTGTTGGGAGGTGAGCACTTGCTGTATTCTGGAGTTCTGGAGAAGATCTTGCCTTCAGGAGTGGACCAAAAACTCCTGTGAGTTAACTGCACCTTTTTAAAATGTACTGTGTTCCTGTGAACGGGCCTGGCTCTCCAAGGATGTGCCAGGACTCCATGGAGACTGAACACCTGTGTTGTGCATTTGCTGCCTTTGGGAGTGGACTCTGTATTCTGAAGACTGTGTACATTTGGACTGTGTACCAGAAAGGACTCTATTTTTTGGCAATTAACTGTATTGTGTTTGGGTTATCACCTGCACTGTCTTGTGTCCCTGTGTCTGGCAAATATTACTGTGAGCTGGGAGGCTCATGGGTCGTCCTGAAAGCTGTCACCCCGAGAGCTGGAGGGTGGGTAGGCCATCCTGTGAACCTGAAGGTTGGTAGCTATCCTGATGTCAGTCGCCCCGAGAGCCGGATGGTGGGTAGGCTGTTTTGAGCGCTGTCATCCCAAGAAGAGGTGATCAGGACGGGCTGACCGAGAGGTTGTCAAAAGGTGTGTCTGCGCAGCCGAGAGCCAGAAGGCACATGGGGGGAGGCTGAGATCCAGAAGGCTTGTGGGCTACCCTGCACGCTGTCATCCCAGGGAAGGGGACAGGCTGTCCTAGAGGTGGCCGGAAGGTGTGCCAGGATAGCCCACTGGCCGGATGGCACATCGGGGTGGGTGAGAGCCCAATGGTACGTAGGGGCAGACCAAGAGCCAGAAGCTGTCCTCCGTGCTGTCACCCCAGGCAGGTACCGGTGTGGGCTGCCCCAGAGGTGGTCTAAAGGTGTCAGGGCAGACCGAGAACTGGATAGCATGGGGTGGACCGAGAGCAGGAAGGTACGTAGGGGCAGGCTGCCTTAGAGTGGTCGGAAGGTGGGAGGGACAGGGGCTTGCTGGGTCTGTATTGTATGCACTGTTTATGTAACTGGGTTAGCTTTTTATGTACAAATGTCATTGTCGCTGTCTTTTATATGTGTAACTGGGATTTGAGGTTTGTGCTCCTCTCCCTGTAAACTGGCTGAACAGTAGGGTTTGGGGCCTGGTCTTGCTGCTCCTCTCCCTTGTAAAATTTCTGTATACAGCTGTAAATTTTAACTTTTTTGTAAACTGTGCTTTGTAATTTGTTCAAAATATCATAAACAGGAGATTCAGAGGTCTTCTCAATTTAGGGGACTGACTCTGTGCTGGCTGATGCTACAGTCAGTATGTTACTGTCAGTTTCTGCTTCCCTTTGTTTTTGGGAGGGGGAAGGGGACGTGCTGTCCTAAAGGTGGCCGGAAGGTGTTTCAGGGTAGTCCACGGGCCAGATGACGCATCGGGGTGGGAGAGAGTCCAATGGTATGTAGGGGCAGACAGAGCCAGAAGACGACGGGTAGGCCATCCTGACCACTGTCACCCCAGGCAGGTACTGGTGTGGGCTGTCCCAGAGGTGGTCGAAAGGCATCCGGGCGAACTAAGAACTGGAAGGGGCATGGGGTGGACCAAGAGCTGGAAGGTGCATAGGGGTGGGCTGCCTTAGAGTGGCCAGAAGGACAGGGGCTTGCTGGGTCTGTATTGTATGGACGGCTTTTATGTACAAATGTCATTGTTGCTGTCTTGTAATGTTTGAAACTAGGATTTGAGGTTTGTCCTCATTTCCCTGTAAACTGGGTGAACAGTAACATTTGGGGCCTGGCTTTGCTGCTCCTTTCCCTTGTAACAGTGCGGTTTCTTTGTATACAGCTGTAAATGTTGACTTTTTTTTGTAAACAGTTTTGTAATTAACTTAAAAAAAATAAACATGAGATTCAGAGGTCTTCTCAGTTTGGGGGACTGACTCTGTGCTGGCTGGGCCACAGTCAATGAGTTACTGTTGGTTTCTGCTTTTTTTTTTGGAGGGGACAAACCTGATTCCTTAACTGGTATTTCTTTAGTGAGGACTGATTTCTAAACTGCCTGATGCGTACAATGTGTTTCAGGTGCAACTCAGTTCTCATTAGGGGATTGTTGTTTCACTGGCTGGTTACAGCCCGTGTGTTACTCATTTTGTGCTTTTCTCAAAAGTTAAAAGAGAAATGTGGATTATATGGTAGGGCTTAGCCCTTGGACTCTAGTTTTCTTTGTTTCTTTTTGTATGTGTCATCATGTTTTAGGTGTTTGGATTGAGCCCTTGTGGAAGACATACATTTTACCAGAGGAGCTGTTCCTGTGGGGAGGCCTAGCCCTGGGACTGGGCCTCTGAAGATTGAACACCTGTGTGTCTGCTGGGAGGTGAGCACTTGTATCCTGAAGTCTGGGAGAAGACCTTGACTTCAAGAGTGGAACAAAAACCCCTGTGAGTTTACAATGTACTGTGTACCTGTGAGTGGCCCTGGCTCTCCAAGGATGTGCCAGGACTCCATGGAGACTGAACACCTGTGGGCCGGGGGTTGTGCATTTGCTGCCTTTGGGAGTGGACCTCACTTCTGACAATGCACATTGTAAACTGGACTGGACTCTGTTGCTGAGAATGGATTCTATATTTTTGAAGACTCTATATGTGGACTCTGTTTGTTCACAATTAACTTTATCATGTTTCTTGTTGGGCTTATCACCTGCAGTGTCTTGTGTATCCCCGAATCTGGGAGACTCACAGGTCGTCCTGAAAGCTGTCATACCGAGCGCCGGAGGGTGGGTAGGGCCATCCTGTGAGCCTGAAGGTTGATAGGCTGTCCTGAAAGCCCAAGAGCAGGTAAGCCAGCCGCTCCGAGAGCCAGAAGGTGGGTAGGCCGTTCTGAGCGCTGTCGTCCTGAGAAGGAGTAATCAGGACGGGCTGTCCTACAGGTGGCCGGAAGGTGTGTCAGGGCAGTCCACTGGCTGGACGGCATATCGGGGTAGGTGAGAGCCCAATGTTACGTAGGGGCAGACTGAGAGGCAGAAGGTAGGTCACCGTCCTCAGCGCTGTCACCCCGGGTGGATAGTGTGGGCTGTCTTAGAGATGGTCGTAAGGTGTGTCAGGGTGGACCGAGAGCCAGAAGGGATGTAGGGGCGGGCTGCCTGAGAGTAGCCGGAAGGACGGATGCTTGCTGGGTCTGTATTGTATGCTTTTTTTTAATGTAATTGGATTTTTTTTTTTGTGTACAAATGTCATTGTTGCTGTCTTGTCATGCTTGAAACTGGGATTTGGGGTTTGTCCTCATTTCCCTGTAAACTGGTTGAACAGTAGGGTTTGGGGCCTGGTTTTGCTGCTCCTTTCCCTTGTAAAATTGCTGTCTCTTGTATACACCTGTAAATGTTAATAGTTTACAAAAAAGTCATGTAATTGTTTAAGAAAATAAAAAATACAGGTGATTCAGATGGTCTCCTCAGGCTAGGGATTGGCTTTGAACTGGCTGGTCAGATCCCATGTACAGTGCACATGTTAATAATGGGTTACTTGGTGACAAGATACCAGCATCTATGTGGTTATTTCAGTAATAAAATGGTGGAAATCAATCTGCCAAGTTAGATCACTCATGATTTATGGCAGAAAACTATATAACTACAAAATATGCAAAACAAACACCTCAAATGGCTCTTTAGACTAGACTTGAGGCTTAGCATTAAAATTTGTCAAGACCCACTGTTCATACTCTTTATTAATAAAATAAAAAAGCAGAGCCCACAACTAATAAGGCTTTCCCAATTATTTTGTGGGTATGGTTGCACTGGTTCAGGATATTCTCAACCATGTCACTCATGCCCACTTTCCATATGCTAGTCTGGTCAAGTGTCAATGACAGGAATATCCAAACTGTCACTGAAACTTGTTCTGATAGTCCACCCTGAAGTTCAGGCAATGCAATCCTTTCTGTACGAACTGTTGACCTGTCCTCTTTTTGAAAATTGTTACCTCTTAAAAAAGAGCTGCTCTTAGTACTGTTGTCCTCTTGGTGGATTAACTCTTATCAACACTAATGAGAACATAGATTAAAGGAGATGGATTTAAACTAATTGCACAATTCATATCTATAAAATTCATAAAAAAACCTTTTCATAAGTTTTAAACACGTTGCACGTTCTCCCCGTGTCTGCGTGGGTTTCCTCCGGGTGCTCCGGTTTCCTCCCACATCAAAGATGTGCAGGGTCAGGTGAATTGGCCATACTAAATTGCCCGTAGTGCTAGGTTAGGGGTAAATGTAGGGGTATGGGTGGGTTTCGCTTCGGCGGGTCGGTGTGGACTTGTTGGGCCGAAGGGCCTGTTTCCACACTGTAATCTAATCTAATCTAAACAAGAGGAAGCATTATATCCAAGTTCAAAGTTTAGCAAATTACAACATCCTAGCAAAGAAAGCAACTATCATTGATTTTTCTCTCTTACGCAATGATTTCAAAGCTCCAACAGTTGAGATCACAGGCCAGGATCTGGTTTAGCTACTTTGTGGGAGATGGAGCTCACAAGAACACATTGCAATACAATGTCCAGTGTGACATCTGGTGGATATCAACCTTACATAAAAATTCTCTGATCCAGGCTCTAAAAATATGTGTAATGAAACAAAATGCCTGCTCGAAAATTCTTTACTACTTCCCGTTTACATTGCAAACCTGGAATTTCAGGAAATACTCTCAAAAGACAACCATCCTGGACAGGATTCTCTAATAGTTTTATTGATACAGGGAGTACCCAATTTATAAATGTCTGACTTAAGAGCACTCGTACTTACAAATCCCATATAGGATTGTAATTTTCAAGGGCAAACATGTGAGCATTTCCTCATACTTACAAATGGCTAGTTTACATTGTCCTGCATTGTGTTCTGACTTGCAAACTGGCTCTAATATATTATAGTATTAGTCAGCCAGATACTAATTATCACTATCCTATACTGTTTTTTGACCCAATTACTGGTACCATCAATCCATATATATTTTAATACTAGTGTAAACACAGTCACTCTAAAATTTGTCTTACTAAGGACTTAAAGAGAGACAAAAATATTGGAAATATTTATTGGAAAAATCAAGCAACATCCGTGGAGAAAGTGTTTTTGTTTTAAATCACTGACTGGCCAGCATTTATTGCCTGTCCCTATTGCCCTTGAGAAGGTGGTAGTGAACTGCCTTCTTGAATTGCTGCAGTCCACCTACCGTGGGTTGACCCACAATGCCATTAGAGAGGGAATTCCAGGATTTTGACACAGTGACACTGAAGAAAAGGCATTATATTTCTAAGTCAGGATGGTGAGTGGCCTGGAGGGTACTTGAAGATGGTGATATTCCCATATATCTGCTGCCCTTGTCCTTCTAGATGGAAGTGGGTGTGGGTTTAGAAGGTGGTATCTGAGGATCTTTGATACATTTCTGCAGTGCATCTTGTAGATAGTAGACACAGCTGCTACTGAGCCTCAATGGTGGAGGGAGTGAATGCTTATGGGTGGAGTGGTATGCTTTCTTTTACTGGTCAGAGTATTGAGTAGAGGAGCTGGGAGCTGAAAATGTGTTGCTGGAAAAGCGCAGCAGGTCAGGCAGCATCCAAGGAGCAGGAGAATCGACGTTTCGGGCATAAGCCCTTCTTCAGGAATGCCCGAAACGTCGATTCTCCTGCTCCTTGGATGTTGCCTGACCTGCTGCGCTTTTCCAGCAACACATTTTCAGCTCTGATCTCCAGCATCTGCAGTCCTCACTTTACCTCCCAGCTCCTCTACGGGAATGTTGTGGCTATATAGGACACTGGTTAGGCCACTGTTGGAATATTCCATGCAATTCTGGTCTCCTTCCTATCGCAAAGGTGTTGTGAAACTTGAAAGGGTTCAGAAAAGATTTACAAAGATGTTGCCAGGGTTGGAGGATTTGAGCTATAGGGAGAGGCTGATCAGGCTGGGGCTATTTCCCTGGAGCGTCAGAGGCTGAGGGGTGGCCTTATAGAGGTTTACAAAATTATGAGGGGCATGGATAGGATAAACAGACAAAGTCTTTTCCCTGGGGTCGAGGAGTCTAGAACTAGAGGGCAAAGATATAAAAGAAACCTAAGGGGCAACCTTTTCATAAAGGGAGGTACGTGTATGGAATGAGCTGCCAGAGGAAGTGGTGGAGACTGGTACAATTACAATATCCTAAAAGGCATTTGGATAAGTATATGAATAGGAAGGGTTTGGGCCAGGTGCTGGCAGGTGGGACTAGATTGGGTTGGGATATCTAGTGCCAATCAAGCAGGCTTCTTTGCACTAGATGACATCAACTAAGAGTGTTGTTCGTGCTGCACCCATCCAGGCAAGGGAGGAGGATTCCATAACACTCCTGACTTGTGCCTTCTAGATGGTGGACAGACCGAGGGAGTCAAAAGGTGAGTTACTTGCCGCAGTATTCTTAACATCTGAAGCTCTTTCTGCCACTGTTGAGTCAGTTGAATTTCTGGTCGATGATAACCCCCAGGATGTTGATAGTGGGGAGTTCAATGATGGTCACATTGAATGCAAACAGGTGACGGTCAGACTCTCTTATTGGTATTATCACAGCCTGGCTTTTGTAGGAAGTGAATGTTACTTGCCATTTATCAGCCCAAGCCTGAATATTGTCCAGATCTTGTTCCATTTGAACTGATTGGGCCTGGGACACAGCCCTGACCATCTTCCTATCTTCCAAGTATGGCTCTAACCAACAGAGTTTGCCCCCAATAACTTTTGACTCCAGTTTTGCTTGGGCTCTTTAATGGGCTTTTTGGGCTCAAGTGCAGCCTTGATGTCAAGCATTCTCACCTCTGAAATTCAGCTCTTTTATCCACATTTGAACCTAGGCTATAATGAGGTCAGGAATTGAGTGGCCCTGCGAAATCCAAACTGGGCATCATTGGCAGGTTAGTTCTGAACAGGTACAGCTTGATAGCATCGTAGATGACACCTTCCATCACTGATGACCGAGAGTTGACTTATGGGGTGGTAGTTGGCCAGGTTAGACTTGTCCAACTTTTTACATATAGCTCATATCTGGGCAATTTTCCACATTGTCAGGCCAATGCTGTAACTGTACTGGAACAGTTTGGCCATGAGAGTAGAAAGCTCTGGAGCACAAGTCTTCAGTACTGTCACTGGAACAGCCATAGTCGTTGCAGTATCCAGTGTCTTCAACCACTACTTGATATCATATCAGCATTGAGTTAATGAGCTTTCGCCTGACCAGGAAAAGGTTAGATATGCCTTATGCAAATACAAAGACGATGAGGTAAAAACACAGGGGGGAGGCCTTTGTTAGGATGGAGGTAAGGGAGATTAAGTCTCAAAAGTGATTAAGTACAAGGCAAAAGATCAATGATATTGGGCCAGGGAACAAAATTAAAATTTTTAAAAAGTGTTAAATTACAACAGTAGGACAATTACTGGCAATCCATCTCTCCCAAAACAGAGCAGTGATGATGATCTGAAGTCTTTCAATCTTGATGTCTGTCTTATACCCAAATGAAAGATGTTCCTTGAGCTTATGCTGGGCTTCATTAGAAAGACATAGGAGGTCAAGTACAGATTGCTCATAAGAGAAGTGGAACAGCTAACTAAAATGGTAAACAGCCAGAACCTGGGGGTGCTACTTGCTAAGTAGGAACAAAAAGAGATGGTCTGAGAATTATGGGCCGACTATGTAATCTGAAAACCTCTCACTTGCCCATGTGACCAAGAGATAGTCTTTCTCAAAAAAATGTCGCAAAATATTTTAGACAATGTTCTGGATGCATAAACACTGGTTTCCTATATTCAACAAAGTGTCAGCCTAACTTGTGGTTGATCTTCCCAATATAGAGCAGATCATGAGCAACAAACACAGTAGATTAAATGGAAAGTACAACTAAATCATTATTTCACCTGGAAGGATTTTTTTTTAGCTCCAAGAGACTGGAAAGCTAATAGACAGAAGAAACTTCATGTCCTTCCATAGGAAGGTACTGTGGGAAAGCACCAGGCTGTTACAAGTAGTGAAGAGCAAACTAGGTATCATGCAGAGAATGGACCCTTCAAGATGCTGAAAAGGGAAGGGAAAGTGTGTTTAGAATTGCTGGTCCATCAATTGTTGTACCATTTCTACTGAGACTGCTTATTTAAATTCCTTGTCCTAGGTACAAAGTTGGCAATGACTCGGTGTCATAGTGTTTGCTAAAATTAGCAGCTTGCTGCTATCAATAATTCTGTTCTTCAGAGCAAGGATTCCTTAGTCTTTCGGACTCATCTGTGGAAGCAACCTTTTTGGAAGCATAGGGAGCAGCGTTTTCAGTTTTCTCCCTTTTAATAGCAATAAGGAACAAAGAAGTGGAGTGGAGTAATACTTCAGTGAATGTTTATAGAAGTCAGCATTCTACAATTTCAGCTTTTCCATTTTTTTCTACAAGTATCTTGGCTACCTGGTTATATGTGCTGAAATCCAGAATGGCAGCAAATTTGACAAAGGACCCATTAACAAATCACAAGCAAGTCTTCAACGGTCATTGCAAGGCCGTTCACAGTTGTTCGGGAGAGGGCATCTAATGATGACGGCAGACTCTCATACAATATGAGGTTTGCTAATATAACCAAATAACACACGGTCTCTGTGTCCATGGATATATCTTTGTCAACTCTTCTCATCCAAGGAGGAAAACAATAATTTATGGTCAATCTCTAAGAATTATGGGCTGACTATGTACCCTGAAAACCTCTCACTTGTCCACATAATCAAGAGATCATCTTTCTCAAAAAACGTATGCAACATATTTTAGACAATGCTCTGGATACATAATACACTGGTTTCCTGTATCATTCCTATTCCTTCTGAAACAGCCCTGCACTAATGCCCATGACTGAAGTATCCACAGTGTAAATATTTGGGAATGTTGTATGGAAGTGGGCAAGGATGCCTGTAGAAGTTGGAATGTTTTTGATTCATTTTCCTGAACTGTCAGAACATATTGTGACATTTTTAGTACATGTCTTATCAACATATCAAACAATTCTCAGGAAAAGTTGTTGCACATTTTAGAGAAATTATTAAATTTTCCTTTTTTCAAACTTCCCAGCAAAAAATTACACCATTAAACTTAGTTTTTTTTAATCTTCTCCTCTGAAAACTCAGCTGACATTGGCAATCCGATGTCCATTACTTCTTTCCCAGATTGTGAATCAGAAATGCTGCCTTGTAACTTAAGTGAGGCTTTACTCATCTTCACTTGACATTTGAAAACTTTACTTCCTCGTTCTGGCTGATAGCACTTTAGAGAAAGGCTGCTATGCTGCTTGAGCTTTTGCAGTGGCTGCTTGGTCTACTGCTCTTTATTTAAAACTGCAATATTTTTTAAAAGGCATCTTTTGGTGCAGAATTTTTTAATCTTCTCTTCTGATTTCTGTGGACAGTTTGCACTGTTGGTGATTTTTTTCACATTACATACCAATCTGCACTGATGGCACCATGTAGTAAATGATGTCTGACCTGGCTCCTGGTCCTGCTTAGGATCTTCCTTTGGTGTTTTATGCTGTCACCAATCATTCTTGTCACACTAATCTGCACAGCTTACTGATATTAGGTGGCTCACAAAAGAATAATCATGAATAAATCTTCGGCAGAAGAGGCTCCTCTTTCAATAACCAATTCATTTATTATATATTAGAAATGTAAAAGGCAACATTACATTAGCTTTTATAAAAATATTGGATGCTGGATACCAGAAATAAAAACAAATGTTGGAGAAACTCAGGTCTGGCAGCATCTGTGGAGAGAGAATCAAAGTGAAAGTTTCAAGTCAAATAAGACTTGTTTAGAACTGTTCTATGCTACATGCCTGTAGACTGCAGAATTGACTACAAATAACAATGTTTAAACTGCTCACAGAAATATTAATTTATCTATTAAGAGACACAGTTGCTCCCAAGTTCCCATGTTAACCCTTTCAGACACTGCCTTATACAATAGTTGAGAGAGAAGACATTGCGTTTCTTTTAATATATTTTTGATTTCACAGAAGGTAAAAATCCACCCAAAACTGCTAAATCAACATTGTTGGATTAATTGAATAGCACTGTCATTCCTGATGAAAGGTTTTTGCCCAAAACGTCTGTTTTCCTGCTCCTCAGATGCTGCCTGACCTGCTGTGCCTTTCCAGCACCACATACTCAGCACTGTTTACATACTAACTCAGCAAAAGATTGCCAATAAATTTGGCAGACACAAAACACAACCACTGATCTATGTGCATACCTCGTTTATGCAACAAATCGCCTAAATTATATGGAAATAATTCTTCTGAACGTTTACACTCCCTCTGAATTAAGATCAATTCATTGGACAGAATTTGGTGATAGTTGGAAGTTGTACTTAGATGCTCAATGCACTGAGAGTTCAGACTAATATTAAACAACTCAATTTATATCTGTCTTCATCACTGAAGATGATACTGTCAACGTAACAAATGCATGCAAGATATTGAATACAATAATTAAGATAAAAAGGAAGTACTTAAAAAAATTGGCAGTGCACAAAGTGGGAAAATATCTAATTTGATGTGTTACAGCTTAGTTACCCAAGAATAAGGGCGGTGATAGCAGAGGCTCTATCCACTATATTCCAATCACCCTTGGATGTGGGAGCATTATCAGAGGATAAAAGGTTCACACCCTTGGTTATAAAAGAGTACATGAGATATACAGTAAATAGCAGAATCCTTAATAGTATCAACATGCAGAAGGATCTAGTCATACAATTTCCTGAAAGTGGCAACACAAGGGGATAAGGTGGTCAAGAAACCGTACTGAAGCTTGTCTTCATTGGTCAAGGTATAAAGTGCACAAGTTGCTAAGTCATGTTGCAGATGCATAGAACTTTAGTTAGGCCAGATTTGAAATATTGCATACACTTCTGGTCACCAGACTACCAGAAGGGTGTGGAGAGTTTGAACAGGGTACAGAAATGGTTTACTGTTGCCTGGTCTGGAGAGTATCAGCTATGAGGAGAGGTTGGACAAACTTGATTTGTTTTCACTTGAACATCCAAGGATGGTGAGTGACTTGAGGGAGGTTTACAAAATTGAGAGGCATATGTAGAATGGATAGTCAGAGTTGTTTTTTCCAGAGTAGAAATCTCAATTACTAGGTGACATCGGTTTAAGGTAAAAGGGGGTAAGTTTAAAGCAGATGTAAGAGGGAGGTTTAGTTTTTCAACACAGGGTGGTAAATGCCTGGAAGCTGCCAGAGGTGGTGGTGAAGGCAGTTACAACAGCAACATTAAGGAGGCACCTTGACAAATGTATGAAGAGGTAAGGAATAGAGAGAAACAAACTGCATAGAGGCAGAAGGTTTTGAATTTAGCCTTGGTGAGCCAAAGCATCTGCATCTGTGCCATACTGTTTTTTGCTTTTTTTTAATGGTATCGCTAAGCCAATCAGCTCAAGCATCAGTCAGGAAATACTTTTGAAGGCAATTTTCTGGATCAGTATAATGACTGTTACTTGAGAAAATATAGTTTAATAAACGACAACCAGAATACATTTGTTAACAACAAGTTATGTTTGATTAACTTGACTGAGTTCTGATTCTAATAACCAACAATACGATTACAGGCCTTGAGGTCAACCAGCCTTCCAGCAAAGTTTCTGTCCAATAAATGGATTTTCTTCATACAATTTATTAAATGCTGTGACAGTGTTACTTGAGTGTAGTAGCTCACTGTATAACAATCACCTATTAGGTTATTACAGTTTGAGATCAGTTTCTGTTAAGTCATCACCATTGGTTGAGATTCTGATAGGCCTCTTATCCTCCCTCGACCTCTCTATCTTTAACTACCATTGCGACATTGACCACCTCAATGTGTCCATCCCTCTCACCCACTCCAACCTCTCACCTGTGCAACGTGCAGCCCTTCAATCCATCCACTCCAACCCCAACCTCAGCTGACGGGACGGGGGCGCAGCAGTAGTATGGCGCGCCAACCTCAACCACACCAAATTGCTGATACGTCCTCCTACTGCTGCTCGACCACGACCCCACCTCTTATCACCAAGTCATCATCTCCCAAACCATCCACAACCTCATCACGTTAGGGCATCCACAGCATCCAATCTCATAGATCCCCAACCCCGCACCACCCAATTCTACCTCTTACCCAAAATCCACGAACCTGACTGCCCTAGTCGACTGATGGTCTTCGCCTGTACCTGCCCTACCAATCTCTTCTCCTCTTATCTCAACTCCGTTCTATCCCTCATGGTCAATGAACATCCCACATACATCCACGACACCACCCACATCCTACACCTCCTCCATGACCTTAGATTCCCAGCCCCAACACCTCATCTTCACCATGGACATCTGGTCACTATACACCTCCACTCCAATCTTCGTCATAGTGAAAAGCCTCCTAATTCTTGCTCTCCTGCTGATCCAACCAGTCTCCCTCCACCATTTCAATTGGCAGAACTGGTCCTCACCCTCAACAACTTCTCCTTTGTGGAGAAAGTGAGGACTGCAGATGCTGGAGAGTTAAAGTGAAGACAGAGGAATTGGGAGTAAGGGATCACATTTTTACAGGAGTGGGGTGGGAGGATGTGCAATCAAGGTAGCTGTGGGAGTCAGTGAGTTTGAAACAGATGTCTATCTTGAGGCAGTTGGCAGGTGCCAGAGACAGAGATAGAGAGGACAAGGAAGGGGAGGGAGGTGTCAGAGATGGTCCATCTGAACTCAAGGTCAGGGTGGAAGGTGTCGATGTTCAACTTCCCAAAGAAAAAGGTCGAATAGTTCATCAACTTCACTGTATCTGCTCCCAGAAGGAGCAATTCCACTCCAGGACATCCTAGATGGCCTCTTATTTCAAGGACCACAATTTCCCCTCCCACGCCACTTACAATCAGACTTCACCATCAAAGATATATTTCCCTCCCCACCCCTATCTGTATTCCGCACACACCACTCCCTCTGTGACTCCCTCATTAGATCTGCACCCCCACCAATCCACTCTCCACCTTCACTTGCTGCTGCACAAGGTGTAAAACATGTGCCCATACCTACCCCCTCATCTCTGTCGAAGGCCCCAAAGGATCTTCTCACATCCAGCAGAGATTTTCCTACACACCCAGTCACCTCATATACTGTGTCTGTTGCCCTTGATGTGGTCTCCTCGACATGAGGGAAACAGGATGCCAACTCGCAGAGCATTTCAGGAACATCTCTGGGATGTATCCAACAAACAGTCGTGGCCAACGACTTCAACTCCCCCTCCCACACCCCCAAGGAATGCAAGTCCTGGGTCGCCTCCACCACCAAACCTAAGCCACCCACCAAATGGATGAAGAATGCTTCATCTTCCACCTTGGGACCCTTCAACCGCACAGCATCAACATTGACCACTGTTTTCCAAATCTCCACTCACCACCTCTCCCCCCCTCTCCCCCCCCCCCCCCCCCCCTCATCCCAGATCCAACCCTCCAACTCGGCACAGCCCTCTTGACCTGTAATACCTGCCCATCTTCCGTCCCACCTATCCACTCCGCTCTCCCTACTGACCTATCACACTTATTCCCCCATCTGCATCTATCTATCACCTTCCCAGCGACCTTTTCCCTAGCCCCAACACCACATTTATCTCTCTGCCCCCTTTCCCCTCCACATTCCTGATGAAGGCCTTCAGCCCAAAATGTTGACTTTCCTGCTCCTCAGATGCTGCCTGACAAGCTGCGCTTTTCTAGCTCCAACATCTCCTTCAAATCCTCCCACTTACAACAGACAAGATGGGTAGCCATGGGCACCCGCAAAGGCCCCAGCTATGCCTGCCTCTTCATAGGATTGCTGCGGAACAGTCCCTGTTCCGCAACTACACCAGCACCATCCCACATCTTTTCCTCCATTACACTGATGACTGCTCCCACGAGGTGGTTAAACAATTTTACCAAACCTTCTACCAAGACCTCAAGTTCACATGGACCATCTCCGACACCTCCCCTTCCTGGACATATCCGGCAACTGATTCAACATGGACATCAATTTCAAACCCTCAACTCACACAGCTACCATGACTACACCTCCTCCCATCCCACCATCTTGTAAAAAATGCGATTCCTTACTCCCAATTCCTCTGCCTCCAACATATCTGCTCC
This sequence comes from Chiloscyllium plagiosum, assembly GCF_037043375.1. Classification (NCBI taxonomy): domain Eukaryota; kingdom Metazoa; phylum Chordata; class Chondrichthyes; order Orectolobiformes; family Hemiscylliidae; genus Chiloscyllium; species Chiloscyllium plagiosum. The sequence continues at coordinate 26,308,631 of NW_028270145.1, forward strand.
CAGGAGTAGTAATTCCACTCCAGTATGTCCCAGATCCCAATTTTCCCTTCCACACAATCAACAATGCCCTCCATGGCATCTCCTCCTCTTCCTGCACCTCCACCAGTGAACCCCACCTTCCTCAGCCGCAACAAGGATAGAACTCCCCCTCGACCCTCACATCCCAACCCATACATCTCCAGATACAGTGCATTTTCGGCATCAGACCCCACCAATAATATATTTCCCTCCACACCCCCATCTGCATTCCACAGAGACCATTCCCTCCACGACTCCCTTGTTAGGTCCACACTGCCTACCAACCCACCCTCTACAACCAGCACCTTCCCCTGCCGCCGCATGAGGTGCGAAGCCTGCGCCCACATCTCACCTTTCAATTCTGTCCAAGGCCATAAAGAACAATTTCAAATCCGACAGAGATTTTCCTGCACCTAACTTACTGCATCCATTGTTCTCGATGTGGTCTCCTCTACATCGGGGAGACTGAGCGAGCGTCAACTAGATGAGCAATTCAGGGAGCACTTCTGATCCACACAGACTAAACAACTGCACCACCCTGTGGCCAACCACTTAACTCCCGCTAGGGACATGTAAATCCTGACTTGCCCTCCACCGTCAAATCAAAGCCACATGACAACTGGAAGAAGTACACCTCATGTTCTGTCTGAGGACCCAACAACCACATGGCATCACTGACCACCAGTTTCCAAATATCCTTTACCCCCACCTCATCCCAGATCCAACCCTTCAACTTGGCACAGCCCTCTTGACCCGACTTACCTATTTTCCTTCCCACCTATCCACTCCACCCTCCCCATTGACCTATCACAATAACCCCCAATCTGCATCTACATATCACCATCCCACCTACCACACCCTCACCCTATTTATCTATCAGCCCCCTTCCCCCTCCATATTCCTGATGAAGGGCTTATGCCTGAAACATCAACTCTTCTATTCCTCGGATACTGCCTAACCTGCTATGCTTTTTCCAGTGCTGCACTTTTCGACTCTGACTCTCCAGCATCTGCAGTCCTCACTTTTTCCATCAACTTATACACTCAATGTTACGGTCCTGGGGACTGTTGCTGAATAGAGAGACCTTGGAGCGCAGGTTCACAGTTCCTTGAAAGTAGAGTCACAGGTAGATAGGGAATAGGATAGTGAAGGTGGCATTTGATATGCTTTCCTTTATTGGTCAGAGCATTGAGTATAGGAGTTGGGAGGCCATGCTGCGACTGTATAGGACATTGGTTAGGCCACTTTTGGAATATTGCGCGCAATTCTGGTCTTCTTCCCATCAGAAGGATGTTGTGAAATTTGAAAGGGTTTAGAAAAGATTTACAAGGATGTTGCCAGGGTTGGAGGACTTGAGCAAAAGGGAGACGCTGAATAGGCTAGGGGTGATTTCCCTGGAGTGCGGAGGCTGAGGGGTGACCTTATAGAGGTTTATAAAATCATGAGGGGCATGGATAGGATAAATAGACAAAAGTCTTTTTCCCTGGGGTGGGGGAGTCCAGAACCAGAGGGCATATATTTAAGGTGAGAGAGCAAAGACATAAAAGGGACCTAAGGGGTAATGTTTTCACAGAGGGTGGTGCATGTATGGAATGAGCTGCCAGAGGAAGTGATGGCAGCTGGTACAATTACAGCATTTAAAAGGCATCTGGATGGGTATATGAATAGGAAGGGATTTAGAGGGATATGGGCCAAGTGCTGGCAAATGGGACTAGATCAGGTTGGGATATCTGATAGGCATGGGTGAGTTGGACCAAAACTGTTTCCGTGCTGTATAACTCTATGACTCTACATCCCTGTCAATCTGAGGATGAGTCATCACTTTCAAAAGAACAGGAGAGAAAAAAAACTCAAGTATTGTATAGTGAAAAGTGTTATAAGGGATGAGTCATTAAGAGTGCATGCATACATTAAAGATTGGATTTACTACCGGACTTCAATTTCTCACCATAACCTACTCTCTAACCGGGGAATAAAGAATTATGTAACCTACATTGCTTAAATACTGTCATTTGAATTGGGCCTCTTTGCCTCACCTTGTATTTATAATTCCAGTCCATGACAAATTAAGCATACTAATATGTGGCATGGCAGGTCACACAGGAAATCAAACATGTTATGATTGCCAAGTTATAAATCTGGTATTGTGAATGCAGCACTACTTCACGCATTTCACTTCACCTGGAGACTCCAGTTAAAATTAAACTTGCCAGGAACGGGTGACAGAATGTATCACACATCACCCTCAAACTATAACCACAGCTTTGTGAAAGTAAAGCAAAACTGACCAGACACCCAAAAAAGGCATGACACAGGTCCTCCTGCACTAGCTCATCCTTAGGTTCTGGAAGGCACTGGATAAATCAGAGTCTTTCTTCTGTATGTTGCCTGCTCTTTATACTCGTTCCTTTTTGGGCAATGGTTCTGGTTATGAGACAACACTTGGCTTTACTTTGGTCAGTCTTTCTGAACCAGTTGATGACAAGGAAATGGAGATAAAGTATAAACCATGAAATGGGCAGTGAAGATCCCATGCTGCAAAAACTGAGCAGTGTCAATTATTCTCAGACTTCAAGTTAGTTGCTCTACCATTAAAGCAAATCAGTTTGACAGGTTCTCTTTCAACACAAAAACTGACAAACATTTCATCAAAGAATAAAACCAGCTGAATACCACAGCAAATGCCATGTTTCCAACTTGATAAGGAATGTGTTCACCAATCCAGAGAAAACACTTTCTACGTCAGTGATGTTACTGACTGAGTCCCCTTAGAAATTCTTCATGTCTATGTGATTTACCACTTTAACAAGCTGGCCAATTCCAACAGTAGTGGAGGTTGAAGAAAGAAGAAATGCTTTCATCAGCGGAACCATATCTCCCAAAGGTGCACACAATAAATAACTGATAAGATGCAATAGTTACAACATTTTAATGAAAGACAGTAAACCTAAGCTATTTAAATAATAGTTGGCTTTCATTGGACAGAGATAATGAATGGTTAAAGCAATGAGTTGACTCAATAATTTCAGCATAAATAGAACCTCAAAGACAGAAGTTTAATCCACTGTAAGGGTTTAACTACAATTTGCATCTATATAGTACCTGTGATGTGAAAGGACATTGGTACAGAAGAGAAGATATTAAAAGGAGATGAAAAGGAATAATAATAATTACCTACAAGGATCGGAGAATGGGAGTTGTGAGGAATTCTACAAATAGGAATACAACTACTCCTTTTTATGGTTGAATTATCTTCTATTCCCTTCTTGTTGTTGTGCAGTAATAATCAGGGAAGTAATCACTTAATGAGACTTGCTCACACAGAATCATGTTTATCCAGTGAATGTGAAAGACTCCAATACAATTAACTTGGTTATAATCTGTGCTTTTGATTGTGCAGAACCACTACAGTGCTGAGACAGTTTGAAGATCACTAACCCAAATGCTTTGCGCAGTGTTATGAAAAAGAGACACAATCATCAATATGTTCCTACATTTCTTAAAGACTTATTGACAAGTGAGGAGAAATTTCTTCATTCTTTGGCGATTTCTCAGGATTCAATGTGATATGCTTCCACTCCTGTTTGATGGATTTTGAGACGGCTGATAAGTCCATTGCTCGATTTTCTGACTGTACCACAAACAGGATAAGTGGTGCTAAAGTTTCCAAGTGCAACTGATGCCCTTCTGAATGAATCTATAGTACTGCCTTTCTTCTCGTCACAAATGTAAAATCTTGCAGAAACATCACTGATGGTACTTCTTCAGTGCTTTGAGGAGCCTGCTACACATTATCCAGGTCTTAAAGGGTGAACAGGCACATTAGAGGCAACAACGAATTAATCACCAGTGTATACCTTCATCTAGAGCAGACTCCAAAGATATAGAAAATGGTCCACATTTTCCAGGATCTCATCGTTGATTTTAATTGACGGGGCAATGTGCTGTGCTGTGAAGGCTGGTTGCCCTTAGGTTTCCAGATGTTTCAATTTCTTCACTCAAGAATTTAGAGCACAAAATGATTTACCATGATGTTATTCAGGCAGAGACCATTGTCTATGCACAGTATGTAAAGATTTAAAGCATGGACCACACAGGGCTAATAGAAGGAGCACAGGCAATAGAACGCTTGCTTTTACATAACACTTGCAGCACAGAACCCCATCATTTGGACTAAGTGAGTCACAATAGTGTTTATGACCTTCAAGCTTCCTCCCAGCTACCTTCATTTAATCCTGTCAACATACATTTAAGAGAAATAAGCACGAGGCAAAAAGGTATCAAGACACTCGGCCATGCCATCGATTAGCAAGCAACACATTCTTATCACTCTCTGGATAAGTAGGTTTCCCTTTTGGGTTTATTAATAATGATCTCATATTTATGTACATCTCCCAAAAACTTACATAGACATGACAGACTGAATGAAACCATTCCTTGCTTTCAACTGCAACATTTGAAGGAAATGACATTCAGTTATAAATTTTGCACTCAGTTTCCCAAAAGGTAGACAAAAAAGTTAAAATAACAAGCCCAACTTATCCAGGTGCTGCCATGTGGCTTCTCAGTACACCACAGCCGACCCTCAAATTTTATTTTCATCCAGCATCAATACCCATGACAATTTCTTTCATAGCAGTAATGGGAATAATGACCAAGACAAAAAATCTAACAGACTTTACCATCCCACTCGAGTTCAGAGACTTGAAAGCCATTAAAAACCATTTATCAACACAGACCTAGCATCATATCTGGCCAGTCTTGTCTGTGTGGGTGAGTAATACTCAAAACAAAAACCAGATAGGTCGATATTTTATATTCTTTGTTGTTGCCGTTTAAAACAAAACTGTTTTAACATTATTCATTGAAGATAAATCATCTGTCAAATGGCCAAGAAAATGTAGTGAGTCATGTTTAATTGAATTAATGTGGAATGGGCTGAACATTCTTCCAACCTTTTGTGGTTTGCACCTTTCAGCTGATGACCTTAAAACAATGTACAGTACTGAACTCAAACACCAGGTGACTAAATGCAAGGGACCTCCTCTTGGCAACAACTTTCAATCTTTCAGAACAAAGCACAACCACATCCTGGATTTAATGTACAAACTCACAACAGCTAATAAAGGATCAGTGACCTCATCAGCAAACAGATGCCAACTACCCTTCTCAGCTTGCTTTTTAACATACAAAAACTGGATTGGAAATTAATTACAAGCAGTAACACAACTGAAAGGTTCTGGTGAGGTCACAGAGCACCAGAACACAGCTGAGCTGGTTAATATAGTTAACCAAAACCTGAAATAAAGAACACCCATAATTCACACAGTTATTTACTTCAACATATCTTTCCTGCATTTTCAACTTCCTTGGGTTGCTGAACTTGCCCTTTTGAGGCCAGCAATTTTTCATCAAATGATGCAGCTTTTGATTGCATTTAACAAGATTTCAGTTTACTGATATTACATTACAATAAAATAGCCACATTTTTGTGCCTTTAAGATAATATATGTACTGTTACGTTAGTGATTCAGTGTATTTATTTTTTGTTTAAAACACTCGACTGAATTTTTGAGCAGTGTACCACTGCAACAAATGCCTGTACAGAAATTAAAGGTAAATTATCAGGAATATTGCAAAAGACTAAATATGCTTTGACTGGGTTGCCTATACTTGTTGGCTTTAGAGGTGTGAGATACGGATGCACAAATAAAGTTCCAAATCACATTCCAACCAATTTTTATACCAGCAGATCTTTCTGTTCAGATTTAGGATTTATTTCCATGTGAATTACAGGCTTCTCCAAATCTCTGAACGTATAAATTGAAAATAGACAAATAAGGAACTAAGAAAGAAGAAAAACACTTTTGAAGTTCAGTGAAGCTGTGACATTGAGAAATTTGTAGCCAATTTGCACTAACCAGTTCCCAGAGCCAATAATCTTCTAATCTGTTATAGTAATACTTGTGAATGATGTGTGTGTTGCAACACACACACACACACACACACACACACACACACACACACAGGTGAGTAGGCCGATGGAAATGTTTGCAAATGGAAATCATTTCAAGTGGTGTCTTGTAGGGGTCAGTGTTGAGATCATTGTGGTTTGTGATAAATATTAACTACTGATTAATTATGGAAGGCATGATTGAGAAATTTACAGATGACTTAAAAACTGACCATATAATTGACAGTGACGAAGATGGTTACTGACTGCTGAATGATATCAAAGGTTTGACTGAGTGGACAGAAGAGTGGCAAATGGAATTTAATCTGAAGCATGGGAAGTGAGATACCTTGGAGTACATGCACACAGGTTCCTGAAGTGGCAGGACAAGTGGATAAGCATTTAGTGATTGCAGCATATGGGACTTTTTTTTCATTGACCACAAGAAACAAGAACAGCAGAACACCATTTGGCTCCTAAGCTTACTCTGCCATTCAGCAGAATCATAACTGATCTGACATTCCTGATCTCCACCTTTCTGTCCTTTCCCTGTAACCCTTGATTCCCTTTTCAATCAAGAATCTATCTTCACCTTTAAATGTATACAAAGCCTCTACCCCCGCAGTGCTCTGGGGCTAGGAGTTCCAAAGACTCATAACTCAGCAAAGAAATTCCTTTTCATCTTAGTCTTAAAGTTGACCCCTTTATTCTGAGACTATGTCCTCTGGTCCTGGACTGTCCCATGAGGGGAAACATCCCGTCAGCATTTATCCTGTCAAGCTTAAGAATCTTACACATTTCAAGGAGGTCATTTCTCATTCATCTAAATTCCTGACAGTAGAATCCTAACCTTTTTCAGCCTTTGCTCATAAGACAATTCTTCCACCCCCCCCCCGCCCCCATATCAGGGATTATCCTAGTTAGCTTTTGTTGAAGTGCCTCCAATGAAATTATAGCTTTACTTAAATAAGGGGTCTAAAACTGCTTACAGTACTCCAGATGGGTGAGATATTGAAAACAAAAGCAGGAATGTGATGTTGAAACCATATATAAACACCAGTTAGACCACAGCTGGAGCTGTGTACACCATTCCGGTCATCACATTACAGGAAGAAAGTAGTTGTCCTAGAGATAGTACAGAAGAGTTACAAGAATGGTGTCAGCACTTGAAAATTCCAGCTATGAGAAAAAGACTGGCTCAGCTGGGAGGGGTTTTCCTTTGAAGCAAGGAGGCTAAAGGGCGATTAAATGGTGGTAAACAAGATAATGAGGGATTTGGATAAAGTGGACAGGGAGAAGTAGATTATTGGGGGCACAGATTTAAGGCAATTAGTACAAGGTTTACACCGGGCATGAGGAAAAATCATATTCATCTACAGGCTGGTGGGAGTTTGGAATTTGTTGTGTAATTTGGTGGATGAAGCAGAAATCCTTAACTCGTTTTAGAAGAATCTTGATCTGAACTTTTGCAAGGTTATGGAGTAGGTGCTGAACAGCTGGGTTAGAATGGGAAGTTATTCAGCTGGCAGACAATGCACTGAAAGGTGTCTGTCTGTGCTGAAGCTCTTTAATTCTATGATTAAGCGGGCAAATGAAGCCTCAGTCGAACACTCATCGAAAAAGTTGATACCAAAAACATAGTGTTCCTTCAGTACGAGCACAGAATTACGTCAAATAAACAGAAATAAAAAGCTACTCACTAGGAATACTGAGCTAACATGCAGCATTGTAAGAACAGATTCCTTCCTACTCATCAATCCCCATTAGGAGAAAATACTTATTAATCATAATTTAAGCAATCCTTTTAACTACCAAAAAGGCTACATTAGCCACATACAAATCCTTGGAAGAAATGTTTTGACTTATCCTGCACCAGCCAACTCTCCCACAGGACTTGGATAGTTGCCCAGATACATGGTCTTCTTTCTGCTTGATCAGCAGCAGGCAAAATTGCTAAAGCCCCATATTATTCAGGCTCCTGCAATGCAGCCAAGATTTTGTTCTTAGGATTAAAACATTTTCTTAAAGGCTTCATGAAAGGAATAATGGAAAATACTCAAGTAATTTCTTACACCTTACAGGAGGTAAACTATTTTAGCTTCTAAAATGTGCTTGCATGTCACAGCGATACTGGAAAACTGCAGCATTCAGAGGCCTACCAATGCAGGTTGAAATGGTATGATGCAATTCCTTGAATACTGGCATAATGCTGCCAATAACTAGTTTGAATCTACAATGAATATGAAGGTCTAAAATTACGAATTTGGGGACACATTTAGTCTGACAGTCTATAAGAAAAGCAAGCAGGTTTTTTCTATCTTACATTGTTAAAAGCTCTAACAAGTAATTAACTGAAGCAATAAACTTCCACCTTTCAACTACACTTTCTGAGCTAGTGAGATTGAAGATAGTCATTAGAAGGATAGTTCTGCTGTTAATTTCTGGACTTAACGTTCCGCATTTCAAAGGAACAGAGAAAGGAATCACTTGAGATTCAAAGTCAGGATCATCCTTTTTCAAGACACCTAAGCCATGACAATAGTGAGCTAACTTATTTCTGTGTTTACACCAATGGCCAATTAATAAGAAAATGAAGGAACCTCATGAATATCACAGAAGTTAAATAAGAGCTCAATTTTCAAGCACCTTGAAGGCTGGCATGCCTTTCCTACTACAAGCTGGTGCACATTACTAAGGACATGCACTATTCACATTGTACTGCATCAGCAAATTCTAGGTTAAAAACAATGACGGCAGATGCTGGAAACCAGAGTCTAGATTAGAATGCTGCTGGAAGAGCACAGCAGTTCAGGTAGCATCTGAGGAGCAGTAAAATCAACATTTCGGGCAAAAGCCCTTCATCAGGAATACAGTTGTACTGTACTAAAGATGTTTTCACATTTTGAAATGAGGACTCAAAGTAGGTTATATATTACATTTGTGTAGACTTACTTTGTAAGCAGTTATTCCAAAAGATAAATTACCTACCTGCAAAGAGTCAACACAAAAAGGAGATAAATCTGCATATTAACAAAAAATAACGAAGTACCATCAGGGGTAAGGGGAAATGTATTTTTTGAGAATTATAGACCTCAGCTACAGGTGATTATTGCAGGTGCTGATTCCAACAACTAACATGGAAATGTTTAAAAACAGTGTGGGTGGCAACTTGTATACTATGTGAATAATTAAGTTAAGATTGGTAACATTGCCAAGTGTTGAGGAGGTAGAAAACACTCTTGATTTTGTTTTAAATGGAGTTTGACACGACACTTGAACTGCATTGTCAATTTGAGTGGTAGAAGTCAGTTTCCATGGGGCTCTCACATCACTTTTCTCAGAAATCAGATCGCATCTTCATTTCTGGTTTTGCCTGGTGTAAAATGGACCCCATTTTGAAGTGCAAATATAACTGGTGTACACTAATGTAGCCTTAATATGACAAAAATTTTAAAACCATTTTCCCTGGATTAGGATATAAGGCTACTGATGCATTCAGTTGCATCATGGTTGGAATCACTGACATTATTACTCGCATATACTAGTAGATAACTTTGTTTTTGTGTATGTGGTTGCAATTTGTTTTATCAGACGAGAAACACAAATTGGTGATACGTAACAAAATCATGCTGACATAAACCTGGTTTCATTGTGTCTTTCAAAACACAACGGCCAAGGATGCAAAAATTACATACAAGGTTATATACTTCATTGCCAATGCTAACTTCACTGGCAAGATATCCTTAAACGAAATGTGTATTGCACAACAGATGATTGATGGAAAAGAACTGCTTTCACTTCACATGGCCACATGGAATGTTAAATGAGGCCAAGAATACAAAGTAGGAAGATCCCAGCTCACTGCACAAATGTTAAAATACCAGACATTCTCAGTCTCCCATATAAATAGTGAATTGGTGTACATGTGGAGAATGTTGGCCTTTTTAATGAGATAATGAGGACTGCAGATGCTGGAGATCAGAGCTGAAAATGTGTTGCTGGAAAAGCGCAGCAGGTCAGGCAGCATCCAAGGAGCAGGAGAATCGACGTTTCGGGCATGAGCCCTTCTTCAGGAATCATGCCCGAAACATCGAGTCTCCTGTTCCTTGGATGCTGCCTGACCTGCTGCGCTTTTCCAGCAACACATTTTCAGCTTTTTAATGATATGCCTAGAATTTCAAGAGCAACAAGTCAAATATTTTTTGTGGCACTATCAGAAGTCTGGACACAGGTCACCAGCTTATCTGGAGAGCGATATATCTGCGAAGACACTCCGAAAGAAAAGCTGACAAAAATAGATGCGGGGGCAAGAGAGTTAAAAAGATATCCTTGTCAATAAAATAAACAGAACATTGTTGCTTTATTTCCTTTAAAAGAAAGCAACTAAGCACTAAAACTTTAACCTTGTGGCTATTGCTTTCCCTACAAATTTTGTTCAAACCATCCTAAAGGACGCCAATGAGATAAAATAGGTTTCAAATTTTCAACTACTATTACTTAACTGTTCCCACTGAGAAAGAGCCAATTAATAATCATGAAATGTGACAATCATGTGAAACGTGACATGGTTTGAAAGAATCTTGGATGTGCAACTGACAAATCGGCTTCTTATTGGCAAGCTTCAGAAGAATTGTGGCCAGAAGCAACACAAAGTTTACAAACAGAACAGCAGCAGTCACACAGCAGATATGTACATTCACCAGCATACCTAGTTTACGGTCTATCAAGTCATTTGAGAATAAATATATTTCTACAAGTCAAAGCCAACTGGTTCAAATATGAGGATCAACAGGCAGGAGATACAACATCCAACTATCTAATCCTCCTTCATCTCAAATTTAAGCAATGGTTTACAGCTAGCATTACACATTATGGCAGTGTTCTGAACGGTTTCCATTGCCCAGCTTGGGTAATGACATGTGTCGCTGAAAATGTGTTGCTGGAAAAGCGCAGCAGGTCAGGCAGCATCCAAGGAACAGGAGAATCGACGTTTCGGGCATAAGCCCTTCTTCAGGCTTATGCCCGAAACGTCGATTCTCCTGTTCCTTGGATGCTACCTGACCTGCTGCGCTTTTCCAGCAACACATTTTCAGCTCTGATCTCCAGCATCTGCAGCTCTCACTTTCTCTTAATGACATGTGTCATCTGAACCAGTAAAGATGACAGGATTAAGAGGAAGGATAAAGCAATGAAAGCAAATCGGAGAAAAAGCTAGTGGAAATTACAATGACGTCTCAATGGCTAAACTAATTTCAATTCACTGCAAAATATGGGAGATAAGGGTCACCACTAGTGTCCCTGCTGACTGCATCTGTGGGAAGTGGACACAACTCCAGCTTCTTGAAAACTGCATGAGGGAATTGAGCTGGAGCAACTTGGGATCATTCGGACGGCGGAACGGATTATGGACAGGAGTTACAGGGAGGTAGTCACATCTCAGATACAAGAGCAATGTAAATGGGTTACCGTCAGGGGACGGAAAGGGAACCGGAAGGCAGTGCAGGGATCCCCTGTGGCTGTTCCCCTCAACAACAAGTATACCTTTTTGGATACTGTTGAGGGGGACGACTTACCAGGGGTAAGCAATGGGACACAGGTCTTTGGCAGAGAGTCTGTCCCTGTTGCTCAGAAGAGAAGCACAGCATTAGTTAGGAGGTTCAAGAGAGACTCAAGGTTGGTGTGTTGCCTCCCAGGTGCCAGGGTTCCTGATGTCTTTGATCATGTTTTTGGGATCCTTGGAGGGGAGGCAGCCCCAAGTCATGGTCCATAAAGGCACCAATGACACAGGTAGGAAGACAGACGGGGATTTAAGGCAGAAATTCAGAGAGTTATGGTGGAAGCTTAGAACTAGAACAAACAGAGTTGTTATCTCTGGCTTGTTGCCTGTGCCATGTGCTAGCGAGGTGAGGAATAGGGAGAGGGAGAGTGAGGAGTTGAACAGGTGGCTACAGGGATGGTGCAGGGAGGGAGGGTTTTGGATTCTTGGATAATTGGGGCTCTTTCTGAGGCAGGTGGAACCTTGACAAACAGGATGGTCTTCACCTGAACCAAGAGGGTGCCAATATCTTCGGGGGGGGGGTTGGGAGAGAGAGAGAAAGAGGGTGGAGTTTGCTAATACTCTTTGGAAGGGGTTAAACTAATTAGATGGGAACCTAAATTTAGTTCCACTATACAAGAGGTTGAGAGTAATGAGGGCAGAAATAAGGTTTCAAGGTCGCAAAAGTGCACCGACAAGCAAAGATTAGTTTGAAGGGTGTGTCCACTTCAATGCCAGGAGCATCTAGAATAAGGCAGGTCAACTTGCAGAACGGGTTGGTACCTCAGATTTTGATTTTGTGGCTATTTCAGAGACATGGGTAAAGCAGGGATGGATGGGCAAATGGTAAAATGTTGGGGGTGGCAGCGGCATTGTTAATCAAGGCCAGTATTACAGTGACAGAAAGGACTTTTGAGGACTCATCGACTGAAGTAGTTCGGGCTGAGGTTAGAAACGGGAAGGGAGAGGTCACCCTGTTGAGAGTTTTCTCTCAGACTCCGAATAGTTCCAGAGATATAGAGGAAAGGATAGCAAAGATGATTCTTGACAGGAGTGAGAGTGACAGGGTAGTTGTTATGGGGGACTTTAACTTTCCAAATATTGAGTGGGAATACTATAGTTCCAGTACTTTAGATGGGTCAGTTTTTGTCCAATGTTTACAGGAGGGTTTCCTGACAGTATGTAGACAGAGCTGAAAATGTGTTGCTGGAAAAGCGCAGCAGGTCAGGCAGCATCCAAGGAGCAGGAGAATCGACGTTTCGGGCATGAGCCCTTCTTCAGGAAACTTTCCTCATTCCTGAAGAAGGGCTCATGCCCGAAACGTCGATTCTCCTGCTCCTTGGATGCAGCCTGACCTGCTGTGCTTTTCCAGCAACACATTTTCAGCTCTGATCTCCAGCATATGCAGTCCTCACTTTCTCCTCCAGTGTGTAGACAGGCCAACAAGAGACAAGGCTACATTGGATTTGGTATTGGAGAATGAACCCAACTAGGTTAGATATGGAGGTAGGTGAGCACTTTGGTGATAGTGACCACAATTTGGTTATGTTTTCTATAGCGATGGAAAGGGATAGGTACACAACACAGAGCAAGAGTGATTGCTGGGGGAAAGGCAATTATGATGCGATTAGGCAAGATTTAGGGTGCAAAGGATGGGCACAATTGAAATGTGGAGCTTATTCAAGGAACAGCTACTGCTCGTCCTCGATAAATGTGTATTTGTTAGGCAGTGAGGAAGTTGTCAAGTGAGGAAGCCGTGGTTTACTGAAGAGGTTGGAACGCTTGTCAAGAGGAAGAAGGCAGCTTGTGTTAGGATGAAATGTGAAGTTAGCCATCTAAAGAGAGAAATAAGAAGAAGTGACATGAAAAGTCGTTGATGGATAGGATCAAGGAAAACATGAAGGCTTTCTCATGGTATATCAGGAATAAAAGAATGAGTAGAGTAAGATTAGGGCCAATCAAGGATAGTAGTAGCAAGTTGTGCGTGGAGTCAGAAGAGATGGGGAGGTGTTAATTGAATACTTTTTGTCAGTATTCACACTGGAAAAAGACAATGTTGTTGAGGAGAATACAGAGATACAGGCTACCAGACTAGATGGGATTGAGGTTCACAAGAAGGTGTTAGCAATTCTGGAAAGTATGAAAATAGATAAGCCCCCTGGGCCGGATGGAATTTATCCTAGAATTCTCTGGGAAACCAGGGAGGAGATAGCAGAGCCTTTGATCTTTATGTCGTCATTGTCTACAGGAATAGTGTTGAAAGACTGGAGCACAGCAAATGATGTTCCCTTGTTTAAGAGGGGAGTAGAGACAACCCTGGTAATTCTCAACCAGTGAGTCTTACTTAGGTTGTAGGTAAAGTGTGGGAAAAGGTTATAAGAGATAGGACTTATAATAATCTAAAAAGGAATAAGTTCATTAGGGATTGTCAACACAGTTTCATGAAGGGCAGGTCATGCCTTATTTATTGAGTTCTTTGAGAAGGTGACCAAACAGATGGATGAGGGTAAATCCATTGATATGGTGTATATGGATTTCAATAAGGCATTTGATCAGGTCTCCCATGGTAGGCTATTGCACACAATATTGAAGCATGGGATTGAGGATGATTTAGCGGTTTGGATCAGAAACTGGCTAGCTGAAAGACAACACAGGGTGGTGATTGATGGGAAATGTTCATCCTGGAGTTCAGTTAATAATGGTGTACCACAAGGATCTGTTTTGGGGCCACTACTGTTTGTCATTTTTATAAATGACCTGGATGAGGGTGCAAAAGGATGGGTTAGTAAATTTGCAGATGACGCTAAGGTCGGTAGAGTTGTGGATTGTGCCGAAGGATGTTGTAGGTGACAGAGGGACATGGGTAAGCTGCGGAGATGGGCTGAGGGGCGACAAATGGAGTTTAATGCGGAAAAGTGGGAGGTGATTCACTTTGGAAGGAGCAACAGGAATGCAGAGTATTGGGCTAATTGGCAAGGTTCATGATAGTGTACTTGAATACAGAGATCTGGGTGTCCATGTACATAGATCCCTGAAAGTTTCCACCCAGGTTGATAGGGTTGTTAAGAAGGCAAACGGTATGTTATAGAGTCAGAGAGTCATAAAGATGTACAGCATGGGAAAAGACCGGTCGGTCCAACCTGCCCATGCCGACCAGATATCCTAACCCAATCTAGTCCCACCTGCCAGAACCCAGCCCATATCCCTCCAAACCCTTCCTATTCATATACCCTTCCAGATGTCTTTTAAATGTTGCAATTGTACCAGTCTCCACCACTTCATCTGGCAGCTCATTCCAAACATGTACCACCCTCTGTGTGAAAAAATTGTCTTGTACACACTTAAGAAGTTCCTCTCCATCTTGGATTACCCAGAATTAAATAATAAATTACTCAGTAACTGCTCCAATATAGTAACATTCCATACACCCTTGGCAAAGTCAGGAAACATGATTTCCTCACATGCATTTAATAAGCAGGATGAAAACCCACGAGAACCCTAACACCTACTGATAAACTAAACTAAAAATTCTGATTCTGTGGAGCCTGACCCTAACATTCAGGCTGCATATAATGATCTATCTTTAAAAAAAACCCAAGGCCTCACAAGCTGTTCACTTGATTGGCTTTGAGCAGACTGCTTCACACCTCTATCTCAATTGTTCTTTATAATAAAAAAGGACAAAATACACTTCTTAAAATCACAGTATCACCTTAAAAGACTTAACTTCAATATCAATCAGAAACATAATAGACTCTCTTCCAGCTTATCCTGAGTATTATTTTTGAGTTGTCCTTACTGTAAACTAATTTGCTCAACTGCATACAGTGACCAAGGGAAATAATTGAATCCCTTCAATGAAGTGATGTTGGTAGAGAGGCTGATTATGATATTCACAATTTCCTCCATTAAAGTCAAGGCCATTAAGATTTCACCTGATCTGGAGGCTGAACCAAAGGTCTGGAAGTGCAAAGTATCGAGGGGTGAGGAAAGGTAGCAGAAAAATAAAACTATATAGAATCAGGCAAGTAGTAGGGAGTCTACTGGCCTCTTGTCAGGAGACACTGCCATGGGGCAGCATGCAGATAAACAGGCATACTTCATTCCAAATTATTAGTTTTAAAAATATATAACAGCAAATTAAGTTTCATTTTTGGCAAGTGGTCAAACGTTGAAGGAAAAGTAGATTTGTTGCTGAGTGAATCATAGAATCCCTACAGTGCTCTTCGGCCCACAAAGTCCATACAGACTCTCTGAAGAGTAACCCACCCAGACCCATTCCCCTTACTCTATATTTAGCCCTGACTAATGCACCTAACCGACACATCCCTGCACATCGTGGGCAATTTAGCAAGGCCAATTTACATAACATGCACATCTTTAGACTGTGGGAGGAAGCTGAAAAATGTGTTGCTGGAAAAGCGCAGCAGGTCAGGCAGCATCAAAGGAGGAGAATCGACGTTTCGGGCATAAGCCCAAGCAACACATTTTTCAGATCTGATCTCCAGAGCTTTTCACTGTGGGAGGAAACCAACGCAGACATGGGGAGAATGTGCAAACTCCACACAGACAGTCGCCAGAGGCTGGAATCAAATCCAGGTCCCTGGAGCTGAGGGGCAGCAGTGCTAACCACTGAGCCACTGTGCTGTGAAGTTTGTTTACATGTGAGGCCTGATACAACTCAAAAGAGAAACCCAGCTCCAAGCAATCTGTCCAGAACTCAAAAATTTTTGAACACTGCATTAAAAAATTTCAAAGGAAATATCTTCTAATTAATGGTGCAGCAATGCTTGTGTTTACAGCACACTGGATCTGTGTAGGTTTATTAGATTTCTGGTCATCAGTTTCTGAATTATTGCTTCCTTTGCTATAATCCAAGTGTCTCAGAGCTGTTGCTGTATACTCAAGCAACAGTTTCTGCAATGATAATATTGTTTCTATTTGGACAGATGACCTGGTCCTTTAAAGGTTGGGGGCATCAGTAATTGCAAGGATGTGCCAGACTAATTAAAAAAGCACATAGTTTGGATAGATTATTAACAGGTTTCTGTTTCACTGGAAGACGCGAAATAATCTTTCAATGTCGTTACACGAATACTCTACAGCCACAATAACCACGCATGAGAGCTTTAGGAGGAAGCGGTCAAACAGAATGCAGGAAGTGATGATATCAGGTGAGGGAGAGGAGACAGAAACTTGAAGACAGCAGCAAAGGCTGAGTGTGTGACAGATTATTATTTTGTTTCTCCAAATATCTTCAAACAATAACATGAAGAAATTTACAAGGATGCTATGGGTCGCAATGCTCTCCATCTAGGCTTCTCATATGAAAAATGAGACTTGGATCTGATAATGAGTCTGTGGAATTGTATCAATAGAAGCAAAAGCATAAAGGGTAGTGTTAAAAGAGATATTTTGAACAAGAAGGAAGGCAGAAAAGAATTAGATTTAATTTGATCAGTCTACTAGGCATTTTTCATCCTTCCAACCTTAATAATGTTCAACAACTTTAGATCTGAATTACCACTCTGGTTTTCACTTGGACTTTCTGCAATTATCTCATTCCAACCCTTTCCATTGTGCCATCTGTCATTTAATCACTCTCACCATCCATCTGATCCCAGAACTTGCTTTCTTGTTCTTTCCCTGCCTTCAGACCACTCCCACCCAATGCTCTGTTATTCATGGCCAGCAAATTCCAGTTCTGAGAAAAGGACACTAACATGAAACTTCACTGTAGCTTCTTGCCCCACACGTGCTGCCTGACTTCCTGAGTGTCACCAGTAGTTTCTGTTTTTGAGCCTATAATGTCTTCCAGCCACAGTCAGTAATATACAGAGAGTGAACATTAAAGTTAGCAAAACACATTTCGTATTAACACAGCAACATCTTAGTCACTGCATCAAAAGAACACAACTCTTTAACACTGCTGCCCTGTGACCCAATTACACAAAATCAATTTGTCTCCGAGCACAGGTCTCTCGTGAAAATGCACAGGGTCATGTGCACCAAATCCCAAGGGCTTTACATCCAACATACCCTGGAACATTCTGCAATTAGCAACCAGGGGATGAGTCCGTATACCTGCATACTTTTCAGTGGTAATTTGTGGCAGGATATAAAATCACTGCCTTGAAGTGACTCCTGAAGTTGCTGTGTGAGCTCGACAGCAATTTACAGCTTGTTCAGCCCGACAGCTGGTCTCATTAATGGCTGCATTCAGTGCATCAAATTAACACCTCGAAATCCCAGCACCAAACTGTTAGAAATCAGACTACAAACCTTTTTTTCTGAAAACATTATGGTGTCACATTGCAACACAGCAAATTTTAATTGCAACTAGCTGAATTATTTTTGGAGAAAACACCGTTGACTTAGCTCATACACTGTCAACAAAATTTACCCACGAAAATCTCTCCCATCATCAAAATCAAAATTCCAAATGCAAAATATCAGCTCATGCCAACTCTCTCTTTATCTCAAGGGGAAACTTCATGAAGTGGTATTTAAAATTCTATGCTTTGTTTCCATGCTTATCACTCAGCTAACTGAATGTCAACTTCCAAATGGAGTTGATTCAGGGGACAATTAATCTCTAACAATCATAAGGGAAGATCCCACATTGTCAGCAGTTGCTTGACTTCAACAAGTTAATG
This sequence comes from Chiloscyllium plagiosum, assembly GCF_037043375.1. Classification (NCBI taxonomy): domain Eukaryota; kingdom Metazoa; phylum Chordata; class Chondrichthyes; order Orectolobiformes; family Hemiscylliidae; genus Chiloscyllium; species Chiloscyllium plagiosum. Next base: position 26,326,794 of record NW_028270145.1, read on the forward strand.
TTGATTTAAATTTAAAAAAAAATACAAATCCTGAAATTCAACCTGTTTATGTTTGACAGAGTGTGGTATCAAGGAATCCTAGCAAAACTGGAATCAATGGATGTCAGGGGGCAAACTCTCTGCTAAGTGGAGTCATACTTGATAGACAGGAAGATGGTTATGGCTGTTCAGGCTCAGCCATCACAGTTCCAGAACATCTCTGCAGGATTCCTCAGCATACTGTCCTAGGCCCAACTATCTTCAGCTGCTTCATCAATGATCTTTCCACCATCACAAGGTCAGAACTGGGGCTGTTCGCTAATGATTGCGCAATGTTCAGCACCATTCACAACTCCTCAGAGACTCAAGACTCCATGTTCAAATGGAACAAGATCTGTACAATATACGGACTTGGACTGACAAGTGGCAAGTAACATTCACACCACAAAAATGCTACACTATGACTGTCACCAATAGGAGACAATCTAATCACCGCCCTTTGACACTCAATAGTGTTAGCATCACTTAATTCCCCCAGTCAGCATCCTGAGATTTACCATTGACCAGACTTGCCAATAAGCACAGTGGCTTTAAGAACAGGTCAGAGGCGAAGAATACTGCAGCGAGCAGCTCACCTCCAGACTTCCCAAAGCCTATCCACCATCTACAAGGCAGGAGTACGATGGAATCCCCCATTTCCAGCAAAAATCTTGTAACCATCCAGGACAAATGCTTAACTAGTACTACTTCCACAAACATCCACTCCTTTGAGGTGTTTTAGGTGTTGGAGGTGATTTCTCGAATTCCAGAAGCAGCAATTACTGTTTTATATGCTATTGCATTGTTTCAGAAATTTGGAGGAATAAAGTCAAAACAACAGCACTTTTAAAGGGAGCAGAACAGAATAAGGAAGCACATGGTGAGGTCAAGTGCAGGGGAGAGAGAGAGAGAGGAAAGAAACCTACATTGCTAACTGACAGAGTTAGCAGTTACTACCTTTCCTGTGGAATTCATGTATCGCTGGACATAGGAGTACATCTGGGAAAATTAAAAACCAGTGAATTTCACAACTGATCTTGGAGAGGTCACCCACAGAAACAGATAAGTGGATGTTTTAAACGTGGCCTTAAAATAAGTGGGTTCTTTCTTGATTATAGTTTTACTGAACTATGTCTCTTGATTAAATTTAAAATATAAGCCATAAGCATTAATTTAACCTGGAGCAGTGTTTTGAAGAGGAATAAGTGCTATTTTCTGGGTCTGTAGATTGAAAGAAGCAAAAATGGCCTTTAATAGAGTGATATGCTCTTCTTGCTGGATATGGGAGTTTAGGGAGAGTTTACAGGTTACTGAGGATTATCTGCAATGAATGCCGTTGGTTGTGAATCCTATCAGATTGAATGGATCGGTTGGACAGACAGTTAGAGGCAATGAGGAATGTATAAGAGCAAGGGGATGCGATGGATAACAGTTATGGGGGGGGGGGGTAGTCTCAAATACAGTCACATACATGAGTTAACTCCAGGAAAGGTAAGAGAGGTAGGCAGGGAGTACAGGAGTCTTTTGTGGCTAACCCCATTTCAAACAAGTATACCGTTTTCAAAAATGTGCAGGTGATAGATTCTCAAGGGAACATAGCACAAACAGCCAAGTATCTGGTATTGAGAGGTACGTTGGGTTCCAAGCAGTTGATTGTCTTAGGACACTCTCTAGTCTGAGGCACAGACAGACATTTCTGTGGCCAGCAGTGAAAAAGCAGAATGGTGTGTTGCTTCCCAGGTGCCAGGATTAAGGATGTCTCAGAGAGGGTGCAGAATGTTCTCACGGGGGAAGAGGGGCCAGCAGGAGGTCATTGTACACATTGGAACCAATGACATAGGAAGGGAAAACGTTGAGATTCTGAAGGGAGATTACAGAGAGTTAGGCAGGAATTTTAAAAAGGAGGTCCTCAAGAGTAAAAACAATGACTGCAGATGCTGGAAACCAGATTCTGGATTAGAGTGGTGCTGGAAAAGCACAGCAGTTCATGCAGCATCCAAGGAGCAGGAAAATCGACGTTCCTGATGATGGGCTTTTACCTGAAACGTCAATTTTCCTGCTCCTCAGATGCTGCCTGAACTGCTGTGCTTTTCCAGCACCACTCTAATCCAGAATCTGGTTTGCAGCAACTGCAGTCATTGTTTTTACCTCGTTGATTTTAACCCTACTGCAAATCCTCCTGCAAGGATGCCTGCCTTGAAGAAGTTTTCCTCCTCTCTCTACAAGAATCTCAGGAAGTCCCTCTCCCACCGCAACTCCCAGGTAATTTCCTCTGCCCTGAAGAAAAACATTCCAGAAGAAGGGCTTTTGTGCGAACGTTGATTTTCCTGCTCCTCGGATGCTCTCTGACCTGCTATGCTTTTCCAGCACCACTCTAATCCAGTTCACAAGAGTAGTAATATCTAGAATATTTCCAGTGCTAAGAGCTAGTGAGGGCAGGAACAGGAGGATAGAGCAATGAATGCATGGCTGAAGAGCTGGGAGGAGAAATCACATTTTTGGATCATTCGAAGTTGTTTTAGGGTAGAAGTGACCTGTATAAGAAGGATGGATTGCACCTGAATTGGAAGGGGACTAGATTTGCTAGAGCTGCTCAGGAGGTTTTAAACCAGTAAGGTGGCAGGGTGGGACCCAGGGAGATACTGACAAAAGATTTCAATGTGAGACTGGTACAGTTGAGAACAAAGGTGAGTCAAACAGTCAGGGCAGGCAGGGATAAAGCAGAGAACAAGGTATGACTGATGCATTAAAATAAATGCAGTTTAATTTAAGAGGCCTAACAGGGAAAGCACATGAACTCAGGGCATGGTTAGGAACATGGGACTGGGATATCATAGCAATTACAGAAACATGGCTCATGGATGGGCAGGACTGGCAGCTTAATGTTCCAGGATACAAATGCTACAGGAAGGACAGAAAGGGAGACTAGAGAGGAGGGGGAATAGCGTTGTTCATAAGGGATAGCATTATAGCTGTACTGAGGGAGGATATTCCCAGAAATACATCCAGAGAAGTTATTTGGGTGGAACTGAGAAATAAGAAAGGGATGATCACCTTATTGGGATTCTATTATAGACCCCTAATACTCAGACAGAAATTGAGAAACACATTTGTAAGGAGATCTCAGCTATCTATAAGAATAAGAGGGTAGTTATGGTAGGGGATTTTAATTTTCCAAACATAGACTGGGACTGCAACAGTGTTAAGGGTTTAGATGGAGGGGAATCTGTTAAGCGAGTACAAGAAAATTTTCTGATTTGGTATATGGATGTACCTACTACAGAAGGCGCAAAACTTGACCTACTCTTGGGAAATAAGGCACGGCAGGTGACTGAGGTGTCAGTGGGGGAGCACTTTGGGGCCAGCGACCATAATTGTATTAGTTTTAAAATACTGATGGAAAAGGATAGCCCAGATCTAAAAGCTGAAGTTCTAAACTGGAGAAAGGCCAATTTTGTCAGTATTAGGCAAGAACTTTCAAAAGCTGATTGGGGGCAGATGTTCCCAGGTAAAGGGACGGTTAGAAAATGGGAAATCCTCAGAAATGAGATAACAAGAGTCTGGAGAAAGTGTATTCCTCTTAAGGTGAAAGGGAAGGCTTGTAGGTATAGGGAATGCTGGATGACTAAAGAAATTGTGGATTTGGTTAAGAAAAAGAAGGAAGAATATATCAGGTATAGACAGGATAGATTGAGTGAATCCTCAGAAGAGTATAAAGGTAGTAGGGGCATACTTAAGAGAGAAATCAGGAAGGCAAAAAGAGGACATGAGATAGCTTTAGTAAATAGTGTTAGGAGTATCCAAAGGGCTTTTACATATACATTAAGGACAAAAGGGTAACTAGAGAGAAAACAGGAACCCTCAAGATCAGCAAGGCAGCTTTTGTGTGGAGACGCAGGAGATGGCGGAGATACTAAACGAATATTTTGCATCAGTATTTACTGTGGAAAAGGACATGGAAGATATAGAATGTAAAGAAATAGATGGTGATATCTTGAAAAATGTCCATATTACAGAGGAGGAAGTGTTGGATGTCTTGAAATGCATAAAGGTGGATAAATCCCCAGGACCTGATCAGGCATACCCTAGAACTCTGTGGGAAGCTAGGGAAGTGATTGCTGGTCCTTTTGCTGAGATATTTGTATCATCAATAGTCACAGGTGAGGTGCCGGAAGACTGGACATTGGCTAATGTGGTGCCACTGTTTAAGAAAGGTGGTAAGGACAAGCCAGGGAACTATAAACCAGTGAGCCTGACATCGGTGGTGGGCATGTTGTTGGAGGGAATCCTGAAGGACAGGATGTACATGTATCAGGAAAGACAAGGACTGATTAGGGATAGTCAACCAGGCTTTGTGCGTGGAAAATCATGTCTCACTAACTTGATTGAGTGTTTTGAAGTAACAAAAAGGATTGTGAGGGCAGAATGGTGGACGTGATCTATATGGAGTTCAGTAAAGTATTCGACTGGTTAGCAAGGTTAGATCTCATGGAATACAGGGAGAACTAGCCATTTGGATTCAGAACTGGCTCAAAGGTAGAAGACAGAGGGTGGTGGTGGAGGGTTGTTTTCAGACTGGAGGCCTGTGACCAGTGGAGTGCCACAAGGATCGGTGCTGGGTCCACTACTTTTCGTAATTTATATAAATGATTTGGATGTCAGCATAAGAGGTACAGTTAGTAAGTTTGCAGATGACACCAAAATTGCAGGTATTGTGGACAGCGAAGGTGGTTACCTCAGATTACAACAGGATCTTGATCAGATGGGCCAATGGGCTGAGAAGTGGCAGATGGAGTTTAATTGAGATAAATGTGAGATGCTGCATTTTAGGAAAGCAAATCTTAGCAGGACTTATACACTTAATGGTAAGGTCCTCAGGAGTGTTGTTGTGCAGAGAGACCTTGGAGTGCAGGTTCATAGTTCCTTGAAAGTGCAGTCGCAGGTAGATAGGATAGTGAAGAAAGTGTTTGGTATGCTTTCCTTTATTGGTCAGAGTATTGAGTACAGGAGGTGGGAGGTCATGTTGCAGCTGTACAGGACATTCGTTAGGTCACTGTTGGAATATTGCGTGCATTTCTGGTCTCCTTCCTATCAGGAGAATGTTGTGAAACTTGAAAGGGTTCAGAAAAGATTTACAAAGATGTTGCCAGGATTGGAAGATCTGAGCTACAGGGAGAGGTTGAATAGGCTAGGGCTGTTTTCCCCAGAGGCTGAGGGGTGAACTTATAGAGGTTTATAAAATCATGAGGAGCATGGATAGGATAAATAGACAAAGTCTTTTCCCTGGGGTGGGGGAGTCCAGAACTAGAGGCCAGAACCAGGGTGAGAGGGAAAGATATAAAAAAGAGACCTAGAGGGTAACTTTTTCATGCAGAGGGTGGTACGTGTATGGAATGAGCTGCCAGAGGAAGTGGTGGAGGCTAGTACAATTGCAACATTTAAAAGACATCTGGAAGGGTATATGAATAGGAAGGGTTTGGAGGGATATGGGCTGAGTGCTGGCAGGTGAGATTAGATTGGGTTGGGATATCTGGTCAGCATGGACGAGTTGGATCGAAGGGTCTGTTTCCGTGCTGTACATCTCTATGTACATCTACCACCAATGCTCAAATGGTAACAGCGTGTATTATCTCAAAGATGCACTGCAGAAATTCACTAAAGATCCTGAGACAGCACCTTCCAAACCTACAACCATTTTTAATTAGAAGGACAAGGGCAGCAGATACATGGGAATACCACCACCTTCAAGTTTCCCTCCAAGCCACTCACCATCCTGACTTGGAACTATATTGCTGTTCCTTCACTATCGCTGGGTCAAAATCCTGGAATTCCCTCCCTAATGGCATTGTAGGTCAACCCACAGCAGGTGGATTGCAGTGGTTCAAGAAGGCAGCTCACCACCACCTTCTCAAGGACAACTAGGGATGGGCAATAAATGCTGGTCAGCCAGCAACGCCCTGATCCCACAATTTGTTTTTAAGAAAGAAAGTGCAGAAGCCAAGCATTTGCTATTCAAACCTGGCATTGGTCCCACACCTCCCTTACTGCCATTAGAAGTTTGTTTTCTCTTGTTACGTATGTTCATTGGATTTAACGAGAATTTGTAAAATTGCAAGAGCCAGAATTCATCATGAAGTTTAAGTAATAAAGAATTTTAGTGCAGAACTTCAATCTCGACTGTTACAATGTGGTTTTTAGAGCTTGGTTAGTTCAGTTGGCTGCAGATGCAGAGTGAAGTCAACATGGTGGCTTCAATTCATTCATCAGCTAAGGTCACTCTCCTTTTCAACCTGTCCATTTGCCTAAAGCGTGGTGACTGTCAGATTAGAGAGAGAGAGAGAGAGAGAGAGAGAGAGAGAGAGAGAGGGAGGGAGGAAGGACAGGCTACTGTTTAATGAGCAAGCAGCCATATGGTCTGGTAGGACAATGGCAACTTTACCTTTATACTGTGTTTATATTAAGTGTCAGACAAGATTGACAAATAGGAGAAAGTGATGTCATAAGCTGTGGTCTGTTCTACCTCATTTCTGGTAACATTAACTCAAGTCTAATGTGATCAAGACCTTCTCTGTCAATTTACATTATTTACAAAGCGCTGCAGATGAAACAATCATACATTGCAATGTAGAAACAAAAACGGACATTGCTGGAAAAGCTCAGCATGTTTGGCAACGTCTGTGAAGAGAAATCCAAGTTAATGTTTCTGGTCCAGTGACCCTTCCTCAGAATAGCCACACCTGCTGAGCTTTTCCAGTAATCTCTGTGTTTGTTTGATTAACAGCATCTGCAGTTCTTTCAGTTTTTCTACATTGCAATGGCCACATTTTTGTTGTGCTCATGTAAAATAACCATGTCAAATACCTCACAAGGAATCAGGGAGATCAAATGTAAAAATAAATCTTGAGTAAAGGCAAAATCAAAAAGAGAAGTTTTCAGGAGTTCTTAAAATTAAAGTGGGAGTTGGGGTAGAAAATAATTTTCCAAGTGTCCCAGAGGATAACGGAATTACAGTTTAGAGATTGGCTTCTGGTAATATTGCAGATGCATGGAAAACAAGCAACAGTACCTCCATGAAACCTTGAGCTTAAGAGCTCCAATTTTAACAGTGAGCACATTCAAGACAAGTGGATTGCAAGATGCCACCACCCAAGTATAGGTTGTCAAGTATAGCCACATATATAACCAACTAAAGCCAATGTTGCTGTGGGAGGGACAAAAAAAATGTATTCTTTCCCAACAGTTTTTAAAAGTAATTGCCAAAATATTTGTTGATTGTTAAAGTACAGTTATTCTCGTGGATGGCAAAAGTATCCTCAACACATTTTAAAGTGAGAAAATTTTTTTCACATTGGGGCCAACAATTCTTTATCAAACAACATTAGCAAATCGTGAACAAGCTTGTGGAATACTGTGATGCACTAAATGATTTCCAAGTTTCCCCACAGGCCAGCAGTGACAATAGTTCAAAATAATTTACTGGAATGTTTGGGAAACGTTGAAGTTGTTATATTATTGCAATGATATGAATGCAGAATTTGGATGCACAATTGTCACAATCTCATTTTTAACATTCAGCTCACATTTCAATTTAACTGGAATCTGTTTTACATACGGAACGCTATCAGAAATTTATAAGACACAATATACAGGTCGTTCTGTAATAACACGTTTCTTCAATGCGAATTCACTGTGACGCGATTGATGAATTGGGGACGCTATTTCTATAATGCGAACTTTTAAAATGTGTGTTGGCTGTAATGCAATTACAGCACCAACACTAAGTGCTGTTTCTAAAGTCAATTCTCCTGCTGCTCGGATGCTGCCTTACCTGCTGTGCTTTTCCAGCACCACACTCTCGACTCTGATCTCCACCGCCTTCAGTCCTCACTTTCTCCTAGATCCCCTAAGGTTTTGTACATAGTGAACCGAAGAGCATGCTGCAGGTCCAAAATAAGAACAGAAAGTGCTGTGCATATGTAATTAGCAGATCTGTGCAGAAAAAGAGTGGTTCAGCTGATGCATCCTAAAAATATTTGCAACTTCATATAGACCACGTCTACCTCTCTTCCAGATACACAAATAAGGTTGCCGTGGAAAGAGAAATCTGATGATGGGAGCAAGTCAAAGAAACGGCTAGGGAAATGAAGGCTGTGAAAGACAAGCTCAGAACTGCACGGAGCTCAAATTTCATTGAGGTCAGTAAGGGGATGAAACGGAAACATTGCTGAAGACTGATAATTCTAATTCAAATGGGCCCAGATGATGAGTTAGTGAGAACAGGTTATAATGGGTCAAAGGAAAATGAAAGAGGAGGAATCACAAGGATACTGGAATTCAAGAGTTGTTTACAATCCTTAACACATGAACAGAGGAAACAAAAACGTTTTTGTTAAGGCACTGAATATGGTGAAGGATGAAATGGAATGCATTTCTGACAACTGAGGTAAAGTAAGTCAGTACTGCAGATGAAAAGTTGACAACAGCATGTGTGTGAACCCTGTATCATGAGTGGCAAGACCTTCAGCCACATCCATTTTCTATCCTTTGACTCTTACCTATTTCTGGGACCAGGGTGGAGCTCCCTTTCTCCTCACTTTTCACATCCATCAATTATACTCTAACACTTACAATTCAATCACCTCTAGCTTGATGACACTAAACACATCTTCCCCTCCACTCTCCTTTCAGCATTCCTTAGGGTGCTTTTCTGCTGGAAACCCTGATTAATCCTTAAATTATCTTCAACACTCCCTTTCCACAACAAAGCACAAATGTAACGTTACCTTTAAATTAGATCCTTAAATATCTAATTGAAAGATAAGGAGCTGTTTTCAACTTAACACTAAGTTTCATTGGGACCACATGATTCCAAGGATAGAGGGATTTTTACCTCTTCCTTTTTCACCATCCACACCTTTCATGTGAAACAGAGATTTATTGGTACTTCATTCAAATTCACATTCTACATTTGCCACTCACAACAAAGTCTCCACTGGGGAAGCCTAAGTCAGGTTGAGTAGCTGCTTTGTGAACATTTCTATTCAGTTCGCAAGCACAATTCAGAGTTTCTCGTGATTTGCCACTTTAATTTCCTGCCCACTTCCACATTGATCTCTCTATCCTTGGATTCATACATTGTCCCAATGAAGCGGTGTTAAGTTGAAAACAGCACCTTGTCTTTCAACTAGATACTTAGTAATCTTCTGGGCTCAGAACTCAGTAATTTATGGACACAATGTCTGCTTCTATTTTGTTTTCAGAAAGCAGCTGTTAGGATCTCCTTTTACGCTTCCTCCAGAACCATATGTTGTTTAATTACTTGTCACAGTACCATCAAATATTTTTGCACCTTTCCCACTTTTGATGAAAGGCCATTAACTTAAAAAAAAATTAACTTTGTTTCATTCTCTTGCTTGCCACAGATGCTGCCTGACTTGCCCAGGATTTCCAATATTTTGTGTTTCTAGTCCAGATTGAAAGCATGTGTAGGATTTTGCTTTGTATAACCTCCTTGCCTGCATGCAAAGTTACTTCAGTATAATGTACTATCTAGACCAACAGCAAGTTCAATTAATAGGTAGTGCTTCTGCCTCTGAATTTGAAGGTGTAGTAATCTTAAGTCGCACACCAAGACATGCTAACCATGGAAGCAGAATTCACAAGTTTCTGAAAGCTGGTCAGTTTTGTTAAAAAAGAACTCTTTAGGGAATAACAGTACAACAAAACTTGCAGGGGAATAACAGCCCCAAGTCAGCTGATTAATGAGTCAACTGATTCAGCAACTTGGATATTCTCATCACTGGGCTGCAGAGTATTTAATTACATGCCACATAGCAAAGCAAACCAAACCAAACCCCAACCCAACCCCCAATGCCAGAGGAACAATAGCTGATAGCATATCCACCACAAGCTGAATATGTAATCTGAATGACAACATATTCCTCTTTCCAGACCCATCTCTCAATTAGCAGACATGCAAGTAATTGCATTTCCTAGGAATGTTCAAATCTGGGATTAATACTCAGGTTGAAAGAATGAGAAATCACCAGAGGACTAGAGAATAGAGACTATCTTTATCAAATGACACTTCTATATAGACCTGGTAACCTTCTCTGATTTATTAGATAACAAAATTTCCCCAAATGAGCACATTAGCCTCCAGAGGATAACAACCAAGGTATATAGTACTCTATATTAAACATATTACTGTTATCAGAAGTACAACACCACTTTAAGCATCCCACAGCTGATCAATTAGCCATGTGTGAATAATAGAAATCCTTATGTTTCTTTTTTTGACAGTGATGTATGAAACTATAAAATCATCCTATGCTATTCACTAATCTATTAATTTGGTGAGAAACAGGTAAACATGCCCAAAATTGGCTGAGCAATATAGCATAACCCTCAGAGTAAAGAAAATTCAATAATGCTTCTGAGATTTGGCAAAATAAACAATAAAGAACATGAAGTGCAGTCTCTATTGTATAAATCATCAAATCATTTTTGCTTTTTATGAAAGAACTTTAAAATCAAATTTCTTGCATTTCCTTCCAAGCTTCTTCCCACTGCCCTCCCCACCCCCTTCCCCCCCTCCTCTCCCCAATATCCCCAAACCCCCAGATACATTCCCCTGAAACTGGAAGAGATGCAAAACCTGCCAGTACACCAAACCCCTCACATCCATCCAGGACCCCAAACAGTCCTTCCAGGTGAGACAGAGCTTCACCTGCCTCTCTTCCAAGGTTACTGCATCAGGTGCTCCTGATGTGGTCTTCTCTACATCCGGCAGACAAAACAAACTTCGAGAATGGTTCACCAAGCATCTCAGCCAGGCCCGCAGGAGCTGACCGGACTCCCAGTCACCGCCCATTTTAATTCCCCTTCCCACTCCTTTTCTGACATGACCATCCTGGTCCTCCTCCATTGCCATAACAAACCAAACTGCAAATTGGAGGAACATCACCTCATTTTGCACTTGGGCAGCCTACAACCTGGAGCATTCAACACTGGAGTTCTCCAATTTCAAATAACCTCCCTTCCCATCCAGACTGTCTTCCAGCCTCTCTCCCTCCCTTCCACGCCTCCCAGCCACCAACCAGATTTATTCCTCCTACTGACCAACGAGGTCGTACCCTCTGTCTGACTTCACCTATCCCACTTCACCACAATATAATAATATTTCCATAGTTCAGTTCTTCCATAACACGATGGTTGCATTCTTGTGCAATCCCATGTTATAGAAACATTGCCCTTTAGAAACAGCACTTAAGTGTTGCGCTGTAATCATGTTACAGCCAACACATTTTGAAAGTTCACGCTTTTGAAACAGTGTCCCCAATTCGTCAAACGAATTTGCATTGGCAATTCGTGCATTATAACACAATGACCTGTCTATGTTTCTTATGCCTTATATAGCCATCAATATTTCATATTACTACAAATAGTTCCAAAGTCAATTGCTAAATTGAAACCATTTTCATAGTGCATGACCAAACTGCTACCTGTTGTCATTCTGAGGAGCATAATACATCACGTGTTACATGATAATCATTAACTTAATTACGGACTCATTTATAAAATGAAACAGCCCAAAAAATGAATTAAACAATGTGGATGAAACGCAAGCACAGTGCGATACATAAATTATTAACTTTACTTAATTCACATACTCTATTATTTAATAGCATCCGTCTATGACTGTGGTGAGCAGTGAGAAATTTTAAAAAGGTACCACTGTATAACAGTTGCTGAATAGAAGTGACAGGAACTGTAGCCAATACCTAAATATATACTTCTGGCACAGTTAACGTGTTCAGATCTGAATACTGCTGACATTTCCAGGTCTGATGTGGAACTTACTCAAACTGTGATCTAGAATAATTCAAATAATGGCACATTATACCCCAAACACGAATTCAAATCCTAAAAATTAACATAATACGTAAATGACTTACATAGAATTTGCACCATTCAGTCCAAAAAGTCTATGCCAGCATTTCAATCCCACACAAATCTCCTCCTAATTCTCTTCATCTAATACCAATAAACCTGGTACTCCTTTCTTCCTCACGCACTAACAGCTGCTGCTTAAATGTATCTATGCCATTCACCTCCAAATTCTCCTTGTGGTAGCAAGTTACATATTCTAACCAAAGTATGTTCTCCTGAATTTCCTAAAGGAAATATTCGAGACCACCTTAGCTTTATGACCCTTAGACAAATGGAAACATTTTCTCAACAACTGCTATAAAATAGTGCCATAAGTTCTAAGAGTCTTCACAGAAGCATAATCAGGCAGAAAAAGAACATTCAGCAAAAGATGAACCAAATGCTCAGAGAGAGAAAAGTATTGAGAAGTTCAAAGGAAGAGAGAGGGAGATAAAAAAATTTCAGAGCCGGCATTAGAGAATGTGAATAGTGAAGTTACAACCTCCAGTGGCAAGATAAAGAAAATGGACATTAGCAGAGAATGGAATTCAGAATTGAGAAATTGGAGGGCTGAGAAAGGTTCAAGATCATTCAGTTGTAATAATGGAAAGAACTCCAAATGTTTTAAGAATGTGGGTCAATAATGTAATGAAAGTATAGTACTCCATAAATCTCTATTATTGTGTTTGGGCCATGAAAAATGCATTTTAATTATTATTCCAATAATACAACCGTTTGTACAGGAGCCTCAGGCCTTCGTGAACTTTTAACATCATCAGTCAAATGTCCTAAATCTTTGTGACAGATGTTACAAAAGAGAGTGGATCTGTGTCCTGCGCACCACCTATCACAACTCGCCACTCCCCACACATACACAAACAATAAAAATTTTTGGAAAGACAATAATGTTGCACTTTAGAACAAAAATAGTGGCCACAGAAACACCTATAAACTAATCATTTAAAGCAAACATGCAATTTGATTATTTCATCCCATTTTTCTTTCCAATTTTACTAAATTATTTACTATATAATTTACTAATTTCACAAAGCATTAATTCACTGGACTTTTCACAAGTATTTACACTAAAGCAGTGCAATCTCACTTTTACATGCAGGAGAAAGTGAGGACTACAGATGCTGGAAAGTCAGAGTCGAAAAGTGTGGCACGGGAAAAGCACAGCATGTCAGGCAGCATTGGCCTTTTCATGCATTACCCTTCGTCAGGAATGGGGGAGGAAGGCTGAGAGATAAATAAGAGGGTAGGGATGGGATTGGGTGGGGAAGATAGCTGGGAAAGCGATAGATGGATGCAGGTGGGGGGTAATTGTGAGAGGGGAAGATGGAGAGGATTGATGGGAAGGAAGATGGACAGATAGCTCAGGTCAGTTGTCGGGTAGCTGGAGGAAGAATGCATCTTCTTCTGCTTCATGGCATCAACATCAACTTCACCAGTTTCCAAGTCTCCCCTCCCGCCAGATCCAACCCTCCAAATCAGCACTGCCCTCTTGACCTGTCCTACCTGTCCATCTTCCTCCCCACCAACCTAACAAAATTACCCCCCACCTGCATCCACCTTTTTGTATTCCCAGCCACCTTCTGCCCAGCCACACCCCTACCCTCCGCCACCTTACCCCCCTTTTCGTGATGAAGGGCTTATGCTCAAAACATGAACTCTCCCACTCCTTGGATGCTGCCTGACCTGCTATGCTTTTCCAACGCCACACTTTTCAACTCACTTTTACATGAAGCCAAAAATGCAGTCTCTCTCTACTTTTATACAGAATCCTATGCCAGAGAATCAACATGCGAGCAACTTTTATTGTTGATGTGTGTAAATGTTTTTGCTGTCTCTCATCTATAGATTTATAGACTCACCCATCAAAAGGTGAACAGCATTTTTACATGGAGGTAAACTACATGCCATTGTCGTGAGCTCAAACAAGCTGGTCTCTCCCTGCCAAATGCCACCCCAAAGTAAATTGGTTAGATTGCCAAGGACAGGCACATGAAAGACGTGCACAAAAAAACTAATAACTTTGACATAAAGCAACTGAGCTATTTAGATTAAAAGACAGAAATATGTGCAGTTAGACAGCACCACTCACAACCCTACAAAATGGTTTAGTACTTCTTCAGTGCAGTCATTGTTGTGATTAAACAAATGCAGCAAGTAATTTGTTAACAGCAAGCTCCAATGAACCACAGTGTGATAAAGATCAGATAATCGTTTGTTGTGATGTTGATTGAATAATAAGTATTTGTCAAGACACAAGTGTGCTCCCTTAGAATCAGGACAAAATTGACTACAACGCCACACAAAACTGGTACAGCAACCTCGACCAGACATGCCAGATCATCGACATGGACACTACCATCAAACGTGGGAACACCACCCACTGCGTACACAGCAGATACTCATGCGACTCAGCCAATGTTGTCTACCCTGAGGCACAGTATATTCGTGAGACCATGCAGATGCTACGGCAACGGATGAATGGATACCACGCAACAATTTCCAGAGAGGAATGTTCCCTCCCAGTTAGGGAACACTTCGCCAGTCAAGGACATTCAACCTCTAATCTTCGGGGAAGCATTCTCCAAGGTGGCTTTGACATACAAGAGAAAGTGAGGACTGTAGATTCAATTCCCATACTGTTCACCATGAAGGCCCTGCCTTCTCAAACTCGCCACTTGCCGGAGGTGTGGTGACCTTCAGGTTAAATTGACCACCAGCTGGCTTTCATGAGAAAGCAGCTGTATGGCTTTCTGGGATTATGGCTACTACTAATGAGAATGTTCGCCTATATTTCTTTTTGAGTCTTTGGAATGCAACTTGAACCAACAGCTTTCTGTCTCAGAGCCAAATTGCTACTACTCAGCCTCAGCCGACACATACTAATGCAATATGGCTAAATTAAGGAGACTAGAACAACTAGTCTCCAACAACTGAGCCGACAATGTTAAATTATTAAAAGTCCATTTTGTTAATGAAGACCGTGTGGAAAAATATTGCTACTTAAAAGCTATTGCAATGTTAGATTTCTAACTTTATATGATGAAAAGTCACCTATCAATATCCAAAGTTAGCGCTACCAAGAGCTATAGAATCAGATTGGTTATTATATTGTGGTCAGACTCTTAGATCTACATAAAATTACTGCTGAGGAGAAAGTGAGGTCTGCAGATGCTGGAGATTAGAGCTGAAAATGTGTTGCTGGAGCAGCGCAGCAGGTCAGGCAGCATCCAGGGAACAGGAGAATCGACGTTTCGGGCATAAGCCCTTCTTCAGGAACGAGGAAAGTGTGTCCAGCAGGCTAAGATAAAAGGTAGGGAGGAGGGACTTGGGGGAGGGGCGTTGGAAATGCGCATTTCCAACGCCCCTCCCCCAAGTCCCTCCTCCCTACCTTTTATCTTAGCCTGCTGGACACACTTTCCTCGTTCCTGAAGAAGGGCTTATGCCCGAAACGTCGATTCTCCTGTTCCCTGGATGCTGCCTGACCTGCTGCGCTGCTCCAGCAACACATTTTCAGTGCAGATAAAATTACTGCTGCTCTATGTTTACCATTGAAAGTTACAACTAGTCTTCCAATACAAAAACAGAAGTTGCTGGATTTCAGCTGGACTGGCAGCATCTGTGAAGAGAATTTAGAGTTAATATTTCAAGGAGTGTGACTCTTCCGCAGAACCTGTCTTTCAGTACTCCTGTAATGAATGGTTCTAATTATGCTGTAAGTTAATCACGTTCCGTTGAAGACCAAGATTACTGGTTGGCCTAGACGATTAAATTAATTGGAAAAAGCATTCAATCTGATGCAGTTAAGGTTTCCTACTAAAAAAGTGAATATTTTCTAATCCTTGTAGCCTTTTGTCTTCATAAATCATTTTACTTTTTATCCACATTTGGAGATGTCAACATCCCTATTAGGAGGACTTGGTGGAAAAAATTCATCTCCACCCTGAACTAACACTGCTCTGTACTTTTAACTAGTGGAAATACTGACTGATTAAATACTCCTGTTTGTTGCAACATTGAAATATCTTGCTTATATTGGAAAAACAGCCCCACTAGAATGTGAGGGGTGCTAAAGGTGGCCAAGTACTTGTGTTCATTAGACAGGTTGATATTTGAATATTAGCAGAAGGGCAAAGGGGCATAAACCGCACAAGGTGGGATGTCATGACAAAGATAGTTCTTAGGAGGACTTTCCACTTAATGGCACAGGGATACAAGGGAAAACTATTTTGGATACCACACTGGTGGATGTGGTTTCAGTTGCTTAGGAGCCATACCAAAATTCATTACAACGCACATTCTCAACTTTGTACTTCCATAGTTACTTACAAGTTAAAAGTTTCTAATCTTCTACTTTATCAGATGTTGCTCTCAGTCAGGTTCATAAATAATGTTATATAAAATGCAAAGTTAAAACTACCACCACTACAATCCACCACACAATTGTGCAATCACCCCAAATAGTGAACACAATTTGGATAAAAAAAACCAAGAGACAGAGGAATTTTGATGAGAAAAAATAATTATGGGATATGACTTCTCCCCTAAACACCACTGTAGCTTCTGACGCAGTCAATCATACTATCTTCCAAGCCAATGCCTCTCTATTAACGGTCAACTCTCTTGGACTCCCTCAGGACAGCCCTCCCTTACTTGGTCGCTGCTGCCTATCCAGTAACAAATGTGCTTCCAAAAATTGCTTTTCCTTCCATCCCTAAATTGATACCTGGAAAGTGATCCCAGGATTTTAACTTTATCCTCTCTGCCATTCCTCATTGTACATTATGCACTCTTTTTGCCCTTCCACACTAGCAGATGCACCTTCAGTTGCTTAGTTGCCGTACTGAAATTCACTCAATGTTTATCTCCCTTTGTTTAATATCCTCCTCATAATAGCTGCTTTAGATAATTCTGATCAGTCCCTTTATTTCTTTCTCAAGCTCTGTCCTTTGTGATTACACCAATTTGGGTATACAATTCCACATTAAAGCAAGTTAAACACTAGTTGTTGGAAAATAGAAATAGATTAAAAAACACTGATTTTTGCTGGCTTGTAAGCCAGAAATTTGGCAATTTTAAACAAGCAGCATTACTCCTTTGAGCAGGGATAACATAAAAAATACACTGAGTTGTACCTTTGCAGGCAGGCACACAAAACTCTATACTGCATTTTTTTGGCCAACAGCATTCTTTGCTGCGAAGAGTCACCTTTATTTATATTCTATAGTGTACAGTAATCTTTTACCTTCTTGTGATTCTGTAACAGTGCCTGAAAGCTGTCAGTTATCAATGACCTTACAGTACAGCTGTATCCTTTAATACAATACTGTATAACAGGAATAAATTTATCCCATTACTGAGTACAGGTGGTTATGCAGCTACTCTCCAGATTTAGCCTTGTGCATTCCTCAGGGGAACAATGTAGGTCAAAGCCCTGGATGCCAGTTCCTGCATTACAATGCTACACAATGCTACTTCACATCCAAAACAGCAAAGGAAACCTCCTTCTTTACTAAAAGGGTTTGATTCAAAGAAGCCACATCAATTTTTTTTCAACTTGTTAGGAGAAATTGGTAGAGATTATTCACTGGTTACAAAAATAACAATCTGCAAACAGAGCTTATGGAGATGGCAAAGTTTGTATTTATTTTAACAAATCCAACCTCAAGATCAAGGCAGGCAGGCAAACTGGCAAGGATTATTCAACACCTACACAAATAAAAGACAGGGCCAAGTTTCAACTTAAACCAATGAAGGAAGGATTCTTTAAATCTCAAATATCGTTGTCTTTAGTTTTCCCTATCCTTAGTAAACTTCCATCTACATCAGATAGAGAACATGCAGCAATGGGATATGATAGGTAGCTTCGCCACTCATATAGTAAGGAAAACTAATATCCCTAAGTTCACAAATCTCAGCATGGACTGCCATCTGTTCTGCCAGCAGGTGTAAGAATGTCAAGAGTTATGACATAAGCAAATGTTTGAAGCACGATCCTTCGGAGGAGGGAATGTTAATGATTTTTGCACCATTGGATTATAGACATTTTATCAAACTCTTCAATATATCCTATTACATTGACTTAGACATTTATCAAAGCACTCACAAGCATACTTTCAAACTGTCTGTGCATCATGACTAAGACTTTCAAATAATTAGTAACTTTTGCAATTAATATCTTAATTATTTTTGGAGATCAAGTTCCAATTTAAAAAGGAGCATTTAAACTGCAATCAAATTAAAAGACAACCATTTAAACAACTGAAGTTACAATCTCAAAAGGAGGAGGCAATTTAAACCAGTCAAAGTGCCACTCTGCCAAATTCACTCCCTTCCCAGCTTCTAAGCATAACATGATGGCAATTCAGCTTAAGCGAAACCTTCACTGCCACTAGGTACGGGAGTTAGTGGGTGGGGTGGACATTCAGGTGGGCAGACCTTTGCAGAGACCAGGGGCCATCCTCATCCGAAGTAGCCAACCATATTTTAAAAAAACTTCACACGACAAGCAACATCGACATGAAATTCATGACCTGTCATGGCGTCACAAGCTGAAACAATCAATAATTTCAACAGCAATTGGATGTGCATGGATGGGAGAAAGATGTGCAGGGACAGAGCAGGGAAATGGGACTAACTGAAGTTCTTTTGAGAGAGTAGGACTACTCCTGTGATCTAATAACTGAAAATTTGAGGACTAATCTTCGGCAAACCAACAGGCTTGCAGTGAGCTACAACTGACAGATCAAGACTGGAGGAAGAAAGGATGGACCCAAAGGCAGCTACAAAACAAAGAACTGCTGCTTAAATCAACCTGGCAGAGAGCTGAAGCCCTGGGTACTGGGAAGAATAAAACCACCTCTTCAGACACACATAGCTATATTGACTGACCTACTGTGCAGTTCCCATTTTAAACTGGTGCATAACAAGAACAAACTAGATGTAACAGAAGCAACAAAATAAGCGCTTATTTCAGGCTTACAAGTAGGCAAGAACAATGAAAATTACAACAGCCACTGACAATCTATTACTGAACATCTCCACTGCATTTTCTTAGCAGTTATGAAATAATCAGAGGTCACGCAAAGACAAAACTGGAGGACTGGGCATTGTCATTAATGAAAAATTGATTGCCAATGTTCGGATTTTATTAACCTGTCTATGTAGGCTGCATAACGGATGCTATTTCAAAAACATCTCAGAAGGATCCCTAAAGAATATCTCTTGCATAGTCTGCTGAGACAAGGCATTGAGATACCTAGGAGAGGAAAGAAAGATTTAAAGACACCTTTGATTCTCCAACTTGACATTAAATATCAGTTCTGTTAAAACAAAAGCTATTTTTTTCTCTTTCTCAGACTTCAGCAGCTGCAGAAATTCTTCATGGTAGCTGCATGGATGAAAGATATGAATTTTCTGATCATACCATTACATATTGTGTCACAATCAGAAAACGCAGGCTATGACAATCTTTGCCAGGAAGTGAATCATTTTCCACTCTGTAACCTGGTGACTCCATCAAATAGCCCTTAGTCAGTGGCATACATTGCAGTGCAGAATCACATTTCTATTCCTCAAATTGTCCAATCTTCCTGGACTCCTCAGATAAGCTTACAGGATATGTGCTGTGGATCTCTAATTCAGATTTCATGAACTCTTCGAACACCTTTTGAACTTTCAAAATTAAAGATATTCATCCATAACCTAAGAATGAAGGGTTAGGTATTCAGTAAAATTAGCAAATGAGTTGCATCTCTCAATGCAGTAACCACATTTGAAGTTTTAATGTACATTTTATTCACAAAAACATGAACAGTTAAACTTTCTTCACATTATACACAAAAAGTACAAGAAACAAAAAAAAGTTAGAAGAGAAAGATCAGCAATATGAATCCAGAATTGAGAAAAGCAATTACAATATTACATATGTCAGGTGCACAATGATAAATTGCATCCATAACCAAATAAACATAGACACAGGAATTGTATCAATTAAATATACAATTAAAACCAAAATTTTAAATTGAGATTAATTACAATTACTCTTGAAAATACGTTGGACAACCCAAATGATCGTGAATGCTGATCACTGAACACAGGCTAAGACTGAACTTTGATTTAGCTGAAGGGGTTAAATTTCTTGAACAAATTCCGGGATTACTGTATTGCAATTTCAGTATACCATGAGCGTACTTGCATCATCCAAATATTATAACTGTGACAAATACACATTTGGCAAGAAGCCACCCACTGCAGAGGTCACATTTGTGGCTCAGTACTTAATTCAATCTTGTTTCATCCACTTTGAAATTTGCTTTTTAGATAGGAAATGGGCAACCTGCACCCATATCTCTATCAAGACCACTCAAACTGACCTATAGAAAATTTACAAGAGCAGCAAGGATGATAGTACGTTTGCAGAGGACACGAAAATTGGAGGTATAGTGGACAGCGAAGTAGTACAACAGGATCTTGATCAGATGGGCCAATGGGCTGAGAAGTGGCAGATGGAGTTTAATTCAGATAAATGCGAGGGGCTGCATCTTGGGAAAGCAAATCTTAGGAGGACTTATACACTTAATGGTAAAGTCATAGGGAGTGCTGCTGAACAAAGAGACCTTGGAGTGCAAGTTCATAGCTCTTTGCAAGTGGAGTCACAGGTAGATAGTAGAGTGAAGGCGACTTTTGGTATGCTTTCCTTTACCGGTCAGAGCACTGAGTGTCAGAGTTGGGAGGTCATGTCGCAGCTGTAAAGGACATTGGTTAGGCTACTGTTGGAATATTGCGTACAATTCTACTAAAGATGTTGTGAAACTTGAAAGGGTTCAGAAAAGATTTAGGAGGATGTTGGCAGGGTTGGAGGGCATGAGATATAGGACGAGGCTGAATAAATTGGGGCTGTTTTCCCTGAAGCGTCAGAGGCTGAGGGGTGACCTTATAGAGGTTTATAAAATCATGAGGGGCATGGATAAGATAAATAGACAAGGTCTTTTGCCTGGAGTGGAGGAGCCCAGAGCTGGAGGGCATAGGTTTAGGATGAGGGGAGAAATTTAAAAAGGATCCAAGGGGCAACTTTTTCCACACAAAGAATGGAACGAACTGCCAGAGGAAGAGGAGGAGGCTGGTACAATTACAACATTTAAAAGGCATCTGGATGGATATATGAAAAGGCAGGGTTTACAGGAATATGGGCCAAGTGCTGGCACATGGGACTTGGTGAATTTAGGATATCTGATCGGCATGGACGAGTTGGACCGAAGGGTCTCTTTCCATGCAATACATCTCTCTGATAGCGAGGGCAGAGATGTTGAATTAACTGGATGGCTCCACCAACAGTAAGTTCATGGACAACTGGTCTCCTATGCTGTCATTCCATGATTCTATAACCACGGAATTAAATCAACTTTTATTTTATTAAATCCAATATTGAGATTTACAATTGCCCATAACAATCCAGTAAAAAACAATATACTTAGAGCTTCAAAATAAATTAGTTTCTAGCCATGCATGTTAGCCAGTTTTCAGAAATGAAAAACAAGCCATCGCTCAATAAACTTGCTCTAATGAAAAGCATAGTTAAATTCACAGCAAGAGTGGCAGAAAATACCACAGGCAGTAGATTGTCACTGTCGGCACAGACAGCCACTGCTGGCATTAGGTTAAAAATACATAAAATGCAGATTATATAATGAATTTCATACTCCCCACCCAAGGAGATAAGGAAGTCTATAAACTAAATGAGCTGGCAGTGACGGCAATAAATTGTTCAGTACAAAAGCAAACTACAGCAGATGCTGGAAATCCGAAATGAAAACAGAAAATGCTGGAAAATTCAGCAGATCTGTTGATATTTTTTGAAGGGGACAACATATTTCAGATCAATGATCTTTTAACAGAACTGGACAAGTTAAATTTAGCAGGTTTTAACAGGGAAAAGAAAGTGGCAAGGGGGGGGGGGGTGGGGAAACAGAACAAAAGGGAAGGTTTGCAATAAGATGGAACCCAAACATGATTAAATAACAAAGGGCTGATGTTGCAAAGCAGTCCAGAGGTGGTGGTTTTGGGCAAATAAACAAACAAAAGTTGAGACGAGAGGATCAGTAAATGAAAAAAAAACCTAAGTCTTTACCAACATCTGCTGTACAATAAAAAGGAAATAGAGTGGATGACCTGAATGTGCTGGATTTTTTAACTGTAAGAGGAGACTCTGGTCCTAGAGCTGACACCAGGGTAGAACAAGAACAGAGAGTTAGAGAGAGGATGGGGCAGTAGAGTAAAATAATAGGCAATCCAAAGATTGGAGTTTCACGTTTGTGACAGAGGCATTCCGCAAAGTAGTCACTCAAACTGCTTTTAGGGCCCTAATATTGAAGGACCATGTCATGAGAAGCAAATGCAATGTGGTAAATTGTAAGCAGCACAAGTAAATTGCTGACTCACTTGAAAGAAGCAAATGAGGCCTTGAACAGCAGGAAGCACAGACATAAAATGGCAGAATATTGCCTCTGCTGCATGACAAGGTGTTGAGGAATGGATTAGGATATTACGGAACAACAGTACGATAAGAATACTGAAAGGTATGTGGAGAAGAATCACATTAGGTGGTGCATCATGTTGGAGTGAATGGAGTTTGTTGATCTGTTGAATATGGGTGCTAAGGTGGGAAATGAAGGTCAGGGAAACTCTGTCTTCGTTCTGGGAAGAGTGAATAGTGTCAGAGCAGTTGTGCATGATTTAAAAAAAAAAAGAGGAGAAAAACAGTTAAGGAATCAGTCAACCAAGGTGGAAGGAAATAGTCCATTGAATGAAGACGACATATCAGAATTCCTGGTTTGGCGCTAGTTTCAACAGAATAGATAATGACAATGACAGCAAAAGAGTGTTATTCAAAATAGTCCATATGGAAGTCAGATGGCTGGTAATGTAGGCAAGATAGTAATACGAGCCAGTATACCCAGGGCAGAGATCAGTTGACAGCCTATCCCAGAAAAGGAGTTTGCAAAATCGGGCAGAGAAGATTTAGATGTGGACTATATGAAGGTGAGGGAAGGATATAAATTGGAGGTAATATGAATGAAATTTTTCAGTTCAGGGTAAGAGCAAAACAAGGCAATTGTACAGTTATCACTGTGCCAGAAGTGATAGGAGAGAAAACTTAAATAGGATTGAAATTAAGAACATTTCACATATTCCATGAAAAGACTAGCATATCTTGGATCTATGCAGGCTCCCATCGTAACAGCTTTTGGTGTTTTAAAGAAAGTCATTGGACTCTAGAGAGAAGTTGTTAAAACAACCAGGCACAATTAAGTGTTAGGTGATTGGTCTCCTTTCCTGAAATGAATCTTCATAATTCATATATTTGAATAAATCATTTTCTACTCCCTCCCTCAGAATCTGTGGCCTCACCCTCTCAAGGAGCGTACTTCAACCACTACCCAAAACAGTCAGCGTTATTTGTCCAAAAACATTTCTTCACCACAGTGGCAAAAGATCAGCTTTGAAAATCTAAGACTTCATATCCCACTAAACATGACGTGCTGTTATCACTATTAAATGTTAAGAACATGACACAGCACAGTCCAGAGTTGAGTTCAACCTCAATGATGCCAGAGGTACCAAAGCAGAGACAAAAAAAACTACATCCCCTGCCCCTGATTATAAGCCAGTGACTGCGACTTCATGTACCAATAAACATCGGGATACATGATGCTCTGCTACGATGGTCAGTTCTCAGTTCACTAACAATTATGTATATGCTCTATAAGCGACAGGATTCTGCATGATAGACTAATTAGTAAAGATAAATCACATGAGATTCAGGGTGAGTTTGCCAATTGGATGTGAAATTGGTTTGACAGTAAGAGACTGTGATGGTGGTGGATCATTTTCTGGACTGGAGGCCTATCACCAGCAGGGATCGATACTGGATCCACATTTGTCATTTATATCAAAGATATGGATGAGAAAATGAGAGGCACAGTTGCCAATGATACCAAAATTGGGGATATTGTGGACCAGTGAAGGTGGTTATCTAAAGATTACAAAGATCAAGTGAGTCAAAGGGCTGAGGAATGGCAGATGAAGTTTAATTTATAGAGATGCGAGGTTTTGGTAAAACAAATAAGGGCAGGACTTATGTAATTAATGGTATGGCCCTGGGTAGTGTTGTAGAACAGAGACATATAAGGGTTCAAGGACATAATTCTTTGAAGTTTTGTCACAGGTAGACTGGGTGGTTAAGAAGGCATTTAGCACACTTGCCTTCATTGCTCAGACCTTTGAATACAGGAGTTGGGACATCATGGTGAGGTTGTACAGGAAGTTGGTGACACCCCTTCTGGAGTACTGCGAGTTGTTCTGGTTGGCATTATTAAATTGAATAGAGTTCAGAAAACATTTACCAGGATCTTGCCAGGAATCAAAGGTTTGTGCTATAAAAGTACACCAGATCAGATGAGACTTTCCTCATGGGAGCATAGGAGGTTGAGGGGTGACCTTCTAAAGGTTTATAAAATGGGAGGCACAGATAATATGAATAGCAAGGGTCTTTTCCCTAGAGTAGGGCAGTTCAAAACTAGGAGGGGCATAGTTTTAAGGTGACAGGAGAAAGTTTTAAAAAGGACAGGAGGGGCTTTTTTTTTAAAACAGGAAGTGGCTCGTTTATACAATGAGCTACCAGGGGAAGTGGTGAATGCAGATCCAGTTACAACATTTAAAACACATTTGGAAAGGTACATGAATAGGAATGGTTTGGAAGGATATGGGCCAAAAGTAGGCAAATTGGACTAGTTTAGTTTGAGAATGTGGTCAGCATGATCTAGTTGGATAGAAAGGTCTTTTTCCATGCTGAGTGACTCTACAAGACACAAAAGGTGGTTTGGAGCATTTCTTGGGAAGAAGCAGAATCAAATAGGTAAAAACAGGGTCTAAAGATTAAATGATGCATTTTACTGCACTCACAAACCTGCATATCATGAAAATAAACAACTAGACATTAAAAGAACGCCCCTCAGTCACGCCTTAATTCTTCATAACTGCTCAGTAGAGGCATAAAATCTTAGTAGACCTCACACCCAGATATCATTAAGTTCAAACATCATTAATAATAATACAACAATGGAAAGGCCAAGAGATAATTTTGGTCCATGTAGCTAACAAAGTTTAAAAGAACAGACAGTTCAGACATGACAGTTATGCATAATTTTTTTTAAAAATGTTCAGTTCCTTAAAAAGTGAAAGTGATAGCCTCAACCACCTTCCTGAATAGTCCACTTCAAAATTCAACTGCTGAAAGCAGCAATATCTGATTAGTTGATCTTTCTATTCATCTTTTTGCCCAAGTTTCATCTAGTCAATCTTGGGGCCATGGCTAAACACATTTGCAGGGTTAATACATTCAAGGATTTAAAACACTTCAATAAAGCATTACCTTGATTTTCTCAGGTTTTAAGTAACTCAAATAATAAAAACAAAAGGTCAGGAGGTTTGGCAGCATCTGTGAAGAGAGAAACAAAGTTAACATTTAAAGTCCAATATGGCTCAGGACTTTAAAGTTTGGCAATCCTGGAGCTTGTTCACTTTGTTTTTATTTCAGATCTCCAGTATCCACAGTACTTTCCTTAATAAACTAATTCCACTTCTGCTGTCTGCCCGTGTAGCTCAGGTAGCTAATGCCAGAGTCACATCGCAATAATTTTCACTAGAACAGGCATGTGGTAGCCCAGATAGTGACAACCAATGTGCTATGCAGACTCAGAGCAGTATATAGAAATCCACACTATTTCACATGCTATACCACACTTTTGTTCATTTTAGTTAACATTGCAAAGGTGTCCTTCCTTCAATCCATTCTCCTACAGGAGACTAAAATGCAGGGTAATGCCCAACATTATATGAGTTATTATTGCAATCCTGGAAGGATAGAAAATAATGAAAAAGAGACACAGAGAGACTTCAGGTGAGGCGTTGAGGCCAGTTAATAAGGGAGACTATCTCAGTGTTCCAGAGTTGCACTTTAACTTGACACCTGCTAAGATTAGCTCTTTTAGTGGAGGCTGTAAAGATCATAATTCAGGCTCTCTTGATTCTAATGTCACTTTCTTAAGACCCTCACTAAGACAGTGATGGGAGAAATTGTTATTACATACAATTAAGCAGCTTGAGGTTATATGTAGTCTTTAGAATAACACAAGCCATTATTTTTAAAATATAAAAATAACTTCAGGACATTAATTAAGTGTTAATTCATCATCTTTTTGCTGTAATTACAATTACAAGATGACATTTATGCTTTCAAAAAAAAAAGCAAACGGGTTAGGATATGAGAAGCGACACGGAAACTATCAAGCGAGGTAGGCCCTAAAAACTAGCTCAGCAGGTTAGTACTTATTAGCATTGTTCTGTATAGCTCTGTATAGCATCCCATATGCCAATTATTTCAACAAGTGGAGTATCAAAATAGGGATTTTTGCTGAAACTATACAAAGCACTAGGTAGACCACAACTGGAATCTTGTGAACAGCATGGTCCCCTTATCTACGATACTGGCATTGCAGGCAGTCCAGGCAAGGTTCACTAGATTGATAGAAACAAAAACAAAAATTGATAGAGAAACTCAGCACATCTGGCAGCATGTGGAGAACAAAAAAAAAGTTAACATTTCAAGTCCAGTGACCGTTCTTAGAAGCTGATAATGGTGAGAGTGAGCAGACAGAGTCAGAGATGTACAGCACGGTAACAAATCCTTAGGTCCAACTCGTCCATGCTGACCAGATATCCTAAATTAATTGAGTCCTGGTTGGTCCATATCTTTCCAAATCCTTCCTATTAATATACCCATCCAGATGCCTTTCAAATGTTGTAATTGTACCAGTCTCCTTCACCTCCTCTGGCAGCTCATCCCATACACGCACCACATTCTGCTTGAAAAAAATTGCCCCTTAAATCTCTCGTAAATTCTTCCACTCTCACCTTAAACCTGTGCCCTCTCGTTGTGGACACCCCCTACTCTGGGGAAGATGGAAGGGGAGCCCAGAAGAGAAATAGAAATAAAGAGCAGGCAGACAAGATTGATTAGGGAAGAGGAGAAGTTGGATAGTCAATGATACGGACTATGAGTGGATGAAAATGGCTGAAAGCATGACAGAACCTGGTGCGTGGGGGTGGATAATTATCATGAAAGTTGATGTTCTGGCTCTAATATTATTAAACTCTATATTGAGTCCTAAAGGCCGCAATCTCTTCAAGTGGATGAGATGTTCTTCTTCTAGTTTGAACTAAGCCTCATTGGAGCACTGCAGCAGGCCTGAGACAGAAACATTAGCCTGGAAACAGCAATACTTTGAATTGGCAGGCAACTCTCAGGGTAATTTTTACAGACAGAATGTGAATGTTCCATAAAGCAGTCAGTCAGTCTGCATTGTATCTCCTCAGCGTAGAGGGCATTGTGAGCTATGAATACAGGCGATTTAAACGAGTGAAGTGCAGGTAGATCAGTACTTCACATAGAAGGCATTCTGGCACCTTGGTTAGTGAGGAGGAATTAAACAGGCATGTAATCACCTTCTGTGATTACATGGGACAGCCGTCTGGAGGGGTTGGGAATGGACCAGGATGTCCCAGAGGGAAAAGTTCTTGTCAGAAGGACCATTAGGCTCGAAACATTGACTCTACTTTCCCTCCACAGATGCTGCCAGACCTGCTGAGTTTCCAATTTCTGTTTTTGTTTATTTCAGTTCTCCAGCTGTTTTATTTCACTAAGTTGATCCTGGGTATGGACAGGTTCAGAGTTTGGGCCTGTACTCACTGGAGTTTAGAAACATAGAAGATTCTTCAAGGATCTTGACAGGGTCAAGGTTGTTTCTCGTGGTGGAGGAGCTTAGGACCAGAGGGCATAATCTCAGAAAGAGGGGTCACACACTTAAGACAGAGTTGAGGAGAATTTCTTTTCAGGGCATAGTGAATCTGTGGAATTGTTTACCACAAAAAGCTGTAGAGGCTAGGTTGTTAAGTATATTCAAGGCTGAGACAGACAGATTTTTAATCAGTAAGGGAGTCAAGAGTTATGGGGCAGAGACAGGAAAGTACAGTCGATGATTATATGCTTAGCCGTGATCAGATTGATGGACTGAATAGCCAACTTCTACTCCTGTGTCTTATGGTCTGGCCACCTAGCCAACCAACCTAATTATCCCCCACCTGTATTCCACACCTTTTATTCCTCCAAAAACATGCAACCTAACAATTGTCTCAGCATCCACAGATATTTGGAGAGAAAGTTATAGAAAATATCACTAGTCTGTGTGTGCAAAAATGCTTCCTGCTTTTATTCCTAAATATAGTTTGTCTGTATTAACTGCAAGCACTCTGATTCATCAACAAACTAAAAACCCAGTCATGTGACAGCCAACTGAAATGCTATTTAAGATCCAAAATATTCTATCATATTGGTCTCTGCTGATTATAGCAAGTATACAAAATTGATAATTGTTGCACATGGATAATTTAGGGGAACTTCAAACTTATTCAATTAGGGTGATAAGTGCCTCTGAAATTAGATAAGGACAATGCTGAAACACAATCTATTTTAAGCACATAAACCAGGAAATCCCACGCAACATCAAAGGCCAAATCCTCTCAAATCAGATAAACAAGACAAAAATGCAGAAAAGTCAAGGACGCAAAGGTCCTGCTGACAACAAACATGGGTACAGGTATTCAGAATAGCTGCAGCTTTTCTACCAACAGCCACATTGAAAAGTTGGCAATAGGATCTTAAAATTTACATTCTGATGTTCGTGTTTCTCATGGCTTCACAACACCTTAATTTTAAGCTCCCTCAATTCTACAACCCTCCAAGAGCTCTGTATCCTTCCAAATTCACAAGCACCCCACACTCACTTGGTGCCATCATTGCTGACCTCATCAGCCACCTCTATCCCAGGAGCTCCCATCCTAAAATACTGCACTCTTCTTTATCCTCTACTCCCCTTAATACTACTTAGAACCTGCTATGTTGAACAAATCTTGAATCACTTACACCAAATTCTCCCTCCTTTGCCTTGTGACTGAAGTGCCTTGGGATGCTTTCTATGTTAAAGATGATACATAATTTCTTTGTGTTTAGTTGTCACAGCTTACTATTAGTCGTCACAGCTTACTATTTTTGTATCAAGAATTAAGTACACTTAGTTATTGCTCAGACCTTTGATTTTTAATTTCCAAATTTATAGTCAGTGGTGAACTCATGGCAGTTTCGCACAAACAACTCTCAGATGTTTAATGTACTTTTGTGCTACAAACAGTCTTCAATAAAAAAAATCAACAGAACGCAATGGCCTGCAGGGATCCAGGACCATTGTGAACAGGACAACCAGGTTGAAAAAAAAGGCCTTACAGAGACCTACAACAGTGCGAACCAGGATTATAATGTTAAATTCAACGTAAAATCATGCAAATCAATAAAAAAGTACAGGGAACAAAGAAGTGGAATAACGGGTAATAGAAGAAACAAACTCAAAGAAATTTTACATTTTCTTTAACTTCACAGAATTCCTATCATGTGGAAACAAGCCATTCAGTTCAAGAAGTCCACACCGACTCTCCAAACAGCATCCCACCCACACTCACCCCCCTAACCTATCCCTGTAACCTTACATTTCCAATGGCTAATCCTGCTAACCTAGTTAAAAATCACACAACACCAGGTTATAGTCCAACAGGTTTAACTGGAAGCACACTAGCTTTCGGAGCGACGCCTGATGAAGGAGCGTCGCTCCGAAAGCTAGTGTGCTTCCAATTAAACCTGTTGGACTATAAACTGGTGTTGTGTGATTTTTAACTTTGTACACCCCAATCCAACACCGACATCTCCAAATCATGCCTCATAACCTACACATCCTTGGACACTATAGGCAATTTAGCATGGCCAATCCACTTAACCTGCACATCTTTGGACTGTGGGAGGAAACCGAAGCACCTGGAGGAAACCCACGCAGTTGCAGGGGAAATGTGCAAACTCCACACAGACAGTTGTCGAAGACTGGAACTGAACCCAGGTCCTGGTGCGAACAGGCAGCGGTGCTAACCACTAAGCCACCATAGAACCTTCAACAAAATCTTCAATAAATTAAAATCAGAAAGTTTTACAAATATGGGATCTCAATCTTTGTTTTCAAAGTCAGGGAAGATTTTGTCGGTAATTAAGACTTAGCATGCTGCTTAATAAAAAGTCACAATATTCTGAAAGGACAAATCTATTTATATCGAAAAGTGTGGCACTGGAAAAGCACAGCAAGTCAGACAGCATCCGAGGAGCAGGAGAATCAATTTTTCAGGCACACTTTTTAACTCTGATCTCCAGCATCTGTGGTCCTCACTTTCTCCAACCTTGGCAGCAGTTCAGTGGGTAACCAGTAGTAAAGTGTACCAACCTCACATACTACTTAGGTTTTTATACCAAATCTCTCACTGAAATTCATTTCAAAGTGAAGCTTGTAGTGGAGTGATCAAAATCGGACAGTGCACATTTGACACCAGAATCCTTGGCCTTTATGGAAAGGCCAGACCAACACCAGAACATTAATAACTTTTGATAGTTTCTCAGCTGATTATTGAACAGTGGAAAAAAAAACACTATTACTTCTGGCCGTTTGTGGAATGTCAGCAAGTTAATGCAAGTTTTGTATGCATGATAATAAGTGATCACGTTTGAAAACACCAATCAGTAACATGGAACCGAGCTCCAAGAAAACTAGAGTAACGGTTGTTAGAAAGACCACCACAACTCAGTGTGACCACCTCATTTGGCAGAACCAATGTAAAATGTGAGATAAACTTTGCGTAACTTGATTAGCTCTTTACAGAAGCTAAATGTGGCTTTAAAATTTTACAAAATTGAAATTAAAAGATGAACAAAATAAATCTGAATGAGAATGAGTCTATTTCCTTAAATGTAAGCAAAACCAAAAGAACTGCAGATGCTGTAAATCAAACAAAAATAGAAATTGTTGGAAAAGCTCAGCAGGTCTGGCAGCACTTGTGCAGAGAAATCAGAGTTAACGTTTCGGGTCTGGAGACCCTTCCTCAGAACTGATGGCAGCACGGAAAATGTCGGTTTTTATGCAAAAGACAGGGTGGGGAGAAGGGGTAAGGAGTAAACAATAGGTGGGGATGGAACCCAAACAGACAGAAGAACAGTTGGACAGACAAAGAATTAGATAACAATCTGGCCAGGAGTGTGAATAGCTGTTAATGGAGACTCTTCGTGGCTAACAATGTGTTGTATGTAATAGCAGACAATTATACACAACCCACTGTTACAAACTAACAGTCTCCATTAACAGCTATTCACTCTCCTGGCCAGATCATTATCCACTTCATTGTCTGTCCAAGTGTTCTGCTCTTTCTGTGGGCTCTATTCCCACCCCTGGGTTATTCCTTACCCCCTCCCCCTCTCCTATCTTTTGCATAAAAACCAAAATTTTCCTAGCTACCATCAGTTCTGAGGAAGGGTCACCAGACCTGAAACATTAACTTTGATTTCTCTTCACAGACGCTGCCAAACCTGCTGAGCTTTTCTAACAATTTCTGTTTTTGCTTAAATGTTGTCTGATAAACATTTTTGTATTGCTGTGAAACCTGGACTCTAGGCAACCAAATGATCAAAGACAGGACAACTTTGCAAAGTCAGCAAACTAGAAAAATTCTTAGAATATCTTGGAAAAGAGAGGATAAATAACAAGAATATTTTAGAATGAATTAAATCCAGAAGTGACATAAAAGATATCATCAAGAACCAAACACAGTTATTCTGGCGAGCTGATAAGATACAACAACATACAGCTGATAAGATATAACAATACATTGACAGGTGGTGGAATTTAAATTCATGCTTTGAGGGCTCTTGTGGTACAGTGGTAGCATTCCTACCTCCAAGCCAGAAGGCCCGGGTTCAAGTCCCACTTGCCCATAACATCATAACATGCTTGTTTGAAAACAAATCTACAACAGCAAACATAGAACATTGCTTAAAAGTTACATCAATGGTAAAAGGAATTAAGGAATAAAAGTCTTTTCAGGACAAGCAACATCAAGAAATGGACAAACATGAACTATTAGGGAGCAGTGAAGACAGCTCACAGTAGAAACGACTGATGTAACAAAGCATCTGAATTTCATTAAGAGGAAGGAACCAGCATAGGGAGCGGTGTCACAGTCATGGGGAATACAACCAATTTACTGGCAAGCAACGAATACTTTCTGAATTCATCCTGAATCCAACATGAAGTGAACAAAGTAGGTTTTATATCTTTAAAACCTGTCTACAGCACTCTCATGCGCAAAACAAAAATCACATGCCACAGGATAACAACAGTAAACAACAGCTGATATTCAAACTGTGCTAGGGAGGAAAGAGCAAAACTACAAAATACACCCAACAAATATTTTAATTGATTAGACACAAATTGGTGAGAGATAAACAGCTGAGTGTTTCTGGAGCCAAATCTGGTAACATAGGCGAGAAGACAGGCTCATCCATTTTCCTGTTATTCCACCAAGATCACCATTAACAAATTGAATTGGACATGGGAGCAGCTACACATTCAATTTTAGGATAAAGTATAGAAACACAAATGTAAATCTCTTGTTCCTGACTGGTAAAGTTAGTTTTAAGGTGGACTACCTTGACCATATCAGGATTCAATTTAATGAAAATAACACATACGCAAAGGTGACTAGATAAAGTAAACAAAAAACACGTTGCACAAATATCACAAACAAAGTTACTAAATATTCCTGTAGAATTCCTTAAGTATCAATCAGATTGTTTTCCTTTAATGGCTTTTGCCATCACAAACTAAATATTTGTCATACATCTCTAACTATTTTCGAGAAGGCATCTTCTTGAACTAGTGGTTCATATGGTGTAGGAGCACCCACAGTTCCATTACGAAGAGAGTTGCAGTGAAGGAACGTCTGCATATTTCCAAGACAGGTTTGTACTCAGCTTGTTAGGGAACCTGCAGGTTTTGGCACATCCTGCGCTTTTACTTCTACGTGATAACGACAGACTTGGAAAACACTGTCAAAAGTGCATTGGTGAGTTGCCATAGTGAATATTGTACACAGACACTGTGCTTCAGTGGTGGAGGGAGTGAATATTTAATTTAGTAGGAGTACAAATTAAGTGTGCTGCTTTGGCCTGGATGGTATCGAGCTTCTTGAATATTGTTGGAGCTACAGCCCTTCAGGCACATGGAAAGTATGCCATTACATTCCTGTCTTCTGCATCAGAGATGGAAGACAGATTTAAGATAACGAAGCCATGACATAAACTGTTCAGGTCAGAATTCCCAACTTTTGACCTGCTCTTGTAGCCACAATACTTATATGCAAAATTCCATTCAGTTTCTGCTCAATGGCAATCCCCAGGATGTTGCTAGTGGGGGATTTAGCAAAAGTAAGGTCAGTGGATTTCAAAGAGAAAAGGTTCAGTTTTTTTCTCATTTGAAATTATCATCGTCTGGCACTGGTGTAGCTTTAATGTTAATTGTCACTTATAAACCAAAGCCTGAATTTCTCCGGGTCTTGGTGCATCTGGACAGGGACTATTGCAGTCTGGGTCATTGCAAATAGTGCTGAATATTCTGCAATCATTAGTGAATATTCCTATTCCTATTTTTGACTTTATGACAGATGGAACATCTTTGATGAAGTAACTGAAAATGATTGGACATGGACATTACCCTGAGGAACTATCGGGAAGGAGATGGCATAGTAGTATTGGCAACCCAGATTCCCAAGCTAGTGTTCTGGAGATATAGGCTGAAATCCCATCATGGAAGATTTGAGAAAATTTGATGGTTACTATAGTGCACTGGTAGTGTCCCTATTTCTGAGCCAGGAGACCCAGGTCAAGTCCCACCCGCTTTATAGCTACGTAATAACATTGCAAACCTGTTCAGAGATATCTACCCTGAGGAACTCGAAGTGTTATTCTGGGACTAAGATGAATGGCATCCAATAACTAGAACTATATTCCTTTGCAGTCAGCGGGATTCCAACCTATGGATTTTTTTTTTTCCCCTCGACTCACATCGACTTAATGTTTGACAGAATTCTTGATGCCACATTTGATCAAATGTTGCCTTGATGACAAGGATGGTTGCCCTCACTTCCACTCCTGAAGAGAGCTGTAATGTCATAAACCCTTGAATATTTTAAATGTAGTTTAAGTGGAGTCTAAGATGTACTCCAAAAAGAAATGGATTTCATCTATTCGTCACACTCCTTCCAAAACAGATTTGCTCAAATACTAATAAAGATTACTGAAAAACTAAGAGCTGCGGCTTAAACTACCATGACATCCAAGCACGAGAAACACCAATCTAAATAGCTTGTTTAAAACAGCAAATATTTGTCCTTTTAATTTAAACTCCTTTGAATGAACAGCAACCACAGAATTCATATTTTCCCACAGCTGCCATTGCCAACTCTATGTTTGGCCAGGAAAGCAGCCCATGTTTACAACTGCAAAAGTTTGAGTGAGAATCACAGCTGGAATTTGAAATTGCAGAGACAGCATTGCAAAAAGTGAAAACTAGAATAAAAATGCATAAAATTTATAAAGGCTGTTACACCCAACAGTTGAATTAGAAGAGTTATTCCCTCAGGCTGCTAAAGAGTCAGGAAATTAAACCATTCTGATTGCCCTCTCTTTTCATTTATCCTTCCCAAATTCAGCCTTAAAAAATCCTTTATGACTGATGATACCAATATATTTTGCAATCAGATCCACCATGAACACACATTGTTGTCACCATACTATTCCACACTTCAAAAACATTCCAATTTAAAACATGCTCTGAAACTACACATCACCGAACAATTTCTGCCTCTCATGATATTGTCAACCAACAACCAACAAATCAGCCAGATATACAACAAGCTTGGTCCACCTGAATAAAAACAAACACTATGGTCACCTTGGCACACAGCAAATACCATCGCTACAATTATTATTTCTGAAGCCCAAGAAGCTTCCAGTCACCATCACATGTGGAGGACATGAAAAATAATGTTAAGCTGAAAGCCACTTTTGACTTTTGTCTGCTTACAATATGCTTGACCATACCTGTCCTGTAATGAAAACAGAAATTGGTAGAGAAACTTAGCAGGCCTGGCAGCAACTATGGGAAGAAAGCAGAGTTAATGTTTTGAGTCTGGGGACTCATCAAAGCTGTTAGTAGCCTGTCTTATAATTGTCTTGGAAGTGTTTGTTTTGTACCATTTGTAACAGAATTCCGTTTTACCATTTGAATTTAAAGACTATATGGGCTTCAGTAAGGCATTCGACAAGGTTCCCCACAGGAGACATGGAATACAGGGAGAACTAGCCATTTGGATACAGAACTGGCTCAAAGGTAGAAGGCAGAGGGTGGTGGAGGAGGGTTGTTTTTCAGACTGGAGGCCTGTGACCAGTGGAGTGCCACAAGGATCAGTGCTGAGTCCACTACTTTTCACCATTTATATAAATGATGTGGATGTGAACATAACTGGTATAGTTAGTAAGTTTGCAGATGACACCAAAATTGGAGGTATAGTGGACAGTGAAGAAGGTTACCTTGGATTACAACGGGATCTTGATTAGGTGAGCCAATGGGCTGACAAGTGGCAGATGGAGTTTAATTTAGATAAATGCGAGGTGCTGCATTTTGGGAAAGCAAATCTTAGCAGGACTTGTACATTTAATGGTAACGTCTTCGTGTGTTGCTTAACAAAGAGACTTGGAGTATAGGTTCATAGTTCCTTGAAAGTGGAGTCGCACGTAGATAGGATAGTGAAGGTGGTGTTTGGTATGCTTTCCTTTATTGGTCAGAGTATTGAGTACAGGAGTTGGGAGGTCATGTTGCAGCTATACAGGACATTGGTTAGGCCACTTTTGGAATATTGCATGTAAATCTGGTCTCCTTCCGATCTGAAGGATGTTGTGAAACTTGAAAGGGTTCAGAAAAAATTAACAAGGACCTCGCATTTATAAGAATGTTGCCAGTGTTGAGCTATATGGAGAGGTTGAATACGCTGGTGCTGTTTTCCCAGGAGTATCAGAGACTGTGGGGGTGACCTTATAGAGGTTTATAAAATCATGAGGGCAAGGATAGGATAAATAGACAAAGTCTTTTCCCTGGGGTTGGGGAATGCAGAACTAGAGGGTATAGGTTTAGAGTGAGAGGGGAAAGATAAAAAGAGAGACCTAAGGGGCAACTTTTTCACGCAGAGGGTGATACATGTATGGAAGTGATGGAGGCTAGTACAATTGCAACATTTAAAAGACATCTGGATGGGTATATGAATAGGAAGGGTTTGGAGGGGTTTGGGCCAGGTGCTGACAGGTAGGACTGGATTGGGTTGGGATATCTGGTCAGCATGGACAAGTTGAACCGAAGGGTCTGTTTCCGTGCTGTACATCACTATGACTACTTATAACTCTATGTTTAGAAGGTATTTTTGCTGTAGCAATTAACCATTTTCAGAACTTTCTCCTGTATTTTGTCTTTGCAATACCCATTGTATCATTAAAAGCTTGGTCCAGTTGGCAACACACCCCAGTTCTAAGTCAGAAGATTGCAGGGTTCAAGTCCCATTTCAGGAATTAAACATAAAAATCAAGGCAAACATTCCAGTGAGCAGTCTCACAGATGAGATGTTAAACTCATGCTCTGCCCTCTTAAAAGACAAAAGAACCCAACACACTATTTCAAAGAAGAGCCCCAGTTAACCCCAGTGACCTGGCAAATTTTACCTCAACCAACATCATTGTCATTATCACATTCCTGTTTGAGACATTTGTGAACAAATTGGCTGCACACTTCCTATGTTACAAAAGTGATGATAACAATAACACTACGTTATTGTTTTGAAAGCACTTTGGGGACTGCACTGGATGCAAATGGCACAGAGTAAATGGAAACCTCTCTCTTCAAAATCCATTGAATCAATACTATCATTTATCAAGGACGGAGGGTAGATCTCAGGTATTTCCACAAGTAAATCATTCATTCTTACAATCAGCATAAAAAAAACACCACCCAGTTAAAGGTGTCACCCATGAAGAAGCAACGCACTAGGCGGTTTTCTGAAGAGGTGACTATGAAGTCCGATGAAGGCAGAGCAGTAGTTGGTGTCTATATGGACTTCAGCAAAGTGTTCAACAAGGTTCTGCATGGTAGACTGGTTATTAAGGTTAGGTAACATGGGATCCGGGATATAAAATTAGTTCGAAGATGGGAGGTAGAGGGTGGTAGTTGAGAATTGCTTTTTGAACTGGCGGTCCATGATCAGCAGTGTACCACAAGGTTCAGAGTTGGGCCCACTACTTGTCATCACTTATGTAAATGATTTGGATGTGAATATAGGAGGCAAAGTTAGAAGTTTGCAGATGACTTGAAAATAAGTGATATAGCGGAGAGTGAAGATTACCTCAGAGTTCAACAGGACCACAAATGGGCACAACAAATTGAGTTAATTTTAGATGAATGTGAGGTGTTGCATTTCTGTAAGGCAAATAAGGGCAGAACTTCTACAGTTAATGGCAGGGCCTTGGGGAGTGTTGCCAAACAGAGACTAGAGGTGCAGATTCATAGTACCTTGAAAGTGCAGTCACAATGGACAGAGTGGTGAAGGTGGCGTTTGACACTCTTGCCTTCATTGGTCAAAAGGTTGAGTATAGGAGTTGGGGCGTCATGTTTAGATTAGATTAGATTACTTAGTGTGGAAACAGGCCCTTTGGCCCAACAAGTCCACACCGACCCGCCGAAGCGCAACCCACCCATTCCCCTACATTTACCCCTTTACCTAACACTACGGTCAATTTAGTATGGCCAATTCACCTAACCTGCACATCTTTGGACTGTGGGAGGAAACCGGAGCACCCGGAGGAAACCCACGCAGACATGGGGAGAATGTGCAAACTCCACACAGTCAGTCGCCTGAGTCGGGAATTGAACCCGGGTCTCTGGCACTGTGAGGCAGCAGTGCTAACCACTGAGCCACCGTACTGCCCCTATGTTGCGGCTGTACAGGACACTGGTGAGGCCACTTACAGTTCTGGTCGTCTATCTATAGGAAGCATGTTGTTAAACGTGAGAGGGTGGAGAAAACATTTACAAGGGTGTTGCCGGAACTGGAGGGTTTGAGCTATAGAGAGACGCTGATTAGGTTGGGGCATTTTTCCCTTTGGAGCATTAGAGGCGGAGGGTTGACCTTGTAGAGGGTTATAAAATCATGAGGAGTATCAATGGGTGAATAGGGGGGAAAAAGAGTCCAAAACTATATGTTTATGGTGAGAGGAGTAAGATTATAAAGGGACATGAGAAGCAACATTTTTCACACATTGGGTAGTGTGTGTATGGAACAAGCTGCCAGAAGTAGTAGTGGGGTTAAAAAGGCATTTGGATGGGTTTAGAGGGATATGGGATGGAAATGTGTTGCTGGAGAAGCGCAGCAGGTCAGGCAGCATCTAGGGAACAGGAGAATCGACGTTTCGGGCATTAGCCCTTCTTCAGGAATGAGGAAAGTTTGTCCAGCAGGCTAAGATAAAAGATAGGGAGGAGGGACTTGGGGGAGGGGCGTCGGAAATGTGATAGGTGGAAAAAGGACAAGGTGAGGGTGATAGGACAGATTGGGGTGGGGGCGGAGAGGTCGGGAAGAAGATTGCAGGTTAGGGAGGCGGTGCTGAATTTGATGGATTTGACTGAGACAGGCTGGGGGGAGGGGAAATGAGGAAACTGGTGAAATCCGAGTTCATCCCTTGTGGTTGGAGGGTTCCGAGCCGGAAGATGAGGCGTTCTTCCTCCAACCGTCGTTTCGCTGTGGTCTGACGATGGAGGAGTCCAAAGACCTGCATATCCTTGATGGAGTGGGAGGGGGAATTGAAATGTTGAGCTACAGGGTGGTTGGGTTGGTTGGTTCGGGAGTCCCAGAGGTGTTCTCTGAAACGCTCCGCAAGTAGGCGGCCTGTCTCCCCAATATAGAGGAGGCCACATCGGGTACAGAGGATGCAATAGATGATATGTGTGGAGGTACAGGTGAATCTGTGGACATCCAGTCCCTGTACACCTCCATCCCCCATCACGAAGGACTCAAAGCCCTCCGCTTCTTCCTTTCCCGCCGTACCGACCAGTACCCTTCCACTGACACCCTCCTTCGACTGACTGAACTGGTCCTCACCCTGAACAACTTCTCTTTCCAATCCTCCCACTTCCTCCAAACGAAAGGAGTAGCCATGGGCACCCGCATGGGCCCCAGCTATGCCTGCCTCTTCGTAGGATATGTGGAACAATCCATCTTCCGCAACTACACTGGCCCCACCCCCCACCTTTTCCTCCGCTACATCGATGACTGTATCGGCGCCGCCTTGTGCTCCCACGAGGAGGTGGAACAGTTCATCCACTTCACCAACACCTTCCACCCCGACCTCAAATTCACCTGGACAGTCTCAGATTCCTCCCTCCCCTTCCTCGACCTTTCTATTTCCATCTCAGACGACCGAATCAACACGGACATCTACTACAAACCGACCGACTCCCACAGCTACCTGGACTACACCGCCTCCCATCCTGCCCCCTGCAAAAACGCCATCCCATTCTCCCAATTCCTTCGACTCCGCCGCATCTGCTCCTAGGAGGACCAGTTCCAAAAACGCACATCCCAGATGGCCTCCTTCTTCAAGGACCGCAATTTCCCCCCCGACATGATCGACGATGCCCTCCACCGCATCTCTTCCACTTCCCGATCCTCCGCCCTTGAACCCCGCCCCTCCAACCGCCACCAGGACAGAACCCCACTGGTCCTCACCTACCACCCCACTAACCTCCATGTACAGCGCATCATCCGCCGTCATTTCCGCCACCTCCAAACGGACCCCACCACCAAGGATATATTTCCCTCCCCTCCCCTATCAGCATTCCGTAAAGACCACTCCCTCCGTGACTCCCTCGTCAGATCCACACCCCCCACCAACCCAACCTCCACTCCCGGCACCTTCCCCTGCAACCGCAGGAGGTGCAAGACTTGCGCCCACACCTCCCCTCTCACCTCCCTCCAAGGCCCCAAAGGAAACTTCCATATCCGCCACAGATTCACCTGTACCTCCACACATATCATCTATTGCATCCTCTGTACCCGATGTGGCCTCCTCTATATTGGGGAGACAGGCCGCCTACTTGCGGAGCGTTTCAGAGAACACCTCTGGGACACCCGGACCAACCAACCCAACCACCCTGTAGCTCAACATTTCAATTCCCCCTCCCACTCCATCAAGGATATGCAGGTCTTTGGACTCCTCCATCGTCAGACCACAGTGAAACGACGGTTGGAGGAAGAACGCCTCATCTTCCGGCTCGGAACCCTCCAACCACAAGGGATGAACTCGGATTTCACCAGTTTCCTCATTTCCCCTCCCCCCAGCCTGTCTCAGTCAAATCCATCAAATTCAGCACCGCCTCCCTAACCTGCAATCTTCTTCCTGACCTCTCCGCCCCCACCCCAATCTGTCCTATCACCCTCACCTTGTCCTTTTTCCACCTATCACATTTCCGACCCCCTCCCCCAAGTCCCTCCTCCCTATTTTTTTATCTTAGCCTGCTGGACAAACTTTCCTCATTCCTGAAGAAGGGCTAATGCCCGAAACGTCGATTCTCCTGTTCCCTAGATGCTGCCTGACCTGCTGCGCTTCTCCAGCAACACATTTCCATCTCTGATCTCCAGCATCTGCAGACCTTATTTTCTCTTTAGAGGGATATGGACCAAATGCTGGCAAATGGGACTAGGTCAGATGGGTTGTCTGGTCAGAGCAAGCGAGTTGAAGCAAAGGGTCTGTTTCCATGCTTATGACTCTATGACTCTAAGTGTGTCATGCTTGGGAATGCTAGAAGAGGGTCAGGTTTGAGTAATGATTCAGTCAATTTCCTGCAAACAATCAGGTGCTGGATCCACTTAAACATAAAAGGTGAGAGAGGCCAAAAAGAATAATCAAAAGCTGACCAACAAATTGGATTCTGGCAAGGACACCTATCTCCAAAAGAAAGTTGCCCATACATTCTTGAATCTTGCTGTAGAATCTGATGACGTTGGAAATCTATGCAACAGTAGATATTTGCACTTCTGCCAAGAACATGGAGCAAATCAGAAGTACGACAAATATCAACTCCGGTCAACTGAACGACTTGCACGCCTAAACCAACATTTATCCAATCTCTGGTTCTAATCATTTCCAGTAATAAAGTTACCATTTATAAACCAAGCCTGATTTTACAAGGTAAAGTTGAAGAACCATGAAAGCAACGATTAACTTCAAAATGTATTCGGTTCAAAATCAAGTGATTTTATGTTTGGAAAGATGCAAAGATCAATACAATCGTACTTTCAGGAATCCAACTTCTGTACATGTCAGACAACACGAGAAAAATGAAGTTACAGCATCATGAATATAAGCACTAGCATTGGTAGGTCATAACACTGACTGTACACTGGTAGGTCATAACAGGACACTAAGCAACAGAATGCACAGCAAGTTCCTGAATTTAGTTACAGCCAACTCAAAAATCATCAGGCAGAGACAAGTCACTTCCTGAAGATAGCTAATTCCAATATGTCATGTGCCTAAATGGCAACTAAATTCAGAGCGATAAGCCAGAATTTTGGATTTTATTCTGAGAGTAGCTTGCAACATTGAATAAAATTGGAATGATTAAGCTCACTCAATCATGGGATTAAGCCGTCAATGGGAAGGCCAGCACTTACTGTCCATGCCTAATTTTCCTTAAGAATGTTGTTGCAAGCTGCCTCTTGAACCACTTCAGTTCGTCATTTTCTTCACAAATTTTTCAACAGTGAAAGGATATTGAATTGAACAATAAGAACCACGATTTGGAGATGCCGGTGTTGGATTGGGGTGTACAAAGTTAAAAATCACACAACACCAGGTTATAGTCCAACAGGTTTAATTGGAAGCACACTAGCTTTCAGAGCGATGCTCCTTCATTAGGTGATAGTAAGAACCACAACCTCTTCATTATTTTATGATGAACCATCAGTTAATTAGAAAGCAAACCACCTTTAATACAATACATAAATATTTTCAGCAAGTAGGAAATGTGCAAAAGAATACATAATAAGATTATATAGATTAGATTATGTAATCTTGGAGTCCTGCCACTTGCAAACTTCGACATCCACTTTCTTGATCAATGAGCTTTAGCAGCCCGTTTCTCTTTCCCTTCCAAATCCTCAACATTAACACTAAGACTAACATTAAGAACAATGGTCCTATGCAGATCATAGCTACTTTCAGGCAATAGCTGTTGCTAACAGCAGCTGAAGAAACTAACTTTGGGGCTGTTCCACCATCAAACACTTGAGACTTTGCACGGTCTGGCAACACATCACATC
This sequence comes from Chiloscyllium plagiosum, assembly GCF_037043375.1. NCBI lineage: Eukaryota > Metazoa > Chordata > Chondrichthyes > Orectolobiformes > Hemiscylliidae > Chiloscyllium > Chiloscyllium plagiosum. Next base: position 26,369,211 of record NW_028270145.1, read on the forward strand.
TGCTAATGCATTTACCGAACAGCCAAGATCACAGGCCATGTACAAGTACTGGTTCCGACTGCTGCATATTCTCAAGTTAATCAATGAACCGCAGATTATTTCACAATTACAAATGCTCGAGAAGAAACATAGTTAAAAAATTCCAAAGTTCTGTTTACCCAAGTACGTCTAATGTTTTGGTCTCAATATAATTCAGTTGTTGTGTTCCCAAAGGTTCAAGGAATCCAATGAATTCTGTGATTCCTCAAAGAACAAAATCTCATCCTCTTTCAATGATTTGCTGTCCACGCAGCATTTTCTAGCAGGTTGGTCAAGTGATTACTTCTGGATCATTGCCAATATTGCTCTACGGCCAAGTATCAATCTGGCCAGCTTGCTCAATAACATTTCCCTCCTTTCCTCAAGGAAGTGCACAGTCTCCAGCTGGGGAACTGAAAGAAAACTAGATGGAAGACAATATCAAACGTTACTCCAATCTGTTCTAAATCAAACAAACCATTTTACAACTAGTTGTCCTTGCTTTCCAGCTAAAATTGATTACAACAGGTTACCACAGCAGGTATCCTTCTGTAAAGAATGTGGCAATTTGAACTTCTTACTCTATTTACCATATCAATTAATGCCCGAAATTTTGACAAATTAAACCCCCTACAGAGAGTTGTCAAAGGAAATTGGTTGATCGTCTACACAAATGAGTATAATTTCCACTGTACACGAATTATCAGGTGTTATTTACTGACCTTCATGAGTAATGTTCTCAACCTCTAAAACTAGAATTGGCACTCTAATCAACTTTTGGAATCACGGCTGGGGTTTTAGCACTTCAGACTTTAAATCCAACAAATGCTGGTTATGGATGGGGTCAAGGAAACAATATTATGCCTTTAACATAATAAACTGTACAAAGACACTTCACGGAAGCACAATAAAACTAACAGCAGCAGTAACCGGAGATCTGAAACGAAAACAGGAAGTGCTATAAAAACTCAGCAGGTCTAGTTGTATCTGTGGAGAGAAAAGCAGAATTATCATTATCATCGAGCCCAGTGGCCTTTCTTCAGAACTTTTGATTTCTCCATCAAAGCTCAAAGTAGTAGGTTTCCAGAAACATCTTAAAAAGGAGGAAAGGAAGGTAGAAAGACAAGCTATGGAGAGCAGGCAGTAGAGTGGAGTTGAGGCAGAGATGAGATCAGCCATGATTGTTTCAAACGGTGAAGCAGGCTCAAAGGGCTGAATTGTCTTCTCCTGCTCCTAGTTCTAATGTTCTAAGTGAAGGACAAAGGCAAAGAAGCTCAAGAGAAGAAATTTTAGAGTTTTGGGCCTAGGCGAATGAAGGCAGAGAAATATAAAACATTTTAGGACATAACTGGCAAGATCAACATTTGTTGCTCATCCCTAATTGAGCTCAAATTGAGGGGCTTACTCAACCATTTGAGAAAAAATTTAAAAGTCAACCACATTGCTGCGGGTCTGGAGTCACATGTATGCCAGACCAGGTAAGATATGCAGATTCCCTTTGCCGAAGCGCATTAGTGAATTAAATAGATTTTCTTCACTACAATCGATGATGGCTTTATAGACCTTCCAAGTGACACAAGCTTTCAATTCCAGATTTATTGAGTTGATTATTTATGCCAGTAGCTGCTGTGATGGGATTTCGACCTGCATTCTAAAGTATGATCAGGTTCGCTGGTTTACTAGGTTAGCAACATGGACAACATACAACCATTTCCCCAGGTGGAGCGATTACACTTAGGGATGCTAACGATGTCAGAATGAGAGGAATACCAATAACTCAGAGGGGTACCTGGATGAGATTACAGAGATAGGGAACATTGGAATAAAAGGAGGTAAAGATATCAAGAGATCTGAAAACAATGGAAGCATTCATAAAGGCAGCAAGCTGGGATTAGTTATTAGGAAAGGTAAAGAAGCTCAAAGACAACAGATTAAAAGACAGGACTGGGGATCTAAGATGGTGGCAATCTGAGAAGATCACACTGCAGAGCTTTGCATCGCAGGAGCAGGACGGTCCTTTAACCTGCCCAACCCAGGTCATCAGGATTTCTTGGGGCATTGGAAAGATTGTGGAGCCCCAAGAAACATTTAAAAATTGACTTACTTTCAGCTGTCCAGAAATGCCGAAAAAGGGAGGAGGAGCATCTGAGGCCGGGTCTGCAGCTCAGCCTGCAGCAGCCTCTGAGCCAATTACTCTCCAGGACCTGGTGAACCAGCTCTTGAAATCTCGCGAGATGCTGGGGAAAGAGATTGAAGAGAAGCTGGCTCCATTCACTCTCATGCTGCAGAAGCATGAGCAGCAGCTGGGAGACCTGGAGAAGAGGACGGATGAGGTGGAGCACAGGGTCACAGTGGTGGAAGCTGATGCCAGTTCATTCAAGGAAGAGATCCAAGCCCTGAAGACGCAGGTTCATAATTTGCGTGACCAAGTGGATGATCTTGAAAACAGAGGCAGGAGAAAAAACATTTGGATCATCGGTCTGCCTGAGGGTAAGGAAGGTGAGCGGCCTGCGGAATTTGTTGAAGATTGGCTTCCGAAATTCCTTGACTTGGAGACTGGCATGAGAGGACTGAAGATAGAGAGGGCTCACCGGGTCACAGCGCAGAGGTCAGGTCTGGGTCAAAGCCCTCGTCCTTTCCTGGTGCGGTTCCATCATTACCGGGATAAGGAGAGAGTAATGGAAGCTTCCAGACTCCTGGGGAAGGATCCAAAGTTCCTAATTTACGAGGGGTCTAAGATCATGTTTTTTCAGGACTTTTCAGCGGCAGTGATCCAGAAACGAAAATCGTTTGATGGTGTCAAGATAAGACTGAAGGAGCTTGGGATTCAGTACTCCCCGAGATATCCGGCAGTGCTTCGGATCACCTTAGATGGATCCATGCATCTCTTTGACACATCGGAGAAGGCAAGAGACTTTGTGGACAAATTAACCTAATTTAAACAATTGTAGTACGTATAAATATTGTTGCTTGGGTATGCATTTATCATTCTGTAAAAGAAATGGAGGAAATCCGGTTGGAGCTTTGTTTTCCCCTTTTTTCCCCTCTATTGATAATAATTTGGTTCAAACTATGTCTGGCGGTGGTTAAGATGTACATTTTAAATTTCTAAGTTAGGACATACCAAAGGATGGGTGGGGTATTTATTCCCCTTTTTTTTATATAAAAGAATTTTTTTTATTCATATTGATATTCTATGGGGTGTTTATTCTTTTTAGCTTGTGCTTGCGATGCAGCTCTAACTGGGAGAATTGAAGGTGGTTGAGATGGTTAGATGCCTATTTATGGGCAGTTCGGGATGGGTAGTTGCCCCCTCTGGGCACGGGGTGAGTACCCCTACTCAGCACTATTGGCGCTTTATATGTTGGTTTGTTTTCTGGTATTTGTTGTTTTTTATTTTTGATAATTTTTATTGTTTGTTAAATGTAGTGGTTTTAATTTATGTAGTTTTTATATTTGGTGGACCATGCGACACTAAGGCCTAGCAATTTGTGGTTCGGGTTCCTCCTCTCTGGAATTTAAATGTAATTGCAGAAGATTATGGCTAATGATTTGATTAAATGGTGTACGTGGAATATCAAGGGAAGTCACTCACCAATTAAGAGGAAGAAGGTACTCTTGAGTCTTAGAAAGGAGAAGGTGGATATTGCTTTGTTACAGGAGACACATTTTGGATGACAAGGAGCATCTGAAATTACAGCAGGATGGCTTTGACCAAGTTTATTTTTAATCATTTAATACAAGCAGGGGAGTGGCTATATTGGTTAGGAAAAATCTCTCATTTAAATTGTTAGAATGTGTTAAAGACACATACGGGAGGTTTGTAATTCTTAAAGCCTTGATAAATGGGGAAGAATATGGCATTTTAAATGTTTATTATCCCCCAGCTCATCCTCTTAAATTCTTGGTAGATGCTTTTCCAAACTGATAAGTCTCAAGTCTCGACACATCATTATAGGGGGAGATTTTAACTGCCTCATGGACCCCACAGTAGACAGGTTGCCTAAAGGTCCCTCGATACCCTCTGCACAAACTAAACAGTTATTGGGTTTGTGTGGGGAATTAGGGTTGGTGGACGTCTGGAGGTGTCTCCACCCTACAGGTAGGGATTTCACGTTTTTCTCCAATCCGCATAGATGTCACACGAGGATCTGGTGGCATCCTGTAATTGGTAATATTGCCATCTCTGATCATGCTCCAGTGTACCTCATGGTTAAAATTAAGGATGTTACAGTGGATTCAAGGTACTGGCGAATGGACCCCTTTATTGTCACGGACAGTAAGTTTGTGGAGTATTTCTCTCGGGAATTTCTGGCATTCCTAGACATCAACATAGGCTCGGTTGATAGCTCATCTGTTCTCTGGGAAACTGCCAAAGCTTATGCCAGGGGGTTAGTTATTTCATATTCCACCAGTAGGAAGCGGCAGAAGGGTGAGCAGCAACGTTTCCTTGAAGCACGGTTGAAGACAGCCAGAAGGCCTATTTTGACAGACCCTCGTCGGTCAAACGACAGAGGATTACGGCACTGCGGTCTGCACTAAATTCCGTTCTCACGCAGACGGCAAAGAAGGAGCTGGCGTTTGCAAAGCAAAGGTTATACAAGCATGGTGACAAGCCAGGCAAATACTTAGCATACCTTGCCAGAAAGAGAAGTGCCCCACAAACCATTACAGCGATTAGGGAAGGGTCTGGGAATCTAACATGTGATCCTAAAAAGATTAATGTGGCATTCCAGAGATTCTACTCTAAGTTAAATCAGTCTGAGAATTGTGAGGAGGGGCAGGCCAAAATGAAATCCTTTATTAGAGATCGGAAGCTCCTGGGTGTGACTCCTAAACAACAGTCCTTTCTCAATGCCCCATTATCAGAGCAAGAAGTGCAGGAAGCTGTGAAGCAGCTTCAGAGTGGAAGGGCACCCGGTCCTGACAGACTTCTCAGTGAATTCTATAAGGAATTCACTGTCAGGCCTGATGCTGAATATGTTTAATGATTCATACAGTCATGATTGTCTCCCACCATCTCTGAGAGAGGCCAATATTTCACTTATCCTTGAAAAAAGGAAGAATCCAGAAGACTGTGCTTCGTACAGGCCCATCTCACTCTTAAATGTGGACTTTAAAATTCTCTCTAAGGCTCTCGCGTTAAGGCTGGAGACTGTGTTACCAGCTATCCTTAGTAGCCACACACGCAGACGACAAGCAATATGAATTCGACTGGGACAACACTACCATTATAGGGCAAGCCAAACAAAGAACAGCCAGGGAATTCCTAGAAGCATGGCACTCATCCACAAACTCCATCAACAAACACATCAACCTGGACCCAATATACCGGCCATTATAGCGGACAGCTGAAACTGACAACCGGAAGCGGCAGGGACAGGCCACTATAAATGCTGGAGGAAACACCACAGAAGCGCTTCACAGGAGGCTCCCAAGCACTGAGGATGTCACCTCGACAGGGGATGAAACGTTTGCAACAAAAATTTCCAGCTCGGCGAACAGAACCACAACAACGAGCACCCGAGCTACAAATCTTCACCCAAACGTTGAACTGTGTTACCCTCTATTATTAAAGAGGATCAGACAGGCTTTGCAGATCCTCCAATAACATTAGGAGGCTGCTTAACGTAATTCAAACATGCCAACAGCAATCAATACAGGGATTGGTGATTTCTTTAGATGCAGAGAAGGCATTTGGCCGAGTTGAGTGGCCGTACCTTTTCTATACTCTAGACCGGTTGGGTCTGGGCGAAGTTTTCATAAGATGGGTAAAGGTTCTCTACAGTGTACCTCTCGCGGCGGTCATTACCAACAGGGTACGATCAAGCAATTTTAATATTTCTAGGGCAGCCGGCAGGGCTGTCCCCTTTCACCATTACTTTTTACGTTGGTGATTGAACCGTTGGCGGAGGCCATTCATGGGGATCTCAATATATCAGCTCCAGAAGTGGGGTCAAAATTACATAAGATCTCGCTGTTTGCAGATGATATTCTAATTTTCTTGACAAATCCAGCAGTTTCAGTGCCTTGCCTGATACAATGCATTCACGCGTTTGGGGGGGGGGGGGGGGGGGGGGGGGGGGGGGAGAACCTTCCGGACATTAAAAATTACCAATCTAGCTCACTTTTGACCTACGTGAGTGATTGGGTTTGTGGGGACCCTCTTTCAATATGGCTACATATCAAAACCTCCCGGCAAGGTGCCCCCTTACCAGTTTGCTGTTTGTGGACAGGGTGAGGACAGTTAGGGAACATTGCCATGACCTGATAGTCATCGATACTGTTAAAGCATGGAGGGCAATTCAGCAGAAGGAAGGTAATATTGGCAAAACATCTTTGCTTACACCTTTAGTGGGTATGCCGGGTTTTCAACCGGGTATGATAGATTCAGGATTTAAACGTTGGGCAGCTAGGGGTATATCTTGCATGGGTGATTTATTTGAGGGAGATATAATGATGTCCTTTGATCAGTTAGTATGGAAGTACAAGTTACCTAATAGAATATTGGGTATCACATGTGCTTTTATTCTACGGAATCAATACCTCACAGTGATCACTTAGCCTGATTCACTTCATCATAACCCATTCAAAAAAAAATTAAAAATGAAGTCATTGAAGCTAAAGCATGGCTTGTGCAAGTCAGTTTGAGATGCTGATAATCCACTGCATTTTGATTTATGAGTACTGAATAACAGGGAAGCATGGCATACCCAATACTTGTTTTTTTCAAGTTAGGGATTTTATTCAAAAAAAGACCACACTTTTGACTGATCCCTACAAATCTGACATAGAAAGAGGGGTACTAAGGACTAAGAGTACACTCTGTCAGTACTCTATATCACCAATTGGGGGGTACCACCTCAGGTGAGTCTGATCGACTCTGCAAGATGTGGGAAAGAGAGCTGGGTGTTGAAGTTTCTTCAGAGGCATGGGAGGATATTTGGGAGAATGCATGGAAGATATCAATTTACAATAGGACCCATGCTTTACAGTTGAAGATTCTCCACAGGGTCCACTAAGCCCCAGACCGTTTGTCAAAATTTAAACCAGGGGTATCTTCAGCATGTCCCAAGTGCAAGGTCTGCACGGGCACTCTTACCCATTGTCTCTGGTCTTGTGACAGGCTTCAAACATATTGGAGCGCTGTGGCGGGTGCAATGGAGAGGATTTTAGGTGTAGGGGTGGAGAAGGACCCTATTTCTCTCCGTTTGAGCCTACCCATTGTATTTCCTGCAGGCGCGCATAAGAAAAAAACTTTTCAATATTCTTACATTCTGTGCAAGGAAAAGTATCTTGCTCGGTTGGATATCAGAAAACCCCCAGGCCTGTCGGGTTGGTGGAAGATTGTCATGGAGCATATTCTCCTGGATTTTCTCACAAATATGGTCCACCACAAAACTGAGAATTTTTACAAGACATGGCAACCCTTTTGGAAATACCTGGACACAGATTTATCTGCCACACTAACAAGGGCTTTTATATAGCCGTAACGATTGTGTTTCATGAATCCAATAACCAGGGAGGAGGAACTGTGAATGTATGAGTGTTTTGTTTGGCTGGGCTGAGTTATTACTATTTATTTGTTTGTTGTCAGGTATTTATTTATTTAGTTAAATAGGTAATTTCGGCTTTTTAAAAATTTTATACTTCTCTATATATGTTTATACATTCATATAGGAGGGTGGGTTGGGGATTTTTTTTTTATTATTTGGGTTTAGTTTTGTACTATTTTTGTACTGTTATGAATTGTATGGTTTTGTATTTGTTGTAATATTTAAAAATCTATTTTTTCTTAGTAAAAATATATTATAAAAGGACGGAAGAACTTCAATGAAATAATCAGCTATGATAATTCATAGTTACAGCCTAGATTAGAGTGGTGCTGGAAAAGAACAGGACAGGCAGCATCCGAGGAGCAGGAAAATCTACGTTTCGGTCAAAAGCCCATCATCAAAACAGCAATTTTCCTGCTCCTCGGATGCTGCCTGACCTGCTGTGCTTTTCCAGCACCGCTCTAATCTAGATTCTGATCTCCAGCCTTCACTTTTGCCTAATTCATAGTTACATTCTACAGTTATTTATATAATTTACACAATCACATGTGCTTTTATTCTACGGAATCAAGACCTCACAGTGATCACTTAGCCTGATTCACTTCATCATAACCCATTTAAAAAAAAATTAAGCATGAAGTCATTGAAGCTTAAGCATGGCTTGTGCAAGTCAGTTTGAGCTGCTGATAATCCACTGCATTTTCATTTATGAGTACTGAATAACAGGGAAGCATGGCATACCCAATACCAGACAATTTCTGTCCTGTACACAGTAACATGCCATGCAAAAGTTGAAAACAAAACTCCTTCTATATAATAAGCACACTTATTGCAGGTACTCTCTTGATCTTGTTGAAAGCAAACAAAGCAAAGTTGGCAGAGCTGGGTTGGTTATATAAAAACAGAAGGGTACTTATTTTGGTAGGTGAACTAAGCTCATGTTCTTACTCAGGAAAGAGTACCTGTATTGCAGATCTGGCAGCACCTCAGCAGCAGTCTGTTGACCTGACACCCTGTAAACGAGTCTTTCCTGATCCATGAATATTCAAAATATCTATTCTTCCCATATACAGAATAACCTCAAATTATCTGAACGAGACGGCGGGGAGTATTTTGTGCAGATAACTGATCGTTCAAATAACGTTTTTAATAGGACACTGAGATCTTGTTTGGATAATCCAAAATTTGAATAATTAATGTTTGGATAACCAAGGTTGTCCTGTACAACAGTGTACCAGTGAGCTGTAGGTAACCTGCAGGGATTCAACTTTAAATAGAAATAAAAAGCTATTGGTGTCGGGATAACAAAAATAACTAGAATAAAATTTGGAGACCAAACACAACATTGCCTCCATTTGCAATATGAAGCCTGCAGTTGAGTCAAGACCTAGAATATTGTATCCTCAATTCTTCAACTCATGATCCTGAGGTGCAACTGGCTGTGCGGGTTTGCTGAAATTTACTCATAGATTAAATACTTTAGAAATAACAAATTAACTTCAGAAAACATGAAACCAGAAATAGAATTTTACCATCTTGGTTATGGCAAGCAACTTACTACAAACTCCAAAGGGGGCAGTAAGAAAGGCTTGAATGCTCACTTTTCTGAACCAATGAGAACTGGCCAGTAAGAGCTTCATGTTTTTCCCCCAAAAATATTTAAATTGAGACCCAAGATGTAAATTCTCTCGCACACCAAACCTAGAGAGAGTATTTCATCTTTACAGGTGATACACTGTCTAAGTATATTCTAGCAACCATCATCATTCTGGACTTATTAAATCATGTTGCACCGAAAGACATTAATTCAAACTCTTAATTACCTCCAATTTATCTCATTAGAATAAAAAAGTAGCAGCAACAAACTAAATTTTAAAGCTTTTGAAACTGAGGTTTGGCAGAAGCCATGAATGACATTAAATAGTCAATCTATTTTCACTGATCTAATGATCTAATAGAGGAAATCGATATTCTCAAAGACATTTATCTTTGAAAATACTGCATAAACATGTTGTTCATTTTTTTGTCAACGAACAAAGATCAACATATATAATAAAAAAAAGGGCAGCTGGTTAAATATTGATGCAGGAAATATTCCTAAAATTCAGTCTCAACATAAGCTCTTTTTTACTAATCTGGAGTAATTTTGACTGCTTACTCCCAATTAGTACAATTACTGTTATTTAGAAAGATGCAAACTAAAGACAGCAGGAGCAGATATTGTCAGAATTCCAAGCTTGACAAGGAAATGTACAATATTGGGCTAGAATTTGGTGTCAAAGTAATCGTGAAGCTAATAATGTTTGGCATTATATAGAACATAGGAGAAAGTGAGGACTGCCACTCCCAGTCCACCAAGGACATGCAGGTCCTTGGACTCCTCCATCGCCAGACCATAGCAACACGACGGTTGGAGGAAGAGCGCCTCATCTTCCGCCTAGGAACCCTCCAATCAAAAGGGATGAACTCAGATTTCTCCAGTTTCCTCATTTCCCCTCCCCCCACCTTGTCTCAGTCAAATCCCTCGAACTCAGCACCGCCTTCCTAATCTGCAATCTTCTTCCTGACCTCTCCGCCCCCACCCCCACTCCAGCCTATCACCCTCACCTTGACCTCCTTCCACCTATCGCATTTCCAACGCCCCTCCCCCAAGTCCCTCCTCCCTACCTTTTATCTTAGCCTGCTGGACACACTTTCCTCATTCCTGAAGAGGGGCTCATGCCCGAAACGTCGATTCTCCTGCTCCTTGGATGCTGCCTGACCTGCTGCGCTTTTCCAGCAACACATTTTCAGCTCATTATATAGAACATAGATCGGTACAGCACAACAGAGGCTTTTGGTCCTCAGCGCTGTGCCAATCGTTTATCCTACTCTAAGATCAAACTAACCTATGTACCCTTCATTTTATTATCATCCATTTGCTTATCCAAGAGTCAGTTAAATGTCCCTAATGTATCTGACTCTACTATCAATAAAAAAAAACATTGAGATGACACAGCAACATCAGGCAAGGTCTAGGTGTCTTTCTGAGTGGCAACATGAAATAGTGTTGGCTCGTCACTTCTTGAAAATGCCATTTCAGTATGTGCTACACCATGAGCACTAAATTAATGCAATGAAGTTCTGCAATTGCATAGCAGACATGAATTAAATTTAACACAGAGATAATATGAAATGGACAAAACGCAAGTATGATTTTAACTGCAGCAAATGTTGATTATTGCCTTTAAACCATTCAAAACCAGATGTTAACTGCTGTTGGAGATGTTGAAATATTTTTAAAATTACCTTTCCCTCGGACTCCTCTCTCCCTCTAAAGCCAATCTTTGTTTTCTTCCTGTATCGGATTTGAGATTGAAATCACTCACTCCAATTTACACTTGTTTCTCAGTCTTTAAAATGCTAATTTTGTAATTCTTCAATCTGTTTTAGGAAACGTATATTTGCCTGCACCTTAGCTCAGATCCCAGATGTTCTATTTCCCTCATTGCACTATCAGCAGCTTGCCACATTAAAAAAAATATAAAAAAACATTCTGGAATTCTGCATAAAGTTCTGGTCTCTATGCTATGGGAAAGATGTTTTGAAATTTGAAACAGTTCAGAAAAGATTTACAAGGATGTTGCAGAGTTGGATGTTCTGAACTATAGTAAGGGGCTGAATAGGCTGGGACTATTTTTCCTGGAGCAGAGGATGAGGGCTGACCTTATTGAGGGTTATAAAATCATGAAGGGCATGCATAGGGTGAATAGACAAGGTATTTTCCCCGAATAGGGGAGTCCCAAACTAGAGAGCAAAGTTTTAAGGTGGGAGGGGAAGATTGAAAATTAAGCGGTAATGTTTGCACAGAGGGTGGTGCATGGAATGAGCTGCCAAAGGAAGTGATGGAGGCAGGTACAATTACAACATTTGAAAGGCATCTGGATGGATATATGAATAAGAAGAGTTTGGAGGGATATGGGCCAAATGCTGACAAATGGGACTAGATTAATGTAGAATATCCGGTCGGCATGGATGAGTTGGACCAAAGGGTCTGTTTCCGTGTTGCACATTTCTATGACTCTATAGACATCTTAGGATAAAGCTAATTTACATTCAGATGACATTAGAAGCCCAGCTAATGCAAAATCTAACCTATCAGAAAATGAACATCACAATTTCATGGCAGACCTTCCAAGACAGTATCACGTCCATCTGTTTCCATGAACCAAGTGTGTTTGGCAGCCGATACAGCTAAAACTGCACTCCCAAATACCAACTTGCTCCCCCTCAAATTATGGGCAATTATTAGTCTGACATTTAAGGTGATATTAGCAAGCTTATAACAATGCTACAACTTATTCTATCATCAAATTATTCAATTTAATCAGGCAAGTTCAGGAAACAGACAGCTGCATTATGTTGGAGAACAAATCAGGTCTTACATGTGGGATACTAAAATGCAATTTCTTGACCAAAGGTGTGCAACAGAGACTGTGTGAAAAATTAACCATGTTTGGGCATATTGCCAAATGAAGAGGTTTGCACTGCCATGCAGCACATTTATTAGATCAAGTGATCATTCTTTAGTCAAAAAGTGAACAACAAGAAGCTACTCAACTATTTTAAGCATCGCAGCACACATCCAATTTTGCCCTTGACGATGATTGAATTCAATGTACCTGGGCAACTGAAGAAACGAAAACAAATTGCTTATAGTAATAACAAACTTGAACAACGGTGCAAAGAATTTCATCTTGCACTTTTCAGGACAATACAAGAATCCCAAATTTCAAATAATCTCAGTAATTCAAACTCCAAGAAACAAAAAGCAGATTAGGCATTCTTGTACCTATCCTGATGCGCAAAACATAAATCTTCAATATTTCTCTTTACAGGAATAAGCCAAATTAAATTAGCATGGTTCCAACTTCTGACTATGTGTTAGCCTTGACTAGAAAGTACACATTTAGAAATCTGACAAGATCAATTCAAACTGTAATAACATTTTAGAGATGAAGAAAGACATTAGCACAGTTGCAGAGGTTATACTTCCCATCTTGTATTAGTGCCTTACAGAAGAGGGGAAAATCTTTTGGGGGAGGCGGGGGGAGAGAGAGAGAGAGAGAGAAAAAAAGACAATGCTTCCCCTCGTTATTCAATTTGTTGTGGGACTTTGTTCTTTCTCTCCAAACAGCTAGAATTAAATCAATACAGACTATGTAAAGAATAATAGGAGCTTTAAAAATACAAAAAGACAGAATTCTAATCCTGGCTTTCTCCAACACAAGCAGCCGATTAAAATATTCCCATTTTTAGGGCAGACAAAATGTTAGCTTTGTTGAGAAACCTCCAAGTAAGGCAATGAAGGAATACTGAAAATTTATGACACACAGGAGGAACAAAAAGACACACTACTTTCAACATTTGAAGTTAATTCTTTGATGCAAGATCACTTAATGCAGATCATAAGCAGCACCTAAGACACATTTACAACAAAAAATGATTCACAGTAAAAGCTGGAGAGTTTCTGAAACCACTTCTCCTCCAACAATCCATTTGAGAAAAATCAATTAACTGAAGGAAATAAAATAATGACTACAAAGAGTACAGTTTATCAAGGAGTACTACAGTAAAATGTAGAAACTCATTTGTCAGACCTACAAATTATGTACACAAATCAAATTGTGGCATTCATATCTGCAATTCACTTGCATATGTATTCCTTATTTGCACTCAATATTTAGTGATACCTTTTCCCTCAATCTTCATCCTTCTAGGAAGTGCTTCAGACCATTACCAAAATCATGGCAGGCAAAGATGCTGCTGCAAGTCCTCTTTGAGTTAGTTGGTCAGTGGGAAGCATTAATGAACTATATATGAAACTCCACCCACACAAGTTTAAAAACCTCAAGGTACTTATCAAATCTGAATGCTTGCCTGACTTCATTCCACCTTCTAGGTAAGAAGTGTAGCCAGCTATTGTAGACATGAGCATAAAATACAGACATTTCATAGCTCAGCCTTGCCTCCCAGCTCCTTTTCATGTTATTACCTGCTTTTAATTGAGCAACAGATGCTGCTAAAACTGAAGAACGAGACAGTTTTGCAGCGCAAAAGTTGAAAAACCTGACCAGAATGAATAGCTTTTAAGAAAACTAAAATGTGCACAAAAAATATTTTGCAAATATTTTGCAAATATTTCAAAGTAAGGTCATGCAGGCATAAATAGTAAATCAGCTAAAAGTAAAAACTATCAAAGCCAAATGAAACATGCATATAGAAATACCAATTAGACAAATTGACACGACATCATACATAGGTTGCTTCAACTTTGCTGGAATTTTTGAACCATCAGATCTAACAATACTTTTCTAATTACAAGATCTGTTCCATTTTGTTCACAAACTGAACCTTTGTGATCCCCTGGGCCCAGGAGTCAGAACATCAGCTTATGAAAGAATGAGACAGGTACAATAAAGCTTGCCTGGTATATCAAGTTAGTTAGTACGTCAAATGAATCTCTCATATTGAGAGGGAAACAAATGAATTCACAGTAAGACAGTCATCAAAAGCTGATTATATCAGTTATAAATCCATCAGGAGATATGGGTTATAATATTGTAAATGTGCAGAATGCTTGAATGTTACTCAGACAACTGGGACACACAGTTATTTACAATATATGTGAATGACTTGGATGAGGAAAGCAAATGTACTGTACAGTCAAATTTGCAGATGACACAAAAACAGGTGGGAAGGCAAGTGGTAAGGACAATACAGAGTCTGAACAGGGATATAGTTGTCAAACAAGAGGGTGAAAACTTAGTAGAAGGAATATAATGTGGGAAAATGTGAAGCTATTGTTCCTGACAAACTGCATGGAGGATCTGAATGTTATTTCAATGGGGAAAGTCTGTAGAAAGCTACAGAATATGGAAATGGGAGTCTTCATGCATGAATTACAAAAATCAAGCACCCAAATTCAGCAAGTATTATGGAAGGCAAATGGAGAGAAGTATAAAAGTATGGGGGTTTTACTAAAATTACCAAGGCACTCTCAAATCACAGCTGGAATGCTATGAACAGTTTGGGCCCCTCATCTTGGGGAACTAAACCGACATTGGAGGCAACCCACAGAAGGATCACTCGGCAGTTATCAAGTATGAAAGGACTGTCTTATGAGGAGAGGCTGAGTAAGTTGGGCCTGTATTCATTGGAATGTAGAAGAATGAGAGGTGACCTTATTGAAACATGTACAATCGAAGGAAATTTACAAGGTAAATGTGGAAAAGTGGTTCCCAATCATAGAAAAGTCCATGACCGGGGGGCATGATATCAGAATATGACATTGCACAATTAAACCAGAAATGAGGTGATATTTCTTCTATCAGAGGGTTGTGAATCCGTAGAATTCTTTACCACATGGGGCTGTCAAGGCTGGATCATTAAGTATATTCAAGGCTGAGACTGACAAAGTTTTATTCAGTAAAGAAATCAAGGGTTATGGGAAAAAGGCAAGAAAATTCAGCTGCGGATTATCATGCAGACTCAATGGGTTGAATGGTCTACTTCTGCTGCTCTGTTTAAGTCCCACTCCAGGGCTTGAGCACATTCTCTAAGTTGACCCTCCAGTACAATATTAAGGGAGTGTAGCATAATTAGAGGCACCAACTTTCAAGAAAGATATTATGCTTAGGTCCCATCTTTCCTACTGTTCAAGTTGATGTGAGAATCCCAAAGCATTATTTCTTGGAAGAACAAGGGGTTTTTGGCCAACATTTATCCCTCAATCAAAATGACTAATCAACAATTTTCTGATCTTTATTAGATTAGATTAGATTAGATTAGATTACATTACATTACAGTGTGGAAACAGGCCCTTCGGCCCAACAAGTCCACACCGACCCGCCGAAGCGAAACCCATCCATACCCCTACATTTACCCCTTACCTAACACTACGGGCAATTTAGCATGGCCAATTCACCTGACCCTGCACATCTTTTTTGGACTGTGGGAGGAAACCGGAGCACCCGGAGGAAACCCACGCAGACACGGGGAGAACGTGCAAACTCCACACAGTCAGTCGCCTGAGGCGGGAATTGAACCCGGGTCTCAGGCGCTGTGAGGCAGCAGTGCTAACCACTGTGCCACCGTGCCGCCCACAAACAGCAGTGTACAATTTGACTGCCCCATTTCCTACATTACAATATTATTTAATTGACTGGAAAGTTGGGGTGTCCTTAGCTTGTGAGAGATGCTACTTAAAGCCTTTCTTTCAAGCAACATTACTAAGACAGATTACCCACTCACCTAAATCAATGTTGCGTATGGAAGTTTTGTGAAAGCAAAGCTCTCCATTGTCTACAAAATGTATATAGCACTTCTAAATATAGTCAAATGTCCAAAGGTGCTTGGCAGGGATGAACATTTGTCATCGGCCCACATGAAAAGAGGAGTACAGTTGGCCAAATGCTTGATCATAAAGGTTGGTTTCAAGCAGTGTCTAAATAACAACAGTGACTACACTTCAAAGAATAATTCATTGGCCATGAAATATTATTATAACCTTTCCTTCTTTGAAATAAAACACAAACCTCCAAAAAGAAACATAATTCTATCATGAGTTAATATCAGACAATGCACATTATTAACTTTTTCTCCAGGACCTTAATACCACAATAGCAAAGTCTCTGAAAACTGTACAACCACTCCAGCCCACAATCTATAAAAATATCTGCAGCACCCACCTTTGCCAATGTAAATGGCTTCAATCAACAGAATCAATAAGTGTACGGTTAGATTTTACTGAAGAATCATTACGATTTATATAAATTTAAAATGAAATCTTTGAACAAGGTTTTTTAAAAAAATTCCATTCATGGGATGAGAAAATCACAGACAAAACCAGTATTCATAGTTTATCCCTAATCACCCTTGTGAAGTGGTGGTGAGTTACCTTCTTGAACCACATAAGTCCATCCAATATAGGTACATCCACAGCTCTTTAGGAAAGGAGTCAAGCTCCTGGCAATAGATTTCCAAGTCAGAATAAGGAGAGATTTGGACGGCAACTTACAGTTGACGATGGGGCTTATATAGGAGAGAGTGAGTACTGCTTTATCCCTAAATGGGGCTATATCCCTAATGCTCTTGCCTTTTACTAAAGGTTGAGGGCTTGGAAGGCATTCTAAGGAGCCCTATTGAGTTGATTTGGTGCATCTTGTTGATAAACAAGAAATGACGCCACTGAATCACTAAATTCTTGAGGTGGTGAATGAGGTACCAATCAAGCAGGTTGCTTTATCCTAAACCATGTGAGGCTTTGAGTGCTGTTGGACTTGCACTCATCCAAATTAAAGAACTCATCTACCTAACACACAAGTTTCAATGTATTCCAATGCACAGTACAGACTTCCTCCAGTCTTTTACACTTTTTATACCATTCACCCATTTAACCTCACTCATAAAACACCTCACCCCATAGTTGTGTCAGCAATTGCACATCTAAAATTCATAAGCCATTAGAAGTCATATATCCCATCATTTTTGATCTAAAATATTTTCATCATCAATTTTGCAGCTTGCTTATTTGATAAGTTCAGCTTGTTTCCAATGGGATGGCGTTTGAGGGTGGAGCGTGTGGTAGATACTGAAATGCAGGAGAAAGCACATTGCAAACTACAAACAGCCAGTCTGGATTGCAGTCTGTGGTCCTCAGTGCTAACATAATGAATGATGATTCAAAAGTGTACAAAACTTTAAAATTACACACAAAGAACAAGAACAATCAAAACTTGATAAGAACATCAGATCCCTATATCCTTATCCACCTCACATACAAGAAAGACTCCATGACCTTGAGAAGTAATTTAGCAATGAATACTGCAAGTGATAGAATACAAAACACACACAAATATTACATTTTACAAAGAATATGGACACAAACTATTGCCACAGCTAGCTTTCACCATCTAAAACAGAACAGAGAACTTTTCATGGCCAGGCTCAAAAGGTGCAAATCACTGAAAGCATCACCCCCCCTCCAGAAATCTAAACTGACTGGAACTACTCTATCATAAATAATTATCTCACTTCATTTCCTCCTTTACATCAAGGTCCTAACACATGCATTTCTATATCCCGTCAGGGCTGTGTTCCACCTCCCCAGTGGCTATCTATTCTAAGCTGCAAAACCTTGCGACCCACCAATCTAAATTTCCATTCTCTCTACTTCCCTACACCCATCCTCTTATTTTGTTCTCTCACCTCCTCATATTGGTTCCAGTATCTCCAATTTACTAATTCTGCTCAACCTGAAAATGGTATCTCTCTTGCGCTGTCTCTTTCCATCTCTCACACACAGTAGACAACAGAAATCTTTTATAGCAGAACATAAAACATAATGGTTGCCTTCCCTTCAACATTGCTACTTGAAATAGATCCCTGAAGCTGGGTGTAAAATTTATTGCAACAGACATTTAGGCTCCTAACCAGCTGCTTTTTAATATCATTATGCTGTGAGGTGATAGGGAACAGCAAACGTCAAAATTAATTCCAAGATTTATTATTGTACCTGTCCTGCAAGGCCAAACTCACTACCTACAAATATTTAGCCTCTTAGTTTAGCCATATCCTATTTGTGCTGAGACAGATATGTGTTATATGGTACATATGCACCAACAGATTGTGTAGCCCTGTTCAGCAAGCTGCAGTGAATCAATATCAAGATTCTCATTGAAGTAAATTGTAAACTGACAGAGTAGTGCTCATTATAAGAATGGCTTAACCAGTCAGAAAAGTCAATTCTTTAGGAATCAATAGCAAGTGGTCAGTGCTTTATAATAGACTGTTTAAGCTGCAACCCCGAGTTTAGCAATCCAGCTGACCTCCCTGGCCAACCTCTCCAATTTGCGCTCGTATTTCTCATTTGTTGGTTTCTCATGAGCCTAAAGGCTTGGAGAGAACCATTTTAAGTGTTGCACCTTCATTAGTAGAAAAACAAAAACCAAGACACCAAAGTCCATCACCAGCTATTCCCAGAAAAACAAAGATGAACAGGAACATTAAGTTTTACGTGACTCTCAGTATGCAGCAATCGATTATTATATGGTTTCAACAACATTAACCCGAAAGATTGCAACTCAACCAACACTAGAATAGAAAGCTAATACAGTACTTAAGCCAGGCTTACATCACCAGGACATTAAGTACACTGCATCAATGCAACCAGCCTACACAGTATATCAGCAAGAATATTTAGCAGACCACATTTTCCAGCTGCCAAATCCCTGCTCCGAAACACACACTCAAAACACTATTTTCTGCATGCTGAATTATCCACTAATTGCTGAACCATCCATTAATTGCTCAACCAGGGCTGAAACTGTTGGAAGCATCCACTGGGCTCTCCATTACAATTGCCCCAATCTTCTCTATGTGCTCAGCAGTCAAGGTGAAACCTGGAAGACTGATGTCTCAAACATAGCTGAACTTTGAGAACATTCAGATGCTTGTAATAGTAACTAAAATGAGATAAGAATTGATATGATTGCAACATTGCTAAGTTGTGAAATGTTACATCATTCTCAAAGTTGTAAAATCCATTTTATAACTCAACACAAAATGTACATGGACAAAGTGAGGACTACAGATACTGGAGATCAGAGTCGAAAATTATGGCGCTGGAAAAGCACAGCAGGTCAGGCAGCATCCGAGGAGGAGAATCGACATTTTAGGCATAAGCCCTGCATCAGGTTGGGGGGGGGGGGGAGCGGAGAGATAAATAGGACAGGAGGGTGGGGCTGGCAGGGAAGGAAATAGATACATGCAGGTGGGGAGTGATGGTGATAGGTTACAGCAGAGGGTGCAATCGATAGGTGGGAAGGAAGATGGACAGGTAGGACAGTTCAAGAGGGCAGTGCCGAGCTGGAGGGTTGGATCTGGAATGAAGTGGGGGAGGAAAGATACGGAAACTGGTGAAATCAACTTTGATGCCATGTGGTTGGAGAGTCCCAAGGTGGAAGATGAGGCATTCTTCCTCCAGGCGTTGGGTGGCTAGGATTTGGAGGTGGAGGCGGCCCAGGACTTGCACGTCTATGGCAGGGTGGGAGGGCTGAGTTAAAATGGTTAACTACAGGGCAGTGGGTTGTTTGGTGCACGTGTCCCAGAGATGTTCTCTGAAATGTTCTGCAAGTTGGTGTCCTATCTCCTCAATGTAGAGGAGACCATATTGACAGCAATGGAAACAGTAGATGAGGTGTTTGGGTGTGCAGGAAAATATCTGCTGGATGTGGAAGGATCCTTTGTGACCTTAGACGGAGGTGAAGGGGGAGGTGTGGGTGCAGGTTTTACACTTCTTGCAGCTGCAAGGGAAAGTGCTGAGCGTGGAGGGTGAGTTGATGGGGGGGGGGCGCGCCTTGGAGCTAACAAGGGAGTTGCAGAGGAAATGATCACTGCCGAATGCTTTTAGGGGTGGGGAGGGAAACATATCTCTGATGGAGGAGTCTGACGGTAGGTGGCAGAAACGGCAAAGAAAGATGCACTGAATCCGGAGGTCGGTGGAATGGAAGGTGAAGACGGGTGGGGGGTGCATCTTTGATGCAGTGGAGGTGGAGTTCAAGGGCAGAGATGCAGGAAGTGAAGGAGATGCACTGCAGAGCATTGTTAACTACATGGGAGGGAAAATTATGGTCCTTGAAATGGGACCACTGGGATGTTCTGGAGTGGAATTGCTCCTCTTGGAAGCAGATATGGCAGAGACGGAGGAATTGGGACTAAGGGATTGCTTTTTTACAGAAGGGGTGGTTGGGAGAAGGTGTCGTCCAAGGAGCTGTGGGAGTTGGTGGGTTTGAAGTAGATGTCTGTGCTGAGTCGGTCACCGGAAATGGAGATGGAGAGGTCCAGGAAGGGGAGAGAAGTGTCTGAGATGGTCCAGGGGAACTTGAGGTCAGGATGCAAGGTGTTCGTGAAGTTAATGAACTGTTCAACATCCTTGAGGGAGCATGAGGTGGCACCGATACAGTCATCAATGTAGCAGAGGGAAAGGTGGCAAATAGAGCCAGTGTAACTACGGAAGGTGGACTGTTCCATGTACCCTCAAAAGAGGTAGGCCAAGTGGGTACCCCTTTGGTTTGAAGGAAGCGGGAGGATTTGAAGGAGGCATTGTTGACTGTGAGGACCAGCTCAGCCAAACGAATGAGTGCCAGTGGAGGAATGCTGGTTGGGTCGGTGGGAGAGGGAGAAACAGAGGGCATGATGGCCTTCACCATGGCAGACAAACATGTACAGGGACTGGGTGTCCATGGTACTGAAAGTCATGGAGAAGGTGAAGGGTGTGGGTGGTATCCTGAATGTATGTGGGAAGTTTCTGGACCAAGGGGGACAGACAATGTCAAGATATGAGGAGATAAGTTCGGTGGGGCAGGAGCAGGTGGAGACGATGGGTCGACTGGGGCAGGCAGGTTTGTGAATTTTGGGTAAGAGGTAGAACCAGGTGGTGCAAGTTCCACAACTGCGAGGTTGGAGACTGTGGACGGGAGATCCCCTCTGGTGACGAGGTCATGTATGGTCTGGGAAATGATGGGAGGCAAGGTCATGGTCAATGGAGGCAGTAGGAGAAAATGTCTTCGAGTTGGCGCCTGGCTTCAGCGATGTAGAGATCGGTGCGCCAAACTATCACCGCGTCCTATTTGTCCACTGGTTTGATGGTGAGGTTGGATTGGAGTGGAGTGAGTGGACTACTGTGCTTTGTGGGGGTGAGCGGTTGGAGTGGGTGAGAAGAGTGGCTAGGGGGAGGCAGTCACTGTCATGGCAGCAGTTGAAGATGAAGGGGTCGAGGGCAGGTAACAGACCAAAATATACATGTCCAAGCTGTCAGGGTCATATACTAAATTCCTCATTCAATGAAAGGATTCAACACACATTTCTCAAAAGTCAATGGCTTAAAATATCAATAACCTGCAAAATTTACGGTACTACTTAAGAGTTTGATTGCTGCAGAAGAATATGATCAAACTTGTGCTTTAAAATGTATTTACAGCAAACATAGAATTGTTAAGAATTTACTGGACTGCAACAGAAATTCAGAATTCAGTTCTGGATCCATCCTGAAAGTACTCCATTAATCTGTATTTTGTACTCCCACTACATCTAACATTACACTGCTCAATAGTACAGAGAAGCAAAAGTTGAACCCTCCACCTCGCTCATCCAGTGACCTGGGAACAGTCAATTAAATATATGCTGCAGTAGCGAGGGATAATTATGCGTGTTAAGTGAGCTGACAATTTATGAAAAAGTAACATACTATACTCATTGGATTATCATTCTCCGTTATGCCACAAAGCTCATCCAAATTGTATGAGGAAGTGCTTTGAGATATCCTCAAATAGTGAAAAACACTGTAAATGCCAATGTGATTTCTTTGCATCTTATTGCTTATCTATTCAACTTTACTTTCAAAATATATTTTGCCTTAATAATGAGCACATTCCAGTTTCTATGGTGCATTTCTTTTTCAGAGCAGCATATTCCATAATCCAATTTCATGTGCACAACATAGCTTTGGAATATGGTGATATACAGACTTCAATAGGACTTTGAGGAGAAAGTGAGGACTGCAGATGCTGGAGATCAGAGCTGAAAATGTGTTGCTGGAAAAGTGCAGCAGGTCAGGCAGCATCCAAGGAACAGGAGAATCGACGTTTCGGGCATAAGCCCTTCTTTCTGAAGAAGGGCTTATGCCCGAAACATCGATTCTCCATTCCTGAAGAAGGGCTTATGCCCGAAACGTCGATTCTCCTGTTCCTTGGATGCTGCCTGACCTGCTGCGCTTTTCCAGCAACACATTTTCAGCTTCGATAGAACTTTCCCCACATTACTAATAGGGAGGGAGGTTTAAACAATATGACAAGTTGACTACATATCTATCTCCCATAGACCATCTGAATCTCACCACATATTTGAACAATTGTGAGATGACACAGAACTTAAATATTGCTGAAAAGCGACACATGTTGCTGAATCTTTACATCCTGCATTTAGGACAAATGCAAGAACGTTCATTGTTTTGAAATTGGGCATTCTTGCATTTAATCTGATGAATGCAAGATGAAAAGCTTCAACAATAAAAAAAAGGAAGTAATATGGAACTTCCCTAACATTAACTCAGATAGGTGCAAAAAGATTTAGAGGAGGTGGAGTCTGAAAATGCATCCAAGATAGCTTTTTAAGCCAGTAGACAAAATGCCCGACAAGACAAGGGGTGGTTTTAAACTTAATTTTAGGTAACGAAGCTGGGCAATTGGTTGAAGTATCACATTTTGCAAACAGGGATCACAACTTCATTAGATTCAAGATTGTTATGAAAAGGACAAAGTCAGGCCTGGAATTAAAGTTCTCAACTTGGGTAAGGCTGATTTTAATAAGCTCAGATATGATTTGGCCAGTTTGGACTGAAAGTAGATACTTTCAGGTAAATCTGTCCCAAAACAGTGGGACATATTCCAGGAGGAAATATGAGAATGTAAGGCCAACAAGTCCCAAAACAAGAGTGGAGCCATCAAATCCTGTGAACATTGGATGAGGAGGATTAACAGAAAAAGGGAGGTTTATGGCAAATATCAAAGGCTCCAAACTGCAGAAGCCCTACA
This sequence comes from Chiloscyllium plagiosum, assembly GCF_037043375.1. NCBI lineage: Eukaryota > Metazoa > Chordata > Chondrichthyes > Orectolobiformes > Hemiscylliidae > Chiloscyllium > Chiloscyllium plagiosum. The sequence goes on from NW_028270145.1 coordinate 26,392,417, forward strand.
GAACTACAAATTGTGCGAGAGGGAACTTTAAAAGATTAGAAGAGCTAATAGGGGACATAAAAGAATACTGGCAGGTAAAATAAAGGAAAATTCTAAGTTGTTTTACAAGTAAGGGTAAAAGGATAACAAAGGAAACAGTTGGGGTTATTAAGGACTACAGTGGTAATTTGTGCTTGGAGCCAGAGAATGTCGGTAAGGTTCACTCGTGAAAGGAATGATAGGAGTGTAGAAATCACTGAGAAGGTCTGTGACACAATTGAAGAAAATAGCATAAACAGAGAGTTGCTTCTGAGCAGTTTGGCCCATTTTAAAATAGTTAAATCTCCAGGGCTAGATGAAATGTACATCAGAGTCAATAGTGTGGTGCTGGAAAAGCACAGGAGGTCAGGCAGCATCCGAGGAGCAGGAGAATCGACGTTCCGGGCAAAAGCCCTTCTTCAGGAATGAGGCTGGGAGCATCAGAGGTGGAGAGATAATTGGGAAGGGGTAGGGCTGGGGGGAAGGTAGCTGAGTGCACAATAGGTGGATGGAGATTGGGGTAAAGGCGATAGGTCAGAGGGGAGGGGGGTGCAGATAGGTGGGAAGGAAGATGGACAGATGGGCCAGGACATGAGGACCATGCTGAGTTGGAAGGTTGTGGGGCAGCACGGTGACTCAGTGTTTAGCACTATTGCCTCACAGCACCAGGGTCCCAAGTTCGATTCCAGCCTCGGGCGACTATGTGGAGTTTGCACATTCTCAGAGTCTGCATGGGTTTCCTCTGGGTGCTCCGGTTTCCTCCCACAATCCAAAGATATGCAGGTCAGGTAGATTGGCCATGCTAAATTGCCCATAGTGTTAGGTGCATTAGTCAGAGGGAAATGGGTCTGGGTCGGCTACTCTTCAGAGGGTCGGTGTAGACTGATTGGACTTAAGGGCTTGTTTCCACACTGTACGGAATCTAAAAAAAACTGGGGTAAGGTGAGGGAGGGGAAATGAGGAAACTGGTGAAATCCACATTGATGTCATGGGGTTGGAGGGTGCTGAGACGGAAGATGAGGCATTCTTCCTCCAGGCTTTAGGTAGTAAGGGAGTGGCAATGGAGGATGCCTAGGACCTGCATGTCCTCAGCAGTGTGGGAGGGAGAGTTGAAGTTTTCGGCCATGGGGTGGTGGGGTTGATTGGTGCAGGTGTCCTGGAGATGTTCTCTGAAGCGCTCTGCAAGTCGGCATCCTGCCTTCTCAATGTAGAGGACACTGCATCTGGAGCAATGGATACAGTAAATGACATGTGTGGAAGTTCAGGTGAAACTTTGATGGAAGTGGAAGACTCCTTTGGGGCCTTGGACAGAGGTGGGGAGGGAGGTGGGGGGGGGGTAGTTGTGGCCGCAGGTTTTGCAATTCCTGCCGTGGCAGGGGAAGGTGCCGAGAGGGGTGAGTGGGTCATTAAGGGGCTTGGACCTGACGGGTTAGTCACGGAGGGAAAGGTCTTTACAGAAAGTGGAAAGGGGTGGGGAAGGAAATCTCTCTCTTGTGGTGGGGTCCGTTTGTAGGTAGTGGAAATAGCGGAGGATGATGCGATGTATATATGGCCGGTAAGGACTGGGGGTTTCTGTCCTGGATGTGGTTGGAGGGGTGGGGTCAAGGGAGGAGATGCAGGAAATGGATGAGATGCACTGGAAGGTATCAGCCACCATGTGGGAAGGGAAATTGTGGTCTTTAAAAGGAACTGGTCCTCCTGGGAGCAGGTGTGGCAAAGGTGGGAAAGTCAGGAATAAGGGTTAGCATTTTTGCAGGATGCAGAGTGGGAGGTGGTGTAATCCAGGGAGTCAGTGGATTTGTAGAAAGAAAAAAAAACAAATCCACTCCCACAGCTCCCTGTGTCCACAACCACCTGATGAAGGAGCAGTGCTCTGAGAGCTAGTGTTTCCAAATAAACCTGTTGAACTATAACCAGGCGGTGAGATTTTTAACTTTAGATTAGTTTAGGATATCTAGTCAGCATGGACGAGTTGGATCACAGGGTCTGTTTACATGCTGTACATCTCTATGACTCCAATACAAAAGGATATAGAAGGATGGTCAGATGGAGTGTCCAGTGGCAAATGGAATTCAGTCTAGAATTATGTGAAGTAACGCATTTAAGTAGGATAAATAAGGTAATGGAATACATGAACGTTAGGACCTTGGGAAGCACTGAGGATCAAATGGATTTTGGTGTGCATGCAAACCGGTCCCTTAAGATTTCGGGATTGGTGGGTAAGGCCATAAGACATAGCAGCAGGAATTAAGCCATTCAGCCATCGAGTCTGCTGTGCCGTTCAATCATGGCTGATAAGTTTCTCAACCCCATTCTCCTGTTTTCTCCCTGTAACCCTTGATCCCCTTGACAATCAAGAACCTATCTGTCTCAGTTTTAAACATACTAACTGTCCTGGCCTCCACAGCCTTCTGTGGCAGAGAATTCCATAGATTTCCCACTCTCTGGCTGAAGAAGTTTCTCTTTATCTCAATTCTGAAAGGTCTTCTCTTTACTCTAAGGCTATGCCCTCAGATCCTAGTCTCTACCACCAATGGAACCATCTTCCTAATATCTACTCTGTCCAGGCCATTCAGTATTCTGTGAGTTTCAATTAGATTCCCCCCCACCCCAATCCTTCTAAACTCCATCGAATACAGACGCAGAGTCCTCAAACGTTCCTCATGTTAAGATTTTCATTCCTGGGACCATTCTTATTAACCTTCTCTGAACCGACTCCAGGGCCAGTACATCTTTCCTGAGATATGGGGCCCAAGAATGTACAAAATATTCCAAGTGTGGTCTGACCAGAGCCTTTTGGAGTCTCAGAATTACATCCCTGCTTTTATATCAAAATACTCTCAAAAATAACGCCATCATTACATTTGCCTTCCTAAATAGTGACTCAACCTGCAAGTTTACCTCGAGAGAATCCTGGACTAGAACTCCCAAGACTCTTTGCACTTCAGACTTCCAAATGCTCCCCCATTCGGAAAATGGTCCATGCTTCTATTTTGATGACCAAAGTGCATGACCTTACACTTTCCCACATTGTACTCAGTCTTTGCCCATTCTCCTAAACCGTCCAAATCCTTCTGCAGCCTCCCCACTTCCTCAATGCTAACTGTCCCTTTGTATCATCTGCAAACTTAGCCAGAATGCCCTCAGTTCTTTCATCTACGTCATTAATGTATAAAGTGAAATGTTGTGGTCCCAAGGCAAAAAAGTGAGGACTGCAGATGCTGGAGATCAGAGTCAAGATTAGAGTGGTGCTGGAAAAGCACAGCAGGTCAGGCAGCAACCAAAAAGCAGGAAAATTGACATTTCGGCCAGAGTCCTTCATCAGGAATGAGGCTGGGAGCGTCCGCAGTGGAGAGATAAATGGAAAGGGGGTCCCAACACTGACCCTTGTGGAATACCACTTGTCACCAGCTGCCATCCTGAGAAAGACCTTTTATCCCCACTCTCTGCTTTCTACCAGACACTAATCTTCTATCCATGACTCTATCCTTGCCACCTTACCTCTAACACAATGGGCTTTTATCTTACTCAGTAGCCTCCTGTGCAGCATCTTGTCAAAGTCCTTCTTGAAGTCCAGGTAGATAACATCCATTGGTTTTCCTTGATCTAACCTACTTGTTACTTCCTCAAAAGAATTCTAGCGGATTTATCAGGCATGACCTCCCCTTGATGAAATAATGCTGACTTTGCCCTATTTTGCCATACACTACCAAGTATTCAGAAATCTCTTCCTTCACAATGGACTCTAAAATCTTACCCATGACCGAGGTTAGGATATTCAGCCTGTAATTTTCGGTCATTTGCCTGACACTCTTTTTAAACAGGGTGATTTTTCAGTTCTCTGAGACTCTTCCTGACTCTAGCAATTCCTGAAAGATCACGACTAATACTTCCACTACTCTTCAGCCTTCTCCTTTAGAATTCTGAGGTGTAGTCCATCTGGTCCAACTGATTTATCCACCTTCAAGCCATTCAATTTTTCTAGCACCTTGTCTTTGGTGATGGCTACCATACACAGCTCTCCCCCCTCACACTCAGATTTTTGGGATATTACTCGCGTCTTCCACTGTGAAGACTGTCGCAAAGTAATCATTCAGTTCCTCAGCCATTTCCTTGTTCCCCACTACTGTCTCTCCAGCTTCATGTTCCAGCAGTCCAACGTCCACGTTTGTACATACACAGTCTTCCTTTATGTTACTGGCTAGTTTACCCTCATATTTAATTTTCTCCCTCCTTATTTCTTTTTTCGTTCAACTCCGTTGGTCTTTGCAAGCTTCCAAATCCTCTGGTTTCCCACTGCCCTTTGTCAAATTATATGCTTTCTCTTTTGCTTTTATGCTATCCTTGATTTCTCTAGTCAGCCATGGTTGCCTCATCCTCTCTACACTATGCTTTTTCCTAGGGATGAATTTTGGTTGTATCTCCTGAATTATTCCCAGAAACTCCTGCTACTGCTGTTCCACTGTCTTTCCTGCTAGGCTCCTCTCCCAGTAAATTCTGCCCAGCTCCAGCCCCAAGCCAGCGCTAAAGTGATGATTTGGAGTTACTGGTGTTGGACTAGGGTGGAAAGGCTACATATGGGACAACTGTCTTTATTAGGGGGAAGCAAAAAATTTAAGAGCAAGGCAGCTACACTGGAACTGTGTAAAATGCTAGTTAAGCCATAGCTGGAGTACTGTGTGCAGTCATGGAATCCACATCACAGGAGAATGTGACAGTACTAGAGGTGGTGCAGAGATTTATTAAGATGTTGCCTGGGCTGAAAAGTTTCAGTTATGAAGAGAGATTAGACAGATTGGGGTTGTTTTCCTTAGAACAGTAGAGAGAAAGAGGGTACGTGATTGAGATGTATAAAATTGCGAGGAGCATAGATAGGGTAAACAGGAAGAAGGTTTTCCTCTTCCTGGAGGAATCAGAGTCATAGAGATGTGCAGCACAGAAACGGACCTTTGGTCCAACTCATCCATGCCAACCAGATATCCGAAATTAATCTCGTCCCATTTACCAGCATTTGGCCCATATCCTTCTAAACCTTTCCTATTCATATACCCATCCAGATGTCTTTTCAAGGTAGTAATTGTACCAATCTCTACCACTTTCTCAATGACCAGGGGATATAGATTTAAGGTAAGGGACAGAAGGTTTAGAGGAGCTTTTATCCAGAGGGTGGTGGGATCTAGAACTCATTGTCTGAACAGGTGGTAAAAATTAGATTAGATTCCTTACAGTATGGAAAAAGGCCCTTCGGCCCGCAAGTCCACACCAACCATCCGAAGTGACCCACCCAGACCCATTCCCCTACCCTATATTTACCCCAACTAATGCACCTAACACAATGAGCAATTTAGCATGGCCAATTCACCTGAACTGCACGTCTTTGGGTTGTGGGAGGAAACCGGAGCACCTGGAGGAAGCCCACGCAGATACGGGGAGAATATGCAAACTCCACACAGTCACCCGAAGCTGGAATCTAACTTGGGTCCCTAGCACTGAGAGGCAGCAGTGCTAACGACTGAGCCACCGTGCCACCCTGGTATCAGAAATCCTGGTAATATTTAAGTATTTAGATGTGCACTGCGATGCCAAGAGCATAGAAGGCTATGGGCCAAGTATGAATAGTTAGGTGGTTGTTTTTGACCAACACAGGCATGATGGGTCGTCGGGCATTTTTCTCTGTAATTCTTTATGGCTCTTTTCAATAATGTTATAATATTGAAGTTATAAACAGTGTTAAGACTTGTGGTTCCCAAAAGTGTGAAACAATCACACTTTTAGCTCAAAATGCTGGAGATTCATTTTCTGTACTTCTCAGATCTCACCATGTGTTACAGACTAGTGGCTGTTAATTCATTACACAGATTACAGTGACACAGTGGGTCTTTGGACACTCTGGATATTTCTATAACCATATGTGAACACAGATTTCAAGTCATATTGTAAATAATGCAGCAATATAACAATTAGTTATTTTTGCAAGTCACACTACCCTCTGACCTTTAAGTCAACCAATTACTGAGCAGTATCACCGACCATGACAAAAGGAGTCGAAATTCCCATAAATGCCAAAGATAACAACTTGGATTAATGTCAGAGGCCAAGACCTATATTACAGTGCTCGCACATTGAAACTCCTGCACCCATGCAATCCAGTCTTAAGTATGGTAGTATAATAGTTAGAAAACTGGACGAGTAATCGAGAGGCTTGGATTAATGATCTAGAGACATATCCCACCACAAAATAGCAAATTTAAATTCAGTTAAATAAATAAGTCTAAAATGAAAAGCTAGCAGGCAAAACAATGATCGTGAAACTATCAGATTGTTCGAAAAACATATCTGGTTCAATGTTATTTCAGGAAGAAATTTGATAACTTCTCTTGTCTGACGTGTATATGAGACTCCATGCCCACAGTAACTTGCTTGACTCTTAGCTGGCCTCTGCAATGGTCTAGTAATTCACTCAGTTTTCTCAAGGACATGTGGTACAGGATATAAATGCTGGCCTTGGCGGTGACACCCACATTTTGATTTTGTTTCTATTTACATTTTCGAGCAACCTGGGATGATGATTTAGGTAATGAATCAACATTTACACACTTGGACTACAGAGTTAAATAAAAAAGAATCTCAAAATTTCAACAATAAAAAAAGGGTATGATTCACAGTTTGTCAAACGAAGTACATAAATATCCCAGCAATTAGTATTGGAGGTGACACTACAGCATCTCAGCACTGCATCATCTGCCTGAATTGATAAAGTCTAGTCATTGGTAAGACCAGAGTTAGCAAAAGCTGATTTCTAAAGAATTTAGTTCATGCAATCAATTGGAACTGAACCATAATTCTTTACTATGACCAGATCTATTCTGACATAAATTAAAGTCAGTTACTCCCATTTGGGTGCCCAGGGCATGCCCAAACACAATTGCAGTAGCTACAGTATAAAGCAGAATTTATAAGTCTGTTAAACATTAGAGACATTCTCACTGTTGCAGCTGGAAAACAGATCTCATATTCTTGTCTATACAGGTGGATTTTGCAGCTTGTTTTGCCCTAATGTGTTATGGCTGGATCAGAACTTCTAGAAATGGTAAAGAAAAAAGGCCTATGAGTTCATTTGCATGGTGGATCAGAGAGTACAGTACAAACTAGTGGTGTCAAATAACACGATTAGAGAACAAACTAACAACAACATTGCACAATAAAAACCATGAGGAACTGCAGACAATGTTACACTCAACGAAGAAAAATGCATTCAATGTGTGCAAATCGGAAATTACATGGAATGGTAAGGAATAAGTAATTATGTACAATATAATTTCATTTGGAGATAATTACATATGGATAAAGACATGTTTTTAAATGAACAGTGGTGCAGAAACTCAAAAATAGACCTTGAATCAACTTTGAATAAATACAACATGCAGCATTTTCATCCACAACATTATGTGAAAGCAGTCTTCTAGAATACTAACTGACCATCACGTTTCTCCTTATAACAGCACTGATTCAGTTTCAGTACAATTCTTCTATAACACAATGGTTGCATTTTGTGCAACCTTGCATTTTGGGCAACCTTGCATTTTGGAAACTCAAGCTTTTCAAACAGCTCTTCACGTGTTGGCAACATAATCGGCAACACATTTTAAAAGTTCGGGCTTTAGAAACAGCGTCTCCAACTTGTCAATCGTGTTACAGCAAATTCATGATGATGTGTTACAGCAGAGCAACCTGTATGTGGCTTATTTAATCAGATTTGCATTAGACGAACAAACTCATTGTGAAACTTGGAACGAAAAGGTAGAAGTATCAAAACCATAATAAGGAGCAACAAATCAAGTTCAATGTCAATGTCAGGCATGGAAGAATTTATTTTCAAAATCAGATTCCACTTTGTCCAGTTGATGTTTATGCATGTTTCAGATTTACAAGTCTTTATTGTTAAAATCATGGCAAATGCTAAATATTTACCTAAATATATGAGTTAGCTCATAGCAATACTAGAGATGTGCTTTATGGCCATCTCCAAGTCAGTAACTTTTATTATTGAACGTAAAATATGGACTGTTGCAAAATGTACTTTTGCACATCAAGGTCTTAGAGCTCTAGACAAAACAAAGTTCAGGTTCTTTCTGTAACAGTAAGGATGCATAATCACATGTTTGTCCATGGGTTATCTTTAGGCTATATTACATTACAGTATAAATTTTCAACTCAAGTTCACCAGTGCCAGTCAGGTCAATGGTTTTCTATATTACTACTTATTACTAACCTACTAATTTTAAACATTCTTCTATGCTGAAAGGTGACTGTGCCTTTCAAAAGCGAAGGCAAAGAACACATGCAGCTTGCCAATTATATTTTGTCCAGTCACCCAGAAAAACAGGTTGTGTTTGTGAGGAGTTTCAACGTGTCTCTTCATCTTGCAAACAGGTGAATTTTCCAGTGTTTCCCAATATTTAGTTTTAGGAAGTAAAGTTGTACAAATGAAAGTTATAGAATTACCCCAATCAAAAGCTAGAATTTTCATGCTACAGAACCTTTCAAAAGTTCAGAACATAAATAGAGGAGATTCAAAATGCTGACGCCCAGTCTTTTGTCACATGTCCTCTTGTGTATGTAAAGCCTTTATATTCTTCTGTTACTTACAATGGCCCTGTAATCACAGAACATAGAAAGAAATACTCTAAAAGAGAAAGCCGTTTGGCCCATTGGGTACAGGCTACATGAGAAACATCTTTCCAGCCCAACCCTTCCTTCCAACTTAGACCTTAGCTCTGTAGTACAGATTCTAGTTTTTGTTTAAAACTTGAATGTTCCTGCTTCTACCAACCTTTCAGGCAGTAAGTTCCAGAATTTCTTGGTAAAATAATTATTCCCCAACCTCCACAAGTTTTCTTAAAATTCTCACAGCTTGTCACCTCCCAATTCCACACATTTTCATGAACAAGTTATTTGAGTTCAGACACAAGAAATGGAGTTCATCTGTCACCTATTCTAAAAGGTCATAGTTGATGTGCACCGTAACTTCATTTAGCCTCATTGCTCCACACCTCCTTGGTATGATCACCAAAAGACTTATTGATCTTAATATGACAATTTTTAATGAGTCCAGAAACTGCAGCCTTTTAGGGATACAAGTTCCAGGATTCCAATATCTTGTGTGAAAAAAGCGCTTCCTGATTTATGCCTGCTTGTTTTGGACAGCCCCACCTGACAAACGTGCTTCTCTGTAACAACATTATTGAATCTCTTCTTTTCAAGCATCTCAATTTGATCATCTTTCAAAGCTCAAAAGATACAAGTCAAATTCATGCAATCTGTCTGTTTTATTTTAAACCCTGATATCTGATGAATCTGCAGTTACATCCCTTCCATAATCAACATATTGATTATCACGTTTGATACCCAAAAGTGAACGCAATGCACCCAATGGGGTTAGAAAAGGTTCTGCAGAACTGATACATACCTCCCTCACTTCTGCATTCCAACTACCTTGAGATAAAGTCTAATATTCCATTAGATATAAAAGTAATCAAGAAGGCTATTTGATAGCTTTCAGTGACTTGTTTGTGGAAATCTAAACTTCTTGCTCCTTCAAACCTCCTAAACATTCTCCATTAATTTTCAGATTTGTATTCCATGCATATTCATACCAATTAAAATGAGAACAGTGAGAAATGAAAACCAGAAATGAACAAAGCTCATCCCTTCTGTACACCAACTCTCCCAATTTAATTATATTTTAAGGTTTTGCCCTTGCTTCATAGCTTATTTTACGATACACGGCTAAAAGTTATTTTGCAATACTGTACTCAATATTAAGTGTCCATTGTTCCCATTTTCTTGGTGCATCTTGAATCAGAGTTCACCTTGTTTAAAACTTCAATACTTTGACAAGGTCACTCTTAGCCACTTTGTTTCCAGACAGTAAATCTCAAAGATGCTTCACACACTTTACAGTGGAATCAGTGTTGCTGTTTTATTCAATGATTACTCTTTATAATGCAGAAACTATTTATCCTACTTGCAGCATCATCAAACATGAGCAGAGGATTCAAAGATACTGAAAGAGAGAAAACTGTAGACGCAAAATAATTCTGAGTCTATTGAATAAGGAGAAGTGTATGTGTCTATATTTCTCCACTTCCTTTGACTGTCAGGGGCAAATCATAAAGTACATCTCTAATTGTCCATTTCAAAGTATTATCAGAGGCGAACTGCTGAGTCAAAAAAAATGCAAGACATTTAAAGGACCTGAAAAGAACATGGGGGAAAAGCGGAGGGTAAATACATTTCTTCGTCCATTAAGGCAGTATCAGGTCTTCCCATGAACATATGTATAAATGTCAAGAACTGACAAAGTCTGTAAATAATCTCTTGGCTAATAAATACATTCAAAAGTCAAAATTACGATGGTTAAAAATAAACAGTTCCTCACCAATACTACATAGTTATAAATAACATAAAGCACTTAAGATTTATTGCCCTAAAGTCTATTGAGACCAGGAAGCAGAACATGGCAAATCTCACAGAGTGCAACTTGCAATCCATTCAGTTAAGTGCTTTGCACATCTTTGAAAACACATCAGTAAGTCAGAGAGGGTAAGTCAAGAGAGCAGGAGATGCCTTATACAGTACAAGAGTTATTGGTTAGTTGGCAGCCTTTCCATAATCAGTACAAATACACCTACAGATTGCAACGACCTCTTCTCATTCCAACATAACATGCACACCCAGGCAGCACAACAAAATAGCTGCATGCTCCATCTTCAATTCAAAGTGTTTAATTTCAAATTGTTTTAATTTAATTTTCAAACATTGAATTCCTTCTTTGCTGTGCTATTTAACTCAATTCAATTGTTGTACAATTCAGATTTTAGCAGAAAATGACTGATTGATCAAGACTGCAAGCTGGAGATTGCCAATAAGCACTCAGCACAGACAAAATGAACTAAATGACCTATTCTATCTGTGTGGAATCCTGCTTGAAACATCTGTAACAGCTTGTTCAAGGTGCTTTCCACATGCAAAATATTCATATTTTTAGTCTGACAGAGATATTAAGATTAAAAACCAACAAAAGCATTCATTCCACACAACTCAGAGCAAACATCAAAACTAAAGGCATTATCACAGTAAAACAATATAACATTACATGATAATAGTAGAATATCAAAATAGCTTACACATTTGAATAATGTCTGGATCACAATGACTGATGCAAGAATAGAATGGAGACCACAAGTTAAGTAATTGACTTGGGATACAGTGATGAGGCATAAAGGGATATAACGTTCCTAAATTATAGGCAGTCATAAAGAGATAATTTATGCCAGCACACCAAGGTTACTCTCAGTTCATAATTCTGAAGCTGCTGCCCAGCTCCACTTAATTCCTGATATTGGCTGACATCATAACTGTGACTTCAACCTTCAGCTGGGAAGGGTATTGAGACCACGTTTTGACTGGGCAAGGGAAATTACGATTCGGCTGTGAAACACCTCTGACTGTTGGGGTTACACTTTCATATCTTAATGAGCCAATCACAGCACCTTCTCCCTATCTGTCTTCATTTCTACCACTGCAATGCACATGCTTCAGCCCATTACAGTTGGAACATAAATAGGCCACAAGACAACCCCATTAACAAGATTCCAAAAATGAAACTTACTTTCTAATAAAACTTTAGAATAAATTGAAGTAGACCAAGCAAGGAATAACTGATGGGTGTCTGTCACAGTGCTTTTTTATTCATTCAAGGGATGAGAGAGTCACTGGTTAAGCCAGCATTTATTGCCCATTCCTAACTGCTCAGAAGGCAATTAAGTATGGCCTTTTCCTACTTAGCATTTTGACTTGCTATATTGACAAAATATTTAATGCAATTAGTAGTATAAGTCATCTAGTAGACTTTGAAGTTAAGAACTGAAATTAAATTAATTTTCAAATTGTAACATTCATGTGCTATATTTTCATTGCACTTAAATCAAACAATCCTATATGCAATTAGATAAGCAATAAAAACAATAAAATCAACTCCAAATTCAGGTCCTGTATACAGCAAAAAAAATCTTTCATTAGTTTAATTTCCAAATGTTTATTTGTAATCAAACATCATTCTTTCACTGATATTGTTTAAACTAAAATAAAACACTTCAATAAATGCTGTTTAAACTAAAATAAAAACATTCAATAAATGGCTGTCAGGAAAATAAAAGAACTGACACAAGTAATCAGCAACACATGGATTTAAGTGACACAGCTTCCTTCTGTAAACAACTGAGTATGCTTGACTTTAAATTCTGACCATGCCTTTTAAAAAAAAGGTTCATTCAGCGACAAACACTCGCTGACAAACAGATTCGACTTTCTGTCATCACTAATGGTCCTAATACATTGACAGGATTTTTAAAAAAATCTTTGGAATAAAATTCTTAATATTTACAAAGGCACAACTACAACATGCAACTTGGAAACCCATACTGTAACAGGCAATGAAGATATGAGGTGCAACAGTTTTATTTATGCAAGACCACCTGAAGGACTAAATCAAATCTGAGCAACAATGCCACCCTCACAAACTCATTTGCTTCATACAGAGCTGAAAAATTGCATTCAATCTTAGAAACCATTTGTCACAATCTTCAGTCATAAAGAGAGATAAGTTTAAAAAAGAATTAAAAACTGCTTGACAGCCGTCCATGTTCTCTCCATATCTCACCTTAGCAGTATGCTTTCCTCTGTCCTAACCCTTTACCAATAATTCATTAGCATGTCACTTACTTTCTTCATTGTTATAAATTTGTTCCATGCTTGTACTCAAAAAGTTGAGTACATTAAATTGTAAAATGCTTTTCAACAACAAATGACATTTGTGTTTTTGATTTGATAGAGGGGATGCACAAAACCCAGCACTGCTGTAGTATTGCATTCACCCAAACCTTGTTTTGTTTTTGGCTGCTTTTCTTGCCCTCAGTGCTCACTTTTGCTACTTTGCTTACCCTCAACGTGTATTTTTGCCGCTTTGCTTACCCTCAGTGTGCGCTTTCCGCTGCTTTTCTTAGCCTCAGTTTGTGTTTTGCTTCTGCTGCTTTTCTTACCCTCAATGCTGATGACATGTTCCCTGATCTGGTTCTGCAGGATGGGCTCCTCAATCTTCTCCAGCAGGTCGTAGATGGAGTAGATGTTGGGGTGGACGCTCTCGAAGCGCTGGATCTCGGCTCGGATGGCCGCCGAATTGGCCAACTGCTGCTGGTAATTCATCATTTCCAAACCCTAAAAACAACCCCCCCCCCCCCCAACCTTTCCTCCCCCTCCTCCTCCTCCTGCCCCAGGAGAGGAGGGTTTTCTGAAGGGGATGGGGTTGGGGAGCGGGGAGTAAAGAGGAGGGGGAGGGAAGGCCGGACTAGAGCAGGACAACCTCCCCCCGGCAGCCCTGCAGCATCCTCCGCCTCGACAACGCTCTCGGCCCCAACCAAAGTGCCACAGGCTCGGCCAGGAGCCGCTCCATAAGCCGCCGGGGTGATGAAGAGAGGGAAGGAGGGAGGGAGGGAGGGAGAGAGTGAGGTGGGGCTGGGGAGGAGGGACGGGGCTGTGTTTGCCGTCGCGGGCCGGTCTCTGTGAGACGGGATGGCGGACTCGGACTCTGTCTCTGTCTCGCGCGCTCTCTCTCTCTCTCTCTCACATCGCGCTGCTCGCGGGAGGGGTGGGCGCGAGAGCGACAATCACCGGCCGCTGCCGTTAATGTCGTTAACGTCACTTCAGCTGCTGGCGAGGCCGGCTCTCTCTCTCCCTCTCCTGGTCTCTGCTGTTTATCTGCCTGCCTCTCTCTCTCTCTTTCACTCTCTCACAGTCTCTCTAATACTTCTCTCTTTTTCTCCCCTCAGTTACTCTCTTCACACTGAGTCTCTCTTTGCTATCTCTCTTCCTCTCTCACTAGTTCTCTCTCCTCTCCATTTCTCTTTTTGCTTCGAATTTCTCTCTTCATCACTCGCACCCTCTCTCTCCCTCCCAGTTTCTGTTTTTGCTCTGATTTTCTCTCTCTGCTATCTCTCTTCCTCACTCACTCACCCTCTCTCTCCTCCCAGTTTCTCTTTTTGCTCTGAGTTTCTCTCTCTATCTCTCTTCCTCGCTCACTATTTCTCTCACCTCTCAGTTTCTCTTTTTGCTGAGTTTCTCTCTCTGCTACCTCTCTTCCTCACTCACTCACCCTCTTCTCCCAGTTTCTCTTTTCGTTCTGTGTCTCTGTCTCTCTTTCTCTCTCACCCATTCACCATCACTCAATGCCCGCTCTCACTTTCTATCCACTCTAAGTCTCTCTCTGCTATCCTTTTAGCTGCCTGTCTTACTCTCTTGGTCATTCTCCGTCACTTTCTCTCTCTTCTTCACCCTCAGTCTCTCTCTCTCTCTCTCTCCATCTGGCTGGTTCTCTTACCCTCACATCCTCTATCACTCTTACTCATTCTGCATCACTCAATCCTGCCTGAAACATCAATTTTCCTGCTCCTCAGATGCTGCCTGACCAGCTGTGCTTTTCCAGCACCACTCTAATCTTGACTCTGCATCACTCAATCTCTCTCTTCCTCAATCCTCTCCCACACTGCTTCGCTCTCACTTCTTTACTCTCAGTCTCCCTCTTTAATATCTCTCTGATTTGATTTGATTTCTTCTTATTATCGTCACATCTACCAAGATACAGTGAAAAGTGTTGCATGCTAACCTGACAAATCACATAAGTACATCGCGATAGTAGAACAGAATGCAGAATATAGTGTTAGAACCACAGAGAAGGTGCAGAAAGAGATCAACTTTAATATGAGAGGTCCATTCGTAAGTCTGATAACAGTGAGAAAGAAGATGTTCTTAAAATGTGACAGTATGTGGTTTCGAACTCTTGTATTTTCTGCCTCATGGAAGGGTGGAAGAGAGTATAACCTGGGTGGGAGTGGTCTATGATTATGTTGGCTGATTTTCCGAGGCAGCAGGAAGTATAGACGGAGTCAATGAGAGGAAGACTGCTTCTCGTGATGGACTGGGCTGCATTCACAACTCTCTGTAATTTCTTGCGGTCTTGGGCAGGGCAGTTTTCATACCAAGCTGTGACGTATCTGGATAGGATATTTCCTATAGTGCATCTATAAAAATTGGTAAGAGACATTGTGGACATGCCAAATTTCCTTAGCCTTCTGAAGTCGTAGAGACATTGATGTCTCTTTTCTTGACTGTAGCACTAACGTGGAAAGATTATTGGTGATACTTACACCTTGGAATTTGAACATGTCAACCCTCTGGCTGCCTCTCTTCCATATCCCCACTCCCACTTTCTGTCTTCACTGTTCACTCAGAGTCTCTCTCCATTATCCTTCTGACTGACACTCTTCCTCTCTGTATCACTCTCTTATTCATTCTCCCTCATTCAACCTTCCCTTCCCAGTTTGTCTCTCTTCTTCCCTCAGTCTCTCTCCCTCTATCCATCTGGCTGGTTCTCTTACTATTACATCTTCTATCATCTTTAGTATGTTGTTGAGTATGGTTAAATCTCACAGGACCCAGACAGAGCTAGCCAGTTGGATACAAAATTAGCTTTATGATAGAAGACCGAGGGTGGTGGTAGAGGGTTGTTTTACAGACCAGAGACCTATGACGAGTGGTGTTGCACAGGGACCTATGCTGGGTCCACAGTTACTTATGAAATATATAAATGACTTAGATGAGAATTTAGGAGGTATGGTTAATAAGTTTGTGGATGATACCAAAATTGGTGGTACAGTGGATAGTGAAGAAAGTTATCTGGGAGTCTAGTGAGATCTTGATCAAATTGGCCAGTGGGCTGAAGAATGGCAAATGGAGTTTAATGTAAATAAGTGCAAGATGTTGCATTTCGGTAAAGTAAACCAGGATAGGACTTACACAATCAACGGTAAGGCCATAGGGAGTATTATAGAACAAAGAGATCTAGGGGTACAGGTTCATACCTCCTTGACAATGGAGTCACAGATAGGCAGGGTGGTGAAGAAAGCTTTCGCCATGTTAGCTTTTATCAGTCAGAACATTGACTATAGGAGATGGGACGTCTTGTCGCACCTGTACAAGATGTTGATGAGGCCACATTTGGAGTATTGTGTGCAGTTGTGGTTGCCCAGTTTATAGAAACCAGTTTATAGTTCTATAAACCAGAAAGAGAGCAGAAAAGATTTACTAGGCTGCTAACCAGACTCAAAAATCTGTTTAATAAGGAGAGGTTGGATAGACTGCGACATTTTTTCCCTGGATCGTAGAAAACAGGGGTTATCTTATATAGGTATATAAATTCATGATAGGCAGAGATAAGATAGATAACGGATATCTTTTCCTCATGTTAAGGTCGTCTAAAACTGGAGAACATATGTGAGAGGGGAGAGATACAAAAAGGTCCAATTTTTTTCGCACAGAGGATGATGAGTATGTTGATTGTCTGTTAATGTATAATTTTTCAATGTATAATTTGAGTTACATCACACTGCAAATTTTTGCCATAAATTCTGTGTTACGATCGAGCCCTCCACAATCACCTGATGAAGGAGCGTCGCTCCGAAAGCTAGTGTGCTTCCAATTAAACCTGTTGGACTATAACCTGGTGTTGTGTGATTTTTAACTTTGTACACCCCAGTCCAACACCGGCATCTCCAAATCATGGATGGGATAGGTATGGAGGAATATGGACCAAACAGTCAAATGGGACTAGTTTAAATTGTGAAAAATGGGTGGCATGGGCAAGTTGGGCCAAAGGGCCTTTTTTCATGTGGTAGACCTCTATGACTCTCTTACTCATTCTGCACTGCTCAAACTGTTTCTTCCTTAATCTTCTCAATCAACACTCCTTCAGTCTCACTTCTTCACTTGCAGTTTATCTCACTCTTTCTCTCTTTGTGGCTTGCTGTTTTACTCTATCTGAACTTCTGGTCACTTCTACTAATTTCCTGCCTCCTCCACCCTCCCATTCCCCCCTCCTAAATATGTATCCCCTCCCCCCCCCCATTCCCCCTTCTCTCTCTCATTTTCTTCTTCACTCAATCTCTGTCTCTCTATCTCTCTTACACACAAACCCTGGCCCTATCTATGAAGCTGGATCATTCTACCTCGTTCAGTCCTTTCTCTCTCATTTTCTCTCTTTCCTGCACTTTTAGTCTCTCTCTCTCTTTCTCTCTATTCTCTCTGTGTGTATGTGTATGTCTCTCTCTCTCTCTCTCCCCCCTCCCTCCCTGGAGACACAATATCTGAATTTTGACATTATTGGCTTGACCAACTCCCATTCCGCACAGATCAAAGCTCAGCATGATCCAGTAGGGCAATAGTACCAGTAAGAAATGGGAATTCGGGCCATAGTCCCAGCAGGATAATATCACTCTAGAACACAGTCCCAGCAGGATAATATTACTCAAAAACACAGTGCCAGCAAGGCAGTGTTAGTCTAGTACGTAGTCACCCAAGGTAATATTAGTCAATTCAGCATGCAAAGATGGTAGAGCTATGCAAAACCAGCCCAAAACTCATCACGGATGAGTTCCATGCTTTATAACTCTATGACTAGGTGCTTCTTCAGTTTGGGCACTCTTAAGCCAGCGATTCTTACTGAATCATTGAGATTATTGCATTTTTCAGGCAATCTTTAAGAAATCTTTGACTCATTCTCTTTGCCGTCCTGATATTTACTGACCATGATGAAGCTCTGAGTAGAGAGCTTGTTTCAGATGCGGATGATGTAGCTACCCTTAGTTCAGCTGAGTGACAGTAACTGGTACTTTGTTGCTGAAAAATGTTGTCCACAGGATACTGATATTGGAGCACCAATCCTGCTAGTAGATTTGCAACATTTTGCTGAGGCATCACTGGTAATATATTTCAAAAATTCAAGTTGTTTGTTGCACATTAGACATGTTTCTGAGAGGGTGAGTAGCACTGGTAGGACAATATCAACTAGCATATGGTTCCAATAGCAAAAGGCAATTCCAGTACAGTCCCAACAGTGAAAGGCCAGGTCCAACGCTGTTCCACCAAAGCTAGGAGACGCCATAACAATCACAGAATTGTTCCAATGTGGCAATGTTAACTCATCACAGTTCTACAAAACAAAGATGCCACAGCACAGTCATTCCAAGGCAAAGTTAATCTATCACAACTCCTGCACAGGTCCAGAATGGTAAGGACAGTCCCAACATAGTCTTTGATGCAGTATCAGCACATCTCAGCTGGGCACAGGTAATCCAATAGGGCAATGATACGGCAATCCCTGCCAGGGATGATCCGCCCAGCATAATTCCAATGGTCAATGTCAACCCATTGCACCAATATTTAAGGTAATGGCAGCCACATTATGTTCAAGTGAATGACGTCAGGCCACTGAGATATTGCAATCCAGTAGTGGGCTGTGGTGGTGCAGTGGTAGTGTCCCTGCCTCTGATACTAGGTCGGACTGCATTTGAATCCCATCTGCTGTAGAAGTACGTACTGACAGCTCTGAACAGGTTGATTTAGAAATATCTCTTGCAGTCCAATGGAGAGGGTGGCTTATACTGAAGTGGCAGTGCCCCTTCCGATGGGCCAGGAGACCCTGATTCAAGTCCCATCTGCTCTAGGGTGTGAAATAACATCTTTGAATTGGTTGATTAGGGAAATGTAATAGCAGTCCTAACCGAACAATATTAATGTTAACAAAACAACAAATGCTGTAAATCACAGCAGTCAAACAGCATCCATGGAGATAGAGCAAGCTAATGTCTTGAATCTAGATGACTCTTTATCAGAATGTTATCCCAGCATCATTCCTAAAGGTAGTTATCCCAGCAACAGGCATGCCTGGATATGTCAAATTACTTAAACTGTAGCTGCAATTTAACAAGCATTTGTCAATCCAATACAATCCCAACTGAGCAAAGTAAATAACCCACAAGGTCAATGCCAGAGCAATATAGGACTGTTTAAGCAATTCAACTTACTTAGTTAATTTACCCAAGTAATGAAACTCAATCAGGCAACTCCAACACATTAAAGCCAGTATAGCCGGGCAGCACTGTGGTTCAGCGGTTAGCACTGCTGCCTCACAGTGTTAGGGACCTGGGTTCAATTCCACTGTCAGGTGACTATCTGAGTAGAGTTTGCAATATTCTCCACATGTCTGTGTGGGTTCCCTCTGGGTGCTCTGGTTTCACCCCACAGTCAAAGATGTGCAAGTTAGATGGGTTGGCCGTGTTAAATTACCCTGTAGTATCCAGTGTAGATTTGGTGTGCTGGAAATGCAGGGTTACAGGGGTGGGCCTGAGTGGGATGCTCTCTGGAGGCTTGGTATGTGTTTCCACACTGTAAAGAAATTTTAAAAAAGGGGAAAAACAATAAAGCCAGTATAGCTAGTCAGTCATCCAAAAGAAAAGGCAGTAGAGCAAACTAAGCTGAGAAACTCTACTGGGCATTAGCAACTCAGCCACACAAAGATAGGCCAATGTCACCAAAGCAAGTTCAGCCACCTAATCAGGCAATGCTATTCTGTTTGTAAAAAATTCACTTTCACGCTGGCTGAAGGGCCTATTCCCGTGCTGTACAATACACAGCTACCCAGCCAGGCAATATTAATCTCTGATAGTTTCAAGTCAGGTGTTGGTGGTAAGGCACAACCGGCTAACAGTGCCAAGTAGTTAATGTTAACTAAATAAAGTTAATCAGGTACAAGCAAGGAGTTGGCAATTTCAACCTGGCAACTGCAGCCTAGCCAAACAATGTCAACTCTGCTGAGAATTGTCAGGCCTATGCTAAATACCGAACCAATGCCAGCCACTGGTATCCTTCTCATGTATCAGGCACAAACCAGATGTAAGCATCCACTGCGCTGGACTCCACTGGCTTTTTGCCCAGCTAGATCAGGAATATTCAGACTTTTGATTTCCTACTGCATCTCTGCCCAATTGTACATCAATTCTATTTACCTGCTTTTGCTCAGTACCTTTATTTAACAATCTATTCCCAATCTTGAAATTTGCAACTGATTCCTGCAACCTTCTGAAGAGTTGCAGATTTCCACCAACCTTTGTGTGAAGCCGTGTTTCTACTTATATATACGAACAATTCCATTTATCATTTCAAAAATCTTAATAAGAACACCCCTCAACTTTTGAAATGCAAAGCTGTTTAATGGAACCTGTCCTTATAATTTAAGTTTTCCAGCCTGAAATCATTCTGGTGAACTCATGCTTTATAGCTCGCTAGCCGAAGATACCTATCCTGTGGCTTCATAAGTGAAAAAGAATGCCTTGTTCTAAGTGGGGTCTGATGAACATTGTGTACAACTGAAGCTTTGCTTCATCTTGTCCATATTTTTGGAATGAAGGCCAACATTTCTCATGCTTTTTTAAAATTACATTTTCTAACTGCCTTTTAATGAATTCTCTTCATGAATACTCAGACCCATTTGCTCTTCCAGTTTTGAATCTCTCACCATGAAAATATATTTTTAATTCATTTCATCTGCCTATATCCTTGCGAAACATTTTGCTTCTGCGGACAATTTTGCTTCCTAACAGTGTCTTTGACAAACCTGAATATTCAACACAGTCTCTTAATCACTACATATACATTTAAAAGTTGATTGCAGAGAAACAATATTTGTCATGTTCCACCAATCAGGTAGCATTCACATTCACTTAAATTTTCCAATGATATTTAGACTAGCTGCAACATTGGTTGATTGCCTTTCTTCATCTGTATCAACCATTAATTTTGGATTTTTTTAGGTGATTTTTATAGCTGGGTGTCATTTTTCCATGAATCCTTTGTAATTATACAAGCTGGGGATCAGCACTAATGCATACTGGCTTGTCTGCACTGGCTTAGCTGGGTTCTTCCATAGCCAACAAGTCATGGAGTGAGAATTTAACCTAGAACATTCTCTTTCAGAAACAGGGATGCTGCTGCCCTGGTCGCAAGACCTATTTTCACTTCTAATTATGGCTCTAAGCTCGTTAATGAAATTTTAACAGAAAATGCCAGGAATATTCAGCCAATCTGACAGTCTGCGTGGAGTGAAAAGCTGTGTTAGCATTTCAACTTAACATTCTATTGTCAGAATTGGAAGATATAGAATCAAATGCAAAGGAAGGAGGGGAGAAGAAATACCTTTCTCACATGCATATTGTTGATGATAGTGGCCTCAATTTTCTTTTCCATCACAAGGCTGACCAGAAATTTCTCCCAGTCATACTGTCTAACATTGGCATATATTGGAAAGATTTTGATATTTGATTGCATTGAGATGACATCAAAATAATGTTGTATTCAGTTGCAGAATAAAGGGTTGGTCATTTAGGACTGAGGTGTGGAGAAATGTATTCACTCAAAGAGTTGCGAACCTTAGGAATTCTCCACCCCAGAAGATGCTCAATTATTGAGTATATTCAAGATGAAGGTGAGTAGACTTTTGGGCACTAAGGAAATTAAATAATGTGATAATAATGCAGGAGGGAAGAGTTGAGGTGGAAGATCTGTCAAAGTATTGTTAAATGGTGAATCAGTTTTGAAGGACAAAATGTGCTGTTTCAGCAGGGAAGAGGGAAGAACAAAAGGAAAGTTCAGTGATAACATGGAGGACAAAGACAATTTAATAACAAAGAAAGGACATTGGTAAAGACAAAAGGAATGATAATTAGACAAATAAAGAAAAAGAAATGGGCCTTCCAGTTCTGAAGAAGGATCACTTGACCCGAAACATTTCTCTCCACTGATGGGCTGCCAGATTTGCTGAGCTTTTCCAGAAATTTCCATTTTTGTCAAAAATTCAGCTTTCAGTTTAAAATCTTTCAATTGAAATCAAGTCTCTTGCAGATATTTTCTAATTGACCCGTTGGCGGGTGTTATTACATGCCTCTGGAACAGGTGGGATTTGCACCCAGGCCTCCTGGCTCAAAGGTAGAGATGAGCGTTCAGTAATAACAACAGAACATTAGATACCCAATGCTAAATAAAATGATCAAAAGTTGTTGAGTTGGATATTGTTCCTGGGAGGCTTTTAAGTACCTGTTTAAAACTGGGCTGCCATTCCTATTCATCAGATTTGATCTCATGCCTTAATGTCACTCTTTGATCAACTTATATCAGCTTGTATAAGCACTCAGCCACTTGTCCTTGATGATAGATTCTAGTGACTTTACAACAACTGTCAGATCTGTGTGTGAAATGTAGAAAAAACTCAGCAGCTGTGAAGATGGAAACAAAATTTCACATTGATGATTTCATCGGAAGTCGAAGACATCATAGATTTAATAGCTTATGAGCAAACAGAAGATTATCATACCAGGAAAAAGCAAACAGTGGTTATAATTTTGCTGCAATCAATGGTGATTCTATACAGTGTTAGCTGGAGATGCAAAGTCTGTTCTTCAAGCTTTTGTTGAGCTTCATTAGAACCATGTAGGAGGCTGTGGTCAGAGTGGGAGTAGGACAGAGATTTCAACGAGCCTGTGGTAACCCAGATTCTCCCTCCCTCCCTATTTAAATTCTCAAGTGGCATTTACAATTTTCTAATCAAAAGGCATAATTTGTGGAACTAAAGAGCTTTGGTCAATTATGACAAACATACCAGCAATTTTCTTATAGTCTTGTTTAAAATTAATGCTAATCTTTTCCACCACTATCAGTCTCTCCCCTACAGTTTCCAAATGATGTTAGCTTTTATTACAAAAGTAATGGAATGCAAGAATAAGGAATAAGGATAAGGAAGTCTCAGTACAATTATGAGGAGGTCTTCTGATGCAGTGAATTGTATCCCTGCCTCTGAGCCAATAGCTCTGGGATTGAGTCCCACCCAGGACTTGATGGCTAAGGGAGATGCAATCATGCTGCAGCTAAGTATCAGCCTATAAATTTTTCCAGATCATGCAAATGGTGTAGGAGGTGGTACATAGAGGAGAGATTTCTGGTCAGCTATGTAATGGAAGGAAAGTTAGCTCCAAAGTACAACATGCAGGTTAAAACTGTGCATGATGTAATAGCAACTGGGACTCCCAGAAGGAACTATAAGATATCATTGCCACTAAAACTCCTGCAGACCACATCTGAAATACAGCTCTCCTTATTTGTGGAAGGACATTCTTGCCCTAAGAGGGTTTACAACAAACATTCACTAAACTAGTTTCTGGGATGAGGGAATTTGTCCAATGAGGAGTTATTGAGTAAACTAGACTTATATTCACTGGAATTTGCAAGAATGAAAGATATTATTTAATTAACATATAAAATAATTAAATGGCTTGATAATGTAGATTCCTATGGAGGGGAATCTAGAAAACAGGAGCTTGGTCTCGATGTAACAGAACCTCCAGCATCTGGCGCCAATGTTGAGGGAGGGTGCCAAGCAGAGCAGCTGGAGAAACAAATGAACCTATTCTGGTGCAAAGTGTGATTTTGGAGGATAAGGCCTCATGGAGAGAAGGATCAGACAGACAAAGGATTTCCTCAACCACATGTAAACAATAGGTTTAATTTCATATAAATCTCGTACCTTCCACGTTTAACCCTAATTTCCATTCAAGTTTGATCTAATGCTTATGAAATAAAGAAGTCCTGCTTCATGATCTTTGGACCCACCATGTGTTCTTCTCATGTTACTTTTCTGGAGCAGTTGACAGGATTCCACAGCACAGACATCAAGCCATGATGGACAAAGTTGAAAGGCATCAAGCCGAGATGGAGAAGATGATGGAGGATTTGAAACTGGGAGGTCCATGAGGAAAACTGAGTTGCTTTGAGACCATAGAGTCATAGAGTCCCCACGGTGTGGAAACAGGCCATTTGGCCCAAAAAGTCCACACTGCCCTCCAAAGAGCAAACCACCCAGGCCCATTCCCCTCCTCCTCTACATTTACCCTGACTAATACACCTATCCTACACATCTCTGAACACTAAGGACAATTTAGCATGGCCAATTCACCTAACCTGCACATCCTTGGAATTTGGGAGAAAACAAGACCACCCAGAGGAAACCCACGCAGACAATGTGAAAACTCCACACAGACAGTTGCCCAAGGCTGGAATTGAACCTGGGATCCTGGCACCGTGAGGTAGCAATGCTAACCACTAAGCCACTGTGCCACCAAATGGTGACTTAGTCATTAATGGAGAAAATGAGACCTTTCAACCAAGCACAGGCAGAGGCCCCACAAGTGCATTCCTTGCCTGTATGGAGGAAGGGAGCAGTCCTCCTTACCAATTATTCTACTTGCTAGTGAGTAAAAGCTGGACCAAATTCTGAGGAAGACCATTCGAGACAGGGGTGAATACATTTTTTGGGTACTGTTTGAATGAAGAGATATGAAAATGGTGCAGGAAGGAGGAGTTGACATAGGACACTAGCCTTATCTTGTTGAATAATGAAGCAACCTTGAAGGACTAAATAGCTTTTTCCAGCTTCTTTTGCTTATGTTCCCAATGCCAATCTGTCATGTAATGCCATCCTCTTGTTCACTATCTGTTTAATGACAAACTGAATAAAGTATTATTGGGTGGTAATTAGCAGGATATTAGGCATGGGGAGGGGAAAGGTGGTGATGCTACCTGGTGTATGTCAGGCAGCATGGTCAGTTGCTCAGACCTGCAACTCTTTCATTTCTGTTGTGTGCTTAGGCCAAGCTATAAGTAAGCCCCATGGGGTGTGCCAACTTCCACATATGCAACTGCCCTTCCCTGAAACCACCATGGCTTGGACTTATGCAGCAGCTTTCAGAGGTTGGAGTGCAGGCTGTCAGTAGGGGGTGGAGTGTGGGGATAGGACGTGCCATTGGTGTCATAGATGGGGCATGGGCCTGTTCCAAACTACAAAACTAAAGGACTCAGGATGATAATTTTGGTTCTTGAGAGCCTGTGAGGTTTTTCATATCTGAAGTCCCTCATTCCTTGTGACATTTCCTCTGGATCATTTTAAAGGTATTTACACCTTTTCTGAAGTGTGGTGCTCAGAATAGGCCATAACACAACAACTGCAATGTGCAAAGTAAAATCAAAAGCATTTTCAGGAAGGGGTAGTGAAGACCAGCTTCTGTAGTCCTTCAATATGGCAGCAGACCATTCATGTAAAACTGTGAACTCTCAAGAAGAAGATAAGACTTTGCATAATAACCAAGAGGGTTTGAGCTTCTGCTGGATGACCTTTGACAGGGACCAGACAGAAATGTTTGACACAAGCCACAGAATTTGCTAAAGCTTCTTGCACCATTCCTCTCTCTAGGAGGTGACAGGTGAAGGAAAAAGAACATTGGGAATACAGGGATACCTCTGGTGAGAAATGACACAGAGGCATATGGCTCTAATGATTCTTCCTGAGTACCTAACGGAATGCAATGCAAGCATATGAACATTAATTCACTCTAATATCATGACATTATATTTGAAATGGCACAGTACAAAAGAAGATGGGTGAAAGACTGGTCTAGGAGAAAGTTCTCATGATTTCAGAGTGACATTGATAATCGTTTTCAAGCTTACTTTTTCAGCACTACTTCGAAAGGCAGTAGTGCTGTTAATGATCATAATATTGTATTTTGTGTCCTCAGTTCTCTCTATCGCTGTGGAAAATCTGAAGACTGCTCTGCATTGTGTGGAAGAGAAGTTGATTTAATTACATTATTGCTTGGGTTGAATTTGTTTTTTGACTA
Source organism: Chiloscyllium plagiosum (assembly GCF_037043375.1). Taxonomy (NCBI): domain Eukaryota; kingdom Metazoa; phylum Chordata; class Chondrichthyes; order Orectolobiformes; family Hemiscylliidae; genus Chiloscyllium; species Chiloscyllium plagiosum. The sequence continues at coordinate 26,418,108 of NW_028270145.1, forward strand.
AATTAACTGAATGACTTACAGATAGAATCCCTACACTGTGGAAAAGTCCATTCAGCCCAACAAGTCCACACCAACCCACCAAAGAATAACCCACCCCCAACCCTATATTTACCCCTGACTAATGCACCCTGAACACTATGGGCAATTTACATAGCCATTTTACCTAACCTACACATCTTTGGACTATGGGAGGAAACCTACACAGACACAGGGAGAGCGTACAAACTCTGCACAGACAGTTGTCCGAAGCTGGAATTGAACCCATGTCCCTGGGCTTACGAGGCAGCATTGCTAACCACTGAGCCACCATATTTAATACTGAATAGTAGTGATTGCCATACAAACTTGTGAATAAAAATATATTCTTCAGTGATTGCTATTTGCATTTAAACAGCACCTTCAATGTAGTACGATATTCCAAGGTGTCTCATAGGAACATAATCCAATAAAAAATTGACAGCAAGCCAAAGGAGATATTATAACAAGTGACCTGTAACTTCGATTTTATTTTCAGCAATAAAAAAGCCATAATAAATGGAATCAATCTCCACCAAAGGCGCGAGAACCAATTACTCATACAATTTATATGTCAAATGTTATGCTATATGCATTATTAGAGGATGGTCTTTGTTAATTGAAATGAGCTAGTATTAAAGTAGGGTCTGATTTTCATATACCTGCAAAAATATTTTCTGAGCAAAAATCTAATCAAATCATTTTTTTTTGTGATTAGCAAAAAAGCTTTGACTTCAGTCTCTGTGAAATTCCATTCCTTCACCACTGACTCCATCTTCTTCCCTGCCGAAGGCTGTTTGCACCTTCAGCATCTTATTTAATCCAGAGCTTCTCCATTAGGAAGTGTACCAACTTCCACCATCGTAAGCTTGTCTTATTTGCCTCTACCCAAACCCTTCTGCTATTGAATGCCTAATCTATGCTTTTATTACCTCCAAACTCAACTTTTCCAATGTCTTCCTGGCTGTCCTTTCTTCTATAAATTTGAGCTCATCAGAGCTCACCCAAAATCCCATTCATCCTTCACTCCTGTAGATGACTAACCTATATTGACTCCCTTTAAAATTTTCTTTAAAATTTTTAAATTTTCTTCCTTGTTTTCTAAACTCTCCCTGGCCTCACCCCTCCCTACCCTTTCTTAGCCCTACAACTCTCTGTCGTCCTCCAGTCCTGGCATTTTGGGCTTCCATCATTTCCTTCATCCTACTATTAGAGGCTCTACCTTCAACCATCAAAGGTCTGAGCTATGGAATTTTTTCCCTAAATTTCTTCTCCTCTGTGTGTCACACAAACCCTTTAAATTGCTCCATAAAACCTATCACTTTACCACACTTCTGACCATCTGTCCTGACATCTCCTTATGTGGCTTGAGCCATTATTTTCTGATGACTCTCCTGTGAAGCCATTTTGGGATATCATATTATGGTGAAGGTAATAGAAACATTCAAGTTGTTATTGTCAACACAGTCTGTGCTCCTTGTAAGTGACATTGGGCTCCCATGCAATCTGGTAAATTGATAAGTGACTACCTGCATCTTATAGGTCAGGCCAACTCCTTGTTTATGTTGGTGTAAGCATACGTTAAACATATAATTCAGAGTTAGGAGAAAGAAAAAGTCAATTCTGTTTCACGTCAGTGTTTGCTAAAAATGCATGAATATGGAGATCAGGGAGAGGACACGATTATTCTTTGTGCATGACAGTTGGCCCAAGAGAGTTGCTCCTAAAGTGATGCACAGCTGAATGCCAACAAGGAGTAAACTTGTTAGAGGATGGTCTTTGTTAATTGAAATCAGCTAGTATTGAAGTAGGGTCTGATTTTCATATACCTGCAAAAATATTTTCTGAGCAAAAATCTAATCAAGTTATTGTTTTGTTTGTGAGGAAGCTAGCAATATGGAAGAGTTTTTTTAAAAAACGTGACATTGATTTATTAGTCTTTGTAAAGTGAGGCTATCTCAGTTTCTAAGTAATAACCTTGAAATATGACTCCATCTTTACTTTAGACCATCTCTGCTGTATGGTGAGAAATGGATCTGAGTTATTCCACCAGAGAGTATTTTTACTGGTAAGCACTTGCATATTAGTTGCATTACTTCCCTATCTTTGGTTGGATTACTTCTATTGACAGAATGCTGAAATGCTATTTACTGTGCGACAATAAGGACAGATGCAGTAGCTTGGCATCTTCTCAGAGGTTCCCTTTGATTCAATAAAAGGAGTTTAAATGTAATCAGCTCGCTTAGAAACAGACATTGGTAAGCTATCTCATGAATTCAGACTCTAGTCTGTGCCAAACTGATATCCTTTCAGTGTGGTGATCTGACAGCTTATACAATAAAATATACAGGACACAGAACTGTAGATTACCCTGTAAATATTATCTTGATATTATTGCTTTGCTGTCTGTGAAACAATTCTGCTTCAGTTTGACAGTCATACTTGCTGTCTTACAACAATGACCACAATTCACAATGCATTGTTGGCTATAGAGTACTTTTAAATGTCTTGAAGTTGTGAAAGGTTTCTTCTTCTTTCTTTTCTTCAATCCAATCATTGAGAAAGACATAGCAGGTGAAATTAGCTTTTCCTATAATTAAATGTGGGAATCTTGGTGTAAGTGTCACCCATGCCTACTTATTGTGTTGTAACCACCATGTTAAATTTGTGCTGCCTGCTCTTTCAATCATTTTTATTTGCAGCTAATGATTACCATGCTGTTCACTGGTGGCCAACACCAGTTTTTTAAGAACTTGTGCAAGAAATATGTGCGTCACTGACTAAGATAGTATTTATTGTACTTTCCCAATTGCCCTGTTACAGGGGGTGATAAGGTGGTAAGAGCTTCTTATGTAGCTGAAGGTCTTGTGAAGTAGATACACCCGCAGTTCTGTTCAGAGTTTTGGGGTGGGGGGAGGTGGAGGGTTAATTCCAGGATTTTGACCTGGCAATAGTGAAGGAATAGGAAATTTTTGTCAAGTCAAAAAGTAGTGTGTGACTTGGAGGAGAATTTGGTGCTTTTCCCATGTATCTGATGCCTTTGTCCTTCTAGGTGGTTGATGTGATATGACATAAACTGAAATACTGGTGATATACTGATAATCTGCCACTATTACATTGTGCTATTTAAGACAGGTCACATAACATAAGGGTGTGATGTTGGTCACGTAGTACTCGTTGTACTAAAGAATAATAAACTTTTATTATATCACCTGGTATCTATCTAAGTACATTACAATCACAGGCAGTGGTGTCTCTGGGCTCAAGCTCAGTAATTCCAATATTCTGTAGCACACATCCCTCAGTGTGTCATGCTGCAAGAGGACAGCGCTCAGTAATATGGAGACTGAGAGCTTTATTCCATTACCTTGCGCTCTCTGATGATATAATGAGCACATCCCTTAAAGGTGTATTGCATCTTTGGTGTGAGACATAGCACAACATCCCCTTTATTTCCAAAGAAAAGACATCCGGATTAGATATATATTGTTGTATATGGACACGTGTTGTTGATTCAACAATTATACAGATATGTAAAAACAGCGTTAACTAGATTAATAATTCAAACTTTGATCTAATATTTCAGAGTTTACCAATTCATCCTGATTTGGTGATTGTGGAGGCCTACTGGTATTCTTGCTAGACTATTCGTCCAGAGACCAGCTAATTCACTTGGGAACTGGGTTCAAATCTCACCAGAGTAAATGGTGGAATTTGAGTTCAATTTTTTTTTAAATCTGGAATTAAGAGCCTAATGATGACCATGAACCATTGTTGATCATTGGAAAAAATCCATCTAGTTCACTAATGTCCTTTCAGGAAGGAAACTGTCAAGCTTACCTGGTCTGGCCAATATGTGACTCCAGACCCACAGCAATGTGGTTGACTCTCAACCCTCTGGGCTATTAGGGAAGGGTAATAATGCTGACCTAGCTGGCGATGCCCTCACCCTGTGAATGAATAAAACAAAATATACCCCTCAGGAGAGATAAGTCCAACTTAGTTGTCTTCCTGTTGTTTGCTATAAGTCAATATCGCTGCACAATCATTATTGTTGGAGTTTTCCTCCTCATTGTCTTCATGATTGACATATCGTGCATTGGTCTGTACTGGCTTCTGCTGCTTTGCACTGTAATGGCATGATCAGTAATGTTTTCAGATGACTTCAGCTGATTAGCTATCTTAGAAGCCTTTGTTGCTATCCAAGTATATGTGACTGGATTTCTGATTCACATTGTCTGTCCGGTGTGCTGTTGTGGTGGTTCTCTACCTACTCAGTCTTTGAAGAGAAAAGTCTCGTGACTCATTCTCATTGCTGTGGGTGTGGTGTGAATCTCATGAATGATTATGGTGCTGAGATCTGTGTATACTGGTAGTGGTGCCATTATACTTACTAGATAAAACATTTCAGGAAAGCAAGCTAAATGAGCACCTTGGCAATCCTGTGTGGTTGTGCTACTGCACAGAATTGATGAATTGCTCTACACTGTGAGAAGGACTTTTGTTCATAAAATATTCATAGAATCCCTACAGTGTGGAAAGAGGCCATTTGGTCCATCAAGTCCACACTGACCCCCACCCTCATAACTCCGCACTTAAGCATGGCCAATCCACCAAATCTGCACATCTTTGAACTGTGAGGAAACCAGAGCATCCGGCAGAAGCCCACACAGGACACAGGGAAAATGTGTAAACCTCATGCAGACAGCCACCCAAGGCTAAAATGAACCCAGTCCCTGGTACTGTGAGGCAGCAGTGCTAACCACTGAGTTACCGTGTCACCCTCAGGTGAGTTTTTAAAATAGAATACCACATTATGGAGTCCGCCCCTTTTTAGATGAGTAGTGGTAATATGTTGGCATGAGCTGCTGGATCAATTTTGGTTATTAGGGGGTGCTTTAATTATTGGGGGGTGCTGATTTGTTTTTGAGGATAACAATGTTAATGGTCATAAACATTTCTGCTGATCTCACACTGTTAATATGGTATGTGAGCTTGACAATTCTTTACCTTCCAAAGGTTGCTTTTTGTTTGGTTAGCCATTTGTGTATGTATGCCTTCCCTGCTGCCATCATTGTGGTATTGTACCCCATTGTTGGTCACTTGGGTCCTGTTCTGGATTCTGGTTTCGATTTTGCAACCAGACTTGCTGCAAATGCATCCTAGTATCTTTTGCATGTGCTTTGCAATCATGAAAATATACTAGATAACATCTGGGTGGATATGAAACTGCATCTATATGAGGTCTTGTTCGTTTGGTATACTTTACTGACTGGAACAATAGTATCTGCATCTAAAGAATGTAATTGATGTTGGCCGGCACAATGCATTCAAGCCATTAATGGCACTATCCCCTTGCCTGTAAGATCTTTCTAAGGATCTTTGATTAGAATAGAGATGATTAAACACTTAATTATGCTCTAATCAAGTTATTCAGCATAATCATACTTAAGCCCTTTGCTGTGGCATTTGGCAACAGTCATCAATAGGCTGTTGGGGTTTCTATCTATACAATAGATATGGAGTCAGTTAGCTTCAGCTGATTCACAAGCTCCAGATTTCCTTTGGATCTTTTTATTGCCCTCAGAAAGACCAGTGGTGTTTATTTAGCAAAACCCCTCCTTCCAATAGCATGTCATATTTTTTACAGATCTCTTCTCAGGATCTCATCTTAGGATCCATTATAAGCAATAAAGTAATTACATTACTTAAAGCAGTATAGTTCAGAGAAGATGCCACTCACTGCCCACTATAGTCAAACACTTCAATTCATACATCACGGAAATAGACCTTTGGACGACTCATCCATGCCGACCAGATATCCGAAATAAATCTAGTCCCATTTACTATCATTTGGCCAATATCCCTTTAAACCCTTCCTATTCATATACTCATCCAGATGCCTTTTAAATGTTGTAATTGTACCAGCCTCCACTACTTCCTCTGGCAGCTCATTCCATACACGCATCACCCTCTGCGTGAAAACGTTGCCCCTAAGGTCCCTTTAAATCTTTTTCTTCTCACCTTTAAACTTATGCTGTCTAGTTTTGGACTCCCTTACCTCAGGGAAAAGGCCTTGTCTGTTTACCCTATCCATGCACCTCTGATTTTATAATCCTCTATCAGGTCACCCTTCAGCCTCTGACACTCTGGGAAAATAGCCCCAGCCTATTCAGCTTCTCCTTTTAGCACAAACCCTCCAACCCTGGTAATGTCCTTATAAATCTTTTCTGAACTCTTTCAAAGTATTGCAACATGCTTCCAGTAGCAGAGAGAGCAGAATTGAACCCAGTATTCCAAAGGTGGCCTAACCACTTGCCTTCCATTTCTTTCAAATAATCCTAGAAACTGACCTTGAGATATTTTATGACTATAATCAATTTCCATCTTTTCATCACTGTTGGGGTTCTTACATTTAATGGCATAGAAAGTCGATTGGAGTTCGGAGTCCCAGAATGGCAATGATATTGTCAAATCAGTGTTGCTCATCATCAAGCCAGCATTGCACACTGTTCAAAGCCAAGTCACCAGTGCCCATTGTGTTTGTCTGTACTAGTGGCTGTGGTTTGGGTGGCACGGTGGCACAGTGGTTAGCACTGCTGCCTCACAGCGCCAGAGACCCGGGTTCAATTCCCGCCTCAAGCAACTGTCTGTGTGAAGTTTGCACATTCTCCCCGTGTCTGCGTGGGTTTCCTCCGGGTGCTCCGGTTTCCTCCCACAATCCAAAAAATGTGCAGGTTAGGCAAATTGGCCATGCTAAATTGCCCGTAGTGTTAGGTAAGGGGTAAATGTAGGGGTATGGGTGGGTTACGCTTTGGCGGGTCGATGTGGACTTGTTGGGCCGAAGGGCCTGTTTCCACACTGTAATGTAATCTAATCTAATTCAGATCATGTGTACAAAACCATTGCAAGAGAATTTGAGTTCAGAATTAGGAATGTGTAACTGCAGTTATATAGGTAAAAATGTGTTGCTGGAAAAACGCAGCAGGTCAGGCAGCATCCAAGGAGCAGGAGAATTGACGTTTCGGGCATGAGCCCTTCTTCAGGAAAGGCTGAAGAAGGACTCATGCCCGAAACGTCGATTCTCCTGCTCCTTGGATGCTGCCTGACCTGCTGCGCTTTTCCAGCAACACATTTTCAGCTCTGATCTCCAGCATCTGCAGTCCTCACTTTCTCCTGCAGTTATATAGGGCCTTGGTAAGACCCCACCTGGAATATTGTGTACAGTTTTGGTCCCCATAGCTAAGAAAAGATATAGAGGGAGTGCAACAAAGACTCATTAGGCTGATTCCGGGGATGGCAGAACTTTCCTATGGGGAGAGTTTGATACAACTGAGCCTATATTCACAACAGTTTAGAAGGATGAAAGGAGGTCTAATTTGAAACAAAATTTTAACCGGGCTAAACAGACTAGGTGCAGGAAAGTAGTTTTCCCTGGTTGGGGAGTCCAGAATAGTGGCTCAGTGGTCAGCACTGCTGCCTCACAGCGCCAGGCACCCAGATTGAAATCCATTCTCAGGCACCAGTCTGTGTGGAGGTTACACGTTCTTCCTGTGTCTGCGTTCTTCCTCTGGGTGCTGTGATTTTCTTCACAGTCCAAAGGTGTACAGATTAGGTGGATTGGCCGTGCTAAATCGCCGCATATTGTTCAGACACGTGTCAGTTAGCAATGGGAAATGCAGGGATTGGGTAGGGGTTGGATGTGGGTGGGATGCTCTTTGCAGGGTCAGTGTGGACTTGATGGGTCAAGTAGCCTGCTTCCACACTGTAGGGATTTTATGAAACCAAAGGACACAATCTCAGGATATGAGCTAGACCATGTAGGACCAAGATAAAAAAAGTTTCTTCACACAAAAGGAGTAAACCTATGGAATACTGTACCACAGAAGACTATGTGGGCCAATGCACTGAACATATTCAAGGAAGATATTGATAAATCTTTAGATTTTAATGACAAAAAGGGGCATGGGGAGAATAGCAGGAAGATGGCACTGAAATAGAGGATCAGCTGTGCATATAGTGGGGCTTGCTTTAAGTGCCTTTTCCTGCTTCTAGTTTGTTTGTTTCTGTGTCTATATTTCTAAGCTAATATCCCAATTTTAAGCTTCATGAGGATGATGCTTAGAAAAACATGGCTTTTAGAAAAAACAGTTGCTCCATAAACTCCTCTAAATGTCTTTTTATTTGGTTTTGGATTGTTTTGAAGCCCAGTTTTGGAACAGGTTATTGGATGAAAAGCTTCGTCATGATGGTAATCTTGGAAAGTCAATGTCCCATCAGCAGCCATATCTACTGCTTCATTCATTTCTGTAATTTAGGTATCATCAGAATTTTAGACAGAGGTAATGACCACCCCATATGCCCTACCCATCCTCCAGCAAACGCAGACGGTCAGCCCACCTCTGTGTGGTCATCATGCTGTTAACTGGCTCAGGGAGAGACTTCTGAACCCATCTCAGAGGAGGGTCTGGCTCAGACTGCTGCCAGACAATCAAGAGCCTCGAGCTCTCTAGTCCTAGATGCACCATCAGGAACCGTGATCAATGGTGTGACTACAGACAGTCCCCAAACTTCAAAGAGCCATGGTTCTGGAGATCCAGATACGTTTTGGATATCAGAGGGGAAAGTCTGGCAGGCAGTGGGTAGTAGAAGCACTGATTTGGGAAGCAAGGAAGTGGATTAGTATCATGGGGTAGTTGGCCTCTGTTGGGTACATGATCCCTGAACAGTAGGGATCCTCCTTACCTTGCTATTAAGTGGACCCTTTAAGTGCCTCAATTGCTCCATGACAGTGCAGCAGTTATTGCTGAGGTACACCATTTTCCAGCTTATCCCTCCATTTCCACCCCCCCCCCCCTCTACCAGCTCATTCCTGGTGTGTTGCAGAGTTGAGAGGCAGTGCTGTAAAAGGAGGTGCCTTTGTTATTTTATATCCTGGCTTCAATTAGAGCAATGATTAAATCAAATTAATTTGCAACACAAAATTTGCTAGTGGCCATAAACATAACAACGTGGCAGGCAAGTCAATTTTCCAGGACAGCAATGTCTTTTTCAACTTGCTCTGGCTGTCAGTAGATCAGTTTCTGTATACCTTTTGTACACAGGCCTGTTCAATTAAACTATTAAAATAACCATTGATTTCCCAACAATATAACTGGAATTACATGGTAATCTCAGTAAGTAGTTTTCTGCGTTTTACTTAAACAGGAGTTGAAAAATAAAATTTATGTCACATAATTATAGAAATTTGACGAAGCAATGCATTCACCATGTATGTTGAAATTACCTGAAAGCTATACATAATTGGATCAACAGATTAGCTGACTGATTTGAAACTTATATCAATATTGTGCAATAGCTCTGGGAGCTGCACTTTACCCAGGTCACCACTTGTGATTAATGATTAACATTGTTGACTTACCTTGTTCTGTCATTGTTGAGAATTAGTAGCTTTTTGAACCTGTATCAAGTATGTTAAGCTCCATAGTTTAATTCCAGATTCAACTCGGTTTGACTTTCAAAACATTTTCCTCCTCTCAGTCCAAAATGGCCAACCATTTATTCTGAGACTGACTAGTTCTAGATTCTCTCACAATGGAAACATAAGGACTCTTAAGAACTCTTAAAAACCTAGCCAAAAACAACAGCTGCTATCTTGTAAAGGAGACAAATCCTCTTTTTTACAGTCTTCTCTTGCACCTGGTGTGGACGCTCATCAATGTTTCAGTTGGAATTGGAAGGGCTTGCTGAAAAAGTGCTCTCTCAATCTCTCTCTCTCTCTCTCTCACACACACACACACAAAAAAACCACTGAGGCCAATAGTAAACAGCATCCAGTCTGACACCAGCATAGTGAAGGAATCAAACCTAGAATCTTATGGAAAAAAACCGAAAGCAATGGTTGAATACAGCCTTGTTTCTACTCAACTAAAAAAGGCTGGCTAGAATTTATGAATGGTAGCCGTATTCTCTGGCTTGTGAGAGAGACTTCAAGGGAACAGTAATTCTCTGTTCTGCTGGGACTCGTCTGTCCAGATTGACATCAGTTTCTTGCATAATGCTTCATGTTCAAAGGTGGAGGACAATATAAATTCAAACTAAAGTTGTTGAATGGCCCTGAAGGCATGTTCAACAGAAAAAAAAAGATTACTGAGAAATGTAGAATTGATTTGAGCTGTGTTCTTCAGATTTCACAATGACAAAGCTAAGGAGGGTGAATAGGGCAGGCTATTGTTTAGTATGTGAATGAGTTCACAGAGCAAGTTGAGAAGATCCGGACACAACGTATGAAAGATGAGTCAAAACGTTCTGCAAAACCACACTTGATACCAGTGAGCAAAGTGACTGTCGGTCAATTTGATTCATAAAAACTCCCAACAAGTGGAAATTAAAGTAAGTTAAATAGGACTAACCTGACTATTGAAAGATCTATAATCTCTTTTAATAATGTAGCACTGTTGAGAATGTGATCAAGAGACAAATAAATCCCTGGCACTCGCTGACATTCAGCTAAACATTTTAATGGCCAACAATAGATGTGATTTAAATCAGTCAAAACTGGACTTCCTGAAGATCAAATTACTTTGCAATATTATCCCCATTTAAAGATTGTAAGTCTGTTTAAACTGAAAATAAAAGAAAATCCAAACCATTTCTTTGATACGGTGATGTTGGTAGTCTGTGCTACTTACCAAATTTACTTAATGGCTTAGAGCCAAAAGTCCATTGGTAATAGGATCCTCCATGTCTAGCAACAGGGTTTATATCTAAAGTGGAAGAGTATCATTTCACAGGGTCATGTGCAAGTGAAAAAAACCTATTAAATCAGCGGCATCATTTTTCCTTCTATTTTTGTAAAGTTAATGGGAATTTAAGGCGGATGTCCTGATTACCTTTAGTCACTCCCAGTTTCTCATATTCCCTCTTCTCTATCACCTTTCCTCCCTTACTGTCCAGCAGATAGTGATTTGTCTGACTCCATGGGTGTTGCAGCATGTTAGTGTCTGTTTGAAGTTGCATTCCGGGTTCAAACAGAAACTGGTTGCCGAGAATTATCAGGACCGAACAGGAATTGATGAAGCAGTGATTGTTAAGAATATACAAACTCAAAAAATGGAATAATTCATTTGGTTCCCCCAAGCGTGAATTGCCTTTCAATCATATGGTTGATCTCCTTATCGCTTTAACTCAAATTTCCAGCAATTCTTAACAATGGAGATCAAAAATCAAAACTTGTCTTTGAATTTATTCAATGACCTAGGCTCCATTGCTCTCTTTGGTATAGAATTTCACAGATTAATGGCCCTCTAAGAGTTTAAATTTGTTCTCATCTCCACCTTAAATGAGATTCCCTATTCTGAAACTCTGCCCCCTTAGTTCGAGATTTTGCCATGGGGGGAAACATCACTTTCAGCATCTACTTTGTCAGGCCTCCTCAGAATCTTATGTGTATCAATAAGACCACCTATCATTCTTGTGCACTCCAATGAATATAATCCAAACCCGCTCAGCATTTCCTCATGAGACAAAGCTTTTCATCTCCAGAATCAACCTTGTAAACCTTCTCAAAACTACCTCCACTAAATAAGGACCAAAATTGAATGCAGTATTCAAGGTGTGGTTTCACCATTGCCTGGCACAGTGATACAAGGCTTCCCTACTTTTATGTTCCAACCACTTGCAAAAGGATTTTTTGAAAAGGGATTATTGGGATTGGGATACTGGGACAGGGTTATTTTGAATAGGACAAGGATTATTGGGACAACATGAGTTGTTAAGAGACAGTTTGATTGGGTTGAATAACTGCCATGGTAAGACCTAAATCTATCACATGTTTGAAATGGCATCTGCATTTGTGAAGTTCTTAATCGAACAACTTATTTAATTTTCCATCCTCTTCATTTTTATTTGACTGAACTGTCACTGTGGCCATTGCATCCAAAACCTTTTCTGGATCATTTTGACAAATATTTGGGCCTTCTCTTAAGTAAAAGAAACTTTCTGATCTGGTTTGATAAATGCCCTTTCACAGGGAGATTGCTGCACAGGAACTATGAGTCAGTCTTGCAATACAGTCATTGTCAGTAAGTGCTGCTCTGGTATTTGGTCTTAGATCATGCAATCCCCATATTTATAATGTTCAGTTCCAGTTTTCACTCCTACTTCTATAAGCTGGCTTATATATATAACAGGGATGGAAGGTTTTGAAAGGACAATAATGTTCAAATTTTTTTCTCAAGATCTTTCACGACAGGTTCAGATCCCACTTCTGGGTCTGGGTACAATATCCAGGCTGACACCGCAGTGTATGTACATTGTTAAAAGAACTGTCTTTCAATGAGACATTAAACATTAATTCCATCTACCAGTCCAGATAGATGTAAAATATCTGAAGGTAATATTTGGAAGAAGACCAGGTGGCTGGGGCATTATTCATTATACAGTCAACATGATAGGAAACAGAGTGGTGGGAAACAGAAAGTATTAGAGTCATAGAGATGTACAACATGGAAGCAGACCCTTCAGTCCAACTCGTCCATGCTGACCAGATATCCCAACCCAATCTAGTCCCACCTGCCAGCACCTGGCCCATATTCCTCTAAACTTTTCCTATTCATATACCCATCCAGGTGCCTTTTAAATGTTGTAATTTTACCAGCCTCCACCACTTCCTCTGGCAGCTGATTCCATACATGCACCACCTTCTGTGTGAAAAAGTTGTTCCTTATGTCCCTTTTAATTATTTCCCCTCTCACCCTAAACCTATGCCCTCTGATTGTGGATTCCCCCACCCTAGGGAAAAGACCTTGTCCATTTATCCTATTGGTCAATGGATATCTTTTGAGCTGGAGGAAGATTTATAATGGAATTCCCAAAGGTTATTATTAAGACCCTTGCTTTTCCTGGTGTATATTATTAATCTGGATCTTACTGTGCAGTGGACAATTTCAAAGTTTATCGACTATGATAACATTGGAAGAATTGTAAACTGTAAGGAGGATAGTGTGGCACTTCAAAAGAAACATGACAAGTTCGTGGAATGGGCGGATAGGTGGAATATGAGATTTAATGCAGAGAAGTCTGAGGTGATGCACTTTGGTATGAAGAACAAGGAAAGGCAGCCTAAAATAAGGGGTACAATCCTAAAGGGAGTTCAGGAGCAGAAGGACCTTGGTGTATATATGCAAAGATTATTGAAGATGGCAGGAGAGGGAGGGAGAGTAATGGATAAAGCATACAGTGTTCCTAGCTTTATTAATTCAGGCATAGAGTACAAGAGCAAAGAGGTATTGTTGAATGTGTGTGAGACACTTGTTAGACCTCAGCTGGAGCATTGTGTAAAGTTATGGACACCATATTGTCAGAAAGGTGTGAAAACATTGGAGAGTGTGCAGAAGCGATTTACAAAAATGGTTACAGGAATGTGAAACTTCAGATATAAGGATAAATTGAAGAAACTGGGACTGTTCTCCTTCGAGAGAAGGTTGAAAGAAGATTTGATGGAGATTTTCAAAATCATTAGAAGTCAACAACAGCAGCAGCAACAGAATGAAGGAGAGTGAACCTAGAGGTGAACAGTGGCAACAGAATAAATGTCAGGAAGCTTGGGCAGGCAGTGCAGGAGTCTTCTGTGGTCATTGGCCTGGATACTGTTTGACAGAGGGATCGGCCTCTCAGTGGAAAGCAATAGCAGCAGCCAGATCAGTGGCACCACGACTGGCTCTGTTGTACAGCCGGGAGGGTCAAAGTGTAGGTGAGCAGTAGTAATAGGGGACTCTATAGTTGAAGGCAAAGTTAGGCATTTCTGAGTGAGTCTCCAGGATGGGATGTTGCCTGCCTGGTGCCAGAGCGAAGGATGTCTCTGAGGGGACACAGGAATTCTGATGGAAGAGGGTGAGCAGCCAGAGGTTGTGGTCCATATTGGTATGAGTTACAGAGGCAGAAAGAGAGATGAGGTCCTGCAAAGGGAGTTAAATAGGAAGTTGAAAAGCAGGAACTCTAAGATTGTATTCTTGGATTACCTCTTGTGCCACATGCCAGTGAGGCGAGGAATATGAAGAAAGTACAGTTAAATGCATTGCTAATGAGCACTTCAGGGAGGAGGGAGCACTTCAGGTATGTGGATCATTGAGATGTCTTTTGGGGATAGTGGGATCTGTACAAGAAGTGCAGCTTGCACCAATATTGAAGGGGCACCAATATCCTGGCATGAAGGTTTGCTAGTGTCACTTGGGAGGGTTTAAACTAATGTGGCAGGGAGATGGGAAGCAGAGCAGTAGGTCAGCAAGTGAAATAAGGGGGAATCAGAGATTAAGGTCAGTATCCTCAAGAGAAGTCACAAGAGAGGTCCTGGAGGACTGGAGAATAGCCAACACTGTTCCATTTTTAAAAGTGGAGCAACAGGGATAATCCAGGAAATTACAGGCTGGTGAGCCTTACGTCAGTGATAGGGAAATTATTGGAGAAGATTCTTAGGAATAGGATTTACTCACATTTGGAAAAATATGGACTTATTAGCGATAGGCAGCATGGGTTTATGCAGAGTAGGTTGTGTCTCGCGAGCTTGATTGAATGTTTTGAGGAAGTGACAAAGATGGTTGATGAGGGCAGGACATAGATATTGACAACATGAACTTTAGCAGGGTCTTTGACAAGATCCTTCATGGTAGGCTGATACAGAAGATGAAGTCACGTGAATCTGCAGTGAGCTGATAAGATGGATTCAGAACTGGATTAGTCACATAAGACAAAGAATAGCGGTGCAAGGGTGTTTTTTTGACTGGAGATCTGTGACCAGTGGTGTTCCACAGGGATTAATGTCTGGGACCCCTGTTATTTGTACTACACACAAATAGTTTGGAGGAGAATGTAGGTGGCCTGATTAGTAAGTTTGTGGATGATACAAAGATTGGGGGAGCTATGGATAGTAAAGAAGCTTGCCAGAGGACATAGCAGGACATAGATAGGCAGGAGACTTGGGCAGAAAAGTGACAGATGGAATTTGATCCAGACAAATGCAATGTGGTACATTTTGGAAAATCTAATGCAGGAGGGAGTTATATAGTAAATGGCAGAACCTTTAAAAGCATGAACATCTGGAGAGATCTAGGTATACAGGTACACAGTTCCCTGAAAGTGGCAACACAAGTTGATTAGGTGGTCAAGAAGTCAGGGGATAGAAATATAGAATCCCTACAGTATGGAAACAAGCCCTTCAGCCCAACAAGTCCACACTGACCCTCTGAAGAGTATCCCACCCAAATCCATTTCTCTACATTTACCCCTGACTAATGCACCTAATTTACACATCACTGAACACTATGGGCAATTTAGCATGGCCAATTCACCTAACCTGCGCATCTTTGGATTGTGAGAGGAAACTGGAGCACCCGGAGGAAACCCTCGCAGATATGAGGAGAATGTGCAAACTCCATACAGACAGTCGCCCGAGGCTGGAATCAAACCCGCATCCCTGACGCTGTGAGGCAGCAGTGATAACTGCTGAGCCACGTGCCACCCCGGATAGAGTTGGGAAGTCATGTTGCAGCTGTATAGAACTTTACTTTGGCCGTATTGTGTAGAATATTGTGTACAGTTCTGGACACCACACTACTGGATAGATGTGGAGGCTATAGAGAGGGTACAGAAATGGTTTGCCAGGATGTTGCCTGGTTTGCAGGGTATCAGCTATGAGGAGAGATTGGACAAACTTGGTTTCCTTTGAACATCAAAAGTATAAGGTCAACCTGATAGAAGTTTACAGAATTATGAGAGGCACGGACAGATTGAATAATCGTAATCTTTTTCCCAGGGTAGAAAATTCAATTACTTGGGGACATAGGTTTAAGGTAAAAGGGGGTAAGTTTAAAGGAGATGTGAAAGGAAATTATGTTACAGAGAGGGTAGTAAGTGTCTGGAACGTGCTGCCGGAGGAGGTGATAGAGGCAGATATAACAGCAACGTTTAAGAGGCATCTTGACAGATATATGAATAGGCAGGGAATTGAGGGATATGGACTGCATAGATACAAAAGGCTTTTGGTTTAAAAAGGAATCATGTCAGCTGAAGGGACTGTACCTGTGCTGTACTGTTCTTTGTTATAGAGGCATGGAGATGTACAGCATGGAAACAGACCCTTCAGTCCAACCCATCCATGCTGACTAGATATTCCAACCCAATCTAGTCCCACCTGCAAGCATCCGGCCCATATCCCTCCAAACCCTTCCTATTCATATACCCATTCAAATGCCTTTTAAATGTTGCAATTGTATCAACTTCCACCACTTCCTCTGGCGGCTCATTCCATACCTGTACAACCCTCTGTGTGAAAACGTTGCCCCTTAGGTCTCTTTTATATCTTTCCCCTCTCATCATAAACCTATGCCCTCTAGTTCTGGACTCCCCGACCCCAGGGAAAAGACTTTGCCTACTTACCCTATCCATGCCCCTCATAATTTTGTAAACCTCTATAAGGTCACCCCTCAGCCTCTGATGCTCCAGGGAAAGCAGCCCCAGCCTGTCCAGCCTCTCCCTATAGCTCAAATCGTCCAACCCTGGAAACATCCTTGTAAATCTTTTCTGATCCCTTTCAAGTTTCACAACATCTTTCTGATAGGAAGGAGACTAGAATTGAACGCAATATTCCAACAGTGGCCTAGCCAATGTCCTGTACAGCCGCAACATGACCTCCCAACTCCTGTACTCAATACTCTGACCAAATAAAAAACGCATACCAAATGCCTTCTTCACTATCCTATCTACCTGTGACTCCACTTTCAAGGAGCTATGAACCTGCACTCTAAGGTCTTTGTTCAGCAACACTCCCTTGGACCTTATTATTATGTGTATAAATCCTGTTAAGATTTGCTTTCCCAAAATGCAGCACCTCGCATTTATCTGAATTAAACTCCATCTGCCACTTCTCAGCCCATTGGCTCATCTGGTCAATATCCTGTTGTAATCTGAGGTAACCCTCTTCGCTGTCCACTGCATCTCCAATTTTGGTGTTATCTGCAAACTTACTAACTATACCTCTTATGCTCGCATCCAAATCATTTTTGTAAATGACAAAACGTAAAGGACCCAGCACCAATCCTTGTGGTGCTCCACTGTTCACAGGCCTCCAGTCTGAAAAACAACCCTCCACCACCACCCTCTGTCTTCTACCTTTGATCCAGTTCTGTATCCAAATGGCTAGTTCTCCCTGCATTCTATGAGATCTAACCTTGCTAATCAGTCTCCCATGGGGAACCTTATCGAACACCTTACTGAAGTCCATATAAATCACATCTACCACTCTGCCCTCATCAATCCTCTTTGTTACTTCTTCAAAAAACTCAATCAAGTTTGTGAGACATGATTTCCCACGCACAAAGCCATGTTGACTATCCTGAATCAGTCCTTGCCTTTCCAAATACATGTACATCCTGTCCCTCAGGATTCCCTCCAACAACTTGCCCACCACCGAGGTCAGGCTCACCTGTCTATAATTCCCTGGCTTGTCCTTACCACAGTTCTTAAACAGTGACACCACGTTAGCCAACCTCCAGTCTTCCAGCACCTCAACTGTTCTTTGTTATTAGTGGGCTGGATAGATTAGATAGGGAGAAGGTGTTTCCACTCTTTAAAACGAAGGAACAAGAGGACATTGATTTAAAGTGATGTGCAAATGAAGTGAAGGTGATAGTGAGAAAAAATAAACTTTCACACAGCTATAGAAGGCACTACCTGGAAGTGGAGTGGAGCAATTACATTTGTGGGATCTTGCTAAGCACAAATTGACTGCGTCATTTTCAACAGTACGACCCAGTGACTACACTTCAAATTGTGTTTCATTGGATGTAAAGTGCTCTTGTGATCATGAAAAGCACTATATCAATGCATTTTTTTTTATTTCTGCGGTACTATCCTTTATGTTTAATGCTGGTCAGATTTGTAGGAGGTGGCAACACTCTAAGTGTACAAGAAAGAAAGGTTTTTATTTATATAGTGCCTATCACAAACTCAGGGTGTCCTGAAGTGTTTAATAGAGTCAAGATTATTCCTGAGAGGCTCATTCCTGATGAAGGGCTTTTTCCCCGAAACGTCGATTTTCCTGCATCTCGGTTGCTGCCTGACCTGCTGTGCTTTTCCAGCACCACTCTAATCTTGACTCTGATCTCCAGCATCTGCAGTCCTCACTTTCGCCCTGAAGTGTTTAATAGCCAATCAGGCACTTTTAAACTTTGATGTAGGAAACACAGCACACATCAAAGTCCCATAAACAGCAACATCATGAGAATTGTTTGTTGGAGATATGAAGGAAAACTCGACATTCCTGTAACAGTGCCATGCACATTATCTTGGGAGAGCCCTGTTTTAAAGTCTCATCTGAAAGACAGTGCCTCTAACCATGTAGCACTCCCTCAATGCTGAACTGGGAATTTCAGCATTAGTTATTTGTTCAGGCCACAGGTTTCTGACTCAAGGAATATGTATCAGGGAAGCTTGTTTGGTCTGATATTTCAGAATGTTAATGTGGAGTCTGACATCACCCAGACACATGGTAGCACAGCCAGTGTAATGTTGTGCGGTTTGCCTGGGAACAGTTGGTGGAGCAGGTGGGCTCTATAGTTAATCTGCTCACAACAATAGTTAGGAACAAGCCACTATCCTGCTTGGGGCTCCAGGAAGTCATTACTGAGAGCTCCCTAGGGTCCTCTAAATGCCAGACCGCGGAGCCTGGAAAACAGCTTGTTCCACAGTGTCGGTTGTATGTCCAGTGTGTGACCCCTTGGAGTGCATCAAATCTGGAAACACACTCTCCCTTTCACTTTGTGCCCTTACCCTCATTGTGACAAGCTGTAGGAGGAACAAAGTTAGATTGAAATGTTTGTAGTTAACATTCCAGAGTACTGGAAGAATGTAGATGGTGAGCCAAGATAACATGTAATGTCAGTGAAAAACAAAGGCTCTGCCTGAATTTAAAGCTATTTACAGGGGGAAGGATGCAGTTACTGTACAGGACACCATGTTTGAACAAAGAAAGATCAAACCTGTTCTCTTTGCTGGTGAAATGGTGCATGTTTTGCTCATGAAAATTTATAATTATGCTCGGGGCCAATGGGCCTCTCAGGGGCTGATGTGCATTATCACACCTGATAACGAATTTTCTTTGTTACAAGTGATCCACTGGAGGCTGTTTTCACCTGTTTAGTGTTTAATAGTGAGGAGAAAGGAGAATGCTGATTCAGGCAATGGCTTAGTTGCAGTATTGAAGCTTCTAAACAGAAGATCCTGGATTTGAAACATGTTAGTGTCTTGCTCAACTCTTCCCAAGCATGGCTTAAAATTAAATTGGAGATAGTGAGGACTGCAGATGCTGGAAAGTCAGAGTCAACAAAGTGTGGAGCTGGAAAAAAGCACAGCAGGTCAAACAGCATCAGAGGAGAAGAAAAGTCCCAACCCAAAACATCGACTCTCCTGCTTCTCTGATGCTGCTTGACCTGATGTGCTTTTTCCAGCTCCACACTTAACATTAAACTGAAAATGCACCAGAGAGCGCTTGGATTGACAGGCATTATGACAGTAGCATCCAGGTTGCTTTTCCAGGCACTGGTTAACCTGGTTATTTGAAAGGAGGATTTATGGGAGCGCTCTACCCTAAGTAGAAGTTAACAGTGATTGGCGCCACAATGCGCAACAATAGCCAATCCTCATTTACTCTTCCCAGAAGTAAAATGTATTCATAAGCAGAAACCTGCGCGATGCAAATGAAAGGAATGATTTCAAACCTTTCACTTTCTTTTTGAATTATTTGGAGGGGTCTATAGTTTTTGGCTGCTTGACGATTATCAAGCAATTAGGAATCTTTTCTCCTTTAATATAAGTTGTTGTAATCATTTGAAATTCGGCATTCTCACATTTATCTTGATGGATGGAAGACAAAAACGTCAGCAAAACCTTTTCCTTTCAGCAACTTTCACTAACTAGTAGCAGTATGAATGTGATAGCTGTGGTTATTATGCAAACTGACCACTATGACAGTGAGGTGGGCAATTCACATATCCCAAGAGGAAGAGAAAACCCTGACCACTAACCTTTTTTAATTATACTGTATACACCAGGGTTTAATCACATACACTGTGACATTGTCTCCGATACTCTCCCATGGTTTTGGATCTGGATTCTAGCTCATAAACCCTAGTTCAGCTTGTGTATAAATAAATCATGAATAGAGATACGGTCAATTTATTTTAACATGTTCTCCAAACGGTCACACACTTGAATAATTCAGGGGATGCCCATAACTGCACGGAATTAGTGAAATGGAAGTGACACATAAATCCTATCTCAGTGTAAGGAAAACCTTTGCAGAGAAAATGTTGGGACTGTGCACAATAGGTTGTTGTTATTAAACTTCTCACGATTGGTAAAGCTTCAAGTTGTGTTAGTGCAGAGTATCGAGTGCCATTTAATATTAAAGGACTCAGCACGATAAAGTGGCAGAATGGAGATTTAGAGATTCTGGGTAATCCAAGATGGAGGACGGGAAAAATTTCTGGCTGTAAGAGCTGCTCCTTTTTTTGAGGTATTTTAGGTGTTGGAGGTGATTACTGTTTTATATGCTGTTGCATTGTTTTGGAACTTTGGAAAAAAAAAGTCAAAACAACAGCAGTTTAAAAGGGAGAAGAGCAGACAAAGGAAGCACATGGTGAGGACAGTGCAGGAGAGAGAGAGGAAACCTGTACAGTTACTGCCTTTGCTGTTTGAATTCGTGTATCGCTGGACATCGGAGTGTGTCTGGGAAAATTAACAGACAGTGAAATTCAGAACTAATCTTGGAGGAATTATTGGGCGAAGTTCACAGCACAGAATCAGATAAGTTAATTGTTGTTTAAGTCTGTCCAAGAGAAAGGCTGCAGTAGTGGGTACAGTGGATTCTTTCTTGATTATATGTTTTTGGAGATAAGTCTCTTGATTAAACTTAAAATATAAGCCATAGCTATTAATTTAACCTGGGGCAGTGTTTGTAGAGGAATAAGACAGTGTTATTTTCTGGGTCTGTAGATTGTGAAGGAGCAAAAATGGCCTTTGCAGTGATATGTACTTCTTGTCAGATGTGGGAGTTTAAAAAGAGTTTTAGGGTTACTGCGGATTATATCTGCCATAAATGCTGTTGGATGCGAATCTTATCAGATCAAGTGGATCGGTTGGAGAGACAAATAGAAGCAATGAGGAATTTGCAACAGCAACAGTATGTGATGGATGGCAGTTATAGAAAGGGGGGAAAGTCTCAGATACAGTCACATAGATGGGTTAACTCCAGGAAAGGTAAGAGAGGTAGGCAACTAGAGCAGGAGTCTTTTGTGGATATACCCATTTCCAAAGTTCCAAAACAATGCAACAGCATATAATGTAGGGGGTGATGGATTCTCAGGGGAACGTAGCACAAACAGCCA
This sequence comes from Chiloscyllium plagiosum, assembly GCF_037043375.1. NCBI lineage: Eukaryota > Metazoa > Chordata > Chondrichthyes > Orectolobiformes > Hemiscylliidae > Chiloscyllium > Chiloscyllium plagiosum. Next base: position 26,439,563 of record NW_028270145.1, read on the forward strand.
AGTTTCTGGTATTGAGACTGGCTCTAATGCAACGAGGGGTACGTCGACTTCCAAGAGATCAATTGCGTTAGGGGATTCTGTAGTCAGAGGTACAGACAGACGTTTCTGTGGCCAGCAGAGAAAAATCAGAATAGTGTGTTGTTTCCCTGGTGCCAGGATCAAGTTTGTCTCAGAGAGGGTGCAGAATGTTCTCACGGGGGAGAGGGGCCAGCAGGAGGTCATTGTCCACATTGGAACCAACGACATAGGAAGAGAAAAGGTTGAGATTCTGAAGGGAGATTACAGAGAGTTAGGCAGAAATTTAAAAAGGAGGTCCTCAAGGGTAGTAATATCTAGATTACTCCCAGTGCTACGAGCTAGTGAGGGCAGGAATAGGAGGATAGAGCAGATGAATGCATGGCTGAGGAGCTGGTGTATGGGAGAAGGATTCACGTTTTTGGATCATTGGAATCTCTTTTGGGGTAGAAGTGACCTGTACAAGAAGGATGGATTGCACCTAAATTGGAAGGGGACTAATATACTGGCAGGGAAATTTGCTAGAACTGCTTGGGAGGATTTAAACTAGTAAGATGGGGGGCTGGGACCCAGGGAGATAGTGAGGAAAGAGATCGATCTGAGACGGGTACAGCTGAGAACAGATGTGAGTCAAACAGTCAAGGCAGGCAGGGACAAGGTAGGACTAATAAATTAAACTGCATTTATTTCAATGCAAGGGGCCTAACAGGGAAGGCAGATGAACTCAGGGCATGGTTAGGAACATGGGACTGGGATATCATAGCCATTACGGAAACATGGCTCAGGGATGGGCAGGACTGGCAGCTGAATGTTCCAGGATATAAATGCTACAGGAAGGATAGAAAGGAAGGCAAAAGAGGAGGGGGAGTGGCATTTTTGATAAGGGGTAGCATTACAGCTGTGCTAAGGGAGGATATTCCTGGAAATACATCGAGTGAAGTTATTTGGGTGAAACTGAGAAATAAGAAAGGGATGATCACTTTATTGGGATTGTATTATAGACCCCCCAATAGTCAGAGGGAAATTGAGAAACAAACATGTAAGGAGATCTCAGTTATCTGTAAGAATAATATGGTGGTTACAGTAGGGGATTTTAACTTTCCAAACATTGACTGGGACTGCCGTAGTGTCAAAGGTTTAGATGGAGAGGAATTTCTTAAGTGTGTACAAGACAATTTTCTGATTCAGTATGTGGATGTACTTACTAGAGAAGGTGCAAAACTTGACCTACTCTTGGGAAATAAGGCAGGGCAGGTGACTGAGGTGTCAGTGGGGGAGCACTTTGGGGCCAGCGACCATAATTCTATTCATTTTAAAATAGTGATGGAAAAGGATAGACCAGATCTAAAAGTTGAAGTTCTAAATTGGAGAAAGGCCAATTTTTACGGTATTAGGCAAGAACTTTCAAAAGCTGATTGGAGGCAGATGTCGCAGGTAAAGGGACGGCTGGAAAATGGGAAATGAGGTGGCAAGAATCCAGAGAAAGTACATTCCTGTCAGGGTGAAAGGGAAGGCTGGTAGGTATAGGGAATGCTGGATGACTAAAGAAATTGAGGGTTTGGTTAAGAAAAAAAAGGAAGCATATGTCAGGTACAGACAAGAAAGTAGGAGTATACTTAAGAGGGAAATCAGGAGGGCAAAACAGGGACATGAGATAGCTTTGGCAAATAGAATTAAGGAGAATCTAAAGGGTTTTTACAAATATATTAAGGACAAAAGGGTAACTAAGGAGAGAATAGGGCCCATCAAAGATCAGCAAGGCGGCCTTTGTGTGGAGCCACAGAAAATGAGGGAGATACAAAATGAATATTTTGCATCAGTATTTACTGTGGAAAAGGATATGGAAGATATAGATTGTAGGGAAATAGATGGTGACATCTTGCAAAATGTCCAGATTACAGAGGAGGAAGTGCTGGATGTCTTGAAACAGTTAAAGGTGGATAAATCCCCAGGACCTGATCATGTGTACCCGAGAACTCTGTGGGAAGTTAGAGAAGTGGTTGCTGGGCATCTTGCTGAGATATTTTTATCATTGATAGTCACAGGTGAAGTGCCGGAAGACTGGAGGTTAGCAAGCGTGGTGCCACTTTTTAAGAAGGTGGTAAGGACAAGCCAGGGAACTATAGACCAATGAGCCTGACCTCGGTGGTGGGCAAGTTGTTGGAGGGAATCCTGAGGGACAGGATGTACATGTATCTGGAAAGGCAAGGACTGATTCAGGATAGTCAACATGGCTTTGTGAGTGGGAAATCATGTCTCACAAACTTGATTGAGTTTTTTGAAGAAGTAACAAAGAAGATTGATGAGGGCAGAGCAGGAGATGTGATCTATATGGACTTCAGTAAGGTGTTCGACAAGGCTCCCCCATGGGAGACTGATTAGTAAGTTTAGATCTCATGGAATACAGCGAGAACTAGCCATTTGAATACAGAACTGGCTCAAAGGTAGAAGACAGACGGTGGTGGTGGAGGGTTGTTTTTCAGACTGGAGGCGTGTGACCAGTGGAGTGCCACAAGGATCGGTGTTGGGCCCTCTACTTTTTGTCATTTACATAAATGATTTGGATGCGAGCATAAGAGGTACAGTTAGTAAGTTTGTAGATGACACCAAAGTTGGAGGTGTAGTGGACAGCGAAGAGGGTTACCTCAGATTACAACAGGATATTGACCAGGTGGGCCAATGGGCTGAGAAGTGGCAGATGGAGTTTAATTCAGATAAATGTGAGGTAATGCATTTTGGGAAAGCAAATCTTAACATGACTTATATACTTAATGGTAAGGTCCAAGGGAGTGTTGCTGAACAAAGGGACCTTGGAGTGCAGGTTCACAGCTCTTTAAAAATGGAGTCACAGGTAGATAGGATAGTGAAGGAGGCGTTTGGTATGCCTTCCTTTATTGGTCAGAGTATTGAGTACAGGAGTTGGGAGGTCATGTTGCGGCTGTACAGAACGTTGGTTAGGCCACTGTTGGAATATTGCGTGCAATTCTGGTCTCCTTCCTATCGGAAAGATGTTGTGAAACTTGAAAGGGTTCAGAAAAGATTGACAAAGATGTTGCCAGGGTTGGAGGATCTGAGCTACAGCGAGAGGCTGACCAGGCTGGGGCTGTTTTCCCTGGAGCGTCGGAGGCTGAGGATTGCTCTAATAGAGGTTTACAAAATTATGAGGGGCATGGATAGGATAAATAGGCAAAGTCTTTTCCCTGGGGTCGGGGAGTCCAGAACTAGAGGGCATAGGTTTATGGTGAGAGGGGAAAGATATAAAAGAGACCTAAGGGGCAACCTTTTCACGCAGAGGGTGGTACTTGTATGGAATGAGCTGCCAGAGGATGTGGTGGAGGTTGGTACAATTGCAACATTTAAGAGGCATTTGGAAGAGTTTGGAGGGATATGGGCCGGGTGCTGGCAGGTGGGACTAGATTGAGTTGGGATATCTTGTTTCCACGCTGTACATCTCTATGACTCTACGACTCTATCTCAATCCAATTATACTTAATTGTTGTTCTAGCCACCTTCTGTTGGAGTTGTTTAATATTATAAGCAAAGCAAAGTTCCACTGATAAATTAATTAAGTGTTCCATTTCCCACTACATTTGGTAACAAGTTGTGGTAACCCATGATCCAGGTAACTATTCTGGTGACATGCATGTAGGTGATAATGCTATTAAGTTAACACTAGACAACACATTTCCATGGAGCAGCAGCAGAAAGTATTTCTCAAATATTTTTCCAGGTGATAAGCAAATTTTCTGCACTGTCAAAACTTTAGAGTGACTTTTCAATTGTATGGAAGAGAGTTGCCTCTCTGCAGCAAATTCTTTGCTGTAACTATTCTCTGGTCCTCAAGCTAAAGGGCTGACTTGAATACTTAATTTTTTTATCATTGTAACACCCTGTGTCTCTCTCTTACAATGCAGCCATGAAATAGAAAATGTCAGAAACTGGATCAGGGTATCACCTATGGTGGCAGAAGCAAGGGTAACATTTTGAAGGTCGAGATCTTTCATCAGAACTGGCTTTCTTTGGTCAGACTGAAATAAGATAGAGTTAGCAGTGCAAAGACAGGCCTATTACCTATTGCCTGTTTGTCCACACCCACTCGTTCTTTCTCTGAAAGCATTGATACTCTCCCTTTACAAATTTACCACAACACTGCCAGTACGTTATTGACCCCACACAACTCAAGTTTACACCACCTGCATCCTTTTTTTGAATTTATTCATGGGATCTGGGCATTGCTGGTGAGGTCAGTATTTATTGCCTATCCCGAAGTGCCATACAGAAGATGATGACGAGCTATCTTCTTGAACTGCTATTATACTTGGGCATACTTAACACCCACAAGGCTATTAGGAGGGGAGTTCTTGGATTTTGATCCAGTGACAGTGAAGAGGTCACAATATAGTTCCAAGCCATGATGGCAGTTGGCTTGGAGAGAAATTTCTAGGTGGTCTTTTCCCATGAAACTACTACCCTTGTCCTTCTGGGTGGTAGAGGTCATGGGTTTGAAAGGAGGAGCTGGAGGAGCCTTGGTGTGTAGGCAGTACGACTGACACTGTGCATTGCTTGGGAAAGACGGATATCTTGAGAGTAATGGATGTGATGCCAAACAAGTGGGTTGCTTTTTCCTGGATGGAGCTTGAGTATTGTTGGAGCTGCAGTCATTCAGGCAAAACTGGAGTTCATCGGGATTTGGGGAGAACTCCCCACCTGTCAGAGTCATACCTGGCAAAAAGGAAGATGGCTGTAGCTGTTGGACGTGACTCAACTCAGTGCTCAAGCATCAGTGCAGTAGTTCCTCATGGTAATGTCTGAGATACAACCATCTTTAGCTGCTTCATCAATGGCTTTGCCTCTATCATAAAGTCAGAAGTAGGAATGTTCATTGATGACTGCATAAAGTTCAGCATCATTCGTGTCAAGCAATTGTGAATGCAATGCTGGCAATGAGTGCTAGGTTACTTCCTTTCCAACCTTGGTTTTTAGAACATTGCTTTTCCCATTTCAGAAATTCGTGTCTCACTAACTTGATTGAGTTTTTTGAAGAGGTAACAAAGAGGATTTATGGGGCCAGAGCAGTGGATATGATCTATATGGACTTCAGTAAGGCATTCACCAAGGTTCCACATGGTAGACTGGTTAGCAAGGTTAGATCTCATGAAATACAGGGAGAACTAACCTTTTTAATACAAAACTGGCTCAAAGGTACAAGGTAGAAGACAGAGAGTGGTAGTGGAGGGTTGTTTTTCAGACTGGAGGCCTGTGACCAGTGGGGTGCCACAAGGATCGGTGCTGGGTCTACTGCTTTTTGTCACTTATATAAATAACTTGGATGTGAACATAGGAGGTACAGTTAGTAAGTTTGCAGATGACACTAAAATTGGAGGTGTGGAGGTCAGTGAAGAAGGTTACCTCAGAATACAATGGGATCTTGATCAGATGGGCCAATAGGCCAAGGAGTGGTAGATGAAGTTTAATTTAGATAAATGTGACGTACTGCATTTTGGTAAGGCAAATCAGGGCAACACTTATACACTTAATGGTAAGGTCCTGGGGAGTATTGCTGAACAAAGAGATCTTGGAGTGCAGCTTTATAATTCCTTGAAAGTGGAGTCTCAGGTAGACAGGATAGTAAAGAATGTAAACAAGCAGGAGGCTGGAAGAACACAGGCAATACTGTCTACTTGTTTCACCATTACTATCTCACCACTCCACCCCTCTCCACACTCATAACCCTCTCCCACCCTTCCACCCCATTTATCTGCAGCTCCTCTTACCCCCACCCCCAGCCCTGAAGAAGGGTCACACCAAACATATCGACTTCTCCACCTCCTGATGCTGCCTGGCTTGCTGTGTTCATCCAGCCTCCTGCCTGTCTACTCTAGATTCCAGCATCTGCAGTTTTTTTGTCTCTAACTAGGATAATGAAGAAGACATTTGGTATGCTTACTTTTATTCATCAGTGCATTATTGAGTAGAGGAAGCTGTGCAGGACATTGGTTAGGCCACTTTTGGAATCCCTTTGTATAGAAAGGATATTGTAAAACTTGAAAGGGTTTGGAAAAGATTTACCAGGATGTTGCCAAGGTTTGGCGGATTTGAGCTATAGGGAGAGGCTGAATAGGCTGAGGCTATTTTCCCTGGAGCGTCAGAGGGGTGACCTTGTAGAGGTTTATAAAATCATGAGGGGCATGGATAGAGTGAAGAGCCAAGGTCTTTTCCCCCAGAGTAGGGAAGTCGAAAACTAGAGGGCATTGATTTAAGGTGAGGGGGAAAGATTTAAAAGGAACCTAAGGGGCAATGTTTTCATGCAGAAGGTGATGGATGTATGGGATGAACTGCCAGCGGAAGTGGTAGAGTCTGGTACAATTATACAATTTAAAAGGCCCCTGGATGGGTATATGAATAGGAAGGGTTTAGAGGTATATGGACCAAATGATGGCAAATGGGACTAGATTTATTTAGGATTCTGGGTGGCATGAACGAGCAGTACTGAAGGGTCTGTTTCCGTGCTGTATAATTCAATGACACTAATTACAAATGCAGTTTTAATGCTGCAGACTTGAATTAAATTTTATATTTACTATGTGTTTACCCCACAGGCTGGAAAACTCAAAGGGAAAGGGAGGTGTGAATTGGTTGCTCCAGATAGTAGGTGCCTTGTAGTACTCCTCGTACTCCAAGAAGTAAAGGGACAGCCCCCACAACTATAACTTTTATGGAATGCCTTTCCCACTTAGATAATTGCCAACCATTCCCTCCCTTCCATGATAGCCACTGGACATTTCCTCCCAAATTCTGGATCAATGGTGCTGGAAGAGCACAGCAATTCAGGCAGCATCGAGGAGCTTCAGCAAAATCGACGTTTCGGGCAAAAGCCCTTCATCAGGAATAAAGCTTTATTCCTGATGAAGGGCTTTTGCCCGAAACGTCGATTTTGCTGAAGCTCCTCGATGCTGCCTGAATTGCTGTGCTCTTCCAGCACCATTGATCCAGAATCTGGTTTCCAGCATCTGCAGTCATTGTTTTTACCTTGTTGATTTCCTCCCAAACCCTTTTTTCTCCCTTCCAATTGCTGGGCTCTGCCCACCCATCCACACACTCTCCCTTAAATATTGAGGTCTTCATGCCTGAGAAGTATGAGTAACACCATCGTGGTAAATTCAGGATAATTATGCAGGGAATCTTTTCAAACTTCAGCATTAATGCATTATGGATAAAGCAGGGCTAAAACCACTTGTTTCAGCATTTCGAGCCAATAAGTCAGCAACACGAGCTGCTGACCGCGATTATGTGTCAATTAAATTAACTCAGGAGTTGAATTAGGGTCATTGCCAGAAAAGATTTGGAAAATCTGACGAAAGTCAAATTGAATATTGGTACTGGAGTTGCCTGTTTAAAATGGTAATTTAAATCCCCAATTGTTAACCTTGCACTGGAGCAAACAAGGGCATTATGTTAAATTGGGTTAACTCTCTTTTATAAAGTTCCATTCCTGTACAATTCTGAACAAAGATGGAGTTGGGCAGAGGAGTTACAATCACATCGCGCTGGAGCTGGTTATCATGATGCTTTTTTTAAAGAGAGAATCTGAAATAAAATGGGGTAGATCTTGCCTTTATGCAGTTAGTATACTGCAGATAATAGATGGTAAGTTTGAGGATGGCACGGTGGCACAGTGGTTAGCACTGCTGCCTCACAGTGCCAGAGACACGGGTTCAATTCCTGCCTCAGGCAACTGTCTGTGTGGAGTTTGCACATTCTCCCCGTGTCTGCGTGGGTTTCCTCCGGGTGCTCCGGTTTCCTCCCACAGTCCAAAAATGTGCAGGTTAGGTGAATTGGCCCATAGTGTTAGGTGCATTAGTCTGGCGTAAATGTAGGGGAATGGGTCTGGGTAGGTTGCTCTTCAGAGGGTCGGTGTGGACTTGTTGGGCCTAAGGGCCTGTTTCCACACTGTAAGTAATCTAATCTAATAAAGTAAGTATTTCTGTATTTACTTAAGTGGTTGCGGCAGAACTCAGCTGCCTGATTGGTAGAATGTATTCACATTGCAGGTTATAGAAGCGAAGAGTGTTACAGCACAGGAGGAGGTCATGCAGCTCATCGTACTTGTGTTCACATTTTTCCATTAGCACCTCAATTTTTTACCCTCAAAATATTTATGCAATTCCCTTTATAAATTTACTTTCAATTTGCTTCCAGCCACCTTTTCGGTTGAAATCTGAACAGAAGAAAAAAAGACTTCTCATGTCACTCCTATTTCTTTTGCCGGTCACTTTTAATGTGTTCTCTTACTGGCTGCCAACCTTTTGCCACTGAAAATAGTTTCCCCTTATTTAAAATAAGAGCCTTCATGGTGTTGACCATCTCTGCTTTGAGAAGAATAATCCTACCTTCTCTGTAAAGCTACAGTTCCTCATTCTGTTCTGAAGATGTTATATTGGACTCAAAATGTTAACTGTGTTTCTCTCCCTACAGGGGCCTGCTGAGTTTCTTCAGCATTTTCTGTGTTTCTCTAAAGTTCCTCATCTTGATTCTAGTAAATATCCCCTGCATACTCTCCAAAAGTGTGGTGCCTAGAATTGAACACAATCTTCCAGCTGAGGCCATTTTAGAAATAACTGCAAAGAGGCAGGTATCCCATCACCAAGTCACCCTTTATTTACACATGGGAAGTTATTGACATTGATCCAGGTCCCTCAGAGCCAGCTCTCAGAGTGACAGGATGTCTGACACTCTTCATTTTATCTGTCAGCCAGGGCTTCCTGATTGGACCAATTAACAGCCCTAATCAGGGAACTCAGAGTCTATGAGGTCCACCTGACTGACTTCATTACAATCACTTCAGATACCTGTTGTTTTTGTATTCCAAGCTTCCATTTTTAAAGCTAAGGGTCCAATATGTTTCTTTTTAAAAGCACTCTCAACAAGTCTTTCTACAAATCACGAACTTTTATATGTATACCCTCAGGTCTCTATTCACTCACCCATTAAAAGTTTTACCATTTAGTTTATGCTGCTTCCCCTCATTCCTTCTCTCAAACTGAATTAGTTCACAATTTGCATTTGTCGGCCACACGTCCAGCCATTTCACTGTCAATCCATGCCTTCGTAATGCTTAAAAATCACACAACACCAGGTTATAGTCCAACAGGTTTAATTGGAAGCACACTAGCTTTCGGAGCAACGCTCCTTCATCAGGTAATCAGACAATCACCTAATGAAGGAGCGTCGCTTCGAAAGCTAGTGTGCTTCCAATTAAACCTGTTGGACTATAACCTGGTGTTGTGTGATTTTTAACTTTGTACACCCCAGTCCAAGACCGGCATCTCCAAATCATTTGTAATGCTTGTTTGCAATATTTTATTACATTTCTGAATGCCGAGTGTCTGTGTAATGTCTATATCACTGTGCATGTATGCTTTCAACTTCCATCTTCTCAAGATTGCTTTTCCGATAGCACAAGATCTTAAATCAAAGATCCAAGGGTGCAGAAAGGATTGCAGGGATAAGGGAGTTTAGTAATATGCTTACACTAAAGAGACTAGTATTAGTCTTCTTCAAGAAGAGAGGATTTAGGGATATTAACAATCATGAAAGTTCTGCTTGGAGTAGGAAGAAACTGTTGGGAGGACTGTGAACCAAAGGACACAGATTTGAAGTGTTGGACATAAGAACCGAAGGCAGCATGTGGAAAAATGTCTTTACGCAAGGAATAGTCCAAGTTCAGAATGCAGCACCTGGGAGTGTATCGGAGACAGATCCAACTGCAGTGGCTGCAGGTTAAATAATAAATTTAAGGCATTGCAACATTAGCACCAATTAAGTACAAAACATCCTAAAAATTGTACCAAATTAATTGCATCAACATAAAAAAAAAAGCCTAAGAAGCAGCACATGTCACTCATTTGCAATAAGTAGAATTTCAATACAACTACCAATAAAAGAGTTTCTCCAACATTTCTGGGGACAGTGGACCTTTGTGCTGAACATGGACTTGCATTTCTCTAACACCTCTCCTGATTGACTCAATTCATTACCCATGCACTGGGGAGGATCTAATCCAGTTAGGAGGCACTTACATGGGCAACGGTGTGTCTTCTCTGGGCTCAAAGACTCCAGGGGGCAGAAACCTTGCCCCATTCCCCTGAGTTACTGACCAGTTTGAGGTTGGTCCTCTTCAATGCTATCATGCAACTGGGGCATGGTGGTAGAAGCTGGAAAGACACCCACGGAGGCCCAGGCTGGATGAGGGATCCATGTCATAGGAGAGTGAGGGTTGGATGGAGATTGCAAGGAGAGGGGTTGAATGCCAGAAGTGATGGGAGGTAATCAGAGGATTATCTTTCAGTGGGGCCTTCTATCTTTGGGATCTCACATGCAAACTCAAAGAGATTTGCCTTTGAAATATCCACACTGGTGAGTGCCTGCATCACCGTTGATTGAATATCATTGGTGAGGCCTCTAAAATGGCATTTATTGCTACAAGTTGTTTTCGAAGGTGATTCAAGTTTCTGGGGATTCTCATCCTGTTATTTTAATTTCTAAATAAATTATTCTCAGGATATGGGCATTGCTGACATGACCTGACATTCATTATCCATCCCTGGTTGCTTGGGAATGTGGAAGTGAGCCATCTTCTTGAATTGCCACAGTCTGTGTGGTGAACTGACAGCTACCTTGCTGTTAGGGAGGGAGTTCCAAGATTCTGATGTAGCAAGGGTGGAGGAATAGAGATACCAAGTTAGCAGGTTTGGCGAATCTCTTACAGAAATATTGCAACATGTTGAGCTGACAGTATTCCAACCAGAAAACAAATTCACTCAAAAACACCAGGCGTTGAACATTAGTGATGTAGGTAGTGTGACATATCAGACGTTAGTTCCCCAAAGTAACTGTTTTGGAGGAGATACAGAACTGGTGCTATAAATAACTTCAGCTTCCCACTCCTCTAAAATCATGCACAAAAGCAGCCATTCATTACTGTCGACATGAGCCGCTTTAGTCTCAACCCATTCTCCTACTCCCTCTCCACATTCTTTTTAATGTTCCTCATTTACAATCATTTACACAAATTTCAAATTTTCCTTCAGGCCTCTCTACATCCATTAAGTGTGTCAAACACTTGTTCACATTGCTTTCTAATTTCGGTTGCAGATTTTTTAATATGCAACTATTATTAACATTCTGCCCTCTATCATGTCAAACTTATAACTATATGAATTAAGTTATTTGAACAATTAAACAGTTTTAAATGTTTTTGACATAACAGAAAGACTAAGTGCCTACCTCCCCCTCAATTTTCATGGTTTGCATTGCCCTTAACAGACCTTGTATGTAAATATTTAATTGGTTGCAAGGATGATTACTGGTGGTGATTAGTAGTTTACAAAATAAAACACAGTCTCGGTGGGGAGAAAGTTGCTCAGTTGTGTGTAAGAACACTATTGGGTATAAAAACAATTTTTAAAAGAACATGGGCTGTTTAGGAAACTCCCTTTCATGTTGCTAAATTAACAGCTGGTATTTCTTTCATTGCTGGGATATAAAGCATTCAATTCTGACGAAGAGACTCAAAACTTTAACTCCATTTCTCCCTCTACAAATGCTGCCAGACTTTCTCCAACGTTCTCTGTGTTTGTTTCAGGTTTCCAGCATTCACAGTATTTCACTTTTACCATAAAAACATGGTCACTTGAATGAGAGCTCATAGTAACACAGGCAGGAATGTCCTTGTGGGCTTCGGAATGCCTGCTGTCAGATTCAAATGCAGGTCAGAAATGTAGCAGCCACTCATCTGTGTTCTTCTCTGAATTGAATAATTATGGTCAGAGAGTAGGTTTGCAATCCAGTTGTGGTTGGAAGAGTTCTTGTACCAGGAAGGCCTAATGGCAGCCTTGCACCACTGAGAAATTAGGAGAATACCATGATAATTAAGTGAGAGAGAGGGCACTTTGAAATGGTGGGGCCTTCTTTCCTGCTCCACCAAGAGGGAATCTAAATAGCCACCCCGCTTTGGCATTCATTGACATTATCATCACTGAATCCCCTGAACTAGGGCCAGTTATATTTATGTGGCTACAAGAGCAGGCCAGAAACTGGGAATTCTGTTGTGAATAAATCACCTCCTGACTCCAGCTTATGATCATCTACATGGGACAAGTCAGGAGTGTGATGCTGATGAGTGCAACGCCACATTATTCAAGATGTTCAACACCATCGAGGGGAAGCAACCATCAACCACACAAACATTCAGTTCCACCACCTTTAGCACATTGTTGAAGCTGTGTTTATTCTATACAAGATATACTTCAGAGTCCCTTGACAGCAGCTTCCAAACTTGTGATTTTTACACCTGAATGGACATCGGAATTGTGCAAAAGGAATCACCACCAACTGTAGGTTCCCCTCCAAATCACACATCCATCTGGACTTGGAATTATATTTGCTTTCCTTGTCTGTGTCACTGGGTAAAAATCCCAATTCCTTCTTAATTATCCTGTGGATGTACTTTCATTACGTGGATCGTGGCATTTCAAAAAGGCAGCTCAACACTATTTTGTTTGAGTCCAAGCATTTAAAATTTTTTACCTTGCATTCATAAGGACTACAACACATAAACATCCACTCCAAAACAGAAACAACAAACTTTATACAGTATGATATGAGAGTACTGAAGTTGGATTATGATTGGCAGGGAAATGCAGCAGTTGAAAATGTGTTGCTGGAAAAACGCAGCAGGTCAGCAGCATCCAAGGAGCAGGAGAATCGACGTTTCGGGCATGAGTCCTTCTTCAGCCTTTCCTGAAGAAGGGCTCATGCCCGAAACGTCAATTCTCCTGCTCCTTGGATGCTGCCTGACCTACTGCGCTTTTCCAGCAACACATTTTCAGCTCTGATCTCCAGCATCTGCAGTCCTCACTTTCTCCAGGGAAATGCAGCAGAAACTGTTCACTGTCTTCGCTGATTAAATTCAAACCAGAGAAGTAAACTGTGATTGGCCAGAGTCTAAAATTGGACAAGGAGAAAGTGAGGACTGCACATGCTGGAGATCAGAGTCGAAAAATGTGGTGCTGGAAGAGTACAGCCAGTCAGGCAGCATCCGTGAAGCAGGAGAGTTGATGTTTCGGGCTTAAGCCTGAGTCATCGACTCTCCTGCTCCTCGAATGCTGCCTGACCTGCTGTGCTTATCCAGCAACACACATTTTGACTCTAATATTGGACACTTCGGGTGGAGTCTTCTCAGCACCTAAACAATATGAGCAATGGTGAGATAATTGAGTGAGTTGTGAAGCAAGGCTCTTCTTGAAGCCCAGAACAAAATGTGTGTTATCTAACCATGTCTTGAATGTCATGTTAAGATTCTCATTAGTGTGGCAAGGGGCTTATTAGCATGGATTATTACTCATTATCTCCCTCATTATTACCTAACGAAGATGCAGACTCCCATTTTCCTACCAACCGGATAGAAACTAGACTTTAAGAATTTTCAACACAATAGTCAGAGCAAGCACTTGCTGACTGTGGTTTGCCATTTGCTCTTCTAGACCTCCACCTTGGATGCCTGGTGCCAACATCTCAGGGCTCACTCCACTGGTAGCGATTGTGCGCACCCCACATCCGTGGACATTGGTATCTGAAATGTACCACCTTCTCCGAATCTCTAATTCACTTAGAGTTTGGATCTGTATTTCAATGCTGCACTTTGGAGTGCACTGGCAGCTTTCATTGCAGTACATCTGCAAGAACACCTTGTGTGCAGGGACAGGCAGTCACTGGACTCCGGACTGCTCGCTCTATCTTTCAGCGCATGCTCACGTCATCTCTGCTTTGCCATGCCTTTTTGCCTTTTGCACCTTCAGCTAGAGCTTAAACACCTCAAAGTAGTTCTGCCCTGCCTTGCTGTACAGCACCGAAAAAATGCCAGGCAGCCTGTCATGGTTGTCAGCAGTCCATAACTAAAGGGGTAGACAGTTTGCTGTACAGCATTGTCCTATCTCAATGACAGATCTATTGCACCTTACAGCAGCCTATGGATTGTTGCCCCATACTGGGGTAGCTCTACTATTCCCGGAGTCATCACAGAAGTTAGATTTTAATGTTTGCAGGATTCCCAAATACACCTGTCCTTTTGAAACCAGATTGATGGAAAGCATGGAACAGATTTCTGTACTTGACAAAAAAAAAGGCTATTATAGCTGATTAGTCTTTAGCTACAGGTAAACACCTATGAACCATTCTCACATAACTCGACCAGATAGTAGCAGAAAACCCAATGGCAGATTTCACAATTAGCACATCAAGCAAAGCAGGCATACTTTGGATATAGAGATGACATATTTGCTATTTCCGAATGTACAGCTACATCTGAGAATTTCCTTGCATAAATTTTTAATATTCTCCATCCTGCAATGAATTTCTCCTTTGAAATGGAGCATACAAACCAGCTCCCTTCCCTCTCAATTTTAGCAATGTTTAAGTTCTGTACTACCAAGCAATTAGGGAAGGTCAGTAAGTGTTGGTCTTTCTGGTGATGCCTATGTCCCATGAATGAATGTGCCAAAATGTGCTCCCCATATATGAAACATTCAATTTCTAGTTTTCACTTGCCTGATTCAGATAGAATCTGTTGAAGCTTTGTTTCCTTGCTTTATTATTTTGCTATTGCACTCCGGCTGGAGATATCCATTTAGTGTTGTGATAGTGTCGATTTTGTAACTGGTACCTCAGGACAGGCTTAATATCTCAATCTTGGACAACGTAGCATCCTTTCAGCATCACATTGGTTGTGTCAGCCTGGACCATGTGCTCAACTCTCTGGGAAGGGGCTTGAACAGACCACCCTCTGGCTCAGAGCTCTGATGACTAACTGAGCCACCTTACATGATAGCCTGGCGTCTTCACTCCTCCCCCCACACACCCCTGCCGCGCCACACCCACACCACCACCACCACCACCACCACCACTACCACCACTTCTACTACCACCACCACCACCACTACCACCACCACCACCACTACCACCACCACCACCACTACCACCACCACCTTCACCACCACCACTACCACCACCACCACCACCACCAAAAGAAGGAGCTGGGAATTACAAGCTATATTATCACAAAAAGTAAATTGCCTTATTACCAAACTCTGAGGGATGGACATATTTACATCATCTTACCATTGGAGACCATTTTTTGTCCTTAAAGGACTAGGTTGGATAAATGCAACTTAATTATACAACCAGAGAGGCATAAACACTGCTCTTATTATTACACAATAATACACTATGTGTTATATGTCCTAAAGTCAAACAGCGTACCTTCTGAGCAATAACAGTGGGAGATTCAAGCAATCAATGTGCCCTTTGTGCAAAGCTCAACATCCAAGCGCAAAGTTATCTGCATCTGACATTTAAACACGGTTTTCAAACTAATGGCATCTGTTGAATTTCAAATATTTATAACATCTGTTACTTTTCGAAATACTCAACTTCTTGTTAAACTTTACCAGCATGAGGTCATAATTTAATAATTAATGTCGAAACACAGCACATTAAGGAAATAAATTTTGCTCTGGAGCATGGTTTCCATAGGAACATTCTCCAAACACATGGTTGTTGTTGCAAATGATTGAACGTGACTTGCTGGCAGATATAATTTCCCTTCATGAATATCATGCATGGCATTTTACACTAACCTCTTGACATTTTGGACATTCCTGGTGTAGCTATTCCATCACGAGATTGTGGGCCACGTAACAGTAGTGCCCTCATACCCGCGGGAGATAGGTTTGGGAACCTATCATGGAAGCCCAAAACCCATAGGAGTGAACCCATTCATTTAAATGGGAAGTTTATGTTCCTGGCAGCCCCCGGTCCCTGGTTCCGGAAGGTTCCCTATAATATGTTCTGGCCGCAGTAAATCACGGTTAACTGAAACTGCAGAAAACGATTCCGTGGATATGGGGGTCCCTCTGTAATTTGATAATGGGCTCTTGGGAAATCTTGCTAAGGATGCCTTTTATCTTATCATAATTTGAAATGATGTGTAAGATATGAAGCACAACTTGACAGTCCATTTTAAGTGTGAGTTAATGAGAAAGGTACCCAGGAAATTAGGGCAGAAGTTCCATGGTTGAAACTTTATTGCTGGAACAGCACAGCAGGTCAGGCAGCATCCAGGGAACAGGAGATTCGACGTTTCGGGCACAGGCCCTTCTTCAGGAATGAGCAGAGAGTGTTCAGCAGGAGAAGATAAAAGGTAGGGAGGAGGGACTTGGAGGAGGGGAGTTGGAAATGTGATAGGTGGAAAGAGGTCAAGGTGAGGGTGATAGGTCGGAGTAGGGTGGAGGCGGAGAGGTCAAGAAGAAGACTGCAGGTCAGGAAGGCGGTGCCGGGCTGGAAGGATCCGGCTGAGACAAGGTGGGGGGAGGGGGGATGAAGAAACTGGTGAAGTCCAAGTTCATCCCCTGCGGTTGGAGGGTTCCCAGTCGGAAGATAAGACGCTCCTCCTCCGACCGTCGGGTTGTTGTGGTTTGGCGGTGGATGAGTCCAATGACCTGCATATCCTCGGTGGAGTGGGAGGGGGAGTTGAAATGCTGTGCCACAGGTTGGTTGGGTTGGTTCGTCCGGGTGGCCCAGAGGTGCTCCCTGAATCGCTCCGCAAGTAGGCGGCCTGTCTCCCCAATATAGAGGAGGCCACACCGGCTGCAGCGGATGCAGTAGATGATGTGGGTGGAGGTGCAGGTGAATCTGTGGCGGATATGGAAGTTTCCCTTGGGGCCTTGGAGAGAAGTGAGGGGGGAGGTGTGGGTGCAAGTGTTGCACCTCCTGCGGTTGCAAGGGAAGGTGCCGGGAGTGGTGGTTGGGTCGGTGGGGGGTGTGGATCTGACAAGGGAGTCGCGGAGGGAGTGGTCTCTACGGAAAGCTGATAGGGGAGGGGAGGGAAATATATCCTTGGTGCTGGGGTCTGTTTGGAGGTGGCGGAAGTGACGGCGGATGATGCGCTGTACATGGAGATTGGTGGGGTGGTAGGTGAGGACCAGTGGGGTTCTGTCCTGGTGGCGGTTGGAGGGGCGGGGCTCAAGGGCGGAGGAGCGGGAAGTGGAGGAGATGCGGTGGAGGGCACCGTCGACCACGTCGGGGGGGAAATTGCGGTCCTTGAAGAAGGAGGCCATCTGTGTTGTACGTATTTTGAACTGGTCCTCCTGGGAGCAGATGCGGCGGAGACGAAGGAATTGGGAGAATGGGATGGCGTTTTTACAGGGGGCAGGATGGGAGGAGGTGTAGTCCAGGTAGCTGTGGGAGTCGGTAGGTTTGTAGTAGATGTCCGTGTTGATTCGGTCGCCTGAGATAGAAACAGAAAGGTCTAGGAAGGGGAGGGAGGAGTCCGAGACTGTCCAGGTGAATTTGAGGTCGGGGTGGAAGGTGTTGGTGTAGTGGATGAACTGTTCAACCTCCTCGTGGGAGCACGAGGTAGCGCCGATACAGTCATCAATGTAGCGGAGGAAAAGATGGGGGGTGGGGCCAGTGTAGTTGCGGAAGATGGATTGTTCCACATACCCTACGAAGAGGCAGGCATAGCTGGGGCCCATGCGGGTGCCCATGGCTATTTTTCCATGGTGAAGATGAGGCGTTGGGGACCGGGGAAGCGGAAATCCTGGAGGAGGTGGAGGGCGTGGGTGGTGTCACGAACATAGGTGGGGAGTTCTTGGACTAATGGGGACAGGACCGTGTCGAGGTATGCCGAGATGAGTTCGGTTGGGCAGGAGCAGGCTGAGACGATGGGTCGTCCGGGGCAGTCAGGTTTGTGGATTTTGGGCAGGAGGTAGAAACGGGCGGTTCGGGGTTGTGGGACTATGAGGTTGGAGGCGGTGGATGGGAGGTCCCCTGAGGTGATGAGGTTATGGACGGTCTGGGAGATGATGGTTTGGTGGTGGGGGGTGGGGTCATGGTCAAGGGGACGGTAGGAGGAGGTATCTGCGAGCTGGCGTTTGGCCTCAGCGGTGTAAAGGTCAGTGCGCCAAACTACTACTGCGCCTCCCTTGTCAGCTGGTTTGATGGTGAGGTTGGGGTTGGAACGGAGGGAGTGGAGGGCTGCGCGTTCCGAGGGTGAGAGGTTGGAGTGGGTGGGGGGAGTGTGGGAGTTCAGGTAGCGGTTAATATCGCGGCGGCAGTTTGCTATGAAGAGGTCGAGGGCAGGTAGGAGGCCAGCACGGGGTGTCCAGGTGGACGGGGTGTGTTGGAGGTGGGAGAAGGGGTCGTCAGAGGGTGGGCGAGAGTCTTGATTGAAGAAGAAGGCACGGAGGCGAAGGCGGCGGAAGAATTGTTCGGTGTCACTCCGTGTATTGAATTCATTGACCCGAGAACGTGTGGGAACGAAGGTGAGACCTCTGCTGAGGACTGATCTTTCATCCTCAGAGAGGGGCAAGTCTGGAGGGATGGTGAACACACGGCAGGGCTGGGAGCTAGGACCTGGTGTGGGGCTGGAGCTGGATGTGGGGGCGGGGTTAGGCCTGGGGGCGGGGACAGAGGTCGGCTTGGGGGCGGAGTTGGACATGGTGATAGAGACCGGCGGGGGGGCGGGGTTAGTCGCGGTGACGGAACTCGGCCGGGGGGCGGAGTTAGGCGCGGTGACGGAACGCGGCGTGGGGGCGGGGTTAGGCGCGGTGACGGAACTCGGCCGGGGGGCGGAGTTAGGCGTGGTGGCGGAACGCGGCTTGGGGGCGGGGTTAGGCGCGGTGACGGAACTCGGCCGGGGGGCGGAGTTAGGCGTGGTGGCGGAACGCGGCGGGGGGGCGGGGTCAGGCGTGGTGACGGAACGCGGCGGGGGGACGGAGACACATGCGGCGATGTGGTCCAAACGTAGATTGTTGACGTCACTGGGGGCGGAAGTAGCTGCGGCGACCACGCAGACAGAGTTCTTCCCCGTAGCCGCGGAGGTCGCCAATCTGTTGGTGATTGTCTTCATGACGATCGCAGGGCAGGTTGTCTGTGCGGCGATTCCGGAGGCGGTTGTTTGGGCCGCGATCATGAAGGTTGCGAGGTCGGTGGGGGCGGAAGTGACGTCATCGTCGGCGGCGTCTGCGGCTATTGCCGCGGGCGCTGTAGCGGCCGCGTGTGTAATGGCGCCGGACTGGTTTCGGAGGCCGATGGAAGTTTCTGGAACGGTTGAGGAATCCGGAGTTTGGGGGTAAGTGCATGAAAGTTTTTGGTACTTACTGCCTTTAATTTCCGAAATGGCTAGAAAGAACTGTTTGTGCAGACCTCACTTTCTCCCAGAAGTTCCATGGGTCAAGTAGAAACTCATGGCTCTGATGTTGATCACTCTTCCTGTATTTTCCCCCTATCAGCTCAGTTGGCTGGATAGCTGGTTTGTGTTGCCAACAGTGCAGGTTCAACTTCTGTACTAGCTGACATTACCATGAAGGCTCCATCTGTTCAACCTTGTCCCTCAGCTCTCACCTGAGATTATTCTAAGGTTAAACTCACTGTCGGTGAGAGAGCAACCCTATGGGCCTCTGGAAATGTAGTGACTTTAGTTTTACCTTACATAGGAACAGTTAACTCATCCAAGCCTGTTCCCCTACTCAGGGAGACCATAGTACATTTGTGACATAACCTCATATACCTATATTTGTCCCAAATCTTTTAATATCTTCAATTAATAAAAATCTATCAATCTTAGATTGAAAATTTACAACTAAATCAGCGTCAATTTCTTTTTTATGGAGCAAAGTTTCTCTCAACCTTCTTGTAGAAAAGTTTCTAATTTCACTCCTGAAAGGTCTGGCTCTAATACTGAGACTCTAGTGCCAACCAGTGGAAATATCCACTCCATTGATTGCATTCAATATCTTGCAAACTCATTGCATAATCTTGTAATCTGAGGGAATACAACCTGAGTTTGTTTTGGAAAGCAGATTCCTGGATACTGCACAGAGGAAAAGATTTGAATTTAGCTACATTTGTTATTACTTATTACATTCATTGTAGAATTACATACAGGACAAAGCAGGTCTTGGGGCATAGCAGTTGGCTTCTGAGCCAGAAGCTTTGGATTCAAGTCCCACACCAGGATAAGGAATCTGTGTTTGTGACTTGGCCAAACAGGTTGATTGTCAACCTGTAATTCCTTCTGATATGCCTATAGCAGATGGTAAGATTGGAAAAGTTCCTTGGTCAACCAGAACCATGTGATAACTGTAGTTCAAGAGCTCCCCATATTAAATGATTCTTGCTAGAGGCTCTGTGGCAAGCTACCTCTCCAAGGTACTATGAGATCAATACACATACAGAAAAGTAAATGCAATCCTACATTTGGAAATCATGTACAATTACTTGTCAGATTGCAAGGATGTGAAATTAAACAGTGCAAGGACTGAGATGGAAATAGGTGAATCAATGTCAAATCAGCTCATAAAGAGAGGGAAAAGAAATATTGGATTAAAATAAGTCTGACAATTTTTAAAATCTCTATCAATTAATACTGAAAGGAATAAGGCTACAGAATTCTATTAGTTGGTTTTCTTTGCTAGAGAACTTGATTGGCAGGAGTGAATAATGACTGAATTGTCTTCTTGGTTGGAACGACAAGACTTAACTAAATGTTTAGTGCACACCCATCGAGCAACACATTTTTTAACTCATTCATAGGATGTAGGTGTTGCTGTCCGGGCCAGCAGTTATTACTCATCCCTAGTTGCGTTTGAGAGGGTGGTGGTGCATGTGCAGTAGCTAGACCCACAGTGCTCTTCAGGAGAGAATTCCAGGATTTTGACCCAAAGGCACTGAAGGAACCATGATATATTTCTAAATCAGATTGATGTGTGGTTTGGAAGGGAACTTGCAGGTGGTGGTGTTCCCATGTATCTACTGCTCTTGTCCTTCTAGATGGAAGTGATCATGTGTTTGGAAGGTTCTGTCTAAGGATCCTCTGTAAATTTCCGCAATGCATTTTGTAAATAGTGCTGATGAGTGTTGGTGGAGGAGAGACTGGTGTTCAACTGGGCTGCTTTGTTCTGGATGGTGTGGAGCTTCTTGAGTGTTGTTTGAGCTGCACCCATCCAGACAAGTGGAGAATATTCCATCACCCTCCTGTCACCCCCCCCGGGGTAGCAAGCTGTAACACAATTTCACACAGAGATTGGTACGTGTATGGAATGAGCTGCCAGAGGAAGTGGTGGAGGCTGGTACAATTGCAACATTTAAAAGGCATTTAGATGGATATATGAATAGGAAGGGTTTGGAGGGATATGGGCCAGGTGCTGGCAGGTGGGATTAAATTGGATTGGGATGTCTGGTCTGCATGGACAGGTTGGACTGAAGGGTCTGTTTCTGTGCTGTACTCTATGAGATGTGACTTTTGATTGACAAGTTAGAGATATTATTGTTGCCTTTTGCAATCACGTAGGAACATTAATAAAGGAAAGTCAAGGATAAAGCTTCTGATCAACAGGTACCAACTCATTAGGGTTAGATAGATGTGTGTATGTGGGATGTTTTATGTATGGTTATGAATGTTTGGGGGATCTGTGTGGGAGTGTGATATGTGTGTATGGGGGAGATGTGTGTGTCTAAGGGTATGTGTTTGGAAGAGTGGGATAAGTGTGTGTTTGGGAGTGTATGTGTGGGAGGACGATGTGTATGTTGGGGGTGGAATGTGTATGTGTGTGTGGGGAAGGTGTGTGTGGGTTGGAGATTATGTGTGTGGGAGAAATCTGTGTGGGAGGGTGATGTGTTTGTGGGAGTTGCGTTTGTGTTTGGAATGTGTGGGTAGGGATATGTGTGGGGCAAATGTGTATGTGTGGAGTGATATGTGTGTGTTTGAGAGATGTGTGTGTGTGAATGTGTATGCGTAGAGGGAATGAGTTTGAGGGTGGGTGAGGGGTTTTGTGTCTAAATGTGGGATGGGGTGTGTGTGTTGGGGGAATGTAGGTAGGAATGTGTATGTGTAGAAGGATGCATGTGTAGGGAATGTGTGTGTGTGAGGAGGATATGTGTTTGGGGGCGATGTGTGTGTGTGTTTATACATGTGGCAGGGGATTGTAAGTGTTTAGGTAAAGTGTGTGGGGGATTTATATGTGTGTTCAAAATGAGGAAGTTTAAAATGATTACAGTTTTAATTTATACTGTTATATGTAGTGGTTTATGAATGTATACCTGTATCTGGACTAATTATTTGTAAAAATTTGTAATTTTTGTTAAGCACAGAAACCTGGTCCATGCTTTCCATCAACTTGGGTCTGAAAATTAGGTAAATTTGTGAATTTTGTGAATCTATTTTAAAACTTCGGTAATGACTCCAACAATAGTCGTAATCATAGATATAGAGATGTACAGCATGGAAACAGACCCTTTGGTCCAACCCGTCCATGCCAACCAGATATCCCAACCCTTCCTATATACCCATCCAGATGACTTTTAACTGTTGCAATTGTACTAGCCTCCACCACTTCCTCTGGCAGCTCATTCTATACACATACCACCCTCTACATGAAAAAGTTGCCCCTTAAGTCTCTTTTATATCTTTCCCCTCTCACCTTAAACCTATGCCCTCTGGACTCCCCCACCTCTGGGAAAAGACTTTGTCTATTTACCCTATCCATGCCCCTCATAATTTTGTAAACCTCTATAAGGTCACACCTCAGCCTCCGACGTTCCAGGGAAACAGCCCCAGCCTGTTCAGCCTCTCCCTGTAGCTCAAATCCTGCAACCCTGGCACCATCTTTGTCAATCTTTTCTGAACCCTTTCAAGTTTCACAATATCTTTCTGATAGGAAGGAGACCAGAATTGCACATAATATTCCAATAGTGGCCTGACCAATGTCCTGTACAGGCGCAACATGACCTCCCAACTCCTGTATTCAATACTCTGACCAATAAAAGAAAGCATACCAAACGCCTTCTTCACTATCCTATCTACATGCGACTCCACTTTCAAGGAGCTATGAACCTGCACTCCAAGGTCTCTTTGTTCAGCAACACTCCCTAGGACCTTACCATTAAGTGTATAAGTCATGTTAAGATTTGCTTTCCCAAAATGCAGCACCTCGCATTTATCTGAATTAAACTCCATCTGCCACTTCTCAGCCCATTGGCCCATCTGGTCCAAATCCTGTTGTAATCTGAGGTAACTCACTTCGCTGTCCACTACACCTTCAATTTTGGTGTCATCTGCAAACTTACTGACTGTACCTCTTATGCTCGCATCCAAATAATTTATGTAAATGACAAAACGTGGAGGGCCCAGCACCGATCCTTGTGGCACTCCACTGGTCACAGGCCTCCAGTCTGAAAAACAACCCTCCACCACCAACCTCTGCCTTCTACCTTTGAGCCAGTTCTGTATCCAAATGATCTTCCTGTATTCCATAAAATCTAACCTTGCTAATCAGTCTCCCATGGGGAACCTTGTCGAACGCCTTACTGAAGTCCATATAGATCACATCTACTGCTCTGCTCTGATCAATTATCTTTGTTACTTCTTCAAAAAACTCAAGACACAGACAGAATGCATCAGTTCTCCACCAGCTCAGGAGCTGTGTCTCTGTTCTCTGCAGTAAAAACCAATTTTAAACCTGAAAAAACCCCATTTACCTTTCCTTCAGCATTTGCTGGAAGATAGAGTCATAGAGTCATAGAGATGTACAGCATGGAAACAGATCCTTTGGTCCAACTCGTCCATGCCAACCAGATATCCTAACCCAATCTAGTCGCACCTGCCAGCACCCAGCCCATATCCCTCCAAACCCTTCCTATTCATATATCCATTACCCTGAGGTGTTCACTTATCTGAGAACTAATCACATCATTATTGGCAGGCAAAAGGAGTTCATCATTGATAACTGGTGACTAATCCATAGACTAATCAAATTCTTGGTGTCAACCAATGATCCATCTGATGACAGAGCCACCTGGCTCCATTTCATCTGCAACTATTCTTCAGTTATTCATTGATTAAACTGCTGTTCAAACAATTCTTGCCATAAGTGTCAGGTTACTTGGATTTCTAGTTTTAAAACAGTCTTCTTTTCATTTCAGTCCACAATTTAAAAAAATACAAAAATGAAAAGAAATAGTCCTTACACTTCTGACTTGTGCCTTGTAGTTCATGGACAGGCTTTGGGAAGTCAGGAGGTGAGTTATTTGGTTCTGTGTTCCTAATTTACTGTCATCATTAATATTCACATGGCTCGTCCAGTTCAGTTTCTGATCAGTGATAACCTTCTGATTGTGAACAAATCAATGTTCGGAATACCAGTGATTATCAAGGGTTGATGTTTAGACTCTGTCTTTTTGGAGTTGGCTATTGCCTGGTAAATGTTGGCCCAAGCCTGGATATCATCTAGGTCTTGCTATATTTTGGATATGGATTGTTTCTGTATCCGAGGAGTTGCGAATGGTGTTGAATGATACACAATCATCAGCGAATATCCCTACTTCTGACCTTATGATAGCAGGAATGTCAATGGTGAAGCAGCTGACAATGGTTGCTACTCTGACGAACTCCTGTAATGATGCCATGAAACTGAGATTACCGATCTGCCACATATACAGCCATTTTCCTTTGCACCAGGTATGACTCGTTAAGTTAGTTTCCCCTAGATTCCTGCTGATTCCAGTCAGACACAAGGAAAACAGTAGGAGTATCTAGATATTGTAGTCAGTGCCAGCAGACTTGCGATTGGATGTGGTAGTGAAAGAAGAAGATAACAAACCTGACAGGAGTGCTTAAATTCAGTGAATGTACATTCATCTGCCTTATCCTGATAAATAAGCCATTGGTCTCACTCACTGATCCTTTAAAGACACCCTTCCAATTGTATGTCAACATTCTCTGTCAAGCATGACTCATACCTTCATTTCTTAACTTCCCCCTCTTGTACTTAACACTGCTGCCAACCTTACCCACATCACTTACACATTTACACCGAGTCAACCGTGACATTGCACCAAACTCACTGACACACTCCCCTTTCATTTGCAGGTTATGGCAATACCTAATCAGAGGCAGCTCAAGTAGGCGCATTAGCATAAGAACAGATAAAATTTGCAGGGTGACCATTGAGTTTTGAACAGAACATTAGATGTTTTGTTGGATAACATTGGTCTGGAATATTTGTTCTGTGATGTCATTTTGTTCAGGATTCTGGCCAAGGGGATTCTGTGACAAAGGGGATGGTAAGAAATGGGATTTTTCAATAATTGGGATCTGGAGTTGTAGTTGCCTGGAAGGGTAATTTTATTTTTAAATTTGTTTTGTGGGCATTGCTGGCTGGACCAACATTTATTGCAAATCTTTTATTAATCAGAAGGTGGTTAAGAGTCAGGCACATTGCTGGGAATCTGGAATTAGGTCAATTGATTAGGTAAGGATGGTAGATTTTCTTTCTGAAGGTAATTAGTGAATCAGATAAGTTTTATGACAATTGATACATGGGTACCATTAGACAATAAAAATTTCAGATTTTTATTGAATTCAAATTTCACCTTTTTATTTTAAGATTAGATTACATTACAGTGTGGAAACAGGCCCTTCGGCCCAACAAGTCCACACCGACCCGCCGAAGCGCAACCCACCCATACCCCTACATTTACCCCTTACCTAACACTACGGACAATTTAGCATGGCCACTTCATCGAACCTGCACATCTTTGGACTATGGGAGGAAACCGGAGCACCCGGAGGAAACCCACGCAGACACGGGGAGAACGTGCAAACTCCACACAGTCAGTCGCCTGAGGCAGGAATTGAACCCGGGTCTCTGGCGCTGTGAGGCAGCAGTCCTAACCACTGTGCCACCGTGCCGCCCACATCTTCTATGGAGGGAATCAAATCACTGTCCTTAATCATTAGTCTAGAATTCGGGATTATTGTTTCAGTGACATAATCATTACACCACTGTCTTTCTAATTGAAATAGGTACTTGCAGACACCCCATCAGAATGTGCATGTATCAGCTGCCTCCTTCTTCCTGGGGTAGTTGTTAGTTAATGTCACCATAGTGCCAGAGGACAATAGGATGCTTTTCCATTAGAGAAAAAGAGATGGCTGGTGGTGAGTTTAAGTTGAGGGTCTCCATATCTCAGGCGAGGGTGAAAAGACGAGGGCTTCAAGGTGACCTCAATCACTATTGGAAATGAACCGATGCTGTAGGCATCACTTTCTGGTCAATTGAGCGAACCAACCCCAAAAAGTTTAAAAGGCGAATTGCAGACAGTAACTCCCAGACTGCAATAAACTGAGAGGGCTGTAAATCGAACCCAGGTCAACAACTTGTAATACATCTATGTTCACCACAAGTTTAACTTCAATAGTTTTTATGGATTGTCAAACCCAAGATGGAAAGGGCTGTGGCTCTGCAACTTCCAGGTTGGGTAGAATATGTTGGGTAGCAACATATCATCAATGAGGGCTCATTGTGGCCCATTCCACACTGGCTAGGTAATAAAACTCCAATTGCATACTTGATGATACAGAGTGTTCATATGAAATGTTCCTCTGCTTTGATGCACTGGCTGATGTTGCTTGAAAAACACACTGGCACAGAGTGAACTAATTTTGACAGCTGTCAAGATAGTCAGCTTAATTCACCAGCTCAATATACAGAGCATAGTCACAGACCAAATGCAGTTACATTACTTTACATCTTGGAAATAAACTTGTAAGGCTGCAGTAATCAAGAAGGGAAATGGGACTGAGTAGGTTCATCGCACAGAGTTGGCATCGAGTTGATGAGCTGAATGATCTCCTGAGTTGCTAATCCTTCTGACTTTATCTTAGTAATGAGCTGGGACGCCTGCAAAGACGTGTACAATTGATGGTACCCTAAACCATGGGGAAACTTTGCAATCTTGGCAAAGCCATGGTGCACGGTCCACTAGCTTCTTTATGTTCAGCAGTTCTGCTTTGGGTCCTTAAGAGAATCCATGAACTAGAATATAAATACAAAATGGCAAAGCTGGTGTTAAATCAGCCTTGCAAACTGCTGAATCTGTGCAGGCTCATAATGGCTTTGGCAAGATGGTGTTCAGCAAGGGCCACACAGGGGCTGATTGGAAGCAACCTAAATGTCATTTAGTAATTAAAAAGGCACCTTTATGGCTGAAAAGACTGGCCATCCTTTGCCAGTAAGCTGGAGAAAGGGGTCATCACCGCATGGCAATCAGAAATGGAAGCCACAGAACCTTTGCTAATCCAAATATAATGTCTAAATGCAATGACCAACTTGGATTCAGTTAGCGCAACACCAGGGATTGAACTTGAACATGTCTATTCATTGTGCTTTTGAGTTGGACAATTTACCATCAAGATGGCCAAGAATTCACTATTTGAGAAATGTTATAGCAGAGGCACCACACGCGGCCTCATTAATACAACCTTTCTGTTACTTTGTATAGATAATGTGAACTGTAAACAGAACATCCAAAAACGTAAAATGAAAATAAGTGCTGAAAATTCACATCAGGTAAGGAAGCAACTGTGGAGAGAGATCAGAGGATCTAATGTGGATCTGGAGCGTATTTAGACAAAGCACAAACCTATTTTTAAAAAGAAAATTGAGCTGATTTTGATGGGTAACTAGAGAATTAGAGAATCAGATAGCAAAAAAGAGGCTCTTTGGCCTACTGAGGTTGTACCGCCAAAAATACACTAAATCTAAACTAGTTCCACTTTCCATCACTAGACCCATAACCTTAATGATAGGTCCACATTTTATCACATGGTAAGAATATATATAAGCCTGTAATTCAAAATGATCTACAATCTGTCTTTGCTTTGGAGGAGTGTTTGGATTTAATAAAGCAAAATTTTATTAAAATTCTCATTCTTTTCGCATCATTAATTTTGTCAGATAAGTTAGACTCTAAAATTTGTAACTGCTTATAATAGCAAAATCATTTATGTTGCACCTTTGTAGTAAATGATCCCACAGGAGCATTATCAGACAAAATTTGACACCAAAACTCCTTTTGGGACGCCTTACTCAAAGAGAGATTTTGAGTAGAGAGAGGTGGAGAGATGGAATGTTCCCTCCAAACATTTCTTATTCATTAACTTATCCAAATGACAGAGCGAATCCCTTCCTTCACGTAGAGCAAGTGAATGTTTTCTCTCCAGTGTGAACTCGCTAGTGTGTCAGCAAGTGGGATGACCGAGTGAATCCCTTCCCACACTCACAGCAAGTGAATGGTCTTTCTCTGGTATGTATTCGCTGCTATATCAACAGATGAGTTGAGTGAGTGAATCATTTCCCACACTCAGAACCAAGCTTAAGGCCGAGACAGTTGAAACCCGAGCCACTAATAATGGGAACTATGATGCAGAGGTGCCGATGTTGGACTGGGGTGGATAAGGTCAGAAGTCAGACAACACCAGGTTATAGTCCACCAGGTTTATTTGAAATCACAAGCTTTCAGAGCACTGCCCCATTGTCAGGTTGGACTGTAACCTAGTGTTGTCTGATTTCTGACCAATAATGACATGCAAGGGAATGCACAAAGAGGCCAAATTTGGAGGAACATAGAGAAATTTAAAGGATTAAGACTGAAGGAGATTACAGAAGGGGTACGATCATGGAGGAAATACTTATAAAAATTACTTCTTGTCGCAACCATCGCTACACATAGCTCCAGACTACAGCATGGATGTGAAAGTACATGCTCCCACAACAGCTCAAGTTTGAGTGAACTGTAACACACAAAATACCACCACAATCAGCAAGAGAGAAATCTGACAAGAGGAATTGTAGTATTAGAGCTTGATATAATAGAAATGCACAACAATCTCAAATCTCATAGAAATCTGTTCCTCGAAATGCATTTCTAATTCTAGACCTCCCCTTGTACATTGTCACACCCGTTTATTGAGGTAATTGGATTTTCCTTCAACTCCTATCTTACTGTCTGCCATCTTCCAAATGACCTCACTCTGAAACCTGCATGGCTTTTCTTACTTGTGAACAAGGTAGGACATGCCAACTCTTCATTTAACAGACGTTTGGCTGAAGTGTGTTCTTTGCTCAATTACAACATCAGGAGTCGATTTCTCATGTTCCAAATCTGGACTGTGTACTTTCTTTTGGCAAATTTTCACGTGCATCAAAGTAAAAGATGTCAACGGTGGGGAGTGAAACACTTTCTGAACTTTTGTGCCTGTCACAGCCTCAGATAATACGAGATCAGGTATGGCACAGCTCAGGTGAAATCTTATGTTCTCTGAAGTGTTTTTAGATTAGATTAGATTACTTTACAGTGTGGAAACAGGCCCTTCGGCCCAACAAGTCCACACCGACCCGCCGAAGCGCAACCCACCCATAACCCTACACTACGGACAATTTAGCATGGCCAATTCATCTGACCTGCACATCTTTGGACTGTGGGAGGAAACCGGAGCACCTGGAGGAAACCCACGCAGACACGGGGAGAATGTGCAAACTCCACACAGTCAGTCGCCTGAGGCGGGAATTGAACCCGGGTCTCTGGCGCTGTGAGGTAGCAGTGCTAACCACTGTACCACCGTGCCGCCCACCACTCTGCAGGGTGTCAGTCACAGGATAAATGAGTAAAGCTCTCTACAATGATCCAACAACACACCTTTATCACATACTCAATGCCATACTTTCCTGTAGCTTCTGTCCGATATTTTGCATTTGAAACCCCAGTCTCTGTCAGTGATATTTACTGCAAAGCAGAATCTCTTGTGGATTTATACATACCAGAACATTTGACTCTGGTCAAAACCATTTCACATGAGCATCAATTAGGAGGCTTCCACCTCATTAATTTGAAACACATTTAAACTCGGATTCCTGAGGTGCAAAGAGAGTATCCTGGAAATACCCAGTCCAACCAGTTCCTGTTATAACCCAAACATAAATATGGACCAGAAGCTCTTAATTGC
This sequence comes from Chiloscyllium plagiosum, assembly GCF_037043375.1. Classification (NCBI taxonomy): domain Eukaryota; kingdom Metazoa; phylum Chordata; class Chondrichthyes; order Orectolobiformes; family Hemiscylliidae; genus Chiloscyllium; species Chiloscyllium plagiosum. The sequence goes on from NW_028270145.1 coordinate 26,469,480, forward strand.
TGTGCCTGTAATTGATTGACATTATACCATCTCTTAAAGCAATCGGGTTTATCTCTGTAATTGCACTAAGTTGCATCCATTCCAATGTGCAGGAAAACTTTTTTTTTACTACCACCTAAGTGCGGTAGTGCTTATTTTATCCCCAGCACCCATGGTGTGTGTGTGCAGGTGTGTGACACAGTGAAAGACACAAAGTGCACAAATCTTTATTCAATTTCCACCACCAGGAAGATAGGAAAACACCCGGGTGGCCAGTGACAAACACTGCCCTTCACATCAAAGGGCAGTGCTGTGTGATCAAAACAGTGAGGGGGAGGGTAGGGACTAAATCAAAATAGAATTGGAGGGAGAAATGATGCACTCCACTCCCTGCGGCACCCACCTCTCCCTGAACAACTCCAGGGTGTTGGTGGCAGGAAAACTTTATTTTTTTTTCTTCTTTTTTTTAAATTTTTTTTCTTTTTTTTACCTAAGTGCGGTAGTGCTTATTTTATCCTCAGCACCCATGGTGTGTGTGCACAGGTGGGAGACACAGTGAAAGACACAAAGTGCACCAATCTTTATTCAAATTCCACCACCAGGAAGATAGGAAAACAACCGGGTAGCCAGTGACAAACACTGCCCTTCACATCAAAGGGCAGTGCTGTGTGATCAAAACAGTGAAGGGGAGGGGAGGAACTAAATCAAAATAGAATTGGAGGGAGAAATGATGCACTCCACTCCCTGCGGCGCCCACCTCTCCCTGAACAACTCCAGGGTGTTGGTGGCAGGAAACCTTTTTTTTTCCTTTTTCCCCACACTACCACCTAAGTGCGGTAGTGCTTATTTTATCCCCAGCACCCATGGTGTGTGTGTGCAGGTGGGAGACACAGTGAGAGACACAAAGTGCACAAATCTTTATTCAATTTCCACCACCAGGAAGATAGGAAAACACCCGGGTGGCCAGTGACAAACACTGCCCTTCACATCAAAGGACAGTGCTGTGTGATCAAAACAGTGAAGGGGAGGGTAGGGACTAAATCAAAATAGAATTGGAGGGAGAAATGATCCACTCCACTCCCTGCGGCGCCCACCTCTCCCTAAACAACTCCAGGGTGTTGGTGGCAGGAAAACTTTATATTGTAATGTTCCAATTTATGATTATTCAACCTAAAGCACTAAGAACAGCCCTTGCCAAACCTTGGGCTTCAAAAGGCTTAAGCAGGAGAAGCCAGCAGTTAAGAAATCCAAGTGCAGATAGGGCCAATTTGTTTGGACTCTGAGCTCAATTGACAGAGTTTCATTGCGGGGGAGTGGAGAAATTGGTTGTGATGAGGGAGTGGGTAGGGGGTACACTCTGGGCATGTATCAAATTCTCAGTGTTGGTGATTTCCACTGTCCAGCTTTGGCCAGTTTCTGACACACCATTGTTTTAACATGTCAGAAGGTAGCAAGGAGACTTATAATCTAACACAGCGAGGCTACAGGTCTTCATTCTATGAATTTTTTTTTGAAGTGTCAAACTTCTTACACTCCAGCCCAGTCTGTGAAGAAAATGGCTCTTGTCTTAAAAGCATATTGAGAAAGGTGGCAAAGCATTTTCAGTTTCACAAATAGACAGGGCTAGGCTTTCATTGGTTACAGTATTGGGCGGTGGCGCAACTTATGGTGCAGTTATCAACCAATTTCTGTAATAAATTTCTGTTGTTGGTACAATACTGTACTTCAACAGGGGAGGTTTTTCAATTGAAGATTTGTACTGACAACTCTCACAATGTATTGGAAGTATTTCAATGTTTAAGTTTCTCACTGATTATGCCTGAAGTGAAGAGTGCTGCTGGTGAATAGGGAGATAACACATTCCCCTTCAACAAGTCAGATTCAATTACTTAAAACTGATCCAGTGGGTCAGCAAGTTGAAGGGGTGGAAGGACTGTAAATTGAATACTTTTTTTTCATTTTTATTCTTATGTTGGACTTTTTTTTCTTTTTTATTCTAAATACTTAAGTATTTTTACTGAGGTATCTTGTACCTAAGATGGCGTCATAAGTGCTGACATTGAAAACTTTTCACTGCACTCATTTGAGTGCTTGTGACAATAAAGCTATTTCATTCATTCGTTCATTCAAGTTGATGTGCAAACAAATGATTCATGCAGGGAAGGGAAGGTTTGAGTCTGATCCATGTCATAGAGTTAACTGATCTCTGGAATCTCTGGACTCAGTGACCGTGGAAAAGGACCCATCCAGACATTAAGTTCATTTAGGATATGCCAAGGATGACAGAGTGGAGAATTGAGCGAAGCCTGGGGAATACTCTCCCTGTTAGGTGTTAACATCTTCAGGAAGGGAAAGGAGAAAACAAATGTGGACAAAGATTCCAGAAAACAGCAGTTCTTAAACAAAGAAAAAACTTTAGCCCGATTGACTCTGGCTGCAAGAATCCATCCATTCTGAGAGAGTGATACCATTTTAAGGGATTGTGCTTTGTCTAAAGTTGGGAGGGGTTAGTTGCTGCTCATGCACCCTCAGTTGACATCACATAACTACGCTGAACCTTTACCCACGCAAACTGTACCAATGTATCAGCCTTTTGTACACTGTCTCAACTGTTAACTCTGGAAGTGAATCCCAAAGTCTCTCATGCCTCTGCATAATTAAGTTTCTCCAGCTGTCTGTTCTGAACCCCTTACTTTCAGCGATAGTTACATCATAGAACAAATAGTGGCAAAAAAGATCATTTAATCTCGTAAGTATGACCCTTTTCAATGGACCCTTCAATTATTGGAAACAACATGCTTCTATCTGCTGCATTTCATTTTTTCATGATTTTAAATACTTCAGTTACATTGTTCTGCAATCTGCATTGCTCTGTTGAAAACACATGATTTTCTAAGTCTTCATATCTGAATATCCACATATCAGCTTGCAGTGTGAAGCCCAATATAACTTCTTGTGCTTACTGTTTCAACAGGGGTAATATTTAAGCCTTATTACTTCTTGACTTTTATATTTTTCAATGCTTGTGATAAAGCCTACAATTCCATCTGTCTCTTCTATGCCTTTACAACTGGAGGATTTGCACTTAATAATGACTTGTTAAATGGTCTCCTTCAAATTGGTCTGTTCTTCCACAAACTGATTCTACTTCCAAACCTGATATAATTTCTAATGTTATTCCTACTGGCAGAAAACATCACTTCACGACATTGAATTCTGCCACTTGTTGGCCCATTTCCACTATCTTACCAGTGCCCCATTCATTACTTACTTCTGTGTTTTAAAGAATGAATGATGGTACCTATTTTGGAATCAATGAGTGGCCATGACATGGAGTTCAGTCTGGATAAATGTGCGGTATTGAATTTTGGTACGACAAACATTATACAATTAATGGTAGGACCTTAGGTAGTGTTGTAGAACAGAGGGACCTAGGGGTTCAGGTGCATAATTCTTTGAAATTTGCTTCACAGGTAGACAGGGGGATTAAAAAGGTGTTTGGCCTTCTTTCCTTCATTGCTCAGTCCTTGGAGTGTAGGAGTTGGGAAGTCCTGTTGATGTTGTATCGAGCATTGATGAGGCCTTTCCTGGAATACTGTGTCCAGTTCTGGTTGCCCTTTTATAGGAAGGATATGATTAAGCTGGAGAGGGTTCAGAAGAGATTTTCCAGGATGTTGCTGGATATAGAAGGTTTGAGTTATAAAGAAAGGCTGGATAGGCTGGGATTCTTTTCAATGGAGCGTCGGAGGTTGTGAGGCAACCTTATAGAAGTTCATAAAATAATGACGGTATAGATAAGGTTAATGATAGTTGTCTTTTCCCTAGGATGTGGGAAATTTCAAGAGTAGGGGGGGCACATTTTTAACGTCTGAGGAGAAAGGTTTAAAACAGACATGAGAGGCAACATTTTTACACAGAGGATGGTTTGTATGTGGAATGAACCTCCTGTAGATTTGGTGTATTTGGGTATAATTATAATGTTTAAAAGACGTTTGGCTAAGTACATGAATAGGAAAGGTTTGGAGGGATATGGGCCAGGAGCAGGCAGGTGGGACTAGTTTAGTTTGGGATTATGGTCAGCAAGGACTGGTTGGACCAAAGGGTCTGTTTCTGTGCTGTATGATTCTATTACACTATGACACTGCCCAAAAGGGTATGGAAGCAGAATTGGTTAATGCTTTTGAAAGAATATTGGATCGGCACTTGAAGAAGATAAACTTGTAAGACTTCATGAACAGAGTGGGGAATGGAACTGTGTGCTATTCTCTACCGAAAGCCAGTATTGACTTGATAGACTGAATGGTCTCCTTCTGTGGTGTAATTGATTGTGAAATTAGCATCAAGTGTCTGGTGGTAGTGATAGTTGTGGGTGTGGGGGTGCGGGGAAATAGATAAGCAGGGAGGCTGTTTCTCCTGGCAACTAGAACTAGGGGGCATTGTCTCAAAGGGGGCGCAGATTTATAACTGAGTTGAAGAGAAATGTCTTCACCCAAAGATTTGTGAACCTGTGGAATTCCCTTCCCAGTGAAGCAGTTGAGGCTTCCTTGTTGAAAGTTTTTAAGCCAAAGAGAGATGGACTTTTGAGCAGTAAAGGAATTAAGGGTTATTGGGAGAGGGTAAGTGGAGCTGTTTCCACAAAAAAGATCCGCCATCATCTTATTGAATAGTAGAGCTGGCTCGAGGAGTCAGATGGCCTCCTTGTTGTTATGTTTTCTCCTTGTATGTTACGAAGCTTAGTTGCATTGAGCATTATGAACCAGACATGATCTGATTAACAGCCAGTTCCAGTGGAAGAGAGCTGGGTGCTGTAGACCATCATGGAACAGAGAGTAATCATTGATCGTTATACCAACATCTGGTTTGCATTGTGAAAGCGAATTGCTGCCTCTTTTTACTTTGGATGTATTTGTTTTGGCTGGCTATAAAATAAAGCTCAGTGTTTAGAAATGTTTGATTGTGTGCCTGTGTGCAATGTTCTCCTACTGAACAATGACAAGCCGTGGTTCTTCAGTGGGCATTGGGGATGGAGTATCAGTGACTTAGGCAGAGTAGCTAAGGGCAGCTAAACTGAGTAGTCCTGTGGTTAAGTAGCAACTAGCATGAGAGATTTTGTTGTACATTTAAGGGACTTTCAGAGATGTTCATTATGTGCCATAAGCAGTGTGGCTTTTTGGCTATTGCGCCATTATGTTGGTGATGAGGGGCAACGCCCAGTTGCTGACGCTCAGTTGGGGGCACAAGGAACTGCTAAGTAAAAATTTGTAACAGAAAAGGCACAAGATAAGATGAGGCTAGAATCGGGCAAGAAGATCAGCATTGTGCGGAGTGGGTAGTTAATATGGTGAGTTTGGTAAGATACGGTGAGAAATCTTACCAGCCCTTATGGTGAAGCCTGTCTGGAAAACTTGACGCAATTGGCAGCTGGCCAAAAACACTTCAGATTCAGCTCTGAATCAATGCAACCCTTTTAGCCCCATTTTCATTATGGTGAATATATACAGTGCCCTCTCCAAGACCAATATTTCTTTCCTGAGGCACAGTGCCCTGGGTTGAATGACATGCTCCAGATGTAGTCCAAACAGAACAGCAGCAGTAATCTCCCAAGAGTAATGACTTAAACAGTATTTACAGCATTTACTGAGGTTCTTACAGCTGTTCTGTCAATGTTGCAGTTTCAAAGGGCAAACTTCCCATGGAAATTATTCGGGACTTCTATGCAATGAATGCTAATACATTCAAAGACAGATGTTAGGTAGGCAATTAGGTGCATTGAAAAAAACCAACATGTTAGCAGGTGCTGAGTTGTGATAATGATATGAGCAAAACAAACAATCATAATTCCTATCCAACTTATAGGCAAAGTATAAAATAATTGGATTACACAATTACAAACTATTTCATTACACAAATAATTACAAAACATTGCAAAATGCAGGTCTCCTTAATTTACAAACTAAGATCCACTCCAATCAGCAATTTGTATTCAACTCCATAAATTGTCTGTTGCCAGGTTGAGTTCATTAAATTTTCAATCATTTGCATACTAATTATGAGTGTTCTTAAGAAGTAAGAATGCTGTCTATTCCTTCTCTATTTTATTAGCGGAATGGACTGTTTCCTCCTTAATTCCACTGCACATTTACTTTTGTGATAGTGACAATGGGAGGTGGGGTTGAAGAGTTTCCTAACAAAGCCCAGCATGAGGTTTTCCACCTTTCAGCAAGGGAACCATATATTCAGCTCTTTGAGTTCAGTGTATTTTTTTCTTGTTGGAATTGTAAAAGATAACCTCATGAATAATATAAAATGCTTTCATAAATATTTCACCACGTGCACATTTCAATGATTATTCCCTTGTAAAATGCTGGCTAACACTTCTATTCACAATGTACAGAATGTTATCAGCATACGTTGCCTGTCTGTATTTTGAAAGCTGACAAAGGACATTCAGTACTCTAAGGATGAATAGGGGATGAGTTCCATCTGCTACTAGGCACCTGTCAATTTCGATGCCAAAACATTGCCATTCTTGGCATTATTTTATATTGACATCAGTTAAAAATGCTTAACACATTTTAAATGTTTTTCTAGACATGCTATACAAAAATTTCTGTCTACCTGTATGTAAACTGCATGTCTGTGCAGCTATCTAATATCAGCCCTCATGAGATAATGACGCCATACAGCCTGTTTTTTTGGAGCCTCTTTGTCTATCAGCGCCACCTGGTTTAGTCCCCAAGGTGCTTGCTGGTTTACTTTCAAACTATTCATCATTCAACTGGAGGCTTTCCTTTTTTTGTTGTTCTTTAACTCAGCTTGAGCACAAGCTCAGAGGCAGCACAAAGCAGAACCTTTGCTTTTGCCACAAGCAGTGGTTAGCATCTGGAATATGCCATCTGATAGGATAGTGGAAACCAATACAGTTGCTTCTTTCAATGGGGATTGAAGAAGTACATGAAGGAGGAAAGATTTTGGGGATATGGGCTGTAGGTTGGGCAGTGGGATGATATAGATTGCTTATTGAAGATCTGATGGGCCAAATGGCTTCTTTCTGTGTTGGTTCAATGTTGTGAGAAAGGAAGAAATCACATTTGCATCGCAGCTTTTGCAACTTCAGGATAGCCCAAAGCCCTTCATGGCATTGAAGCACTTTTGAAGTTTTAGCATCTGTAATGTAGGAAAAGTGGCAACCAATTTTACACAAAGCTAGATAGATAATTTGTTTTTAGTGATGTTGATTAAGGGATGAAACATGGACCAAGACACTGGGGAAAGCAGTGCTACTCTTCTTGATAGCGCTTTGGAATTCCTTTATGAGAATGCAAGTGGGGCTTTGGCTTAACATCTTGTCTGAGAGACATTAGCACTTCCTCAACATTGAACACTTAATTTTCCATAGTTATCATGTGGTCATTCTTAAGCCAATGGAATTAATTCAATGCTGCATTTTGCATGGGGGGCAGCAGATATTGTCTATCAACAGTAAACTGAGCACTTGGGAGACATCACAGCCGTCTCATGCTAGGGGTTGGTTTGTTCAGGTGGCTGGATGGCTGGTTTGTGACGCAGGTTGATGCTAATAGCTTAAGTTCAAGTCCCACATTGACTGAGGTTACCGTGAAGGACTCTCCTTTACAACCTCTCCCCTTGCCTGAGGCGTGGTGACCCTTAGTTTAAACCACCAGTCATCTCTCTGTAATAAGAGATCAGCATCATAATCTGGTAAAACTATAGCAACTTTACTTTTTATCTGTTTCACAGCAAATGTAGATTAGAATGGAATCAAATAGAATAGAATAGAATAGAATATCCTTTGTTGTCATGTGTACTCAAGTACAGAAGTACAGGAGTACAGTGAAAAGTTTTACAATGTTATCTCTTATGGCGCCATCTTAGGTACAAGTACCTAGGTATGAATTTTACATATAGAAAGAGGAATAAAAAAGAAATGTAGTTGCATTACTTTGCAGTGTTTAAAGAATAAGTTCAAAATAAGACATAGTAAAAGAATTGGTATTGCAGACAAATTAAAAAAATAGTTTTCAAATAGACATTACATTGCAGAAGTTGAGTGTAGGGGCTTCCACCTACGGTCTGACTGTCTGCGCCAGCCCCCAGTCTGACAACTATTCCTGCTTCAAGCCACCGGTCCACTCTGCACTGGCTTTCACCTCCTCCAAGGTACGTTTTCTCCGGGACTGCTTCCCCATGCTGGCTGCTGCTCTGGGACTGCTCCACCAAACTGACCGCTGCTCTGGGACTGATCCCCCATACTGGCCGCTGCTCTGGGACTGATCCCCCATACTGGCCGCTGCTCTGGGACTGATCCCCCATACTGGCCGCTGCTCTGGGACTGTTCCCCATGCTGGCCGCTGCTCTGGGACTGATCACCCATACTGGCCGCTGCTCTGGGACAGCTTCCCCATGCTGGCCGCTGCTCTGGGATTGATTCCACATGCTGGCCGCTGCTCTGGGACTGCTTCCCCATCCTGGCCGCTGCTCTGGGACTGATTCCCCATGCTGGCCGCTGCTCTGGGACAGCTTCCCCATGCTGGCCGCTGCTCTGGGATTGATTCCACATGCTGGCCGCTGCTCTGGGATTGATTCCACATGCTGGCCGCTGCTCTGGGACTGCTTCCCCATGCTGGCCGCTGCTCTGGGACTGATTCCCCAGACTGGCCGCCGCTCTGGGACTGATTCCCCATGCTGGCTGCTGCTCTGGGACAGACTCCCCATGCTGGCCGCTGCTCTGGGACAGCTTCCCCATGCTGGCCGCTGCTCTGGGATTGATTCCACATGCTGGCCGCTGCTCTGGGACTGCTTCCCCATACTGGCCGCTGCTCTGGGACTGATTCCCCATGCTGGCCGCTGCTCTGGGACTGATTCCCCATGCTGCCCACTGCTCTAGGACTGATTCCCCATACTGGCCGCTGCTCTGGGACTGCTTCCCCATGCTGATTGCTGCTCTGGGTCTGTTCCCCATGCTGGCCACTGCTCTGGGACTGCTTCCCCATACTGGCCGTTGCTCTGGGACTGATTCCCCATAGGACGAAGGGCTTATGCCCGAAACGTCGATTCTCCTGTTCCCTGGATGCTGCCTGACCTGCTGCGCATTTCCAGCAACACATTTTCAGCACTGATTCCCCATGCTGGCCACTGCTCTGGAACTGCTTCCCCATAATGGCCGCTACTCTGGGACTGCTTCCCCATAGTGGCCGCTGCTCTGGGACTATTCCCCATGCTGGCCGATACTCTGGGACTGATTCCCCGAGCTGGCCGCTGCTCTGGAACTGCTTCCCCATGCTGGCCGCTGCTCTGGGACTGCTTCCCCATGCTGGCCGCTGCTCTGGGACTGCTTCCCCATAGTGGCTGCTGCTCTGGGACTGTTCCCCATGCTGGCCGCTGCCCTGGGACTGATTCCCCATAGTAGCCGCTGCTCTGGGACTGATTCCCCATGCTGGCCGCTGCTCTGGGACTGATTCCCCATGCTGGCCACTGCTCTGGAACTGCTTCCCCATAGTGGCCGCTGCTCTGGGACTGATTCCCCATGCTGCCCACTGCTCTAGGACTGATTCCCCATACTGGCCGCTGCTCTGGGACTGCTTCCCCATGCTGATTGCTGCTCTGGGTCTGTTCCCCATGCTGGCCTCTGCTCTGGGATTGATTCCACATGCTGGCCGCTGCTCTGGGATTGATTCTACATGCTGGCCGCTGCTCTGGGACTGATTCCCCAGACTGGCCGCCGCTCTGGGACTGATTCCCCATGCTGGCTGCTGCTCTGGGACAGACTCCCCATGCTGGCCGCTGCTCTGGGACAGCTTCCCCATGCTGGCCGCTGCTCTGGGATTGATTCCACATGCTGGCCGCTGCTCTGGGACTGCTTCCCCATACTGGCCGCTGCTCTGGGACTGATTCCCCATGCTGGCCGCTGCTCTGGGACAGCTTCCCCATGCTGGTGGCTGCTCTGGGACTGATTCCCCATGCTGGCCACTGCTCTGGGATAGCTTCTCCATACTGGCCGCTGCTCTGGGACAGCTTCCCCAAGCTGGCCGCTGCTCTGGAACTGCTTCCCCATGCTGGCCGCTGCTCTGGGACTGCTTCCCCATGCTGGCCGCTGCTCTGGGACTGCTTCCCCATAGTGGCTGCTGCTCTGGGACTGTTCCCCATGCTGGCCGCTGCCCTGGGACTGATTCCCCATAGTAGCCGCTGCTCTGGGACTGATTCCCCATGCTGGCCGCTGCTCTGGGACTGCTTCCCCATACTGGCCGCTGCTCTGGGACAGCTTCCCCAAGCTGGCCGCTGCTCTGGGACTGATTCCCCATGCTGGCCACTGCTCTGGAACTGCTTCCCCATAGTGGCCGCTGCTCTGGGACTGATTCCCCATGCTGCCCACTGCTCTAGGACTGATTCCCCATACTGGCCGCTGCTCTGGGACTGCTTCCCCATGCTGATTGCTGCTCTGGGTCTGTTCCCCATGCTGGCCACTGCTCTGGGATTGATTCCACATGCTGGCCGCTGCTCTGGGATTGATTCCACATGCTGGCCGCTGCTCTGGGACTGATTCCCCAGACTGGCCGCCGCTCTGGGACTGATTCCCCATGCTGGCTGCTGCTCTGGGACAGACTCCCCATGCTGGCCGCTGCTCTGGGACAGCTTCTCCATGCTGGCCGCTGCTCTGGGATTGATTCCACATGCTGGCCGCTGCTCTGGGACTGCTTCCCCATACTGGCCGCTGCTCTGGGACTGATTCCCCATGCTGGCCGCTGCTCTGGGACAGCTTCCCCATGCTGGTGGCTGCTCTGGGACTGATTCCCCATGCTGGCCACTGCTCTGGGATAGCTTCTCCATACTGGCCGCTGCTCTGGGACTGCTTCCCCAAGCTGGCCACTGCTCTGGGACTGATTCCCCATAGTGGCCGCTGCTCTGGGACTGATTCCCCATGCTGCCCACTGCTCTAGGACTGATTCCCCATACTGGCCGCTGCTCTGGGACTGCTTCCCCATGCTGATTGCTGCTCTGGGTCTGTTCCCCATGCTGGCCACTGCTCTGGGACTGCTTCCCCATACTGGCCGCTGCTCTGGGACTGATTCCCCATAGGATGAAGGGCTTATGCCCGAAACATCGATTCTCCTCTTCCCTGGATGCTGCCTGACCTGCTGCGCATTCCCAGCAACACATTTTCAGCACTGACTCCCCATGCTGGCCACTGCTCTGGAACTGCTTCCCCATAATGGCCGCTACTCTGGGACTGCTTCCCCATAGTGGCCGCTGCTCTGGGACTGCTTCCCCATAGTGGCTGCTGCTCTGGGACTGTTCCCCATGCTGGCCGCTGCCCTGGGACTGATTCCCCATAGTAGCCACTGCTCTGGGACTGATTCCCCATGCTGGCCGCTGCTCTGGGATAGCTTCTCCATACTGGCCGCTGCTCTGGGACAGCTTCCCCATGCTGGCCGCTGCTCTGGGACTGATTCCCCATGCTGGCCACTGCTCTGGAACTGCTTCCCCATAGTGGCCGCTGCTCTGGGACTGATTCCCCATGCTGCCCACTGCTCTAGGACTGATTCCCCATACTGGCCGCTGCTCTGGGACTGCTTCCCCATGCTGATTGCTGCTATGGGTATGTTCCCCATGCTGGCCACTGCTCTGGGATTGATTCCACATGCTGGCTGCTGCTCTGGGACAGCTTTCCCATCCTGGCCGCTGTTCTGGGACTGCTCCCCCATACTGGCCGCTGCTCTGGGACTGATCCCCCATACTGGCCGCTGCTCTGGGACTGTTCCCCATGCTGGCCGCTGCTCTGGGACTGATTCCACATGCTGGCCGCTGCTCTGGGACGGATTCCCCAGACTGGCCGCCGCTCTGGGACTGTTCCCCATGCTGGCTGCTGCTCTGGGACAGACTCCCCATGCTGGCCGCTGCTCTGGGACAGCTTCCCCATGCTGGCCAATGCTCTGGGACAGATTCCCCATGCTGGCCGCTGCTCTGGGTCCGCTTCCACATGCTGGCCAATGCTCTGGCACTGCTTCACTATAATGGCCGCTGCTCTGGGACTGATTCCACATGCTGGCCGCTGCTCTGGGACTCATTCCCCATGCTGGCCGCTGCTCTGGGACTGATTCCCCATGCTGGCCGTTGCTCTGGGACTGATTTCCCATGCTGGTCGCTGCTCTGGGACTGCTTCCCCATACTGGCCGCTGCTCTGGGACTGCTTCCCCATCCTGGTCGCTGCTCTTGGACAGATTCCCCATGCTGGCCGCTGCTCTGGGACAGCTTCCCCATACTGGCCGCTGCTCTGGGACTGTTCCCATGCTGGCCACTGCTCTGGGACTGATTCCCCATGGTGGCCGCTTCGCTGGGACTGTTCCCCATGCTGGCCGCTGCTCTGGGACGGCTTCCCCATCCTGGTCGCTGCTCTTGGACTGATTCCCCATGCTGGCCACTGCTCTGGACTGCTTCCCCATAGTGGCCGCTGCTCTGGGACTGATTCCCCATGCTGATTGCTGCTCTGGGTCTGTTCCCCATGCTGGCCACTGTTCTGGGACTGCTTCACCATGCTCGCTACTGCTCTGGAACTGCTTCCCCATAATGGCCGCTGCTCTGGGACTGCTTCCCCATAGTGGTCGCTGCTCTGGGACTGTTCCCCATGCTGGCCAATGCTCTGGGACTGATTCCCCATGCTGGCCGCTGCTCTGGGACTGCTTCTCCATTGTGGCCTCTGCTCTGGGACCGTTCCCCATGCTGGCCGCTGCCCTGGGACTGATTCCCCATACTGGCCGCTACTCTGGGACTGATTCCACATGCTGGCCGCTGCTCTGGGACTGATTCCCCATGCTGGCCGCTGTTCTGGGACTGCTTCCCCATGCTGGCCACTGCTCTGGGACTGCTTCCCCATGCTGGCCACTGCTCTGGAACTGCTTCCCCATAATGGCCGCTGCTCTGGGACTGCTTCCCCATAGTGGCCGCTGCTCTGGGACTGTTCCCCATGCTGGCCGCTACTCTGGGACTGATTCCCCAGACTGGCCGCCGCTCTGGGACTGTTCCCCATGCTGGCTGCTGCTCTGGGACAGACTCCCCATGCTGGCCGCTGCTCTGGGACAGCTTCCCCATGCTGGCCAATGCTCTGGGACTGATTCCCCATGCTGGCCGCTGCTCTGGGTCCGCTTCCACATGCTGGCCAATGCTCTGGCACTGCTTCACTATAGTGGCCGCTGCTCTGGGACTGATTCCACATGCTGGCCGCTGCTCTGGGACTGATTCCCCATGCTGGCCGCTGCTCTGGGACTGATTCCCCATGCTGGCCGTTGCTCTGGGACTGATTTCCCATGCTGGTCGCTGCTCTGGGACTGCTTCCCCATACTGGCCGCTGCTCTGGGACTGCTTCCCCATCCTGGTCGCTGCTCTTGGACAGATTCCCCATGCTGGCCGCTGCTCTGGGACAGCTTCCCCATACTGGTCGCTGCTCTTGGACTGATTCCTGATGCTGTAGCTGCTGTGGGACTGATTCCCCATACTGGCTGCTGCTCTGGGTCTGCTTCCCCATCCTGGTTGCTGCTCTTGGACTGATTCCCTATGCTGGCCACTGCTCTGGAACTGCTTCCCCATAGTGGCCGCTGCTCTGGGACTGCTTCCCCATAGTGGCCGCTGCTCTGGGACTGATTCCCCATGCTGCCCACTGCTCTAGGACTGATTCCCCATACTGCCCGCTGCTCTGGGACTGCTTCCCCATGCTGATTGCTGCTCTGGGTCTGTTCCCCATGCTGGCCACTTCTCTGGGACTGCTTCCCCATACTGACCGCTGCTCTGGGACTGATTCCCCATGCTGGCCGCTGTTCTGGGACTGCTTCCCCATGCTGGCCACTGCTCTGGAACTGCTTCCCCATAATGGCCGCTGCTCTGAGACTGCTTCCCCATCGTGGCCGCTGCTCTGGGACTGTTCCCCATGCTGGCCGCTGCCCTGGGACTGATTCCCCATAGTAGCCGCTGCTCTGGGACTGATTCCACATGCTGGCCGCTGCTCTGGGACTGCTTCCCCATACTGGCCGCTGCTCTGGGACTGATTCCCTATACTGGCCGCTGCTCTGGGACTGCTTCCCCATGTTGGCCGCTGCTCTGGGACTGCTTCTCCATGCTGGCCGCTGCTCTGAGACTGCTTCACCATAGTGGCCGCTGCTCTGGAACTGATTCCCCATATTGGCCGCTGCCCTGGGACTGATTCCCCATACTGGCCGCTACTCTGGGACTGATTCCACATGCTGGCCGCTGCTCTGGGACTGATTCCCCATGCTGGCCGCTGCTCTGGAACTGATTCCCCATATTGGCCGCTGCCCTGGGACTGATTCCCCATACTGGCCGCTGCTCTGGGACTGATTTCCCATGCTGGTTGCTGCTCGGGGACTGCTTCCCCATAGTGGCCGCTGCTCTGGGACTGATTCCCCATGCTGGCCGCTGCTCTGGGACTGATTCCCCATACTGACCGCTGCTCTGGGACCGCTTCCCCATGCTGTCCGCTGCTCTGGAACTGCTTCCCCATAGTGGCCGCTGCTCTGCGACTGCTTCCCCATGCTGTCCGCTGCTCTGGAACTGCTTCCCCATAGTGGCCGCTGCTCTGGGACTGATTCCCCATGCTGGCCGCTGCTCTGGGACTGATTCCCCATACTGGCCGCTGCTCTGGGACTGATTCCCCATGCTGCCCACTGCTCTGGGACTGATTCCCCATACTGGCCGCTGCTCTGGGACTGCTTCCCCATGCTGATTGCTGCTCTGGGTCTGTTCCCCATGCTGGCCGCTGCTCTGGGACTGCTTCCAGATACTGGCCACTGCTCTGGGACTGATTCCCCATGTTGTCTGCTTCGCTGGGACTGTTCCCCATGCTGGCCGCTGCTCTGGGACGGCTTCCCCATAGTGGCCGCTGCTCTGGGACTGATTCCCCATGCTGGCCGCTGCTCTGGGACTGATTCCCCATGCTGGTTGCTGCTCTTTGTCTTTTCCCCATGCTGGCCACTGCTCTGGGACAGCTTCCCCATACTGGCCGCTGCTCTGGGACGGATTCCCCATGCGGGCCGCTGTCCTGGGACTGATACCCCATGCTGGCCACCGCTCTGGAACTGCATCCCCATAGTGGCTGCTGCTCTGGGACAGCTTCCCCATCCTGGCCGCTGTTCTGGGACTGCTCCCCCATACTGGCCGCTGCTCTGGGACTGATCCCCCATACTGGCCGTTGCTCTGGGACTGTTCCCCATGCTGGCCGCTGCTCTGGGACTGATTCCACATGCTGGCCGCTGCTCTGGGACTGCTTCCCCATGCTGGTTGCTGCTCTGGGACTGATTCCCCATACTGGCCACTGCTCTGGAACAGCATCCCCATAGTGGCTGCTGCTCTGGGACAGCTTCCCCATCCTGTCCGCTGCTCTGGGACTGCTCCCCCATACTGGCCGCTGCTCTGGGACAGATTCCCCAGACTGGCCGCCGCTCTGGGACTGCTTCCCCATACTGGCCGCTGCTCTGGGACTGATTCCCTATACTGGCTAATGCTCTGGGACTGATTCCGCATGCTGGCCGCTGCTCTGGGACTGATTTCCCCATGCTGACCGCTGCTCTGGGACTGCTTCCCCATAGTGGCTGCTGCTCTGGGACTGATTCCCTATACTGGCTGCTGCTCTGGGACTGATTCCCCATGCTGGCCGCTGCTCTGGGACTGATTTCCCCATGCTGCCCGCTGCTCTGGGACTGATTCCCTATACTGGCTGCTGTTCTGGGACTGATTCCCCATGCTGGCCGCTGCTCTGGGACTGATTTCCCCATACTGGCCGCTGCTCTGGGACTGCTTCCCCATGCTGGCCGATGCTCTGGGACTGATTCCCTATGCTGGCTGCTGCTCTGGGTCTGCTTCCCCATGCTGTCCGCTGCTCTGGGACTGTTCCCCATAGTGGCCGCTGCTCTGGGACTGTTCCCCATGCTGGCCGCTGCCCTTGGACTGATTCCCCAGACTGGCCGCTGCTCTGGGACTGATTCCCCATGCTGGCTGCTGCTCTGGGACTGATTCCACATGCTGGCCACTGCTCTGGGACTGATTCCCCATTCTGGCCGCTGCCCTGGAACTGATTCCACATGCTGGCCGCTGCTCTGGGACTGCTTCCCCATAGTGGCTGCTGCTCTGGGACTGCTTCCCCATAGTGGCCACTGCCCTGGGTCTGATTCCCCATGCTGGCCGCTGCTCTGGGACTGCTTCCCCATAGTGGCCGCTGCTCTGGGACTGATTCCCTATACTGGCCGTTGCTCTGGGACTGATTCCCCATGCTGGCCGCTGCTCTGGGACTTATTCCCCATGCTGGCTGCTGCTCTGGGACTGCTTCCCCATACTGGCCGCTGCTCTGGGACTGCTTCCCCATGATGGCCGCTGCTCTGGAACTGCTACCCCATGCTGGCCACTGCTCTGGGACTGATTCCCCATGTTGGCCGCTTGGCTGGGACTGTTCCCCATGCTGGCCACTGCTCTAGGACGGCTTCCCATACTGGTCGCTGCTCTTGGACTGATTTCCCATGCTGGCCACTGCTCTGGGACTGATTCCCCATGTTGGCCGCTTCGCTGGGACAGCTTCCCCATCCTGGCTGCTGCTCTGGGACTGATTCCCCATTCTGGCCGCTGCTCTGGGTCTGATTCCCCATGCTGGCCCCTGCTCTGGGACAGCTTCCCCATACTGGCTGCTGCTTTGGGACAGCTTCCCCACACTGGCCACTGCTCTGGGACTGCTTCCCCATGCTGGCCGCTGCTCTGGAACTGCTTCCCCATACTGGCCGCTGCTCTGGAACCGCTTCCCCATACTGGCCACTGCTCTGGGACTGCTTCCCCATGCTGGCCGCTGCTCTGGGACTGATTCCCCATACTGGCCACTGCTCTGGAACTGCTTCCCCATAGTGCCCGCTGCTCTGGGACTGATTCCCCATGCTGGCCACTGCTCTGGGACTGATTTCCCATACTGGCCGCTGCTCTGGAACCGCTTCCCCATGCTGGCGCTGCTCTTGGACTGCTTCCCCATGCTGGCCGCTGCTCTGGGACAGCTTCCCCATACTGGCTGCTGCTTTGGGACAGCTTCCCCATACTGGCCACTGCTCTGGGACTGCTTCCCCATGCTGGCCGCTGCTCTGGGTCTGATTCCCCATGCTGGCCCCTGCTCTGGGACAGCTTCCCCATACTGGCTGCTGCTTTGGGACAGCTTCCCCATACTGGCCACTGCTCTGGGACTGCTTCCCCATGCTGGCCGCTGCTCTGGGTCTGATTCCCCATGCTGGCCCCTGCTCTGGGACAGCTTCCCCATACTGGCTGCTGCTTTGGGACAGCTTCCCCATACTGGCCCCTGCTCTGGGACAGCTTCCCCATACTGGCTGCTGCTTTGGGACAGCTTCCCCATACTGGCCGCTGCTCTGGAACTGCTTCCCCATACTGGCCGCTGCTCTGGAACCGCTTCCCCATACTGGCCACTGCTCTGGGACTGCTTCCCCATGCTGGCCGCTGCTCTGGGACTGATTCCCCATACTGGCCACTGCTCTGGAACTGCTTCCCCATAGTGCCCGCTGCTCTGGGACTGATTCCCCATGCTGGCCACTGCTCTGGGACTGATTTCCCATACTGGCCGCTGCTCTGGAACCGCTTCCCCATGCTGGCGCTGCTCTTGGACTGCTTCCCCATGCTGGCCGCTGCTCTGGGACAGCTTCCCCATACTGGCTGCTGCTTTGGGACAGCTTCCCCATACTGGCCACTGCTCTGGGACTGCTTCCCCATGCTGGCCGCTGCTCTGGAACTGCTTCCCCATACTGGCCGCTGCTCTGGAACCGCTTCCCCATACTGGCCACTGCTCTGGGACTGCTTCCCCATGCTGGCCGCTGCTCTGGGACTGATTCCCCATACTGGCCACTGCTCTGGAACTGCTTCCCCATAGTGGCCGCTGCTCTGGGACTGATTCCCCATGCTGGCCACTGCTCTGGGACTGATTTCCCATACTGGCCGCTGCTCTGGAACCGCTTCCCCATGCTGGCGCTGCTCTTGGACTGCTTCCCCATGCTGGCCGCTGCTCTTGGACTGTTGCCCATGCTGGCCACTGCTCTGGGACTGATTTCCCATACTGGCCACTGTTCTGGGACAGCTTCCCCATCTTGGTCGCTGCTCTTGGACTGATTCCTCATGCAGGCCGCTGCTCTGGGACAGCTTCCCCATACTGGCCGCTGCTCTGCGACTGCTTCCCCATGCTGGCCGCTGCTCTGGTAATGCTTCCCCATACTGGCCGCTGCTCTGGAACCGCTTCCCCATACTGGCCACTGCTCTGGGACTGCTTCCCCATGCTGGCCGCTGCTCTGGGACTGATTCCCCATACTGGCCACTGCTCTGGAACTGCTTCCCCATAGTGGCCGCTGCTCTGGGACTGATTCCCCATGCTGGCCACTGCTCTGGGACTGATTTCCCATACTGGCCGCTGCTCTGGAACCGCTTCCCCATGCTGGCGCTGCTCTTGGACTGCTTCCCCATGCTGGCCGCTGCTCTTGGACTGATTCCCCATGCTGGCCGCTGCTCTAGGACTGATTCCCCATGCTGGCCACTGCTCTGGGACTGCTTCCCCATACTGGCCGCTGCTCTGGGACTGATTCCCTATACTGGCTGCTGCTCTGGGACTGATTCCCCATGCTGGCCGCTGCTCTGGGACTGATTTCCCCATGCTGGCCGCTGCTCTGGGACTGCTTCCCCATAGTGGCCGCTGCTCTGGGACTGCTTCCCTATACTGGCTGCTGCTCTGGGACTGATTCCCCATGCTGGCCGCTGCTCTGGGACTGATTTCCCATACTGGCCACTGTTCTGGGACAGCTTCCCCATCTTGGTCGCTGCTCTTGGACTGATTCCTCATGCTGGCTGCTGTTCTGGCACAGCTTCCCCATACTGGCCGCTGCTCTGGGACTGCTTCCCCATGCTGGCCCCTGCTCTGGAACTGCTTCCCCATAGTTGCCGCTGCTCCGGGACTGTTGCCCATGCTGGCCACTGCTCTTGGGACGGCTTCCCCATACTGGCTGCTGCTCTGGGACTGATTCCCCATGCTGTCCGCTGCTCTGGGTCTGATTCCCCATGCTGGCCCCTGCTCTGGGACAACTTCCCCATACTGGCTGTTGCTTTGGGACAGCTTCCCCATACTGGCCACTGCTCTGGGACTGATTTCCCATACTGCCCGCTGCTCTGGGACTGATTCCATATGCTGGCCGCTGCTCTGGGACTGATTTCCCATACTGGCCGCTGCTCTGGGACTGATTCCCCATGCTCGCCGCTGCTCTGGGACTGATTTCCCATGCTGGTCGCTGCTCTGGGACTGCTTCCCCATACTGGCCGCTGCTCTGGGACTGCTTCACCATCCTGGTCGCTGCTCTTGGACTGATTCCCCATGCTGGCCGCTGCTCTGGGACAGCTTCCCCATACTGGCCGCTGCTCTGGGACTGCTTCCCTATGCTGGCCGCTGCTCTGGAACTGCAACCCCATAGTGGCCGCTGCTCTGGGACTGTTCCACATGCTGGCCACTGCTCTGGGACTGATTCCCCATGGTGGCCGCTTCGCTGGGACTGTTCCCCATGCTGGCCGCTGCTCTGGGACGGCTTCCCCATCCTGGTCGCTGCTCTTGGACTGATTCCTCATGCTGGCCGCTGCTCTGAGACTGATTCCCCATACGGGCTGCTGCTCTGGGACTGCTTCCCCATGCTGGCCGCTTTTCTGGGACTGATTCCCCATGCTGGCCACTGCTCTGGTACTGCTTCCCCATAGTGGCCGCTGCTCTGGGACTGATTCCCCATGCTGGCCACTGCTCTGGGACTGCTTCCCCATACTGGCTGCTGCTCTTGGACTGATTCCCCATGCTGGCCGCTTTTCTGGGACTGCTTCCCCATGCTGGCCACTGTTCTGGGACTGCTTCCCCATGCTGGCCACTGCTCTGGAACTGCTTCCCCATAATGGCCGCTGCTCTGGGACTGCTTCCGCAAAGTGGCCGCTGCTCTGGGACTGTTCCGCATGCTGGCCACTGCTCTGGGACTGCTTCCCCATGCTGGCCGCTGCTCTGGAACTGCTTCCCCATACTGGCCGCTGCTCTGGAACCGCTTCCCCATACTGGCCACTGCTCTGGGACTGCTTCCCCATGCTGGCCGCTGCTCTGGGACTGATTCCCCATACTGGCCACTGCTCTGGAACTGCTTCCCCATAGTGCCCGCTGCTCTGGGACTGATTCCCCATGCTGGCCACTGCTCTGGGACTGATTTCCCATACTGGCCGCTGCTCTGGAACCGCTTCCCCATGCTGGCGCTGCTCTTGGACTGCTTCCCCATGCTGGCCGCTGCTCTGGGACAGCTTCCCCATACTGGCTGCTGCTTTGGGACAGCTTCCCCATACTGGCCACTGCTCTGGGACTGCTTCCCCATGCTGGCCGCTGCTCTGGAACTGCTTCCCCATACTGGCCGCTGCTCTGGAACCGCTTCCCCATACTGGCCACTGCTCTGGGACTGCTTCCCCATGCTGGCCGCTGCTCTGGGACTGATTCCCCATACTGGCCACTGCTCTGGAACTGCTTCCCCATAGTGGCCGCTGCTCTGGGACTGATTCCCCATGCTGGCCACTGCTCTGGGACTGATTTCCCATACTGGCCGCTGCTCTGGAACCGCTTCCCCATGCTGGCGCTGCTCTTGGACTGCTTCCCCATGCTGGCCGCTGCTCTTGGACTGTTGCCCATGCTGGCCACTGCTCTGGGACTGATTTCCCATACTGGCCACTGTTCTGGGACAGCTTCCCCATCTTGGTCGCTGCTCTTGGACTGATTCCTCATGCAGGCCGCTGCTCTGGGACAGCTTCCCCATACTGGCCGCTGCTCTGCGACTGCTTCCCCATGCTGGCCGCTGCTCTGGTAATGCTTCCCCATACTGGCCGCTGCTCTGGAACCGCTTCCCCATACTGGCCACTGCTCTGGGACTGCTTCCCCATGCTGGCCGCTGCTCTGGGACTGATTCCCCATACTGGCCACTGCTCTGGAACTGCTTCCCCATGCTGGCCGCTGCTCTGGGACTGATTCCCCATGCTGGCCACTGCTCTGGGACTGATTTCCCATACTGGCCGCTGCTCTGGAACCGCTTCCCCATGCTGGCGCTGCTCTTGGACTGCTTCCCCATGCTGGCCGCTGCTCTTGGACTGATTCCCCATGCTGGCCGCTGCTCTAGGACTGATTCCCCATGCTGGCCACTGCTCTGGGACTGCTTCCCCATACTGGCCGCTGCTCTGGGACTGATTCCCTATACTGGCTGCTGCTCTGGGACTGATTCCCCATGCTGGCCGCTGCTCTGGGACTGATTTCCCCATGCTGGCCGCTGCTCTGGGACTGCTTCCCCATAGTGGCCGCTGCTCTGGGACTGCTTCCCTATACTGGCTGCTGCTCTGGGACTGATTCCCCATGCTGGCCGCTGCTCTGGGACTGATTTCCCATACTGGCCACTGTTCTGGGACAGCTTCCCCATCTTGGTCGCTGCTCTTGGACTGATTCCTCATGCTGGCTGCTGTTCTGGCACAGCTTCCCCATACTGGCCGCTGCTCTGGGACTGCTTCCCCATGCTGGCCCCTGCTCTGGAACTGCTTCCCCATAGTTGCCGCTGCTCCGGGACTGTTGCCCATGCTGGCCACTGCTCTTGGGACGGCTTCCCCATACTGGCTGCTGCTCTGGGACTGATTCCCCATGCTGTCCGCTGCTCTGGGTCTGATTCCCCATGCTGGCCCCTGCTCTGGGACAACTTCCCCATACTGGCTGTTGCTTTGGGACAGCTTCCCCATACTGGCCACTGCTCTGGGACTGATTTCCCATACTGCCCGCTGCTCTGGGACTGATTCCATATGCTGGCCGCTGCTCTGGGACTGATTTCCCATACTGGCCGCTGCTCTGGGACTGATTCCCCATGCTCGCCGCTGCTCTGGGACTGATTTCCCATGCTGGTCGCTGCTCTGGGACTGCTTCCCCATACTGGCCGCTGCTCTGGGACTGCTTCACCATCCTGGTCGCTGCTCTTGGACTGATTCCCCATGCTGGCCGCTGCTCTGGGACAGCTTCCCCATACTGGCCGCTGCTCTGGGACTGCTTCCCTATGCTGGCCGCTGCTCTGGAACTGCAACCCCATAGTGGCCGCTGCTCTGGGACTGTTCCACATGCTGGCCACTGCTCTGGGACTGATTCCCCATGGTGGCCGCTTCGCTGGGACTGTTCCCCATGCTGGCCGCTGCTCTGGGACGGCTTCCCCATCCTGGTCGCTGCTCTTGGACTGATTCCTCATGCTGGCCGCTGCTCTGAGACTGATTCCCCATACGGGCTGCTGCTCTGGGACTGCTTCCCCATCCTGGTTGCTGCTCTTGGACTGATTTCCCATGCTGGCCACTGCTCTGGTACTGCTTCCCCATAGTGGCCGCTGCTCTGGGACTGATTCCCCATGCTGGCCACTGCTCTGGGACTGCTTCCCCATACTGGCTGCTGCTCTTGGACTGATTCCCCATGCTGGCCGCTTTTCTGGGACTGATTCCCCATGCTGGCCACTGCTCTGGAACTGCTTCCCCATAATGGCCGCTGCTCTGGGACTGCTTCCGCAAAGTGGCCGCTGCTCTGGGACTGTTCCGCATGCTGGCCAATGCTCTGGGACTGATTCCCCATGCTGGCCGCTGCTCTGGGACTGCTTCCCCATGCTGGCCGCTGATCTGGGACTGCTTCACCATAGTGGCCTCTGCTCTGGGACCGTTCCCCATGCTGGCCGCTGCCCTGGGACTGATTCCCCATACTGGCCGCTGCTCTGGGACTGATTCCCCATGCTGGCCGCTGCTCTGGAACTGATTCCCCATACTGGCCGCTGCTCTGGGACTGATTTCCCCATGCTGGCCGCTGCTCTGGGACTGCTTCCCCATACTGGCCGCTGCTCTGGGACTGATTCCCCATAGGATGAAGGGCTTATGCCCGAAACGTCGATTCTCCTGTTCCCTGGATGCTGCCTGACCTGCTGCGCATTTCCAGCAACACATTTTCAGCACTGATTCCCGGAGCTGGCCGCTGCTCTGGAACTGCTTCCCCATGCTGGCCGCTGCTCTGGGACTGCTTCCCCATGCTGGCCGCTGCTCTGGGACTGCTTCCCCATAGTGGCTGCTGCTCTGGGACTGTTCCCCATGCTGGCCGCTGCCCTGGAACTGATTCCCCATAGTAGCCGCTGCTCTGGGACTGATTCCACATGCTGGCCGCTGCTCTGGGACTGCTTCCCTATACTGGCTGCTGCTCTGGGACTGATTCCCTATACTGGCCGCTGCTCTGGGACTGATTCCCCATGCTGGCCGCTGCTCTGGGACTGATTCCCCATGCTGGCCGCTGCTCTGGGACTGATTCCCCATGCTGGCAACTGCTCTGGGACTGCTTCCCCATCCTGGTCGCTGCTCTTGGACAGATTCCCCATGCTGGCCGCTGCTCTGTGACAGCTTCCCCATACTGGCCGCTGCTCTGGGAGAGCTTCCCCATACTGGCCACTGCTCTGGGACTGATTCCCCATACTGGCCGCTGCTCTGGGACTGCTTCCCCATCCTGGTCGCTGCTCTGGGACTGATTTCCCATGCTGGCCACTGCTCTGGGACAGCTTCCCCATACTGGCAGCTGCTCTGGGACTGCTTCCCCATGCTGTCCGCTGCTCTGGAACTACTTCCCCATAGTGGCCGCTGCTCTGGGACAGCTTCCCCATACTGGCAGCTGCTCTGGGACTGCTTCCCCATACTGGCCGCTGCTCTGGGACTGCTTGCCCATGCTGGTTGCTGCTCTGTGTCTATTCCCCATGCTGGCCGCTGCTCTGGGACTGCTTTCCCATACTGGCCGCTGCTCTGGGACTGCTTCCCCATACTGGCCGCTGCTCTGGGACTGATTCCCCAGACTGGCCACTGCTCTGGGACTGATTCCCCATGTTGTCCGCTTCGCTGGGACTGTTCCCCATGCTGGCCGCTGCTCTGGGACTGTTCCCCATGCTGGCCGCTGCTCTGGGACTGCTTCCCCATACTGGCCGCTGCTCTGGGACTGATTCCCCAGACTGGCCACTGCTCTGGGACTGATTCCCCATGTTGTCCGCTTCGCTGGGACTGTTCCCCATGCTGGCCGCTGCTCTGGGACTGTTCCCCATGCTGGCCGCTGCTCTGGGACGGCTTCCCCATAGTGGCCGCTGCTCTGGGACTGATTCCCCATGCTGGCTGCTGCTCTGGGACAGCTTTCCCATCCTGGCCGCAGTTCTGGGACTGCTCCCCCATACTGGCCGCTGCTCTGGGACTGATCCCCCATACTGGCCGCTGCTCTGGGACTGTTCCCCATGCTGGCCGCTGCTCTGGGACTGATTCCACATGCTGGCCGCTGCTCTGGGACTGATTCCCCAGACTGGCCGCCGCAATGGGACTGATTCCCCAGGCTGGCTGCTGCTCTGGGACAGACTCCCCATGCTGGCCGCTGCTCTGGGACAGCTTCCCCATGCTGGCCAATGCTCTGGGACTGATTCCCCATGCTCGCCGCTGCTCTGGGTCCGCTTCCACATGCTGGCCAATGCTCTGGGACTGCTTCACTATAGTGGCCGCTGCTCTGGGACTGATTCCACATGCTGGCCGCTGCTCTGGGACTGATTCCCCATGCTGGCCGTTGCTCTGGGACTGATTTCCCATGCTGGTCGCTGCTCTGGGACTGCTTTCCCATTCTGGCCGCTGCTCTGGGACTGCTTCCCCATCCTGGTCGCTGCTCTTGGACAGATTCCCTATGCTGGCCGCTGCTCTGGGACAGCTTCCCCATACTGGCCGCTGCTCTGGGACTGTTCCCATGCTGGCCACTGCTCTGGGACTGATTCCCCGTGGTGGCCGCTGCTCTGGGACGGCTTCCCCTTCCTGGTCGCTGCTCTTGGACTGATTCCTCATGCTGGCCGCTGCTCTGGGACTGATTCCCCATACTGGCTGCTGCTCTGGGTCTGCTTCCCCATCCTGGTTGCTGTTCTTGTACTGATTTCCCATGCTGGCCGCTGTTCTGGGACTGCTTCCCCATGCTGGCCACTGCTCTGGAACTGCTTCCCCATAATGGCCGCAGCTCTGAGACTGCTTCCCCATAGTGGCCGCTGCTCTGGGACTGTTCCCATGCTGGCCGATACTCTGGGACTGATTCCCCATGCTGGCTTTTCTCTGGGACTGCTTCCCCATGCTGGCCGCTGCTCTGGGACTGCTTCCCCATGCTGGCCGCTGCTCTGGGACTGATTCCCTATACTGGCCACTGCTCTGGGACTGATTCCCCATACTGGCCGCTGCTCTGGGACTGCTTCCCCATGCTGGCAACTGCTCTAACTGTTTCCCTATACTGGCTGCTGCTCTGGGACTGATTCCCCATGCTGCCCACTGCTCTGGGACTGATTCCTCATGCTGGTTGCTGCTCTGGGTCTGTTCCCCATGCTGGCCGCTGCTCTGGGACTGCTTCCTCATACTGGCCGCTGCTCTGGGACGGATTCCACATGCGGGCCGCTGTTCTGGGACTGCTTCCCCATGCTGGCTGCTGCTCTGGGACAGCTTCCCCATCCTGGCCGCTGTTCTGGGACTGCTTCCCCATGCTGGCCGATGCTCTGGGACTGATTCCCTAAGCTGGCTACTGCTCTGGGTCTGCTTCCCCATGCTGTCCGCTGTTCTGGGATTGTTCCCCATAGTGGCTGCTGTGGGACTGTTCCCCATGCTGGCCGCTGCCCTTGGACTGATTCCCCAGACTGGCCGCTGCTCTGGGACTGATTCCCCATGCTGGCTGCTGCTCTGGGACTGATTCCACATGCTGGCCACTGCTCTGGGACTGATTCCCCATGCTGGCCGCTGCCCTGGAACTGATTCCCCATACTGGCCGCTGCTCTGGAACTGATTCCACATGCTGGCCGCTGCTCTGGGACTGCTTCCCCATGATGGCCGCTGCTCTGGAACTGATTCCCTATACTGGCCGCTGCCCTGGGACTGATTCCCCATGCTGGCCGCTGCTCTGGGACTTATTCCCCATGCTGGCTGCTGCTCTGGGACTGCTTCCCCTTACTGGCTGCTGCTCTGGGACTGCTTCCCCATAGTGGCCGCTGCTCTGGGACTGATTCCCTATACTGGCCGCTGCCCTGGGACTGATTCCCCATGCTGGCCGCTGCTCTGGGACTTATTTCCCCATGCTGGCTGCTGCTCTGGGACTGCTTCCCCATACTGGCCGCTGCTCTGGGACTGCTTCCCCATGATGGCCGCTGCTCTGGAACTGCTAACCCATGCTGGCCACTGCTCTGGGACTGATTCCCCATGTTGGCCGCTTGGCTGGGACTGTTCCCCATGCTGGCCCCTGCTCTGGGACGGCTTCCCCATACTGGTCGCTGCTCTTGGACTGATTTCCCATGCTGGCCACTGCTCTGGGACTGATTCCCCATGCTGGCCGCTTCGCTGGGACAGCTTCCCCATCCTGGCTGCTGCTCTGGAACTGATTCCCCATGCTGGCCGCTGCTCTGGGTCTGATTCCCCATGCTGGCCCCTGCTCTGGGACAGCTTCCCCATACTGGCCACTGCTCTGGGACTGCTTCCCCATATTGGCCGCTGCTCTGGGATTGCTTCCCCATGCTGGCCGCTGCTCTGGAACTGCTTCCGCATAATGGCCGCTGCTCTGGGACTGTTGCCCATGCTGGCCACTGCTCTGGGACTGATTTCCCATACTGGCCACTGTTCTGGGACAGCTTCCCCATCTTGGTCGCTGCTCTTGAACTGATTCCTCATGCAGGCCGCTGCTCTGGGACAGCTTCCCCACACTGGCCGCTGCTCTGGGATTGCTTCCCCATGCTGGCCGCTGCTCTGGGACTGCTCCCCCATACTGGCCACTGCTCTGGAACTGCTTCCCCATAGTGGCCGCTGCTCTGGGACTGATTCCCCATGCTGGCCACTGCTCTGGGACTGATTTCCCATGTTGGCTGCTGCTCTGGGACTGCTTCCCCATACTGGCCGCTGCTCTGGAACCGCTTCCCCATGCTGGCGCTGCTCTTGGACTGCTTCCCCATGCTGGCCGCTGCTCTTGGACTGATTCCCCATGCTGGCCGCTGCTCTGGGACTGCTTCCCCATACTGGCCGCTGCTCTGGGACTGATTCCCTATACTGGCTGCTGCTCTGGGACTGATTCCCCATGCTGGCCGCTGCTCTGGGACTGATTCCCCATACTGGCTGCTGCTCTGGGACTGATTCCCCATGCTGGCCGCTGCTCTGGGACTGCTTCCCCATACTGGCCGCTGCTCTGGGACTGATTCCCTATACTGGCTGCTGCTCTGGGACTGATTCCCCATGCTGGCCGCTGCTCTGGGACTGCTTCCCCATAGTGGCCGCTGCTCTGGGACTGATTCCCTATACTGGCTGCTGCTCTGGGACTGATTCCCCATGCTGGCCGCTGCTCTGGGGCTGATTTCCCCATGCTGGCCGCTGCTCTGGGACTGCTTACCCATACTGGCCGCTGCTCTGGGACTGCTTCCCCATGCTGGCCGCTGCTCTGGGACTGATTTCCCATACTGGCCTGTGTTCTGGGACAGCTTCCCCATCTTGGTCGCTGCTCTTGGACTGATTCCTCATGCTGGCTGCTGTTCTGGGACAGCTTCCCCATACTGGCCGCTGCTCTGGGACTGCTTCCCCATGCTGGCCCCTGCTCTGGAACTGCTTCCCCATAGTTGCCGCTGCTCTGGGACTGTTGCCCATGCTGTCCACTGCTCTTGGGACGGCTTCCCCATACTGGCTGCTGCTCTGGGACTGATTCCCCATGCTGGCCGCTGCTCTGGGTCTGATTCCCCATGCTGGCCCCTGCTCTGGGACAACCTCCCCATACTGGCTGTTGCTTTGGGACAGCTTCCCCATACTGGCCACTGCTCTGGGACTGATTTCCCATACTGCCCGCTGCTCTGGGACTGATTCCCCATGCTGGTCGCTGCTCTGGGACTGATTCCCCATGCTGGTCGCTGCTCTGGGACTGATTCCCCATGCTGGTCGCTGCTTTGGGACTGATTCCCCATGCTGGCTTCTGCTCTGGGATTGATTTCCTACACCAGCCTCCATGTAGGACTCACTCTGTTCGGGGCTTGTTTAAATTTAAAAACAAACCATCTTAAAATTACTAGACTAGGTCAATTGCTTAAGTGGATATGGCTAATGGAGGAGTTACCAAGCATCAGAAACAAGAACATCATTTAATGTGTCTGTAATGTAAATGTATTGTAAAATAACTGTTGAGTTGAAAAAGCTTCAGCCAGTGATTCAATGAGTAAGAACATCACGTCTTAAGAAAAGATCACAAAGGTTGCAGCATTGAGCACAGACTGTGCTAAAAGAGCTGCCCTTGGTTAGACCAAACTTTATAGTAGCATGCCCTTTTTATAAAGAATGCAGAAGCATTGGAAAAGTAATGCAAAAATAGATTTACCATGATGATGCCAAAACTGAGTACTCTCAGGAACAAATGAACAGATTCAAGCCCGTTAACGGTGTGATAGGGTAAAGAAGACAAGATGTGTCAACTAATGGAGAGGTCTGAAAGTATGGATCAAAATGATTAACTGTCACTAATAAATCTAGTGTAGATTCATGAAGAACTTCTTTACTCAGTGGTAAGAATGTGGAATATTTTATTGCAGGAAGTGGTTGAGGTGGACCGTATGGACATATTTAATGGCAAGCTAGATATGCACATAAAGGAGAAGGAAACATAAGCTTGATATAGAATTGTGCAACAATGCACCACAAAAAGAAAACCTACAGCCCATTGAGCCTTTGCTGTTTCTTTCAAATAGCAAACTAATTACTCTAGTCCCCCGCTTTTTCCCGTATCGCTACAATGTTTTCTGTTTCAAGGAATTATTCACTTCCCGGTGAAAGCCTGTGTTGTTAGAAATACATAATCTGAAAAGAAATGTGAAAGAAACCAGTAAAGCTGGAAGGATTTGGATAATTTCGTGGTTGCAGAGGGTTTTCCATGTGAATTTTTTGAACTTAGGAGTTGAAAGATATAGTCTGTTGTGGTTCATTGTTTATAAAAAGTCACTGACTTTGCAGAAAGGAGAGAACACAGACAGGTGTTATGGCTTTAATAGCTTGACAAAATTGATTTGGAAGAAATAGGGCCCTGTACTGAAGATTGCCTAGCAACAGCCTCTGAACTAAAGCTGCTGTTTTAGTACACACCTAGGTGTGCCAATTGAAGTCCATGAAGCTAACAACAAAAGAAGAAAAAGAAGAAAACATACAGTTGAACAAGCCACACAGATCAGTCAGTAAAGTGTTTTCTGGGAACCTGAGAAAATTCTAGAAATCAGTACGTTTAACCTCCTCTTAAACTCTACATATGCTGAGTTGTCACTCCAATTCAAAAAGCTAACTTGAACTGACTCTCATCTAAACAGAAGTCTGATCTAAAAGTCTGCCACCAATTCGGTGTCTGTCAGCATTATGATGTCAATTTAGGAAATCGACTAGACCATGGCTGGGGATCTTTTTTATACATTGAGGTCAACCCTGTTTGTTAATGTATCCTGCACTTTCTCAGCTTTGTTGACAGGCTGAGATGTGGTAAAGTATGAGGAGCTTTGTGTGAAGGGAAACCATCAGCAGACATTTGTTGGATCAAATGGTTTCCTTATGTTATACACAATGCCCCAGATTTTGTAGTAGTTAATGATAGCAAATGTGTCAGCATTCACTGTTTCACTGTAAAAGCTGACACCAATTTCTGAAGTCTGCACATTCACAAATAAATGCATAAATCAAAAGTTGCTGTCAGTAACTTTAGACTTTTCCATTGATTGCACTGTTGAAATGTCCAGAGGCTGTAATATAATAGAAAGCACTGAACTGATTAAAATGTGCCCTTTTACGTTTTTAGTCCTGATGTAAAAATACTTGAAAACAATATCAATTTGTTGTATGCGGTGTTATAGGTTTCTCAGAACATAACAAATAGAAACACCAACAGGTCATTTAGTTTCCTCAACTATTCAGTAAGATCATGGTTGATTTTACCTGCTTACCTGCAATTTATACACATTCATGGATTCTTCAAGAACACAATATCCATGTCTAGCTCCTTTTCTTCCAAGGAATAACTTAAGCAATGCTGCATCAAGTAAAATACTCTGCTAAAGTCAAAACCCACATTACCTAGAACACTTAACATCCTTGTCTTTCGAAAATCTGTCTCAGAGCATTGAATAGTTCAATGGCTCAATTTCCTCCATTTTCTGGAATAGACAATCCTAAAGATTAATGACCCTCTTAGAGAAGAAATTCCTTCTCACCTTCACTTTAAATGCGAGACCCCCAATTTTGAAACTGTGGCCCTACTTCTAGATCTCCCCCACAATAGGAAACATTGTTTCAGCGTTTACCCTGTAAACCCCCCTCAAAATCTTATATATGCACCAATAAATTTGTAGGAATGCAGAAGCAGGAGTAGACCATTCAGTCTGTCAAGGCTATCACAACATTCAATACAATCATGGCTGATCAATCACTTCACGTATCCTTTTACCTACCCCATCCCCATCATCCTGTATGTTACTGGTTATCAGAAGGCGCTATCTTAAGTGTACTCAAATAACTTCTTGTCCTTTTAAATTGCAATAACACAAGCCCAACCTGCTTAGCCTTTCCCTATAAGTTAATCACTTCAGTCCTGTAATCCAGTCGGTGAACCTTCTCTGAACTTCCTCTAATGCAAGTATACTTCTCTTTAAGTAAGGACACCAGTTGTATACTGTACTGTAGGTATGGTCTCAACAATGCCCTGTTCAACTGTGGCAAGATGTTCCAACTTTTATACTATTATCTCCCTCAGCTTACACCTAATATTCCATTGACATCCGTAATTATTTCCTGCTCCTGGATTCTGATGTTTTGTAATTCATGTACAAAGTCACCCACATCCCTCTGCTCTGCAACACCTCTGCGTTTGAGTATGATTATGCTTTTTTATTCTTCCAGCCAACTTATTTTCCCATATTATACACCACTCCACTCATTCCCTTCACCTATCTGTCTACAACCTCAACTTCTTTCCTAGTTTGTGTTGTTGACAAATTTGGCTATAGCATGCTGGGTCATTCAAATCGATTGCAAATAGTTGAGAATCCAGCACTGGTCCCTATGGCATTCCACAAGTTACAACTTAACAAATTGAAAATACCTACTTATTCTGACCCTTTGTTCCCTGTTTGTTAGTCAATCTTTTATCCATTCTAATATATGACCTCCAATGTCCCAAGCTCTTATCTTGTGGAGGAACCATTTTTAGTACCAAATTAAGCTCTTTTTAGAAATCTAAATTCAGTGGTTCTATATATTTTATTAAACAAATTACAAAAACAGTTTACAACAGTTACATTTACAGCTGCATACAAGAGACAACAATTTTACAAGGGAGAGGAGCAGCAAAGCCAGGCCACAAACCCTACCATTCAAACAGTTTACAGGGACAGGAGGACAAACCTCAAATCCCAGTTTCGCAAAGATATAAAGAGACAACAGCAATGACAGTTGTACATTAGACAGTAGTGTTACATACAAAAGTGCAGACAATACAGACCCAGCAAGCCCCCGCCCCTCCCACCTTCCGACCACTCTAAGGCAGCCCGCCCCTACCCACCTTCCGGTTCTCGGTCCACCCCATGCCCCTTCCAGTTCTCGGTCCGCCCTGACACACCTAATTCAGTGGTTCTATTTTTTTTTGGTGCAGGTGTGAGACACACTGGAAGACACAAAGTGCACGAATCTTTATTCAATTTCCACCACCAGGAAGATAGGAAAACACCCGGGTGGCCAGTGACAAGCACTGCCCTTCACATCAAGGGACAGTGCTGTGTGATCAAAACAGTGAAGGGGAGGGGAGGGACTAAATCAAAATAGAATTGGAGGGAGAAATGATGCACTCCACTCCCTGCAGCGCCCACCTCTCCCTGAACAACTCCAGGGTGTTGGTCGACACCGCGTGCTCCTTCTCCAAGGACACACGGGCTCTAACATAACCGCGGAAGAGGGGCAGGCAGTCGGCCCTAACGACCCCCTCCACGGCCCGCTGCCTGGACCTGTTGATGGCCAGTTTGGCCAGGCCCAGGAGCAGACCCACGAGGAGGTCTTCAGA
The DNA here is from genome assembly GCF_037043375.1 of Chiloscyllium plagiosum. Taxonomy (NCBI): domain Eukaryota; kingdom Metazoa; phylum Chordata; class Chondrichthyes; order Orectolobiformes; family Hemiscylliidae; genus Chiloscyllium; species Chiloscyllium plagiosum. Next base: position 26,501,653 of record NW_028270145.1, read on the forward strand.
CCTGCCCTTGCAAGCCATTATTTTTTTTTTTTTTCGTTTTTTTCTTCTAAGTGCGGTAGTGCTTATTTTATCCCCAGCACCCATGGTGTGTGTGTGCAGGTGTGAGACACAGTGGAAGACACAAAGTGCACCAATCTTTATTCAATTTCCACCACCAGGAAGATAGGAAAACACCCGAGTGGCCAGTGACAAACACTGCCCTTCACATCAAGGGACAGTGCTATGTGATCAAAACAGTGAAGGGGAGGGTAGGGACTAAATCAAAATAGAGTTGGAGGGAGAAATAATGCACTCCACTCCCTGCGGCGCCCCCCACCAAGTTTATTTATTTATTTATTTATTTATTTTTTAGGAAAACACCCGGGTGGCCAGTGACAAACACTGCCCTTCACATCAAGGGACAGTGCTGTGTGATCAAAAACAGTTTAGGGGAGGGTAGGGACTAAATCAAAATAGAATTGGAGGGAGAAATGATGCACTCCACTCCCTGCGGCGCCCACCTCTCCCTGAACAACTCCAGGGTGTTGGTCGACACCGCGTGCTCCTTCTCCAAGGACACTCGGGCTCTAACATAACCGCGGAAGAGGGGCAGGCAGTCGGCCCTAACGACCCCCTCCACGGCCCGCTGCCTGGACCTGTTGATGGCCAGTTTGGCCAGGCCCAGGAGCAGACCCACGAGGAGGTCTTCAGACCTGCCCTTGCAAGCCATTATTTTTTTTTTTTCTTTTTGCTTATTTTATCCCCAGCACCCATGGTGTGTGTGTGCAGGTGTGAGACACAGTGAAAGACACAAAGTGCACGAATCTTTATTCAATTTCCACCACCAGGAAGATAGGAAAACACCCGGGTGGCCAGTGACAAGCACTGCCCCTCACATCAAAGGGCAGTGCTGTGTGATCAAAACAGTGAAGGGGAGGGTAGGGACTAAATCAAAATAGAATTGGAGGGAGAAATGATGCACTCCACTCCCTGCGGCGCCCACCTCTCCCTGAACAACTCCAGGGTGTTGGTCGACACCGCGTGCTCTTTCTCCAAGGACACCCGGGCTCTAACATAACCGCGGAAGAGGGGCAGGCAGTCGGCCCTAACGACCCCCTCCACGGCCCGCTGCCTGGACCTGTTGATGGCCAGTTTGGCCAGGCCCAGGAGCAGACCCACGAGGAAATCTTCAGACCTGCCCTCCTTCCTCCGTACCGGGTGCCCAAAGATCAGGAGCGTGGGACTGAAGTGCAGCCAAAAACAGAGGAGAAGGTTTTTCAGGAAATCAAAAAGGGAGTGCAAACGCCCACACCCAATATATACATGGTCCACGGACTCCACAGTGCCACAGAACAAGCAGTTGGGCTGGGAGTCCGTGAACCACCGCAATCTGCGGTTGCAGGGGACTGCTGCGTGCAGCACCCTCCACCCCAGATCCCCGAGAGAAAGGGGGAGGACTCCCGCGTAGAGAGCCCTCCACTGGGGATCCCCACCGCCCGGTGGCAAATGGGCACGCCAAGGCGTGTCCGGACGGTGGATGAGGGAGAAGAGGTGGACGGTGTGCAGCAGCAGTCGGTACAGGGCCTTTCTCTCCAACTCCCTAAACAAAACAAAATTAAAATTTCGGAGGCGGCTCAGGTTGTGGGGCACAGGCTCCTGCGGGAAGTACGGGACCTTGGGGCCAATGTGAAATTCCGTCCGGGCTGGGGTGAGCACGGACGGGATCCCACCGCACACCTGAGCGTCCTCCAACTGGTGCACTACGTCGGGTCCGAGCACCGCCGTTTTGAGGCGTCGGATGGCGGTGGCCACGTACTGGACGTCTACCGCTGCCCTGCTCGCTATGTCCTGCGGCAGCGTCCAGCCCAGGCCCCCGGCACCCAGCACGTCCCCGACCCTGGTCACCCTCGCCGCCGCGGCCCTCCCCTCCGACAGCCACTCGAACCCGCGAGTACGGAGGTGCGGATTCCTGAGCAACGGCTCCCTGACGACAGCCGCTACTCCAGCCGGAGGGTAGGCGCGACGCGATTCGACCATGTTCCAGACAGTGATCAGGTCCTGGTAAAAGACAGGCAGCGTCTTGAGGGCGACCTCCAAACCGTCACGGTCGACGAACAGGAGCTGCGTGTCGTAGTTGAGGTTACGCACCTGGCGGAAAAAATACGTCACCAGGGCGCACCACCTAGGAGGAGGCTCGACGTAAAGGTATCGCCGCAAGGTCTGAAGGCGGAACGTCGCGACCTGGGTGCGGACGCACACCAGCGACTGACCGCCCTCCTCAATAGGGAGACTCAGAACCTGCGCGGCGACCCAGTGCATCTTTTTGTCCCAGAAGAAATCGACCAACGTTCTCTGGATGTCAGCGACAAAGCCAGGAGGAGGGACCAAAGTGACCAGCCGGTACCACAGCATGGCGGCCACCAGCTGGTTTATGACCAGCACTCGACTCCTGTAAGATAGCACTCGGAGCAGTCCTGTCCAGCGGCCTAGGCGAGCCGAGACTTTGGCCTCCAGCTCCTGCCAGTTGGCCGGCCAGGATTCCTCAGCCGGGCCGAGGTAGACCCCCAGGTAGAGGAGATGGGTGGTGCTCCAGCTGAACCCCCGTAACTCCTCCGGCAGAGAGTCCACCCGCCACGGGCCGACCAGTAGTCCGGAACATTTGGCCCAGTTGATCCTGGCGGAAGATGCCGCCGAGTACACGGCCTGGCACTCGCGCATCCTCCCCAGGTCAGCCGGGTCGGTGAAAGTGAGGAGCACGTCGTCGACGTAGGCCGAGAGGACCACCCCCGTGCCCGCGCCGCGCAGAACCAGCCCCGACAACCTCCTCCGCAAGAGGCGCAGGAAAGGCTCCACGCACAGGGAATACAGCTGGCCGGACAGGGGACAGCCTTGACGCACTCCTCTCCCGAAGCGAAGGGGCGTCGTCAGGGACCCGTTAACTTTAACCAGACACTCTGCGGCGGCGTACAAAAGTCGGATCCGGGCGACGAACAGCGTCCCGAACCCGAATGCCCGCAGAGTCCCGAGCAGGTACTCGTGATCGACCCTGTCGAACGCCTTCTCCTGGTCGAGAGACAGGAAGACGCTCGGCAGACCAGCCCGTCGACAGAAATGGATCAGGAACCGGCCCAGGTGGACGTTGTCGTGTATTCTCCGGCCCGGGACCGTGTCGGACTGGTCTGGGTGGATCATGTGGGCCAGCACGGAGGCCAGGCGAGAAGACAACACCCTGGCGAAGATTTTGTAATCCGTGCTGAGGAGGGAGACCGGACGCCAGTTCTTTAAAGGAACGAAGGTCTCCCTTCTTTGGCAGCAGGACGATGACCGCCCTGCGCCAAGAAAGGGGCAGCTGTCCGGCATTTAGACACTCCCCCAGGACCTGTGCGTAGTCGCTCCCCAGGACGTCCCAGAACGCTCTGAAGAACTCCACAGTCAGCCCGTCCAGCCCCGGGATTTTGCCCCTCGAGAGCCGGTCAAGGGCGCTGGTCAGCTCCTCTAAGGTGACGGGAGCGTCGAGCCTTCCGGCGTCCTTCGGGCTGAGCTGCGGCAGGTCCTCCCACAGAACTCTGCGAGCATCCTCGCTGGACGGATCCGGAGAGAACAGGGCCATGTAATAGTTTCGGACGTGGGCCCTGATGCCCTCCGGATCCGAGACGAGGGATCCGTCGTCGGCCAGCAGCATAAGGTGCCATGCCTTTTTTCCAGCGAGTAGAAGAAGGGGGAGCCGCAGTCCAGGTCCTGGAGGAGCTGGATCCGCGACCTCACGTACGCGCCCCGAGCCCCGACGAGCTGCAGGTCCCAGAGCGCGGCCTTCTTCTCTTCATACGCCCCGCGCAGGGCCGGGTCCGCGTCGGGCTGACCGAGGCGTGACTCCAGGTCGAGCAACTCCCTCTCCAACTCCCCGATCCTGGATTTCCGCCTCTTCGTCGACCCCCTCGCGTACTCCTGACAGAAGACGCGGACGTGAGCCTTGCCCACGTCCCACCATATCCTCAGGGAGGGGAAGCTTCCCCGCTTCCTTCTCCAGCCAGCCCAGAAACGACGAAACGAGTCCCGGAACCGCTCGTCCTCCAGCAGCAGGTTGTTAAAGTGCCAGTACGCGGAGCCCAGCCTGGCGCCGAACGGAAGGAGTTCCGCCCATACCAGGTGGTGGTCCGTGCACGACACCTGCCGCGTGGAGGCCTTCGGAAAACAGGAGGCGTACGCCCGCGAAACGTACAGGCGGTCGATTCTGGACGCTCCGACCCCAGGCCTCACGAAGGTGAAGGCGATGGAGTCGGGATGGAGATTCCGCCAGACGTCCACCAGGTCGAAGGACTTGACCAAGTCCCCCAACCTCTTCCCCGACGCGCAGCCAGTGCGGGCACCGCCGTGGTCCCTGCCCTCGAGGACGCAGTTAAAATCTCCCCCGAGGACGACGCACTGGTTCTCGTCGATGGAAGCGAGATGAGCGGACACTTCTTCGAAGAAGCTCGCTTGCCTCGGCCCGGCCAGGGGAGCGTAGACGTTCACCAAGTGAAGCACCGCGCCCCCCAGCCGAACCGTCAGGTGAAGCAAACGGCCTGGCACTGGCTCCCTGACCCCCAAGATCTCCGGCTGAAAATGCGGGGCCAACAGGATAGCCACCCCGTCAGATCTGCGGGTGAGGTGACTCATGTAGACCCCCCCTCGCCACTCCAGGAGCCAGGTGGCTTCGTCTCCCGGGGTAGTGTGGGTTTCTTGCAGGAAGCACACCGCAGGGTCTGGAATCTGCGCTGCGACTCCCTGCTGCCGTTGATGTTGAGGCTGGCTATAGTCGTCTCCATGTCGGAAGCTTTGTGCAACCACCACCGGTACAATTAACAAGCCCGTGTATATATTTACAGGGAGGACGAGGGAGGGGCACTGAAGTCCCTCGCCCTCACCAGGAGTGCCCCCAGGAAGTTCCTGACTCGCTTTCGCTCGTTAATGTCGAGCCCAGGCGCCTGGCGGGCAGCGAGGGTCGACCAGTAAACTTTTTCGAAAGAGCTCCAGCGGTCGAGCGCCAGTTGGGCTCTATCCCGGCGACTCCGAGTTTCCTCGACAAATTCCCGGAGTTCCTCGAGGGGGATGAGGGGGAGATCGGTGGGGGGCACCCGGGACTCAAAAAAGTCACTGCAGACGGAGTCCGCGTCGTCCCCGGTGTCCGCCACCGATCCCGAACCCTCCTCCAGGTGGTCGCCCTCGGTCACCGACCCCTCCCCCACCGAGAGGATGGGGGCTGGTCCGGCGCCGCCAACCGGCCTCAAACCCCCGGCGACCCCACCCCCAGGGTCACCGGCGGTACCTTCCTCGGCGCACCCCTTCCCGGAACGCCCCGAGTTCGGGTCGTCGGGCGGCAGAGGCTGGGGGCCCCGCTCCTCTCCCGACACCGGGACGCCTGGCTCCTCGGGGAAAAGGTCATCCCCAGGAAAAGGTCATCCCCCAGGACCAAGGCCCCTGGAAAAACAGTCTGGGAGGGAGGAGCGAGGATAACACCCTCCTCCCCTCCACCGCTCGACGACCCAGCGGAGGGTCCTCCATCGTCGCCCGCACCACGGCCCTCGTGGTTCTTAAGGTCCTCTCCAGGGGCCAGAGGAGTCGAGGCAGCAGGATACCCTGCTGTAGCCCCTGGGGGTTTGGATGAGTCGGGCCGCGGTGCGGGACAGTCGTGGGGCACCGTTGGTTCATCCCCCGGAGAGGGGCAGCACCGCTGGCGCGCTGCTGGAGAGTCTCTCCCTTCCAAGGGCCGGTGCCTCTTCCCCAGAGAGACCAGGAGGGATTTATTTTTTTTTTTTTTTTTTTTTCTTTATTTTTTTCTTTACCCTACACTACCACCTAACTGCGGTAGTGCTTATTTTATCCCCAGCACCCATGGTGTGTGTGTGCAGGTGTGAGACACAGTGAAAGACACAAAGTGCACCAATCTTTTATTCAATTTCCACCACCAGGAAGATAGGAAAACACCCGGGTGGCCAGTGACAAACACTGCCCTTCGCATCAAAGGGCAGTGCTGTGTGATCAAAACAGTGAAGGGGTGGGTAGGGACTAAATCAAAATAGAGTTGGAGGGAGAAATGATGCACTCCACTCCCTGCGGCGCCCACCTCTCCCTGAACAACTCCAGGGTGTTGGTGGACACCGCGTGCTCCTTCTCCAAGGACACCCGGGCTCTAACATAACCGCGGAAGAGGGGCAGGCAGTCGGCCCTAACGACCCCCTCCACGGCCCGCTGCCTGGACCTGTTGATGGCCAGCTTGGCCAGGCCCAGGAGCAGACCCACGAGGAGGTCTTCAGACCTGCCCTCCTTCCTCCGTACCGGGTGCCCAAAGATCAGGAGCGTGGGACTGAAGTGCAGCCAAAAACAGAGGAGAAGGTTTTTAAGGAAATCAAAAAGGGAGTGCAAACGCCCACACCCAATATATACATGGTCCACGGACTCCACAGCGCCACAGAACAAGCAGTTGGGCTGGGAGTCCGTGAACCACCGCAATCTGCGGTTGCAGGGGACTGCTGCGTGCAACACCCTCCACCCCAGATCCCCGAGAGAAAGGGGGAGGACTCCCGCGTAGAGAGCCCTCCACTGGGGATCCCCACCGCCCGGTGGCAAATGGGCACGCCAAGGCGTGTCCGGACGGTGGATGAGGGAGAAGAGGTGGATGGTGTGCAGCAGCAGTCGATACAGGGCTCCTCTTTTTATTTCTTTAAACAAAACAAAATTAAAATTTCGGAGGCGGCTCAGGTTGTGGGGCACAGGCTCCCGCGGGAAGTACGGGACCTTGGGGCCAATGTGAAATTCCGTCCGGGCTGGGGTGAGCGCGGACGGGATCCCACCGCACACCTGAGCGTCCTCCAACTGGTGCACTACGTCGGGTCCGAGCACCGCCGTTTTGAGGCGTCGGATGGCGGTGGCCACGTACTGGACGTCTACCGCCGCCCTGCCTGCTATGTCCTGCGGCAGCGTCCAGCCCAGGCCCCCGGCACCCAGCACGTCCCCGACCCTGGTCACCCTCGCCGCCGCGGCCCTCCCCTCCGACAGCCACTCGAAACCGCGAGTACGGAGGTGCGGATTCCTGAGCAACGGCTCCCTGACGACAGCCGCTACTCCAGCCGGAGGGTAGGCGCGACGCGATTCGACCATGTTCCAGACAGTGATCAGGTCCTGGTAAAAGACAGGCAGCGTCTTGAGGGCGACCTGCAAACCGTCACGGTCGACGAACAGGAGCTGCGTGTCGTAGTTGAGGTTACGCACCTGGCGGAAAAAATACGTCGCCAGGGCGCACCATCTAGGAGGAGGCTCGACGTAAAGGTATCGCCGCAAGGTCTGAAGGCGGAACGTCGCGACCTGGGTGCGGGCGCACACCAGCGACTGACCGCCCTCCTCAATAGGGAGACTCAGAGCCTGCGCGGCGACCCAGTGCATCTTTTTGTCCCAGAAGAAATCGACCAACGTTCTCTGGATGCCAGCGACAAAGCCAAGAGGAGGGACCAAAGTGACCAGCCGGTACCACAGCATGGCGGCCACCAGCTGGTTTATGACCAGCACTCGACTCCTGTAAGATAGCACTCGGAGCAGTCCTGTCCAGCGGCCTAGGCGAGCCGAGACTTTGGCCTCCAGCTCCTGCCAGTTGGCCGGCCAGGATTCCTCAGCCGGGCTGAGGTAGACCCCCAGGTAGAGGAGATGGGTGGTACTCCAGCTGAACCCCCGTAACTCCTCCGGCAGAGAGTCCACCCGCCACGGGCCGACCAGTAGTCCGGAACATTTGGCCCAGTTGATCCTGGCGGAAGACGCCGCCGAGTACACGGCCTGGCACTCGCGCATCCTCCCCAGGTCAGCCGGGTCGGTGAAAGTGAGGAGCACGTCGTCGGCGTAGGCCGAGAGGACCACCCCCGTGCCCGCGCCGCGCAGAACCAGCCCCGACAACCTCCTCCGCAAGAGGCGCAGGAAAGGCTCCACGCACAGGGAATACAGCTGGCCGGACAGGGGGCAGCCTTGACGCACTCCTCTCCCGAAGCGAAGGGGCGTCGTCAGGGACCCGTTAACTTTAACCAGACACTCTGCGGCGGCGTACAAAAGTCGGATCCGGGCGACGAACAGCGTCCCGAACCCGAATGCCCGCAGAGTCCCGAGCAGGTACTCGTGATCGACCCTGTCGAACGCCTTCTCCTGGTCGAGAGACAGGAAGACGCTCGGCAGACCAGCCCGTCGACAGAAATGGATCAGGAACCGGCCCAGGTGGACGTTGTCGTGTATTCTCCGGCCCGGGACCGTGTCGGACTGGTCTGGGTGGATCATGTGGGCCAGCACGGAGGCCAGGCGAGAAGACAACACCCTGGCGAAGATTTTGTAATCCGTGCTGAGGAGGGAGACCGGACGCCAGTTCTTTAAAGGAACGAAGGTCTCCCTTCTTTGGCAGCAGGACGATGACCGCCCTGCGCCAAGAAAGGGGCAGCTGTCCGGCATTTAGACACTCCCCCAGGACCTGTGCGTAGTCGCTCCCCAGGACGTCCCAGAACGCTCTGAAGAACTCCACAGTCAGCCCGTCCAGCCCCGGGATTTTGCCCCTCGAGAGCCGGTCAAGGGCGCTGGTCAGCTCCTCTAAGGTGACGGGAGCGTCGAGCCTTCCGGCGTCCTTCGGGCTGAGCTGCGGCAGGTCCTCCCACAGAACTCTGCGAGCATCCTCGCTGGACGGATCCGGAGAGAACAGGGCCATGTAATAGTTTCGGACGTGGGCCCTGATGCCCTCCGGATCCGAGACGAGGGATCCGTCGTCGGCCAGCAGCATAAGGTGCCATGCCTTTTTTCCAGCGAGTAGAAGAAGGGGGAGCCGCAGTCCAGGTCCTGGAGGAGCTGGATCCGCGACCTCACGTACGCGCCCCGAGCCCCGACGAGCTGCAGGTCCCAGAGCGCGGCCTTCTTCTCTTCATACGCCCCGCGCAGGGCCGGGTCCGCGTCGGGCTGACCGAGGCGTGACTCCAGGTCGAGCAACTCCCTCTCCAACTCCCCGATCCTGGATTTCCGCCTCTTCGTCGACCCCCTCGCGTACTCCTGACAGAAGACGCGGACGTGAGCCTTGCCCACGTCCCACCATATCCTCAGGGAGGGGAAGCTTCCCCGCTTCCTTCTCCAGCCAGCCCAGAAACGACGAAACGAGTCCCGGAACCGCTCGTCCTCCAGCAGCAGGTTGTTAAAGTGCCAGTACGCGGAGCCCAGCCTGGCGCCGAACGGAAGGAGTTCCGCCCACACCAGGTGGTGGTCCGTGCACGACACCTGCCGCGTGGAGGCCTTCGGAAAACAGGAGGCGTACGCCCGCGAAACGTACAGGCGGTCGATTCTGGACGCTCCGACCCCAGGCCTCACGAAGGTGAAGGCGATGGAGTCGGGATGGAGATTCCGCCAGACGTCCACCAGGTCGAAGGACTTGACCAAGTCCCCCAACCTCTTCCCCGACGCGCAGCCAGTGCGGGCACCGCCGTGGTCCCTGCCCTCGAGGACGCAGTTAAAATCTCCCCCGAGGACGACGCACTGGTTCTCGTCGATGGAAGCGAGATGAGCGGACACTTCTTCGAAGAAGCTCGCTTGCCTCGGCCCGGCCAGGGGAGCGTAGACGTTCACCAAGTGAAGCACCGCGCCCCCCAGCCGAACCGTCAGGTGAAGCAAACGGCCTGGCACTGGCTCCCTGACCCCCAAGATCTCCGGCTGAAAATGCGGGGCCAACAGGATAGCCACCCCGTCAGATCTGCGGGTGAGGTGACTCATGTAGACCCCCCCTCGCCACTCCAGGAGCCAGGTGGCTTCGTCTCCCGGGGTAGTGTGGGTTTCTTGCAGGAAGCACACCGCAGGGTCTGGAATCTGCGCTGCGACTCCCTGCTGCCGTTGATGTTGAGGCTGGCTATAGTCGTCTCCATGTCGGAAGCTTTGTGCAACCACCACCGGTACAATTAACAAGCCCGTGTATATATTTACAGGGAGGACGAGGGAGGGGCACTGAAGTCCCTCGCCCTCACCAGGAGTGCCCCCAGGAAGTTCCTGACTCGCTTTCGCTCGTTAATGTCGAGCCCAGGCGCCTGGCGGGCAGCGAGGGTCGACCAGTAAACTTTTTCGAAAGAGCTCCAGCGGTCGAGCGCCAGTTGGGCTCTATCCCGGCGACTCCGAGTTTCCTCGACAAATTCCCGGAGTTCCTCGAGGGGGATGAGGGGGAGATCGGTGGGGGGCACCCGGGACTCAAAAAAGTCACTGCAGACGGAGTCCGCGTCGTCCCCGGTGTCCGCCACCGATCCCGAACCCTCCTCCAGGTGGTCGCCCTCGGTCACCGACCCCTCCCCCACCGAGAGGATGGGGGCTGGTCCGGCGCCGCCAACCGGCCTCAAACCCCCGGCGACCCCACCCCCAGGGTCACCGGCGGTACCTTCCTCGGCGCACCCCTTCCCGGAACGCCCCGAGTTCGGGTCGTCGGGCGGCAGAGGCTGGGGGCCCCGCTCCTCTCCCGACACCGGGACGCCTGGCTCCTCGGGGAAAAGGTCATCCCCAGGAAAAGGTCATCCCCCAGGACCAAGGCCCCTGGAAAAACAGTCTGGGAGGGAGGAGCGAGGATAACACCCTCCTCCCCTCCACCGCTCGACGACCCAGCGGAGGGTCCTCCATCGTCGCCCGCACCACGGCCCTCGTGGTTCTTAAGGTCCTCTCCAGGGGCCAGAGGAGTCGAGGCAGCAGGATACCCTGCTGTAGCCCCTGGGGGTTTGGATGAGTCGGGCCGCGGTGCGGGACAGTCGTGGGGCACCGTTGGTTCATCCCCCGGAGAGGGGCAGCACCGCTGGCGCGCTGCTGGAGAGTCTCTCCCTTCCAAGGGCCGGTGCCTCTTCCCCAGAGAGACCAGGAGGGATTTATGGGCCTTCCCCTCCCCGCCCGCCTCGGTGGTCATGGGGCCCGGGGTCCCTTCCCCCAGCCTTTTCAGGAATACGAATGGCTGGGGGAAGACAGGGGGCGTTGCCAGGGTGGGGAGGGCCAGCCCTGTCACTTCCTGCCCCGCCCTGGGTTTATCAGGTGAGGGCGGGCGGGGCAGGGGCCCGGTTCCCTCTCTGGGGCCCAGAGACATGGTCGCTGCAGGTGGAGGATCAGCGGTGGTTCCCCCCGGGTTAGTGCTAGGGCGTGGCTGGGTTGGGCAGGGCTCAGGCTCAGGGGCTCCCGGGCCAGGTGTCACGGCGCCAGGGTCGGACGTTAAAGCCCGAGGGGTTTCTCCATCGGGGTGGGGAGTGGGTGTGGGGTCAGTGGGGTTAGGGTCAGGTACGGTTTTGGGGGTTTGAGGGTCAGGGTTCCCGCGCCGGGGCGACGCTGGCACGGCCGCAGGGGCATTGTCGTGCCGGGGCGTGGCAGGTCGTGGGCTAGGTTCTGGGGAAGGGGATAGGGTGGTCTCCCCGTGGGCAGGCCTGACGCGTCGTGTTTTCGTCCGCGCCTTCTGGCCGGCCGGACGCTCACCCCCCTCCCTGCCAGAGGCTGGGACATTGCAAGACCCTGGCTTAGCCTCCAGTGCCGGGGCCTGTGGTGTTGACTTCGGGGGAGGGGGAGTGGGTGCGGCGGCACCACCATCAGCCAACGGCGCGGGCTGGGTGGCCTTCTGGGTGGGGCAGTTTTTTCTTATGTGCCCCACCTCGCGGCACAGGTGGCACCGCACGCCATCCGCTGGCCAGAAGGCGCGGTAGGCCGCGCCCCCATGGAGGACGGTGAAAGTGCCCTCGGTGATCTCCTTCCGGGCCAGGCAAATGAACACCTGGCGCCGGAAGGAGTATACGTGTCGGAGGGCAGGGTCCTTCAGACCGAGCAGGAGTGGCTGGACCCCCGACCGGATCTCCCCCAGGGTGGCGAGGTGGGGGAGAAGGAGTTCGCTGGCAATGAAGGGCGGGACGTTAGAGATCACGACCCTCTGGGCCGTAGCCTCCAGAGGGTCGACGGGCAGATGTGTCCCGCCCACAGCGAGCCCCCTCTCGACGGCCAGGTGGACCGCCTGCTCGGTCTTCAGGAAGAAGACGGCCTTCCCGTACATCCGGGCCGCAGCGATGATGGCCAGTGGGCCGACCACACTAGCCATGGCCTTGCTGCAGGCCTCGATGGACATATTAGGGTGGGGATAGGCCTTGACCCCCCAGGCGTTTGGTCAGGTGCCTGAAGGGGGTTGACGTCGCAGCCGGGGTTGGGACAGCCGAGCCCAAGGCAGCGGCTACCCCGGCGTAGGTGCGGCTGGGCCCCGCGACCTTCGGGCTCGCCATACTCTGCTGCCGAATGTTAGGCCCCAGGCAGCAGCAGCGACGGTGGAGGCAGGCCTCGGACAACAGCAGCGGTGGAGGCAGGCCTCAGGTGAGTCTACGGTAGGCCTTCGGTCGCAGACCTGTTGGGGAGACTCCCCAATGCAAGTCCCAGGCAGCCCCAAAATTGAGTCCCAGGCAGTAGTGGTGGAGGAGCCCAAGGAGAGTCTCAGGCAGCGGCAGCAGTGGAGGTAAGCCTCAGGCAAGTCCCAGATAGGCCCTTGGTCGCAGCAGTAGGGGGGCAGACCTGTTTGGGGAGGGTCCCCAAGGCAAGTCCCAGGCAGCCCCAAAATTGAGTCCCAGGCAGCAGCAGTGGAGGTCCTGCGGAGGGGTCCAAGGCGAGTCCCAGGCAGCGGTGGTGGAGGCGGGCCTCAGACAACAGCAGCAGTGGAGGCAGGCCTCTGGCAAGTCCTGGGCAGGCCCTTGGTCGCAGTGGTGAGGGCAGACCTGTTGGGGAGAGTCCCCGAGGCAAGTCCCAGGCAGCCCCAAAATTGAGTCCCAGGCAACAGCAGTGGTGGAGGTCCTGGGAGGGGCCCCAAGGCAAGTCCCAGGCAGCAGCAGTGAGGTAGGCCCCAAGCAGCAACAGCTGAGGCAAGTCTGGGCGGGGTCCCAGAGACCAGCAGTGGGAGTGCTGCCTTCTCCTCCTTCTCCTTCTCCTTCTCCTTCTCCTCCTTCTCCTTCTCCTTCTCCTTCTCCTTCTCCTTCTCCTTCCTCTCTCTGTAGGGCAGCTGGTCTAGGGATAGTCACCTTCAAGGAGAGTCCTTGCACATACACTCACAATAGGCAAACACTCAAGTGGCCAGTGACAAACACTGCCCTTCACATCAAAGGGCAGTGCTGTGTGATCAAAACAGTGAAGGGGAGGGTAGGGACTAAATCAAAATAGAATTGGAGGGAGAAATGATGCACTCCACTCCCTGCGGCGCCCACCTCTCCCTGAACAACTCCAGGGTGTTGGTGGACACCGCGTGCTCCTTCTCCAAGGACACCCGGGCTCTAACGTAACCGCGGAAGAGGGGCAGGCAGTCGGCCCTAACGACCCCCTCCACGGCCCGCTGCCTGGACCTGTTGATGGCCAGTTTGGCCAGGCCCAGGAGCAGACCCACGAGGAGGTCTTCAGACCTGCTCTTGCAAGCCATTATTTTTTTTTTTTCTTTTTTTTTTCTTTTTTTTTTCCTTTTTTTTTCCTTTTTTTTTTTTTTTTAACCCCCACACTACCACCTAAGTGCGGTAGTGCTTATTTTATCCCCAGCACCCATGGTGTGTGTGTGCAGGGGTGAGACACAGTGAAAGACACAAAGTGCACCAATCTTTATTCAATTTCCACCACCAGGAAGATAGGAAAACACCCGGGTGGCCAGTGACAAGCACTGCCCTTCACATCAAAGGGCAGTGCTGTGTGATCAAAACAGTGAAGGGGAGGGTAGGGACTAAATCAAAATAGAGTTGGAGGGAGAAATGATGCACTCCACTCCCTGCGGCGCCCACCTCTCCCTGAACAACTCCAGGGTGTTGGTGGACACCGCGTGCTCCTTCTCCAAGGACACCCGGGCTCTAACGTAACCGCGGAAGAGGGGCAGGCAGTCGGCCCTAACGACCCCCTCCACGGCCCGCTGCCTGGACCTGTTGATGGCCAGTTTGGCCAGGCCCAGGAGCAGACCCACGAGGAGGTCTTCAGACCTGCTCTTGCAAGCCATTATTTTTTTTTTTTTCTTCTTCTTTTCTTTTTTTTTTATTTTTTATTTTTTTATTTTTTTTTCCTTCCTTTTTTTTTTTTTCCCCTTTAACCCCCACACTACCACCTAAGTGCGGTAGTGCTTATTTTTTCCCCAGCACCCATGGTGTGTGTGTGCAGGTGGGAGACACAGTGAAAGACACAAGGTGCACGAATCTTTATTCAATTTCCACCACCAGGAAGATAGGAAAACACCCGGGTGGCCAGTGACAAGCACTGCCCTTCTCATCAAAGGGCAGTGCTGTGTGATCAAAAACAGTGAAGGGGAGGGTAGGGACTAAATCAAAATAGAGTTGGAGGGAGAAATGATGCACTCCACTCCCTGCGGCGCCCACCTCTCCCTGAACAACTCCAGGGTGTTGGTGGACACCGCGTGCTCCTTCTCCAAGGACACCCGGGCTCTAACATAACCGCGGAAGAGGGGCAGGCAGTCGGCCCTAACGACCCCCTCCACGGCCCGCTGCCTGGACCTGTTGATGGCCAGTTTGGCCAGGCCCAGGAGCAGACCCACGAGGAGGTCTTCAGACCTGCTCTTGCAAGCCATTTTTTTTTTTTTTTTTTTTTTTTTTTTTTTTTTTACAGACCCAGCAAGCCCCCGCCCCTCCCACCTTTCCCCCATTTATTTTTTTTTTTTTTTTTTTTCTTTTTTTTTTTCTTTTTTCTTTCTTTTAACCCCCACACTACCACCTAAGTGCGGTAGTGCTTATTTTATCCCCAGCACCCATGGTGTGTGTGTGCAGGTGGGAGACACAGTGAAAGACACAAGGTGCACGAATCTTTATTCAATTTCCACCACCAGGAAGATAGGAAAACACCCGGGTGGCCAGTGACAAGCACTGCCCTTCTCATCAAAGGGCAGTGCTGTGTGATCAAAAACAGTGAAGGGGAGGGTAGGGACTAAATCAAAATAGAGTTGGAGGGAGAAATGATGCACTCCACTCCCTGCGGCGCCCACCTCTCCCTGAACAACTCCAGGGTGTTGGTGGACACCGCGTGCTCCTTCTCCAAGGACACCCGGGCTCTAACATAACCGCGGAAGAGGGGCAGGCAGTCGGCCCTAACGACCCCCTCCACGGCCCGCTGCCTGGACCTGTTGATGGCCAGTTTGGCCAGGCCCAGGAGCAGACCCACGAGGAGGTCTTCAGACCTGCTCTTGCAAGCCATTATTCAGTGATCCAGTCCAGAGAACTATTGGAGGTTGTTATCAAGGGAGACACTGGTGGTTATTATCAAATTAAGCAGTGGAAGCTGTTATTCAGTAAACCAGTGCTAATCATTATCCAGTGAGCCAGTGGAGGCTTTTTTCCAGTGAACCACGGCTGTTAGTTGTTTAACTCTGGGTCCAGAGGAAATTTGACTGTAAAGACCACCAATTAGCTCAGAAATCATACGTGTCCTGGATTACTTGCAAGAAATCCTGAAAGTAGCTTCTTCCAGTTGCCCCTGACCCCTGGGAACCCCTACTACTCCCGGTTAGTGTCTTTTAGGAGAAAGTGATGAGAATTGTCGAAAAATGCGCCCTGACCATGCTGGCTGAAAGGACTCATGGTTTAGCTATAGTTACTTATAAGAAAGGGGAAATACTTTACTCAGGAAAGCCACAGAAACTCATTGAATTCCTCATTCTCTTTCCTGCAATACTGAGAGAGCTTCTTATCCGGATACTCACATGGAAAAAAAATCAACCACATCTACCACTAATTGGCACACTACTTGTTGAGTCAATCTTGTCAAATTCAAACATAATGCTCCACTATATAATACTTTCCCACTGTGATATGTCTGCATCTAAAGACACTTTAAATTTATTGGAAATTTTATTTATTTTGCTTAAAGCTGATAGTTCAATCACATCTGGAGATCTATGGTTTAATCAACCAGGAGAAAGTGAGGGCTACAGATGCTTAATCTGTCAGCCCCCTTGAACCCCAAGCCTTATTTCTGATGAAGGGCTTATGCCCAAAACATTGACCCTCTTGTTCCTTGAATGCAGCCTGACTGGCTCTGCTTTTCCAGCACCACACTCTTGGACTCTGATACCCACAGTAACCAACACCACCGTCCTGTGGCTGAACACTTAAACTCCCCCTCCCACTCCGCCAATGACATGCAGATCCTGGGCCTCCTCCATCACCAAACCCTAACCACCCAATGCCTAGAGGAAGAACACCTCACCTTCCACCTTGGGACCCTCCAACCACACGGGATCAATGTGGATTTCACCAGTTTCCCCATTCCCCCTCCCCCCATCTTATTCAGTCTCGACTTTCCAACTTGGCACCACCTTCTTAACCTTTCCATCTTCCTTCCCTCCGACCTGCTCCACTCTCCTCTCCGACCTATCACTTTCACCCCCCCCCCACTTTCATCTACCTAGTTACCTCCCCCTGCCCCCACTCCCAACCCCACCACCACTCCCATTTATCTCTCAACTCCCTTAGCCCACAAGCCTCATTCCTGATGAAGAGCTAATGCCAGAAATGTCAACTCTCCTGCTCCTCAGAGACTGCCTGACCTGCTGTGCTTTTCCAGCACCACACTCTTCGATCTATGGTTTAATTATGACATGAGTAGAAATTTGATACAAACTTCATAAATATCATAGTGAAGAGAAGAGCCAGAAGTGAGGAATTTTGATGACAGTATCTAAAGTTAAGAGGGAACCTGAATAGCTCAGTATAGTATGTGTGTTTGGCTCATGTCTGATGTTTGTTTTTGCTGTATAGGTTTTGCCCATGGGGGTTTGCTGTTGGTTTTTCACTATCAGGGGGCAGGTCCCAAGTCTGACACAGCCAGAATGGGAATCAAACCTGCACTGTTGGCATTATTTGGAATCACATGGTAGCTATCTAGCCAATGGAACTAACCGGCTCCCTTACTGAACAGCATAGAGGAGCTGGAAGTCACAAACAGATGTTCTCAGATTAATCAGTGAGCAAAACTGGCAGGTGAATTTCAATGCAGAGAAATGTATGGTTCTTCACTTTGGACTGAAGAAATGTGGATCAGATTTTATTTGAAATGGGGATAAACCAGAATTGGAGAAGAGCAGAGGCATCTAAGGGTCCAAGACTAGAATTCAATGGATTAGTACAAAATCTAGTTAAAAAGGAGAAAAGGTTGGTCCTTAATTCAAGGGGCCTGGGATGCAAAGGTGTGGAAGACCAGTTTTTAAAAATTCTGGTTACATCCCTTTTGAAGTTCTGCATTTAATTCTGTGCATTTCACCTCAGGACAGCTTTTGACGGCAGTGCATATCCACCAGAACGATCCCAAATTGTGACGGTTAAATTATGGCAATAGGTTACATAGTCTGGGTTTGTATCTGTCTTGGATCACAGCATGTGTTTAAGCAGTTCTTTTGGATTCAGGTTAAATGTAATTAAGAGAAGACTCGGAAACAGCAAGTTGCTTAAATGTACAATAAGCCTCACGCCCTTCTGCCCATTGGGTGTCCCTCAATCGACGGGCTGGTCTGGAGGCTTAGCTTCATTCCTGGCACCACTCACAAACCCGGTCTGAGGTGATATCCTGCAACTTGGAACAAAACTCTCTCTCTCTCTCTTATACAGTGTAACAAACAGTCCGTACAGAAAAAACAAGCTGCTGGTGCTGTCTGCAGTCTGGAAAGGAATGTTCACAGAACTCATTCCAGGTCATGCAGCTGTTGAATATCAGCAACAATTTTAGTCTTTCAGCCTATCCTATACAAGCCACCCCAATGATATTTGACAGGGCATGTTACAATTGCAAATGCAGATGCAAATCATCAATAATCACAAGAGAATGTATAATAAGAGTATGTAACCTACACCAGATAATTAAAACTGTAATAAAAATATCCATCATTAATAAGAATAATACACTATAACAATAGGATGTATCATCAAAGTCATGATATGGTGGATTAAATACAGTAGCTGCCAATTGTTGGATCAGTCACAGCAGCATCCACCCATAATAAATTTGTATGGTTCTGTGAAGAAATCATGTTTTATTAGATTACAATCTTTGAGAACGCACTGTCTTTTTGTTAACCTCTCTCTGTCTAGACACTCTGATACTTCCTGCCCAATTATGAAAACCCAACGGGTATCACCTTGTCCACAGGCAAGTATCTCACCAGGCTTAGGAGGGTGTTGTAGGTGAGTGTATCCATACTTTTCCCTCTGTACAAAGGTCATCAGAAGTTGTAGGTTTATTGGGATGATGTAACTGGCATTCTCCTTCAAACATTCTACTCATGGGTGTCTCTCCTGTCAGAGACCAGTTATTCAGATTATATAATGTCCGTGGCAGCACTTTGAGCCACCCGAACAATGTATGATTACGGATTTGTTGTTTTAATAACCCATTCATTCACTCTACAAGGCCAGCTGGTTGAGGGCAATAAGGAATGTGGAACATCCAATCTATCCCATTATTTGCAGCCCATTGCTGCACCTGTTGACCTGGAAACTGTGAGCCATTATCCGATTGTATTTCTGATGGTTCGCCATTGTAGGATATCAACTGTTCAAGGCCTTTAACGGTGTTACTGATTTGCTTTGGTTGTCGGGAAAGCTAGCATTAGCTCAGATAGTTAACAGATATTGATATTGTTGTTGTAACGGTAATAGGCCTGCATAGTCAATCTGCCAGATTTGAATGGCTGATCTCCTCATTTATGTTGTGCCATTGGCTTTTGCACCAGTGGTACATGTTTTACTTTTTGACATATTTCACACCTGCCAATAGCTCCTTTCATCAGATCAGCAGGTAAGTGCAAACTTTGATCTCTTGCCCATTGCACAGTGCCATGATATCCTAAATGTCCTGATTTTTCATAAGCCCATTTTCCAGTATGATATTCTTCAGATGCATCTTCAATTTTCTGGCTTTTATGATTCCATCTACAGTATTGTTGTGATCAGCAGGTTCCTTCACATGGACATCCGCACAGTACGCAATAATTTCCAAGTACTGTGCCTTTGCCCATATTTGTTTCCATAGTTCTGTTCTCCACAGGGACTTACCAGCAATCTTGGGGCAGAGATAGGGTAATTAGACAAGGTCTTTTCCCTGGGGTGGGCGAGTCTAGAATTAGAGGGCACAGGTTTAGGGTGAGAGGGTAAAGATTTAAAAGGATCTAAGGGACAACTTTTTCATGCAGAGAGTGGCACCGGTATGGAATGAGCTGCCAGACGAAGTGGTGGAAGTTGGTACAATTACAACATTTAAAAGGCATCCGGATGGGTATATGAATAAGAAGGGT
Organism: Chiloscyllium plagiosum; assembly: GCF_037043375.1. Lineage (NCBI taxonomy): Eukaryota > Metazoa > Chordata > Chondrichthyes > Orectolobiformes > Hemiscylliidae > Chiloscyllium > Chiloscyllium plagiosum. The sequence continues at coordinate 26,520,917 of NW_028270145.1, forward strand.
TTAGAGGGAGATGAGCTAAGTGTTGGCAAATGGGACTAGATTAATTTAGGATATCTGGTCAGCATGGATGAGTTGACCGAAGGGTTTGTTGCCATGCTGTACATCTCTATGGCTCTATTTGATTGCCAGGTCAGCATCCATACAGCCACCCAGTTGGCCACTGCCCACATGTCAGTATAAATGTGCAAACACTAACTCTCCTCTTCCAGCACTGGGACCACAGTGGCTAATTTGGCATACTGGCTCGATCCCTCGTCCCTTTCACTATGGATAATCGTCTGTGTGGAAGGATTAAACGCAGCCACTCGTCACTTCCTTCCGCCATTCTTCCAGGGGCCTGATCTGTCAGTGACCCAGGCATAGTGATGAGTATCTCTGGGCCCCATTGAACAGGAGATGCAGGCACGGCCTGTTCAGAGCTTAGAGTTGGTTTACCTGGTGGATATTCAGGTATTTGTTCATGGAGGAAGGGCTCATGCCCGAAACGTCGATTCTCCTGCTCCTTGTATGCTGCCTGACCTGCGCTTTTCCAGCAACATGTTTTCAGCTCTGATCTCCAGCATCTGCAGTCCTCACTTTCTCCTATTTGTTCATGGAGTTTGGTAACCCCTTCTTTTCCCTTCTTGATGGTCAGCTATGTACCATTTCCATTTTACAATGGAGCTTTGTTGGGCTGTACCGACCTTGTTGGTTGCAAGGTTAGATAACGCCCACATCAGAACAGGTTCTGAGGAGCACTTTGTCCTCACTCGTCTGCCCTTTAGATCCTACGAGGGCCCAGTAACAGGCCAGAATTTGTTTTTCAAATGGTGTGTAATGCTTAGCTGCCTCAGGCAGTTTTCTGGACTAGATGCCCAAAGGTATTGCTTTCCCCTTTTGTCTCTGCCCTTAAGTCCACGTGGCTATATCTTATAGTCCTGATACTTGTAATTCAAAGGGTAAGCCAGGTATCCGAGGAGCCAGCGATAGTGCCTCCTCAGCAGCTATTAATGATTTCTGCTGTTAATCAACCCGTTCAAACTGAGCTTTCTTTTGCGTAATGGTATGTAAAGGTCTTATGAACATGGCCATGTGAGGTATATGTTTGCAACAATATCCAAGCAGACGTATAAATTTCTGCTCCTCAGCCTTGCTAGTTAGAACAGACATTTCTTGTATTTTATTCTTTACTTTTTTCAGGAATGACTCTACCCCCTTTTGCCCACTGAATGCTCAATAACTGCACCGATTGTGCTGCTCCCAGCATGTTTTTGGACTTCACTTCCCAACCTCTGTCTCACACATATTGCTCCAGTGCAGCTAGGGCTTCCACTACCACAATTCCCGTTGGTCTGTGGATCAAGATGTCATCAATATAGTGTGCTATATGAATGTCCAGTGGCAGCAGATACATATCTAAGTCCCTTTGCTACAGAGAAATAAGCTGCTGGTCCATTTGCGGCCCATAAAGGAATGTTCACAGAACTCATTTAAGATCATGCAGCTTTCAAATATCATCAACCATTTTAGCCCTTCAACCTATCCTATACAGCATCCTCTTCTGTGTAGAATCTCTGAATTCTACCTCATTCAGAGAATGTAAGATGAGTTTGATTTGGTACATAGAGAGAAACTATTTACTCTAATGGTTGGGAAATGATGGGGAAGGGAGGTGGTGTTGGTGGTGATTGTATCAATCCAGGGTAAGGGGCAGAACCTTAAAATTAGGACCAGGCCACTCAGAATCGATTTCAGGAAGAACCTCTACATCTTCATCTGGGATTCTGTCCCTCAAAATGCTGTTGAGTTTGTGGACGGTCAGTTGAAAATTTTAAAATGACGGCTTTCATTCAAGAAAATATTAAGGGATATGAATCCAAGGCAGATAGATGGAGACAGATCAACTCTGACCTAACTGTGGGGCAGACTAGAAGGGCTGAATAGTCCCCACCTGTTGTTATGTTCCTATCCTAAAACTACATTTCACACATGATACACTCATCGATGACACAGGAAAAGACTAACTGCTTGATCCAAACTTTCCAATAGTTATGGTGCCTTGTGCATTCCTAAATAGATACTTACAACACAAGGAATTTCTCAACATGATCTTTAAACCAGTAAATCTAGACAAGAAAGCCACATTGAGCCTAGCCTATATTGGGAGCTCAGTTAGTCGGACAGTTGGTTTGCAACGCAGATTATAACAAATAGCATGGGCTCAATTAACACACCATTGGAGATTACCATGAAAGATTCTTCTTCTCAATCTCTTCCCTTGCGTGAGGCATGGTGACCCTCTGACGAATCTCCAACGGTCATCTCTTCCTAACGAAAGAGTAGCCCTGTGGTCTTGTAGGACATTGGTGACTTTGCCTTTAATCCATGTTTTAAGGTGTTTATCTTATGTACAATGTGATCTCTGCCCTATCCAGACCATGCCCTCTCTGTATTGAATTGAACACTGTACTATGAATCTGTGCTCTTCACAGGAAATGGGAACTTTCTCCACAGTTTTGGTATTCTCTGGGAAAAGAAGAACTGTCAAATGTCCAAAGTCAATAGATGTGAAGCTGGAAAAGCACAGCAGGTCAGACAGCACCTGAGGAGCAGGCAAGTCAATGTTTTGTGCTGAAACCCTTCAGGACTAGAGAGGGGAAGCGGGGGGCCAGAAGTAAGTAGAGGGAGGGCAGTGGGGCTGGGGGAAGGTTAGGTGGGATAGTGATAAGTGGATGCAGGTACAAGATTATTGTGATTGATCTATGGGAAGGTGAGTAGGAAAATGGACAGGTTAGGTCAAGTCAGGGAGGCGAGGAGGGAGAAGGGCCGGACATTGCATAAGGCTGGGGTTTGGGGGATTTTGAAGCTGGTGAAGTCAATATTGAGGCCATTGGGCTGTAAGGTCCCCACGTGAAATATCAGGTGTTGTTCCTCCAATTTATGTCTGGCTTTACTCTGACAGTGGATAAGGCCAAGGATGGACATGTTGCCAGGGGCTCTGCAAACCAATCCTCAAGTCTGCATTTGGTCTCCCTGATATAGAGATTAGATTAGATTAGATTACAGTGTGGAAACAGGCCCTTCGGCCCAACAAGCCCAGACCGACCCGCCAAATCGCAACCCACGCCATACCCCTACCTAACACTACGGGCAATTTAGCATGGCCAATTCACCTGACCTGCACATCTTTGGACTGTGGGAGGAAACTGGAGCACCCGGAGGAAACCCATGCAGACACGGGGGGAACGTGCAAACTCCACACAGACAGTCACCTGAGGTGGGAATTGAACCAGGGTCTCTGGAAGTGGAACAGGAAATGGAGGAGATACAGTTGAAGGCATCCTTAATTACCGAGAAGGGGAAACTACGGTCACTAAGGTAGGAGGATATCTGGGATGTCCTGGAGTAGAGTGCCTCATTCTGGGAGCAGATGCAGCGAAGGTGGAGGAATTGGGAGTATGGGATAGCATGTTTGCAGGAGGGTGGGTGAGAGGAGGTGTAGTCAAGGTAGTTTGTTCTGTCCATTTGTAGTTTGTAAGTGTGAACCCTGCTCTTCTCTAACCTATCCAGATGCAATATTTTTTCCATGTTAACACTGTTAATGTTTGCACTATTCAATGAAGTTTGGCCCTGAGTCAATCTATTTCGGAGCCTTTCTAAAGTTAACACTGAGTCTATCTGGGTGAATGAAGTGTTTGAAGCTAAAAACCAATTTCATTACACTCATCCCCACTCTTTCCAAAGTTTCAAGTTCACTCACGTTGTCAGGAGACCAAAATAGGAGACAATATTCCAATAGAGGCTTGTACAAGGACAAAATGGGAGTTATGTTTTGTATTGTATTTTCCTGTGAATTCAATCTTGGCTCTTGTTTTCTTTGGCCACTACATCATGGTATTGTTCATGAAGATTACAAAGTGATGCACTACAGCACTCAGATTCCTCTCTCAACCCTGGTTTCAATTCAATTGTCTAGGGTGTGCGTGTATATTTAGCACTAGATCGATGTGCATAATACTTCCAGGCAGGCAAATAGAATATCTCTATAAACAGCATATTTCCAACAGAAACACTGAAGCATGGAGCCTGAAACAAGTTCATGCGGTGCCCTTTCATCACTGGGCCCAGAATTCAAGCTCTATAGTAGTAAGTCTGTAATGATTGTAACAAGGTCAGCTAGGTGGGTCTCATAGAATATGATTTCCTGGCTGGACCAGATTAACAGCCCCATTCAGGTAGCCCTGGCTGATAGATAAAAACAGGAGTGTCAGACCATCCTGACCCTCTGAGGGCTGGCTCTGAGGGAGCTGGATCAGTGTCGAGAACCTTTCACTTATCAATAAAAGACCAAAGAAAATTTACAGCCCAGGAACAGGCCTTCGGCCCTCCAAGCCTAAGCCAATCCAAATGTATTGTCTAAACCTTGTCGGTCAATTCCTGAGCATCTGTATCCCTCTACTCCTCACCTACTCATGCATTTATCCAGACGCATCACCACCCTCTGTGTGAAGTACTTGCTGCATGTATCCCCCTTAAACTTTCCACCTCTCACCTTGAAAGTGTGACCTCTCATTATTGGATCCTGCACCCTGGGAAAAAACCTGTCTCTATCCACCCTGTCTATACCCTTCATGATTTTATAAACCTCAATCAGGTCCCCCTCCCAATCTCCTTTTTTCTAATGAAAATAAACCTAACCTACTCAACCTTCCGTCATAGCTAGCACCTTCCATACCAGGCAACATCCTCATAAACCTTCTCTGCACCCTCTCCAGAACGTCCACAGCCTTTTGGTAATGTCGTGACCAGAACGTACACAGTATTCTAAATGCGGCCGAACTTATCTCTTGTACAATGTTAACATGATTTGCCAGCTCTTATACTCAATACCCCGTCCAATGAAGGCAAGCATACTAAATGCTTTCTTGACCACTCTATCCACCTGTGCAGCAACCTTCAGGGTACAATGGACCTGCACTCCCAGATCTCTCTGCCCATCAACTTTTCCCAAGGCTCTTCCGTTCATTGTATAATTCGCTCTAGAATTAGTCTTGCCCAAAAGCATCACCTCACATTTGTCTGGATTGAAATCCCTCTTCCGCTTTTCCACCCAACTCACCAGTCTATCTATATCCTCCTGTATTCTCTGACAGTCCCTTATGCTTTCTGCTACTCCACCGAGGGTGACTCAGTGACAGGATACTGGCCTCTATGGAGTATTTCAGTGGAAATGACAGTAAAGCACGTCCTGAAGAAACTAATTTGCAACAGTCTTCTTTGAGTTGGAGTAAGCCTTGCTCGCTGTTGTTTGGGAAACTTGACCTGTTCGACCCTGCTGTCAAAGACTGGGCCCAATGTGTGGAAAGAATGCAATATTTTCTCCGGGCAAATAACATTGGGGCAAATGAAACAAGTAATTCGCCTGACAGTTTGTGGACCTGCAGCTTTCTCGGTTATTAGAAGCCTAACTTCCCTGAGGCACCAGATACTAAAACCTTTCAAGAATTGACACAATTAGTTCAGGAGTATGGCAACTTCAGGCCTTCTCTAATTCTGAGACCATATCATTTTTACTCAGCAATTCAAGAACCATGGGAAATCCTATTAAGAGTTTAGACTAGGTTACAATGTCGGGCCAGAGGCCCGTGACTTTGGTTTAACCATTAATGAAGTGCTGAGAGACTGTATGTGGTATATGGGATTAATTAAATAACCATGCAAAACAGCCTACTAGCTGCACCCCAACTGGATTCCAATAGACACTACAAATGGCTTTATCATTGGAAAATGCAGCAAGTGTAGCATATGAGTTGTAGAGTATTCTGATGGAAGTGGACAGCCTCGCCAGTCCAACAGAGCTAAGGGAATACCATTTCAGTAAAGGTAATTGCACAGCCTCACTCAGGTCATATCCTGAAAAGAGGGACTCTAGGTCAGCCCACAGCAAAACCCAAAACAAAGTCAACCCTTGGCCAAACAGTTCAGATTTTCTTCAGGATGTGGGCTGGAAAGCCATTGTAGTTTCTTCTGGTATGCTGAAAGAGCAGTCCAAACTTTGAAGGCAGACTTAAAGAAGCAGCCTACAGCTTCACTAGATACAAAGCAGTCCTGGTTCCTTTTGATTATAAGACCACCCCTCATGCAAGACCAGGGATAGCTCCAGCAGACCTGCTAAGAGGGAGAAGACTCTGCACCAGTATCAAATCTGATCTTCCCGGACGTGGGGGAGAGGGTGAAATGGCATCAGGAGCACCATTGCCAAACATGAGACTCCGCTAAGCAAGAGAGATCGTTTGGTGAAGACCAAGTTTAGTGTAGGAACCACGGGAATGGCCCTGCATAGGTAAGAGGTATGGTCAACGTGAGGTCAGGTCCAGTGATATATAACATTTGGGTAGCAGCGCTGGTTCTGAACAAGCACGTGGACTATCTGAAAGCTGCAAACTCTCAAATGGTGGGGGGGAGCAAATTGTGCCCGGCTCTTCGGAACTGTCATAAAGGCTGGAGGAACCTATGGACTGTCCCTTCCTGTCAAGCATTGAACAGATCTTGGAATCTGAGATGGACACAGCGAATGTCACCACCTTGACACCTTTGCTATCTGAAGAAGAAAATGAATTTCTTCACAGATGCTCCAGGCATAAGAGGTGAGCTTCTGTGCGTTACACGCTGCCTGTATCTGAGGCAGAATCAGAGGGTTCTTAGTCTTGGGGGACAGGGGGGTGGGGATGTAGTGATTGTAATGAGGTGGAGGTGGGTACTGCAGATGCTGGAGATTAGAGTCTAGATTAGTGTGGTGCTGGAAAAGCACAGCAGGTCAGGCAGCATCAAACGAGCAGGAGAACTGATGTTTTGGGCAAAAGCTCTTAATCAGAAATGAGGCTGGAAGCGTTGGGGGTAAAGAGATAAATGGGAGGAGGATGGGCTTGGGGGGAAGGTAGCTGAGAGTGCAATAGGTGGATGGAGGTAGGGGTGAAGGTGATAGGTCAGAGAGGAGGGTGGAATGGATAGGTGGGAAGGAACATTGTCCGCTCGGACAGGTCATGAGGACGGTGCTGAGCTGGAAGTTTGGAACTGGGGTAAGATGGGGGGAGGGGAAATGAGGAAACTGGTGAATTCCTCATTGATGCCCTGGGGTTGAAGGGTCCCGAGGTGGAAGATGAGGCATTCTTCCTCCAGGCATCGGGTGGTGAGGCGGGGAGATGGAGGAGGCCCAGAACCTGCATTTCCTTGGCAGAGTGGGAGGGTCAGGCAGGTGGACTTCATAGAATATGGGTTCCCTGATTGGGGGTGTTAATCTGGTTCAATCAGGGAGCCCTGGCTGACAGAAATAAACAGCAGTGTCAGATGTTCTGTTCACTCTGAGAGTTGGTTCTGAGGGAGCTGGATCAGTGTCAAGGCCTCTTCATGTGTAAATAAAGGTTTCTGTGGAGTTATTGCAAAGTCTACTAAAAGAAATGAATGTAGGGCAGTCACCTCTCAGTTCCTGATGAATGTAAATCTACAGCTGAAAATGCTCACAATCTTGAGGTGAATTATTTCAGTCTGGCACCTGAAAGTTGGTTTGACAAAATACTAAAATCTTCCATCTTGAGGAATACAGTGTGAGGTTGAAGACTCGAGTTCCAAAGATTCACTTTCGGTTTCAGGTTTTCATTTTGGTGTGCAGAAACTCTGGGTTATCATAGGCCCATTGATTATTCCATCAGTACGGTAGTGAGATGCGGAAGTTGAAATGCTAAGAATGCAGGCAATTGATGAGAAATACAGGTGAATGGAACCGGAAACAAAAGAAAACGGGTGCTGCATTAAAATGGCACTCTGCTTTCTCGGAGTTACCAATAGAGGAATGTATTGAGACGATTACATCATGATCTAATTAGCATTGTATCTGACCTACTAGTTCTTAACAAAGCTGTCTGTTCATATCAACATATTATCATTTAGGTTTGGTGCTCTATCAGAACATTGTAGGAGGAATCTACTCTAAGTAATCAGTGCTGTTTATGAGCAAGCAGTGCTTAATAAAGTTTAGATGTAACTTTCTGGCCTGTGCTAATCTTGACCCAGACTGGGTTGGGGAGTTGTGTGTATGTTTCTCATGCACACATGCATACATTAACATGTGGCACACACACACATTAGCATATGACACACACACATGCACTGACACATGCAGAGTTCACCATTTCTGATCTTAAAAAAAACACAAAACTCAATAATTTTTAAAAATAAACTTGAGTCTCTAAAGCAAAATGTGTGTGTCTTTCTGTTGTAGGAAATCTGGAGATATGATTATTTAAACTCCTGAAGTTTAATATTTTAGTCCATGAATATAGAGAGACACAGAACTCGAAAAGTGATGGGAATCTTCTTGTGATGCATTTCATGAATACGCTAAAATGTTATTTTGATGGAGGCTTAAGCATGTTGTATGGCAAAGTGCCAAACTGTATTCTAATAAACAAATGCAAAAAGCAGTGATATTGCAGGTAAACTATTTAGCACATTCCCACGGACAAATCATTCCCATAGCATCATGACTAATAAATCAACAATGTTTGGTTTGAGATATTCCACAGTTGTCTAATGATAATTTCATGAAATTGGTCATCCTGCCCTTTTATCTGGTGAGACGCAGCCTTGTATTCAGCTGCTGCTAGCCAGCTGGGAATTGCTACAAGAAAAACTGCATTCTCCAACTCCGTGCCCAGTGACATCACAGGACTAGCCATCACCTAGAAACTTGTATGTTATACTGAGTGTAGGGGTGACTGATTGCTGAATAATCACTCAGAATGACTGCAATTACTTACTTAAAAAATTGAGCCTGGATTTTCACCGTCAAGGTAAATAGCTCTAGTTGTCAAATTTCCCAACTTGCTGCACGTCCCCAGGAAGAAACAGACCTCGATATGCCACAATTTTTCCTCTGTGCTGGCGAGTGTGTAGTATGGCTCTGGGATGGTGTTAAGTCTACTGAGTCCAAAAGCATAGCCAGCCTCAGAGGTGGCTGAGAGTTGAGGTGGGTTGTTAGGAAGGCCATGAGTTGGCATGAAGGCTATAAGGGGCGAGAAAGGCATGGTGGACTCATGGGTTGGCATGGGATGGACATGGGAGACACCTTTTAAACAGAAGTTTCAGGGGATCCAAGATGGCGGCGACCCAGTAAGACTGAGTCTATAGTGCTCCTCCCAAGACTTGGGCACAGTGGGTCACCTACCCCCTACCAAGCTCACCAAATCATTTATAAATCATTTATAATAGTTTAGTAACTCAATTAGTTGTGTAATATTACATTTAAGCAACTTAATCCTAAGTTAAAATGACTAAAGGGAAGGGAGCCCGCAGCTCTCAGCAAGCAGGAACCCCTTCCCCACACTCTCCAGCTGCAGCAGAGGCGTCCACAGCCGCCCCAGGGGACTTACCTACAGTAACAAGCCTTGCAGAAATGCTTTCCAAGCTTGACTCGAAGATCGATGCCTTTATCGTCGAATCCAGAAATCGTTGGGAGTCGCTCTCGGCCGCGCTGCAGAAGCACGACCGTGAAATTGAAGAAATTCAATGCCGAGTCGGAGGGGCGGAGCTAAAGGCCGCGACCTCCGAGACAACCGCTCAATCGGCCGTGGATCAGGTCCGGACTCTCGAGCAGCGAGTCCGGACCTTGGAAAATCATATTGACGACCTCGATAATCGAGGTCGTCGAAAAAATATTCGTTTGCTGGGCCTTCCCGAACAGGAAGAGGAAGGCCAGCGTACAGCATTCCTGGAGCAGTGGCTGCCACAACTTTTAAATCTGCAAGCTGGATCAGGCCAGGTAAGGGTGGAATGGGCCTACCGGGTAGCAATACGCGGGCCCGGCTCGAACCAGCGCCCACGCCCGGTCCTGTTCCGGCTGCAGAGCTACAGGGAGAGGCAGATACTCCTAGAAGCCTCGAGAAATCTCGGAAAAGACCCCCAAGCTATGATCTACAAAGGATCTAAGATCATGCTATTTCAGGACTTTTCCCCGGCTCTGGTTCGAAAGAGGAAAGCATTCGATGAGGCGAAGAAGCGTTTAAGGGACTTAAATGTTCAGTACTCCTTACGCTACCCAGCGATGTTACGCTTTAACCATGAAGGATCTGTATATAACTTTGGATCACCAGAAAAGGCTAAGGAATTCTTGGACTCTCTTAGATAAACTGTAGGACATAATGGATGTTGGTCTGCCTTCCCCCCCCCCCCCCCCCCCCGCTTTGGTTTATATCCCCTCCCTTTTTTTTTCTTACCTTACTGCTTAATATTATTATGGGGGGTGGGGAGAGGGATTTGATTTTCTCCCCCCCCCGCCTTGGAGTTGTTTTCTGTTATTATTTTATGTATATATGAGGGATGTATGTATATGTGTGTATGTATGTATATATATATATATATATATGTGTGTGTATGTATATATATGTATATATAAGCTGGGGGATTTGGTTAATGTTGGTGGGGGGAGGTGGTTACCTTATTCGATTTTACCTCTGTCTTTAGGAGCGGGGTTGTTTTTCCCTTCGTTATTTTGTATTATCATATTTAATTATTATTTGTTGAACTGGTAATTTTATAGTTATATGTTTATATATGGTATTAACTTTACCAAATATACCCAGGTGTTGGTAGGGGTGGGGGTGGGGTGCTCACTGTTAACTCTAGCTTTGTATTATATTTGAATTTTCCTCATTTTATTGAGGAGTGCCTGGGTCAAGGGTGGGGCATTGGTTGGGAGAGGATATGAGGGATTTTTGGAGAGGAAGTGACACCCCCTGGGAACAAGGGGGAAAGTCTCCACTTAGATACGTTTTATATTTTTTTTATTTAGAAATAGTTTTTTACTGTATTGTTGTGGGTGTATTAAAGAGGCTTTATTTTTGTAAATTTTACATGTTCCATGCTCGGGATGTTCTGGATAGGGTTCCCCCTCCCGAGGGGTCTCGGATTGGCCCAGAGGATTATGGTTGATCAGTCGGTTAAGTGGTGCACCTGGAATGTCAAGGGGAGTAATTCGCCACTTAAAAGGAAGAAAATATTATCAAATCTTAAGAAGGAAAGAGTTGATATAGCTCTCCTACAGGAGACACACCTGTCAGATAAAGAACACTTGAAATTACGACAGGGCGGATTTGATCAGGCCTTTTTTTCTTCTTTTAGCTCAAAAAGCAGGGGAGTTGTTATTCTTGTTCGGAAGAATTTCCCTTTCAAAATCCTAAAGCAGATAAAAGACGAATCTGGACGATATATCTTGATTAAAGCCCTCATAAATGGAGAGGAATATGGGATTTTAAATTTGTACTGCCCCCCGGCACACCCCTTTAAATTTATAACGGAAGCCTTTTCAAAATTGATGGCTTTTGATGCCCGTCATATAATTATAGGGGGAGACTTTAATTGTATTATGGATCCGGAAATAGACAGGATTCCCAAGAGTACTGCAGGAGTATCTCCCAGATCTAGACAATTGATGGATCTGAACAAAGAATTAGGATTAGTAGATGTATGGAGATGTCTTCATCCACAGGGTAGAGATTTTTCTTTCTACTCTAATCCACATAAATGTCATACCAGAATTGATATGTTTTTTGCCCCCTCGATTTTTTTAAATTCCATATCATCCTGTAAAATAGGTAATATAGCAATTTCTGACCACGCTGCTGTATATATGGAAACTAAGGCGAGGAACAGTGGGACATCCCCTCGGCATTGGCGTATGGACCCCTTCTTAATGAAAGATAGTAAATTTGTAAAGTACTTCTCTCAAGAATTTAAAACTTTTTTAGAAATTAATTCAGGTACAGCTAGCAACCCGTCAATGATGTGGGAGACCATCAAAGCTTACACGCGAGGCTTGATCATCTCCTACTCAGCGACCCAGAAGAAATTAAAGGGAGAACAACAGCGTCTGCTTGAAGCCCGCTTAAAAGCGGCTGAAACAGCATACACTGATAGACCTTCTATTATTAAATTGCAAAGGATTACAGCTCTTAGGACAGCTTTAAATACTACACTTACTCAAACGGCTAAGAGGGAAATATTATTTGCAAAGCAAAGGTTATATGAATATGGCGACAAACCGGGTAGATACTTAGCATTTCTTGCAAAGCAAAAAAAGGCCCCTCAGACTATTATGTCTATCAAGGAAAGTACGGGTATTTTGACTCATGATCATAAAAAGATTAATGCGACCTTTAGAGAATTCTATTCTGAGTTATATAAATCACAGGATTGTGAAGATAGGACGAAGAGGATGCAATAATTTTTTAAAAATTTGACTTTTCCAGACCTAACTCCGGAACAAGTATCGGTCCTAAATGCTCCTCTTACACCCCAAGAAATAGTTGATGCAATTAGGCACCTTCAAAATGGTAAGGCGCCAGGCCCAGATGGCTTTCAAGCTGAATTCTATAAAGAATTTACAGAAATACTGGTTGGTCCACTTATGGACATGTATAACTATGCATATAGTCAGGGCTGTCTCCCGCCTTCGCTGAAAGAGGCAAATATCTCTCTTATCCTTAAAAAAGGAAAGGACCCAGAAGATTGTACATCATACAGACCAATATCCTTGCTAAATGTAGATTTTAAAATCCTCTCTAAAACGTTAGCACTGAGATTAGAAAGGATACTGCAACATATTATAAAGGAGGATCAGACGGGGTTTATTAAGGGCCGTAGATCATCCAATAATGTTAGAAAGGCTCTGAATATGATTCAAGCTTGTCATCAGGGAAAGATACCAGGAGTAGTGGTTTCATTAGACGCGGAAAAGGCATTTGATAGGATCGAATGGTCATATTTGTTTTACACATTGGAGAGGTTTGGTGTTGGACAGGTGTTTACCAAATGGATCTCAACATTGTATAGTGATCCCAAAGCAGTTGTGGTTACCAATGGATTAGGCTCGGATAGCTTCAGTGTGGGTAGGGGCTGCCGTCAGGGATGTCCCCTCTCGCCATTGTTATTCAAGCTAATAATTGAACCACTAGCAGAAGCTATACGAGCTGATCCTAATATAGTGGCCCCAAGGATTGGTACAGGTAAACATAAAATTACCCTTTATGCAGATGATGTTCTTCTATTCCTCAGTAACCCTTTGATGTCCATACCTCGCTTAATCCAAGTTATTAATACATTTAGTGCATTCTCAGGCTATAAAATTAATTTTTCAAAATCGGAGGCTATGCCAATGGGTGGCCTTGCTGTGATACCCCGCTTAGCGGACGGCTCCCTTTTTCCCTTTCGCTGGTCCCTGGAGGGTTTCTTATATTTAGGCATTTTTATTACTCCAGTATTTGGTCAGTTGTATAAGGCTAATTTTGTGTATTTATTGGAAAGGATAAGGCAGGACCTCCAGCGATGGGGAGACCTGCCAATTTCCTGGTTGGGTAGAATAGCATTAATCAAAATGAATATCCTGCCCCGTCTCCTATATCCTATGAGAATGCTTCCGGTGATGCTGCCGAGGACGGCTTTATGTAAATTATACGGCTGGCTGAGTTCCTTTATCTGGAATCATAGGCGGCCCCTCATTAAGCTGAAGAAGCTACAGCTTCCACAGGCAAGGGGTGGATTGGACTTTCCAGATTTTAGGAAATATCAATTAAGTTCCCTATTAAGTTACATAGCTGATTGGGTCTTGTCTGATCCACAATCAATCTGGTTGGACATCGAGGCTTCTCAAGTAAAATACCCACTTATTAACCTTTTATTCTCAGACAAGAGGAAAATCATTACAGATCACTGTAAAAACCCTATAATACTGAATACAATCAAGGCTTGGAATATAATGCGGCAAAATGAGGGTAATTCACATAAAACATCCCCCTATGCACCAATAGTGGGAGCATGGGGATTCCAACCGGGGTTAACAGATGCCACTTTTAAACTCTGGAGATCCAGGGGTATCTCATGTCTCGGGGATTTATTTAAAGATGGGGTCCTGATGTCTTTCGGACAGCTGCGTCAGAAATTCGGATTACCCAATGGAGACCTCTTTCGATACTTCCAAATTCGAGATTATATACAGAAGAAGACTACGTTATTAGATAGTCTTTATAAATCTGATAGAGAATGTAGTGTCCTACGACCAGTGGGGGTATCTTCCGTCAGTAATATTTATCATTTGCTACATGATGAAGTATCGGGAGATATGGATAATCTGCTTAAAACATGGGATCAGGATCTGGGACTAGAAATCTCCACAGAAACGTGGAATGATATTTGGGAAAACGCTAGAAGAATTACTATCTGTAACAGAACCCAGGCTATCCAGCTGAAGATACTTCATAGGGCCCATATAGCACCGGTTCGATTGGCAAAATTTAAGGCAGGAGCATCTCCAATGTGTCCTAAATGCAAAATAGAGGTGGGCACTCTTGTACATTGCTTATGGACCTGTCATAAGATCCGTAGATATTGGACTAAAGTAGCAAGTACCCTGACAGAAATTTTCGGAACGGAAATAAAAGTGGACCCCGTATCTCTCCTCTTGAGCTTTTCGAACTTTCCCTCCCTGGACACGTATGGGAAGAGACTATTTTCTATTCTTTCTTTCTGTGCAAGGAAAAATATTTTGATGAACTGGGTGGCGGAGGGCCCCCCTGGACTTTCAAATTGGCACAGACTAATTATGGAATGTATTCCCCTTGACTTCCTTACAAATATGGTGCACCGAAAGACCGAATTATTTTATAAAATATGGCAGCCCTTTTTGAATTACATAAATACAGATATTTCGGCTATCCTAACAAGGGCTTTTATTTAATTGAGATTACAAACCTGGCTGGTCCACTGCCCCTCGGGGGAGGAATCCCGCACGAATACGGGTTTTATCATATCTGATGCTAACACATCCCGAGCATGTAAGAGACTTAAATATATACCCTGGTTAGTTGTAGGTTAGATTAGTAGATAGTTGAGTTTTATTTGTTTGTTTTTTTTTCTTTTCGGTTTTTTTTTGTTGTTTTCTTTTTTTTTGTCAAATTTTGGCTATTGTATATTTGAGCTAATTGTATATCAATGTTTATATCTGAGAGTTTTGTTTATTTTTGTAAACTTGTAAAAATGTTAAATTTCTAATAAAAATATCTATAAAAAAAAACAGAAGTTTCAAAAGCTTCCTGAATCCTGACAGTAGTTCAGAACTCCTCAGTCCTTGAGGAGCTGGCCTGACTCAGGAAAATTGTAGGGAGGGCTGACAAATGCTTTTCCCCATGATGGTCAGGGATGCAATGTATGGGCTTAGTATCTGCACCCTTATCCTGCACCAGCTAAGAATTGGGGATATCAGGAATAGAGCTGGTATTCCTGGGTTAGGGACAGATGCTGGAATCCAAAGTAGACCGGCAGGAGGCTGGAAGAACACTGCAGGTCAGGCAGCATCGGGAGGTGGAGAAGTCAATGTTTCGGGTGTAAACCTTCTTCAGGATTCGGGGTGGGTGTGGGGGGAGCTGCAGATAAAGGGGTGGGGGCAGGATAGTGAAGTGGGGATAGGTGAAGACAGGCAGAGGGTACAACCAGGTCGGTCAATAGGAGGAATGAATCTGGTTGGTGGCAGGGAACAGTGGGAGGGAGTGGAAGGGGCTGGGAAGGGATTTCGTGGATGGGGAAGGAGGTTATTTGAAGTTGGAGAACTCAATGTTGAGTCCTCTAGACTGTAGGGTGCCCAGGGAGAAGACAAGGTGTTGTTCCTCCAATAGGAGCTGTGGTTTGTTTTGGCAATGGAGGAAACCAAGGATGGTCATGTTGGAAAGGAAGTGGTTGGGGGAATTAAAATGGGCAGTGACTGGGAGTTCCGGTCGGCCCTCTGGGCCCAGCTGTGATGCTCAGTGAACCATTCCCTAAGTTTACATTTGGTCTCCCTGATGTAGAGAAGACCACATCAGGAGCACCTGATGCAGTAAACAGTTGGAAGAGATGCAGGTGAACCTGTGTCTCACCTGGAAGGACTGCATCCTGAGGTTCACCTCCTGATGCTGCCTGGCTTGCTGTGTCCTTCCAGCTTCCTGCCTGTCTGCTCTCCCTGGGTTAGGGACATATCTGCCATTTCTACATGACTCTGGAGATGTTCTAACTCCATGAAAATCCAAACTCAGTAGTTTAGTAATAATAATAAATATTGTTCCATCGATCATATATCATAAATATAATTAATATCTTGTTTCAGCAGTCTTTATCTTCATTTCATATCCAAGGTGTTTGTAGATTATTTGACCATTTGCTGGAGCACTGACTTACCAGTCCATCCTAACTAGAGAGCTGAGTGAGGGTTGGTTACTGGAGAGCAGCCCTTTCATTCATTCACAAGTGGCAAGTCAGTTGATTGAGAAGGAATGCAAAGAGGAAAACGTACCCAAATGCTGCTGTAAAGAAATATAGTAAATGTAAACAATATTGATTCATTAATTAATAGTCAAACTTTGAGAAATGCGCTGTGCCTGGGAAGAGGCAGGATGATTGCAGCATATTAAATATAGTAGATTAGAGACAAGGTTGATACTGGGAGGTGGTTTCTCCTAGTTTATTTCACTGGAGCATAGGAGGTTGAGAGGTGACCTTATAGAAATTTGTAACATCATGAGGAGCATAGATAGTGTTAATTGTGGATTTCAAGAGTAGATTAGATTAGATTACAGTGTGGAAACAGGCCCTTCGGCCCAACAAGTCCACACCGACCCGCCGAAGCGCAACCCACCCATACCCCTACATTGACCCCTTACCTAACACTACGGGCAATTTAGCATGGCCAATTCACCTGACCTGCACATCTTTGTGACTGTGGGAGGAAACCAGAGCACCCGGAGGAAACCCACGCAGACACGGGCAGAACGTGCAAACTCCACACAGTCAGTCGCCTGAGGCGGGAATTGAACCCGGGTCTCAAGTGCTGTGAGGCAGCAGTGCTAACCACTGTGCCACCGTGCCGCCCACAAGTAGGGAGCATATTTTCAATGTGAAAGGAGAGAGATTTAAAAACTGATATGATGAGGGGCAATTCTTTGACACAGAGGGTGCTTCATGTTTGGAATGAACTTCCTGAAGAAGTGGTGGGCACAGTTGGAACATTTAAAAGACACTTAGAAAAATGCACGAATAGGAAAGGTTTGGAGAGATATTGGCCAGGACCAGGCAGGTGGGACTAGTTTAGTTTGGGATTATGGTCAGCATGGACTGGTTGGACCAAAGGGTCTGCTTCCTTGTGGATGACTCTATGACTAGGAAATCTGGAACACAGTGGCATCTGTCTTAATACAGGGGATAATCATTTATTACTGAAATGAGGACAAATCTCTTTACTCAAAGGGTTGGAATCTGGTTGAATTCTCTATCCAAAACGTTTGTTGATGTTCTATTATGGACCACCTATAAAGTTGGGATAAGCGGGGACTTGCCTTCTCAAGCAATTGAGGGAGAGTGGAGCTGAGGCTAAAAAATCAATTGCAATCATATTGAATGGCAAAGCAGGCTCAAGGGGCTTCATGGTCTACTCCTGCTCCTGATTTTAATGTTCTTAGGGGGATCGCCAGAAAAATTGACCACAAAACCATGCTGACACACCAGTATAGTATTGGAGAGTACTGCACTGTCAGATGAACTAATGTATACAAGGGCTGGAAAGTGGAAGGCCAAGCAGGAGAGCATTAATATATTAGTGAGTTTTGAGACGATTTGTAGCTCAGGTTGAGGTTCTGGATGTAGGTTTGCTCACTGAGCTGGAAGATTCATTTTCATACATTTTGTCACCATGCTAGGTAACATCATCAGTGAGCATCCGGTGAAGCACTGGTGGTATGGCCTGCTTTTTATTTATGTGTTTAGGTTTAGGACTCACTGATGATGTTAGGCAAAAGTGAGGACTGCAGATGCTGGAGATCAGAACCGAGAGTGTAGTGCTGGAAAAGCACAGCAGGTCGGGCAACATCCAAGGAGCAGGAAAATCAATGTCTTGGGCAAAAGCCCTTCATCAGGAATGAGGCTGATGATGTTACCTATTATGGTGATGAAATGTCTGAAAACGAACCTTCCAGCTCAGTGAGCAAACTTACATCCAGCATTAATATATGTGGCAATCCAATTGTTAATAAGTTACCCAACTTGATGTGAATATAGGGACTAGGAAAAAGTGAGGACTGCAGATGCTGGAGCATCAGTTGAAAAGTTTGATGAAGGGTTTGTGCCTGAAATGTTGACTCTCCTGTTCCTTAGATGCTGCCTGACCTGCAGTGCTTTTTCAGCATCACACTTTTCATGAAAATACAGATAGTTGTCTAAAATATGAATCAACTCATCAATTCCACAAGACAAAATGACAGCTTGTTGTCAGAATTTTATCAGAGCTTTATGGTATGTCTGGTACAGTCATTAGCTCCCGGGCCGAAGTCTGTCAACTGAAACAATATAACAGGGAATGCAACAAGACTGAATTGATGTGCATTTGTTGGAACCCTTTCCAATTACTTTGTGTGAAATGAAACTGGCAATAGCAAGCTGACAGATAATTGAAATATGAGAAAAACACATTGCATGGTAGGGCACAGTCACCATGTTGTTGTTGATATAAAACTATAAGATCTTCTTCCAGTTGGTACTATTACAAGAAATGATGTCAGCCAGAGGTTCCTGAACAATGGTCCTAATTTTCATAGCTGTGGAATGGTTATGGGTTGGCCAGAGCCCAACAGGAAACCAGTAAACCTTGGACTGCAGGAAAGAAATGAGCTGAAAGATTTTTGTGTGGGTCCAGCACAACTATTCTTTATATAAGGCTGGAGCCGTAGATGAATACCTATCTGATTCCCACACAAGAAATAAAAGGCAGATTTGCACTTATGTCGCTGAAGAAACTCAAATGGTCTGGCAGCATCTGTGGAGAGAAGAACAGAGTTAACGTTTCACATCCAGCAAAGAAGAGTCTTCTCAGTCTCGGAATGTTAACTCTGTTTTTCTCTCCACCAATGCTGCCAGACCTGCTGAGTTTCTGTTGCGTTTTCATTTCAGGTCTCCAGCTTCTTTGTTTTACTTCATACATTTACGTAGCTGCCTTGCACAACCCCAGAACATCCTCAAGCACTTTACAGCTAATCAAGTACCAAAGGGTTGTAAACATTGGGGAAGGGGCAGCCAGTTTACACACATCCAGCCCAGTGTCCAGATTTTTTTTGTTTTCAGTGATGTTGGCCAGCATTGGCACTTGAACCACAGTGACAGACCCAGGGTCCCGACTGGATGATAAGGACTGTCCACTGAGCACCTAGTTCAGGCTTTTGCTATGGAATCCACCCACACATGGCAGTGTTTGTGCAATAAGAGCCAAGCTGCCACATGGAATGCCATGGAGCAGACCATCGGGGTGCCTCAGCAATTCTCTGGACTGCTCTGCAGGAATCCTGCAGAACCCAACAGATTTTGTGAGTGCTATAACTCATAGGTGTTGCCACATTGAGGGCATGGACCTTGGCACAAGAACCATAACAGGGAAATGGAAAAAGAGGAGTACAAAAAGGAAGGAGTCACCAACACGTTCTCTCTTCAGCTGGACTGTTATTAACTGGC
This sequence comes from Chiloscyllium plagiosum, assembly GCF_037043375.1. NCBI lineage: Eukaryota > Metazoa > Chordata > Chondrichthyes > Orectolobiformes > Hemiscylliidae > Chiloscyllium > Chiloscyllium plagiosum. The sequence goes on from NW_028270145.1 coordinate 26,540,468, forward strand.
CCATCCAACTGTAATACCGGTGAGTGTGATTCGCATGTACTAGTCTGTCACAGCTCCCTACCTTCACTTCTCACTGTCGCTTGCCATCACAAACATCCTTTCAGCCAAGATGCTGAAATAATAGCTTCCACAAAACAAACATTCCAAACCACTTTATCAAACAAACCATCCAATATTCCACACAAAGTCAACTATTCACTGTTGCACATTCCCTCATTCTCTCTCTTTCCCGTACCTTTGGTGATCTGAAAGCTCCCATGTAGTGTTACATCCGCCTCCCCCCCCACCCCGCAATCCGTGACAGCATCAGCTTTGTTCGTGAACGAGTGCTATCTTTCAGTAGGGCAGATGTTCTTGCTGGGCTTCAGACTGTACCATCTCATCATGAGAGGCAGCAGTCTGGAGTGGCAGTGATGGAGATACAAATGCTACAATCCTAGTGGTGAACTGCAGGTTTATTGTCACTGCCAAGGGGTGGTGTCTCAGATATTGATATTCTTGTTGGGGGTGAGAGCATTTATCTGTATCTGTTCCTGCCGGATTACTCTCTGCTGCCTGTGCATGTGTGTTACCTTGTCTAATGAGAGCACGTGAAGTGTGGCTATCATGATTGAATAACTAACAATGTGTCCAAGACATTCCTGATGAAGGGCTCCTGCCCGAAATGTCGATTTTCCTGCTCCTCGGATGCTGCCTCGCCTGCTGTGCTTTTCCAGCGCCAATCTAATCTTGACTCTGATCTCCAGCATCTGCAGTCCTCACTTTCACCTAACAGTGTGTCCAAGCTGAGTAGAGTGGATGTGAGCTGAAAATGTGTTGCTGGAAAAGCGCAGCAGGTCAGGCAGCATCCAAGGAACATGAGAATCGACGTTTCGGGCATAAGCCCTTCTTCAGGGCTTATGCCCGAAACGTCGATTCCCCTGTTCCTTGGATGCTGCCTGACCTGCTGCGCTTTTCCAGCAACACATTTTCAGCTCTGATCTCCAGCATCTGCAGTCCTCACTTTCTCCTAGAGTGGATGTGAGACTTACTGCGTGCTATGTATTTGAGAGGCTGAGATGAAGCCATGAATGTGAGGCGTGCATGATGATTGATGGAGAACGTTGGCAGACTGAGTGAAAAGGAGTTGTAGCTCGTGTGTGAGGCTAATGGTTCAGTTGATAGGGCACAGCATTCAAAGATGTTTTCATTAAACTCAACAGTGATCAGTGGAGTGCCACAAGGATCGGTGCTGGATCCACTACGTTTCATCATTTCTATGAATGATTTGGATGTGAACATAGGAGGTATAGTTAGTAAGTTTGTAGATGACACCAAAATTGGAGGTGTAGTGGACAGTGAAGAATGTTACCTCAAATTACAACGGGATCTTGATCAGATGGGCCAATGGACTGAGGAGTGACAGTTGGAGTTTAATTTAGATAAATGTGAGGTGCTGCATTTTGAAAAGGATTATCAGGGAAGGACTTGTATGCTTAATGGTAAGGTCCTGGAGAGTGTTGCTGAATAAAGAGACCTTGGAATACAGGCTCATTGTTCCTTGAAAGTGGAGTCGCAGGCAGATAGGATAGTGAAGACAGTGTTTGATATGCTTTCCTTTATTGGTCAGAGCATTGAGTACAGGAGTTGGGAGGTCATTTTGCAGCTGTACAAGACATTGGTTAGGCCACTTTTGGAATATTGTGTGCAATTCCCACCTATAGGAAGGATGTTGTGACACTTGAAAGGGTTCAGAAAATATTTGCAAGGACGTTGCCAGGGTTGGAGGGTTTAAGCTACAGGGAGAGAATAAATAAGCTGGGGGTGTTTTCCTGGAGCATCAGAGGCTGAGGGGTGACCTTATAGAGGTTTATAAAATCATGAGGGCCATGGATAGGGTAAATAGACATGGGGGAGTCCAGAACTAGAGGGCATAGGTTTAGGGTGAGAGGAGAAAGATACAAAAGGGACCTAAGGGCAACTTTATCACACAGAGGGTGGTGTGTGAGCTACCAGACTAAGTGATGGAGGCCGGTAAAATTAAAGAATTTAAAAGGTATCTGGATGGGTATATGAATAGAAAGGGTTTAGAGGGACATGGGCCAATTGCTGGCAAATGGAACTAGATTAATTTGGGATATCTGATTGGCATGGATGAGTTGGACTGAAGGGTCTGTTTCCATGCTGGACAGCTCTGTAACTCTATGACTCTACAATTCTTGTGTAAGCTCATTGAATTCCTCCCTGCAGAGCATTTAGTTTCAGCGGTTGCTGCATTCAGAATGCACCTCCGTCTTTGCAGTACAGTTTGGCTTTAGGCTATGCAAGATTCATTTAACAGACAGTTAAGTTAGTGTACTGTCTAAATCGGAAAGAATGGGGGAGTGTTAACCCTACATTGTGCTCTCTCTGTGTCTATTTTCAGAGGCTGTTGAATTTTGAAACCAAGATCCCATGGTAATATTGACAGATACGCAGCGACATTCTCCCCTGTGTCCTGACGAACATTTGTCCCTTGACCAATACCTAGATCCAAATTGTTTAATCATTATTTTATTGCCATTTGTACTTTGAACTATGCTGTACATGAATTGGTTGCAGTGTGTCTTGCATTACAATAATGATTACACTTTAAAACCAGTTGATTGGCTGTGAAGCACTTTGGGATATCTAAGGTTGTGAAAGATGCTATATAAATGTACTTCTATTCTGTCTTTGTAGGGTGCATTACCCAGGCAAACAGAATCCAAGAACTGTCTCTTTGTTTGCAGCTCCCTGTCTGCAGTCATTCACGAACTGATTGTTGATTCTGTATTATCTTAGTGACATTAGTAATTCAGTGTAACTTTCGTAAAGCCTTTACAATGCAGCTAATTGCTTTAAAAAAACCAGTGGCTGGTCTGTGAAGTGAGTGTTTCATCACTAAACACACGAATTATGTTGTAATTTAATCCCTTTCTTTCTATTTGCTGTCCGTGTACAGTCATTTGTTTTAATAATAGAATCCCTCATTATTAATTAACTCTGCCACATAATCTGAATCAGGTTTTTGCCTAGTGTTGTTACTGCAATGGTGCTGTATTATACCAGAAGCAAAACTAACACTTTGAGGTTGGGCTCCAATTGAATTGGTGAACTGTTTTTATTGAATGTGCAATGTTCTATCATTGCAATTGTTTTCACATTAAGATTTATTTAGTACAAGTGTCAACTCACCATCAAAGCAATGTAAAGAGCACCTCAATTACAGTACAGCAATTTCAAATTGAACTGCATGGTAGACAGATTTTAATTGTTATTTACTTTGATGGCCTTGATTTTAAAGTTCTCTGAATGGCATTGTGGGTCTGCCTACTCTAAATGGACTGCAGTGATTCAAGAAGGCATCCCACCACCACCGTCTCAAGGGCAAGTCGGGGTGGGCAATACAAGCTGGTCAGGCCAGAGATGCAGACATCTGATAATTGAATAAAAGAAATATTGTTTTATAATTTCTTCATATTCTTAATCCTCCCTATCTCTGTAACTTCGGGCAGCCCCACAGCCCTATGCTCAGTTGATAATGTGCAAGGATCATATACATCCAAAAGGATCAAAGTGCAGATGAAATGCACAATGGATCACATCTGGCTATATGAATTAATCCCTTTACAATCACTGAGTATTGTCCAATGTTTAAATGAACACTGCTCCATTTCTGGCATATCACAGACAGGAAGGAACAATAGGCCAAATGGCCTCCTTCTGCACACAACAATCCTATGCTTATAGAACATAGAACATAAAACAATACAACGCAGAACAGGCCCTTCTGCCCTCGATGTTGCGCCGAACTGTGAACTAATCTAAGCCCAGCCCCCCAACCCTATGCCATCATCATCCATGTGCTTATCCAAGGACTGTTTAAATGCCCCTAATGTGGCTGAGTTAACTACATTGGCAGGCAGGGCATTCCACACCTATACCACTCTCTGAGTAAAGAATCTGCCTCTGACATCTGTCTTAAATCTATCACTCCTCAATTTGTAGCTATGTCCCCTCGTACAAGCTGACGTCATCATCCTAGGAAAAAGACTTTCACTATCTACCATTTCTAATCCTGAAATCATCTTGTACGTCTCTATCAAATCCCCCCTGAGCCTTCTTCTTTCCAATGAGTACAGACCCAAGCCTTTCCTCATAAGACCTTCCCTCCAGATGGGTAAGTCTCCTCTGCACCTTTTCCAATGCTTCCACATCCTTCCTGTAATAGGGCGAACAGAAATGTACACAATATTCGAAGTGCAGCCGCACTAGCGTTTTGTATAGTTGCAGCACGACATTACGGCTCTGGAACTCAATCCCTCTACCAATAAAACTTAACACACCGTATGCCTTCTTAACAGCGCTTTCAACTTGGGTGGCAACTTTCAGGGATCTATGTACATGGACTCCAAGACCCGTCTGCACATCCACACTGCCAAGAATCTTTCCATTGACCCAGTATTCTGCCTTCCTGTTATTCTTCCCAAAGTGAATCACCTCACATTTATCTGCATTGAACTCTATTTGCCACCTCTCAGCCCAATTCTGCAGTTTATCCAAGTCCCCCTGCAACCTGCAACATTCTTCCACACTGTCCAGCACTCCACCGACTTTAGTGTCATCTGCAAACTTAGTAACCCATCCACCTATGCCTGTGTCCAAGTCATTTATAAGAATGACAAATACAGTGGTCCCAAAACAGATCCTTGTGGCACACAACTATTTACCGGACTCCAGGCTGAATATTTTCCATCAACCACCACTCGCTACCTTCTTACCAAAAGCAAATTTCTAATCCAAACTGCTAAATCACTTCAATCTCATACCTTTGCATTTTCTCCAACAGCCTACCATGTGGAACCTTATCAAAGGCTTTACTGAAGTCCATGTATACCACGTCAACTGCACTACCCTCATCTACATGCTTGGTCACTTTCTCAAAAAACTCAATGAGGTTTGCGAGACATGACCTGCCCTTGACGAAACCATGTTGACTATCTGAAATCAAATTGTTGCAGTGGTTCTGCAATATCCAATTTTAAATCTTTTTTAAAGTAGAGGCAGTGTTTTTCAGCTGCTTTGGTCCTCATCTTTGAAATTTCCTCCTTACAACTTTTTGTCTCTCCACCTGCCTCTCCTTCTTTAAGACAGTCCTAAGACTTAATTGAATGACCAAGTATTTAGGCATCTGCCCTAATGTCATGTTATGTGGCTTGTAGTAACCTTGAGCTTGATAATGCTCCTGTGAAGCACCATAGGATGTTTAATCATATCAAAGATGCTATATAAATGCAAGTTGTTATTGTTGAATAAAGAAGATGGGGGGGGGCGGTGTGTAAGGAGGTACGTTACTTTTAGCTGAAGCTTAATTGGAAACAAAGCAATGTCTCTAGTCTGACTGAAGAAAGATCGACATTTTCTTCTCGTAGGAAGGCTGGAGGCGATCAGGCAGCAATTAATTGGAAGTAAACACAGAATGTGCTGCAGGAACTCAGCAGGTTTGGCAGTGTCTGTGGAGAGAGAAACAGAATTAACTTTTCAAATCCAATATGAATCTTCTTTGGAACCCTTAATTGGAAGCTTTTGACCACAGGGCTTCACTCTCTGTGATTTCACAGTGTTTGGCAGAAATCACTTGTGTAAAAGTGCCCAGGTTCAATTTGTGTGGCACTTTTTCACCCCCAGTGACTTGTACTGGACTTGAATCTGATGTTCCTTGTTTTCACAAAGCTCAGTTTTTGATCTATATTTCATATTTATATACAATTTAGCTGCATGACCTGTGGTGACTCCCGGGAACTCTTGTCATATATTGTCAAAAACAAACAGCGACAGCAAATTGTACATCTGATTGGGCAAATCTTTTCACTCATTTTTTACAATATCACTGTTCGACATTAGTGGTATCTACCAGCATCAATTCTAGCCCTAGGTCAGTAATAGAATTGTAAAAGAGAAGAGCAGACAATTTGTCAGTGTCCACAAGACACTTGGGGAGAAAGAAAGGCTTTTGAGCATCAGGTACAACAAGAGTAAATGAATTTAACATTCAGTACAAGTCTGGTTTCATCTGTGGGTATTAATGTGTGTCTCTTAGCCAATAGCAATGACATTAAAAATTATAGAAATTTGAGTTTTGTCTGATATTGTATCTTGAAAAAGGGGAACGGGAAGAAAATCAAAGGCAAACTGGACTGTGCATGATAAAATTAAAGTAATTATGTGGCTTCGTTTTACAAGGTACTTAACTAGCTAACGAGCAAAAGACAGTCAGTTCCAAGAGAAGTACAAAAGAGAAAATCTAATCACATCTTGATCTAATTCAGCCCACATCTGACCAACTGCTAGTTTGTGTGCAGTTAGACAAAAATGGATTAGGGTCCTACTGTGCTGTGCTTGGGGAGCAGTGTTCAATTAAACATTGGACAATACTCAGTGATTGTATAGGGATTAATTAATATAGCCAGATGTGGCCCATATTAAGGTCCATTGTGCATTTCATCTGCACTTTGATCCTTTTGGATGTATATGATCCTTGCACATTATCAACAGAGCACTTGATGGGCTCTCTCTGGAGTAATGCCATAAATATAATTCAAAGTTTAATGTTGCATCACTTTGATATTCGAATATGCTGGAGAGTCCATAAATGAAAGCAGTTCAGTATATTGCCACACTAACTGGAGTGCTTATTGAGATGTGACATTTCAAAGGATGGTATTCATAAATACATAAGGGAGCAGGAGAAGATGAAATTAGAGAACTGAAAATATTTTTCCTCTTGTGGCTATTCTTTCTTTTTCCAATTACTTTAAGTCTGTGCCAACTGATTCTCCATCCTTGCACCAATGGAACAGTTTCTCTCTATATCTCCACTGGCAACCTCACTATTTTGAATACTTCCATCAAATCTCCTTTCAGCTGTGTCTTCTCTGAGGAAAGCAGTACCACCTTCTCCCATTTATCCATATAATTGAAATTCCACATCCTGGGGAACTATTCCAAAGCCATCACAGTTTTCAAAATGTGTGGCACCCAGAGCTGGACATTCCAGCTGAGGCAAACCAATGTCTTTAGGAAGTTTAATGCAAGTTATTTGCTTTTAAATACTGTGGGCCTGTTGATAAAGCCCAGGATCCTGTATGCCTTATTGAACACTCTCTTAAAATATTCTGCCACCTTCAATGATGCATCCACATATTGAGCCAGGTCCTCTTCTCTTGCACCCTCTTCAGAGTTTTAAGCTTTACTTTATGTTGTCTGTCAGCATTGTTTCTATCACCACATCAACCACTCCAGAGCACAACAAATAACCATTAAAAACCAAAATAAAACAAACAGCTACAGGTGCTAGACATCTGAAACAAAAAGAGAAATTTCTGGAGAAATTCAGCTGGTCTAGCAGCACCTATGGAGAGAATTAAACTCTGTTATATGCACTGCAGTGTTGCAAAACTACTTAATTTTAAAAATATTTATTTGAGGATTTAAGCTTAAAGGATTGTAGAGATGCCTGGATTTTTTGTTGTAGATTTACTTAGAGGGGCAAGCATTCATATTTTCATGTTACAAATTACATGCATTAACCAGTGGATGAGATTTATTGGATGAGATTTCATAATAAATCTATTTGATGAACCTTTTCATTCTAAATCTAATTTGGAGAAAGCAGATGATTGGCCATATTGGAAATTGGATAAAATGTTTTAAAATTTATGTTGTGGTCCATCCAGCAGGAGACGAGAGAAAAAGAGTGCACTCCTTCCACCTCAGTCATAACATCATTGTAAAGTAGCTGCAATCTGGGAGTTTGTTGCATTACTTTTGCTGGGGAGTTGACACCTGTACTGAATACGTCTTAATGTGAAAATCTACACAATAATAGAACATCATCACGTGGTCAATATTCCATCTGTTCAAAAGGATTCAAACCTCAAAAATGGTAATCATTGCTTCTGGTAAATAACAACACCAGTGGCAACACTAACAAAACCTGCCTTAGATTATGTGGCACAGTTAAGTATAAATGAAGGCTTCTGATGTGCAAAAACATGACTGTACAGGGGCAGCAAACACAAAGAATAGGATTAAATTACAATATAATTTATATGTTAGTGGTGAAGCAGTCACTTAACAGACCAGCCACGATACTGAATTGTTTTAAAGTGGTTAGCTGTTTTGCAAAGGCATGACAAAAGTTACACTAAACTATTTATGTCTGTAAGATAATATAGTATCAGCAATCTGTAGAGGAATGGCTGCAACAAAGTGCTGAAAACAGAGAGGGCACTCTTCTTGGATTGCATTTACCTGGATAGCGCACCCAACAGAAACATTTATATGGCACCTTTCACAACCTCAGACGTCCCACGGTGCTTCACAGACAATGAAGTGATTTTGATGTGTAATTATTTGTAATGCAGGATATACTGCAGCCAATTGATGCAGAACAAGGTTCCACAAACAGAATCCAGGTTGTAACTAGATCATCTGGTTCTCGATGTTGGTTGAGGAATAGATTTGACCAGGACTCCAAGGAGAATGCCACTGCACCTCTTTCTGTACTGCCATGAGATAGTTTACATCCTCTTGAGAGAGCAGAGGTTTAATGTTCCAGCTGAAAGATAGCATCATCAGCTGTGCTGCCACTGAGTGTCAGCCTGGAATTGAATTCATGAGGCAGTTATGAGAGCCAATCTCTCTCTGGTTAGACCTTTCCATACTATGAAGTTTTCATTTACACTGTTGAGCTTGACACATGGAATGGGGTTATTATCTGCCAGCTATCTGCTGGTCTGTTCTATTTGACTGGGCTGTAATGTTGCTGCCTACATGCAGGGACTTGATAAGTTAACATTTTAAAAGTCTGTTACATTGATCAGGCAGATTGTCAGGAGACATTTCTTCTAATGAATGGTTTTTGTTCATGAATATAAAAGAATTGTTTTTTCTATCTTCCATCAAGTGATTGTTTAACCAGGTTCAAAAGGAACTAACGACTCTGCAAACAGTTGCTTGGTAGTACAGAACTTGAGTGTTATTGAAAAGAGATGTAGCCAAAGTTTTTCATCTTGGACTCATGAATACAAACCCAAGAAGATCAGATTTCAAATGATCTCAATAATTTTCATGTTGTCCTTATCCCCTCATGGGGTATGGTTATGGCTGGCTGGGCCAGCACGTAATGCCCATTTGTAATTGCCATTGAGAAGGAATCCACACACTCAACAAATGCTTTTTCGCCAACATATCAAACGTCAAGGAATATAAGTACGCTAAACGTTCATGTACTTACCTCCAAACTCGATATTCCTTGATCGTCCCAGAACCTTCTCCCGGCCTCTGGAACCGCTCAGATGCCATTAGCCTTGCGGCCGCTGCAGCCACTACCACTGTGGCAAATGATGACGTCACTTCCGCCCCCGCCACCCTACAAACCGCAGCCACCGCTGACTGTACCACATTCGCGATTGCCACCAAGACAACTGTCTCCGCGACCCCCGCAAGAACCACCGCTGCTGAAACCACCGCAAAGTCTACCCGGCACGTTACTTCCGCCTCCATATATGCCGCTGCCTCAGCCACTTTTTTCTGGTGACATCACTCACCAGAACACCGTCAACAAACACGCAGCCACTGCCGAAGACATCACAAAAGTCACGCAGAATATCACTTCCGCCCCCAGAGATGCCATCGAATACACTGCTTCCACACACCCCCAGATCCCCACGGTATGCGTCACATCTGTTGGTCATCCACAATACCATAACCATACCCACTCTAGAGACAGTCTCCACCCCCACTCCCATCTCCATCCTCACACCAGGTCCTAGCTCCCAGCCCTGCTTTGTTTTTACCATCCCTCCAGACCTCCCCCTCACTGAGGATGAATGATCAGTCCTCAGTAAAGGCCTCACCTTCATCCCACTATGCTCCCTGATTAATGAATTCAACACGCATAAAACATAAAACATTACAGCACAGTATAGGCCTTTCAGCCCTCGATGTTGCACCGACCTGTGAAACCAATCTGAAGTCCATCTAACCTACACTATTCCATTCTGTCCAATGACCATTTAAATGCCTTTAAGGGTGGCAAGTGTACTACTGTTGCAGGCAGTGTGTTCCACGCCCCTACAACTCTGAGTAAAGAAACTACCTCTGACATCTGTCCTATATCTATCACCCCTCAATTTAAAAGTATGTCCTCTTGTGCTAGCTATTGCCATCTTAGGAAAAAGACTCCCACTGTCCATCCTATCTAACTCTCTGATTATCTTATATCTCTCAACCTTCTTCTCTCTAATGAAAATACCCTCAAGTCCCTCAGACCTTCCTCGTAAGACCTTCCCTCCACATCAAACTTTTCTACTGCCACTTCCGCCTCTGTGCTTACTTTTTCCTTTGGTACTCCCACCCACCCTCCGAGGACTCCTTCTCCCACTCCAACACACCGCATCCACCTGGACATGCTGTGCTGGCTGTTACTCACCCTCGATCCCTTCATCTCCAACTGCTGCCATGACATTGACCGGCTCAACTTGTCCACTCCCCTCACTCACTCCAACCTCTCACCCTCACAATGCGCAGCCCTCCACTCCCTCTGCTCCAACCCCAACCTCACTATCAAACCAGTGCACAAGGGGGATGCCATGGTAGTGTGATGCACAGACCTCTACACCGCCCAACTTGTGAACACCTCCTCCCATTGCCCCCTTGACCACGACCCCACATCTCCCAGACCATCCACAACCTCATCACCTCAGGAGATCTCTCACCAACAGCCTTCAACCTCATAATCTGGGAACCCCACACTGCCTGGTTCTACCTCCTACCTAAAATTTACAAACCTGACTGCCTCAGTTGACCTATCATCTCAGCCTGCACCTGCCCCAGCGAACTTATCTCTGAGTACTTTGACACCGCCCCATCCCCCTTGGTCCAGCATCTCCCCACATACATTCGAGACACCACTCACGCCCTCCAAGTCCTCCAGGACATTCAATTCCCCAGCCCCCAGTGCCTCATCTTTACCATAGACATCCATTCCCTGTACACGTCCATACACCATGATGAAGGGCTCCATTTCTTCCTCTCTCCACTGACACACTCATTTGATTGGCTTAACTGGTCCTCACCCTCAACAATTTCTCCTTCGAATCCTCCCACTTCCTCCAGACCAAAGGGGGAACCATGGGCACTTGCATGAGCCCCAGCTCTGCCTGTCTCTTCGTCAGGTACATGGCACAGTTCATCTTCCGCAGCTACACTGGCTCCATTCCCACATTTTCCTCCTCTACATTGATGACTGTATCGGTGCCACCAGGTGCTCCCAAGAGGAGGTTGAACAGTTCATCAACTTCATGAACACCTTCCACCCTGACCTCAAGTTCACCTGGACCATCTCGGACACCTCCTTCCCCTTCCTGGACCTCTCCATTTCCGGCAACTGACTCAACATGGACATCCACTTCAAACCAACCAACTCCCACAGCTACCTGGACAAACCTCCTCCCATCCCCACCTCCTGTAAAAACGCTATTCCTTACTCCCAATTCCTACGCCGCTGCTGCTTCTGCTCCCAGGAGGACCAATTCCACCACAGAACATCCCAGATGGCCTCCTTCTTCAAGTACCACAATCTCCCCTCCCATGTGGTCAACGATGCCCTTCAGTGCATCTCCTCCACTTCCAGCAACTCTGCCCTTGAACCCCTCCAACCGCAAGGACAGAACACCCCTGGTCCTCACCTTCCACCCCACCAACCTCTGGATTAAGCACATCATCCTCCGCTATTTTTGCCACCTACAGGCAGACCCCAGCATTACAGGTATACTTCCCACCACACCCATATCAGCATTCCACAGAGACCATTCCCTCCATGACTCCCTCGTTAGGCCATGCTACCCAACAACCCACCCTCCATTCATGGCACCTTTCCTTGCCACCGCACCTCACTGCCCCCTCACACCCATCCAAGGCCCGAAGGATCCTTCAATATCCAGCAGAGATTTTCCTGCATCTCCACACATGTAATCTACTGTGTCCATTGCTCCCAATGTGGTCTCCTCTACACTGGGGAGACAGGACACCAACTTATGGAACGTTTCTAGGAACATCTCTGGGACACACGCACTAAACAACTCCACCGCCCTGTGGCTGACCACTTCAACTCCTCCTCCCACTCCACCAAGGACATGCAAGTCCTGGGCCTCCTCCACTGCCAGATTCTAGCCACCTGACACCTGGAGTAAGAATGCCTCATCTTCCCCCTTGGGACCCCCCAATCACACGGCATCAATGTTGATTTCACCAGTTTCCTCATCTCCCCTCCCCCTACCTTATCCCAGATCCAAACTCCCAACTTGACACTGCCCTCTTGATCTGTCCTACCTGTCCATCTTCCTTCCCACTTATCCACTCCACCCTCCTCTCTGACCTAGCATAATCACCCACGCTTTCATCTACCTATCGCATTTTCAGCTACCTTCCCCCCCAGCCCCACCTCCCATCCCATTCATCTTTCAGCTCCCTTGGGCCTGTCCCACATTCCTGATGAAGAGCTCATGCTCGAAACATTGACTCTCCTGCCCCTCCGATGCTGCCTAACTGGCTGTGCTTTTCCAGTGCCACACATTTTGACTCTGATCTCCAGCATTTGCAATCCTCACTTTCTCCCAGCTGGTGGTGAGCAGCCTCCCTGAACTGCTGCAGTCCATTTGAGGTAGGTACATCCATAATGCTGTTAGGGAGGGAATTCTAGGATTTTGACCCACCAAGAGTGAAGGAAGGTTAGTATGTTATCAAGTCAGTATGATGAGTAGCCTGGCAGGGAAATTGCAGGTGGTGGCATTCCTATGTATTTGCTGCTCTTGTCCTTCAAAATAGAAGTGGCTGTGGGTTTGCAACTTGCTGTCTGAGGAGCCTTGGTGAACTTATGTGGTATATCTTGTAGATAGTGCACACTGCTGCTACTGAATGTCAGTGTGTATGGCAGTGTCTTCCATATTGCATGTATAAAAGTCCCTGATTCACTTTGACAGCTATTGAGATATGGTAAGTATGTAAAGTATGTAGTAAGGGGATAGGATGTCAGCTGGGTGGGGACAGGCCACATTGGAGGTGGATGGGGTTTGGGTGCCAAGTGGGTGAGGGGTACCAAGTGGGTGGTGATGGTGGCAAGTGGGTGATGGTGCTAGCTGTGAGAATGTTGGCTGCTCAGTGGGAGAGAATGTTAGGGGATGGGAGGGTGATTGGATACAAATAGCTGTATTTTCTATAACTATTACACCTCTGAAGTCTCTGACTCTAACTCAAAGTAACACTTTAAATGAATGCACTGATCGTACTGGAGCTCACTTTTGAAATATCCAAAGTCCAGTGTGTATCATTCATAGTTTGTTTTGTTCTCAAGTTCTGGAGGGGAATGACCCCGACCTGTGTAACAGAGTGCTGGCACCAACCCATAATGCAGTCACAATCCTATTGCGCAGTCCAGTTAAACTCTGTCTCCACTGACCAGATACTCAATCGAATGCTTAAAGATTATAGGGAAGGAGTAGATGAGGAAGACAATCAGTATCTTCATTTTCACACAGTCATCGCTTGGGCAACAGCCTCCCAGCAGCAGTCACCTGCATTGGAAGTGAAGGAGAGAAGGACGGTTTTAACGAGAGGCTTATGTTGAAGAAGTGAGATATTTTGGCTTCTGTCGAAGTGAGGAAGGAGGTAAGACAACAGGGAATCAAGCAGCAGCATTTTTTCTCAGCTCTTGAGTTCTTCTGGCAGCTTGCATGTAGTTTTCTATCCTTCTTTAATCAATATTGAGGCTTCTCAATATGTCCATATGAGAGGGATCAGTACCAGGATTTCATCATGACCGATACCTTCTCATCCCAGAATTTAAAATGCCTGTTGCTCCCTATGCTACCTTACTTGGCTTCACAAACAAAGAAGTGTCTACGTGGTTAACCCGACCCCAGCTAGATATATTTCCAACTAAATCCATCAAGTTGAATACTAATCACGATGGGCCCAGAATAAATTGCTGACACAATCACATTGGATCGCTAGGCGTGCTATCGAAGTTTGGGCTCCATAAGGCTAATGTTCCTTGATCACTACCATCTGATTCAGTTCAATACAGAACATTGCGCAATTTCACAGTTATACAAACATATAAGATTCTTATTCAATCTCAGGCATTGAAGGAAACCAGAACAGTGCAGGTAATGGTTTCCATCCTGTCTTGGAAGCAACCAGATAATCACTTCTAAATTCCATTTGCCACTCAACCTGTGTGTTAGACTCCAGCAGCAATCCTGGCCTGAGTGGGACCGACATAATGATTAACATATCAGAGCATTGGCAAACAATCTCTTCTGGAAACATTGGTGTAAAGTGACATACTTGGAATATTTTCAAAATTTTTACTGTGGTCACATTCCCTGGTATTCCCATTAAAGGGAGGGATAAGAGTGCAAGTGTGTCATGGAATACATCACCATCATCTGGTTTTCTCTTTGGCTTGCCATCCAGTTGATGTATATGCTTTAAATTGTTTTACTAAAGGCTGTCGGAAAGACCTTGCAGAAATATATGTTTGAGCAAGCACACAGAACAAAGGTCTCCCCTTCAGACTGCCACCCCTTGGCAAGCCATTTTGTTTCTACATGTTTAGCAGAAGTGGAGGTGAGGATTTTCAATGAGATTTATCAATATGTAGGTACCTAGATTATCCAGTCCTAGTATCAACATCATTGTTTCATGTATTTGTCTGTACAACGTCCACCGATGTCACATCCTTCAGGACACAGCAATATACTTGATAAGTTGCCCATCAATTCCCTCCACCACTGACACCCTCTAGCAGCAGCGTCTACCATCCATAAGATGCGCTGCAGCAACTCACCAAGACTCTTTAGACAGCACCTTCCAAACCTGTGACCACTTCCACCTTCAAGGACCAGGGCTGCAGATGCATGGGAACACCACCGCCTGCAAATCCCCCTCCAGGCCACTCATCATCCTGACTCCCACGCATCCTTGGCATCCATTTACCTGAAGTGTTAACAGTGGCAGGGCAATTTGATAAATCAGTTATAAAAACAGTATGGTGACTTATGTTCACCAACAGAGACATACATTAGGAAAGCAAAGAGATAGGCTAGAATTGAGTATAAAATTATACTCTGCTGGAGTATTGTGGACAATTCTGGGCATGACACTTCAGGAAATTGATAAACTCTTTAAAAAGGGGTGGAGAAGAGACTTGTTAGGATGTTGACAGGGATGAGGAATTCTGTTGGGCGGTAAGGTGAGAAATGTTTACCCTGCTCTCTTTGGAATAAAAGACATTCAGTGTTTACAGTGGAGGTTTTCAAGGTGATGAGAAAGGCTAATGGAGAATTATTAATCCCTCTGCTGTTTGGATCCATGAGCAGAGGCCAGAGGGTACAAAATCTTTGGCAAATGATGTTGTGTAACCTTTTCGCTCAGAGTGTTTGGGAACTAGAGATGATGGTTGAGTGGTATTATTGTTGGACTGTTAATCCAGACGCTCAGGCGATGTTCTGGGGACCTGGGTTTGAATCCTGCCGTAGTAGATGGTGGAATTTGAATTCAATAAAAAGCTGGAATTAAGAGTCTAATGATGACAATGAATCTATTGCTTATTGTTGGGAAAAACCCATCTGGTTCACTAAAGGAAACAGCCATCCTTACCTGGTCTGGCTGCATGTGACTCCAGACCCACAGCAATGTGGTTGACTCTTACCTGTTCTCTGGGCAATAAATGCCAGCCTAGCCAGTGATGCTCTCATCCCGTGAATGAATGAAAAATGCTGCAGCTGAAAAGGCGGATGTAGCTTATTTCATGAATAAATTTAATGAAGGGAGCTGAGCAGGTATTTGAGGATGAGGAACTTGCCGTGTTGCAGAAGTGAAGAGTACAGGACTAAGCAGGACTGCTGTTTCAAAGTGCCAGCCCAGACACGGTGGCTTGAACAGTCTCTTTTTATGTTTTAACTGTCAGTGATTCAATGACCTTGCCGTTCCTTCATTGTCACTGGGTCAAAATCCTGGGAAAGCATTGTGAGGGCATTTGTACCACATGACCTGCAGAGGATCAGGAAGTAACATCACTGGCAGTTTGGATTGGACTATAAATGCTGTCATTGTCAGTGATGTCCATTTCCCAAGAATAAATAACAATAATATTGAAGGCCACGTCGCAAATTGAAGGCAATGCAAAAGACAGTGATTGATTCAACTGTCCTGTTAATGTATTGATTAGTCCAAATACACCATTGTCTAAATGGAAAGCTATCAATAACCTGGACAGGTATCAAAAGGCAACCAATCAGCAATAAATACAACACAAATTGAACACGGACGATCAAAGGTAGATGATAAATCCACCTTGTATCAACGCTGACATTGCATGAATGAATATGGAAGTAAAAACAGCAGTGTTAACAAACAAAATCTGACACCAGACCACATAAGGCGATCTTGTGCTGCTGTAGGTAATGTCCCTGCCACTGAGGCAGGAGTTCTGGGGTCAAGGGTAGTAGATGCATGGGAACACCACTACTTGCAAATTTCCCTCCAAGCCACAAACCAGTCTGACTCCCACACATCCTTGGTATCCATTTACATCCACAATGTGCTGTCTGACTGATTTTTATATTAGCAGCAAATCTAGTAAGAATACACCCATTTCTTTCATCCACACTACCAATATGTTGTAAATAGTTGAGGACCCAGAAGGATCATTATGACATTCTACTGATTACAATTTGTCACCCTGAAAACAACCCCTTTATCCTCATTCTGTTTTCTCTTAGCCAATTCTCTAACCATACCAATTTTCTCCCCAACAATATAAGCACTAACCTAGCACTAAGCGGTAGCCATGCATTATCAAATACCTTTTGGAAATCCAAGTATACTGCATTTACAGATCTTAATGGCCAAGGAAGGTGCCCTCAGAACATGGCCATCCTGTAAGTCTTTTCAACAGACACCACTGGCAAATGGCAGAAGCGGGTGAGATTTCCTGGTCAGCCATGTGATGGAAAGAAAGCTGGACCCTCCACTGTCAGTACCCACTGCTCCAGACTACAACATGCTCGTAAACGTGTATGTTGTTAGAGCATCTGTGACTGGCTTGGATAGCTGGTGTTGATCATATTGATGCTACCAGCACTGAGTTCATTTCCTGTTCCGGCTTGGATGGATTTAGGACCTGCGGCCTCTGTTGGTGATGAAGGTTACAACGCACTGGCTCAGACCCATCTTTTGGCAGAGAATGCAAGAAGATCTGTAAACAGCTGCACAAATCTCAGCTACCATCAAATTAAATCAACACTGGTCTGGATCTTAAACTCCATCTTGCCAGCTTGGTTTCATAACCCTTACCTAATAGAAAACCTTATAATCACTTTATAAAAATTCCAATTGACCCTCCCTTTGGATAGGAGTTCCAGATTATCAAAGGTGTCCCTGACATCTACTCTGAATGGTCTCGTTCTAAACTGAAGATGGTGCTGGAGAGAAACCAAATGGCTGGAATAACATGACAGGTATGAGTCTAACCAAATTAACAAGTAATCCAAAACTGTACAAACGAATTAAGGTAGAGAGATCAGAACAAGTTATGAAGGTGATGGAGTCAAAACAGGACAGTAACGAAGATTTTAAAGATACAGTAACATATGGTGGGGGGTTACATGTAGCACGACATGAATCCAAGATCATGGTTGAGGTCATCTTTATGAGTATGGAGCTTGGCTATCAGCTTCTGCTCAGCAATTTGGCGTTGTTGTGTATCTGCCTTGGAGGATGCTTACCTGAAGATCGGAGGCTGAATGTCCTGGATCTGCTGACCTGTTCCCCGACTGGGAGGGAACATCCCTGTCTGGTGATTGTTTCACGGTGTCGTTGTCGTAGCATCTGCATGGTCTCACCAATATACCATGCCTCGGGGCATCCTTGCCTGCAGTGTATGAGGTAGACAACATTGGCCGAGTCACATGGATGTCTACTGTGTATGTGGCGGGTGGTGTTCCCATGTGTGATGGTCGTATCCATGTTGATGATCTGGCATGTCTTGCAGAGGTTATACCTGACATGTTATTCCAGCCATTTGGTTTGTCTTCAGCACCATCTCCTTTTCAATAGATTGATAGATTCCTACCATGAAGCTAATTGTATATCCAGTTTGCCAGTTCCTCCTAGATTCCATGAGATCTAACCTTCCTGAGCAGCCAACCATGTGGAACCTTATCAAAAGGCCTTACTGAAATCCATATAGACTACTTTTCCTGCCCTTGTCAACCTTTCTGATCATTTTATCAAAGAGCTCTAACAAATTTGTGAGGCATGATCTCCCACACACAAAGCCATGCTGACTATTCCTGATCAAACCCTGTCTTTCCAAATGCATGTATATCTTATCCCTCAGAATCTTCTCATGTAACTTATCTGCCACAGATTTTAAGCTTACTGGTCGATAGTTCCCAGATTTTTCGTTGTAGCCTTTCCTGAATAATGGCACAACATTCGCTACCCTCCAGTCTTCTAGGACCTCACCTCTGGCTATCGATGGTCCAAAAATATCAGCCATGTCCCCCACAATTTCTTCTTTAGCCTCTTGCAGTGTCCTTGGATATATCTGGTCAAGACCAAGAGATTTATCCACATTCATATGTTCTAATACATTCAACACCCCCTCTACTGTGATATGGAATGTCCCCAAAATATCACCACTAACTTTCCCAAATTCCCAAGTCTTCACGTATTTCTCCACAGTAAACACAGAGGTGAAATATTCATTGACGACCTTGCCCATCTCCTGCGGTTCTATACATACATGTCCACTTTGGTCTTTGAGGGTCCAATTCTCTCTCTAGATATTATTTTTCCTTTAATATACTTAAAGAACCTCTGGATTCACCCTAATCTTCTCAGCCAAGGCAAATTGTGCCCCCTTTTCGCCCTCCTGACTACCTTCTTCAGTAAACTCCCGTATTCCCTGTATATACCTCCAGAGATTCCCTTGACCCCAGCTGCCTATACCTGAGCCACACCTCCTTTATTCTGGTCAAAGCCTTAATATCTCTCATCATCCATGGCTCCCTATTCCTGTCAACCTTGCCCTTCACCCTCATAGGAACATATAGACCTTGAACTCTAGGTATCTCACTTTTAAAGGCCTCCCACTTGCTGGAGGTCCCATTGCCTGCAAACAAACTATTCCAATCAACCCCTGCGAGCTCCTTCTAATTCCATCAAAATTTGCCTTGCCCCAGTTTAGAACTTGAAGCTGTGGACCAGTTTTGTCCCTCTCCAAAACTATTTTAAAATTAATAGAACTATGGTCACTGGGCACAAAGTGGTCCCCCACTGTCACATGTCCTCCCTATTGCCCAAGAGTCGGTCAAGTTTTGCTCCTTCCCAAGTAGGATCCTCTATATACTGCTGGAGGAAACGTTCCTGGACACACTTAACAAATTCCACCTCATCGACGCCCTTAACGCTCTGGCAGTCCCAGTCTAGGAAAATTAAAATCCCCTACGATTAGGATGAAATTACAACACATCTGATAGTAGCAAAAGGATAGGTCAGAGTCAGCATGGACTTATGAATGGGAAATCATGCTTGATTAATTTTCTGGAATTTTTTGAGGATGTAACCCTGAAGATGGACGAGGGAGATCCAGTAGACGTAGTGTACCTGGACTTTCAGAAAGCTTTTGGTAAAATCCCACATAGGAGGTTAGTGAGCAAAATTAGGGCGCATGGCATTGGGGGCAAACTACTAACTTGGATTGAAAGTTGATTGGCTGACAGGAAACAAAGAGTAGTGATAAACGGCTCCATTTCGGAATGGCAGGCAGTGACCAGTGGGGTACTGCAGGGATCAGTGCTGGGACTGCAGCTTTTTACAATATATATTAATGATATAGAAGATGGTATTAGTAATAACATTAGCAAATTTGCTGATGATACTAAGCTGGGTGGCAGGGTGAAATATGAGGAGAATGTTAGGAGATTACAGGGTGACCTGGACAGGTTAGGTGAGTGGTCAGATGCATGGCAGATGCAGTTTAATGTGAATAAATGTATGGTTATCCACTTTGGTGGCAAGAACAGGAAGGCAGATGACTACCTAAATAGAATCGATTTAGGTAAAGGGGCAGTACAAAGAGATTTGGGTGTTCTTCTACACCAGTCAATGAAGGTAAGCATGCAGATACAGCAGGTAGTGAAGAAGGCTAATAGCATGCTGGCCTTCATAACAAGAGGGATTGAGTATAGAAGCAAAAAAGGTCCTTCTGCAGCTGTACAGGGCCCTGGTGAGACCACACCTGGAGTATTGTGTGCAGTTCTGGTCTCCAAATTTGAGGAAAGACATTCTGGCTATTGAGTGAGTGCAGCGTAGGTTCATGAGGTCAATTCCTGGAATGGCGGGACTACCTTACACTGAAAGACTGGAGTGACTGGACTTGTACACCCTTGAGTTTAGAAGACTGAGAGGGGATCTGATTGAGACAATAAGATTATTAAAGGATTGGACACTCTGGAGGCAGAAAACATGTTTCCGCTGATGGGTGAGTGCCGAACCAGAGAACACAGCTTAAAAATACGGGGTAGACCATTTAGGACAGAGATGAGGAGAAACTTCTTCACCGAGACAGTGGTGGCTGTGTGGAATGCTCTGCCCCAGAGGGCAGTGGAGGCCCAGTCTCTGGATTCATTTAAGAAAGAGTTGGATAGAGCTCTCAAGGATTGTGGAATCAAGGGTTATGGAGATAAGGCAGGAACAGGATACTGATTAAGGATGATCAGCCATGATCATATTGAATGGTGGTGCAGGCTTGAAGGGCAGAATGGCCTACTCCTGCACCTATTTTCTATTGTCTATTACACCCCTATTGCTCCTGCAGGTCTCTCCAGTCTCCTTGCATATTTGTTCCTCTAATTCCCATTGACTATTTGGGGGCCTATAGTACAACCCCAAAAACTTCACCATCCCCTTTTTATTTCTCAGCTCCACCCACAAAGCCTCACTGGATGATCCTTCAGTTACTTCATCTCTGACTATTGCTGTGATACTCACCTTGATCAAAAATGCAACTCCCCCTCCCCTACTTCCACCATCTCTGTCTCACCTAAAGCATCTGTAATCTTTTGAATTATCTCTCTGCCTCAATCAATCGAATTATAGGTCATCGCTTCACTTGCTACTTAGCTGTTGACACTTTACTCACACCGTCTGACACTTGATCACCGGCAGAGACTTGTTATTCAGCCTGTTGGCACTCCACCCACACCATTTTCTATGATCTTTTAATCTCTCTACATAAATTATGTGCCTGCTTGCTTCTCTTAACTCCACCTGATGAAGGGGCAGTGCTCAGAAAGCTTGTGATTTCAAATAAACCTGTTGGACTTCAGCCTGGTGTTGTGTGACTTCTGACCTTGTTCACCCCAGTCCGATACTGGCATCTCCACATCATGGCTACCATGATGGTAAGCTACAAAGTTGAAAGCACAGGCAATCCCATAATAGCTAATATGGTCCATTCTTGAGTCTGTTTCCAAGTTGATTTCATAGAATCCCTACAGTTTGGATACAGGCTATTTGGCCCAACAAGTGCACACCGAGCCTCCAAAGAGTAACCCGCTCACAACCATTCCCCTACCCTTATTACTCTACATTTACCCCTGACTAATGCACCTAACCTACACGTTCCTGAACACTATGGGCAATTTAGCATGGACAATTCGCCTGACCTGCACATCTTTGGATTGTGGGAGGAAACCGGAGCATCCGGAGGAAACCCACGCAGACACGGGGAGAATGTGCAAACTCCACACAGACAGTCCCCCAAAGCTGGGATCAAACCCAGGTTCCTGGCGCTGTGAGGCAGCAGTGCCAACCACTGAGCCATCGTGCTGCCTGATTTGATGCAAGTCTGAACACTATGCAGGACAAGATAAAATAGCTGATTTTTATGCTTTTTATGTAGACTGCTTTTTATGTAGAATTCCATTTGACCAATTCCATTCCATTTTCTCCTATCGTATACAATTCTATTTGGTGAGTAGGTGAGGGTTAGAGGTATTTTTGCCAGAAGGTTTTGGAAGCTTTGATCCAAATGTTTAATTTCAATGCAATGTGAGAGTTGAAGAAATGTAAGTGAACATAACAGATGTGATCAATGGTGCAAATGCATCATCTCCTCACAGTGTCATGTCTCACATTCAGTTCTATGAAAGTTCTGAAATTTATCATATTTGACATGAAACAATATGCAGGGGTAAGTTCAATGCTACAATAAGATTTCAATGAAGGTCCCACCTTCTCAACCTCCCCCCTTGCCTGAGCCGGTACACTAAGGTTAAACCACCACCAGTCATCTCTCTATCTCTCTCTCTCTCTAAGAAGACAGCACCCCTATGGTCCTTACATTTGCAATGCAGTAGAAAGATTTTTGCTCTTGTGACATTCACATGTACAGGATAAATTCCAAAACGCCTTTAAGTAAGTTCTGTAATAATGCCAGATCATTTCATGTACCATTTAAATTAGGACGATTAGTATTATCTGAATGATCTGTCGACAGCTTTGCTCTGTTGCCACAGACATTTTGAATATTTTTCAAGATGGGCTTTCAAATGATGATATTTCCCAGACTCAGCTTTTGGCTCACATCCATACAAACCACCGCCTTTGTCAACAAACTGTTGGCGTCTGTCAAAGTCCCACAGTCACCAAGTGATCCTCATTGACCTTCACTTCCACATTCCCAACTGGCTCAGCTTCGACTGCATAGAAAGGACTTGACCTAACATTTCCTGGTGAAAGTGGACAAGGAGGAAGATGGGTTGATCAGAGAGGACAGGCAGCTTGAAGCGATTATAATAAAGAGAGTGCAAAGTTCCACAGAACGCTGCGTTTTACATAAAAGTACTGAAGGGCTGTCAAATTTTATCTTGGACTTTGCCCTTAAATGATCCTGAATTTTGGGCTGATCGGGAGTAGTTACTAGTTAATCAATCATTTTGCTCTATGTGCCTTTATTAAGCAATGGTGGCTCAGTTATAATGTGGTTTAGATGCAGAATATTTTGTTCTAATGTATTGAAGAGCTCCCAGGCATCACACTTAAACCTGAGAGACAGAATTTAAGCTGGGACGTTGGAAGGGATTGTGGATGGCTGTGCAGGTAATATAGACTACTTTCCGGTATTTGTGCTGGCACTGCTGTTCTTGAACTTTGAGCTAGTTCCTTATTTTTTTTTTATTTCCAAGAATATACTTTATTCGTAAAATTTATAGAAGTGCATTACAAAACAGTTTGGCTTGAAAGTTACAGGATGTGCAATAAAATTCAACTTGTCTCCACACAGCATGTTCTACTCTTTGGTGCATCAATCCAATTTTAACATTCTCAATGTACCCAGTGTACGCTCCTCGTCAAGCATACACCCCAGGTTTCTAACCCTTACAGTAATATGACTGTACCAATGGACTCAGACAATGACCTTTCCTCAATCTGCACCTGTGGAGGCTGCACCAAGCTTTAGTTTAGGTCAATTTCCTGATGATGCAGTTACATGACTGGACCTTATTGTCATCACTGCAGTTCAGTTAGCTTAGTTGTCTGGATGGCTGGTTTGAAATGCAGATTGATGCCAACAGTGTGAGTTTGATTCCTGTACTGGCTGATGTTACTGTGAAGGACTCTCCTTCTCAACCTCTCCCCTAGCCTGAGGAGTGGTGATCCACAGCTTAAATCACCAACAATTGTCTCCCTTTAATGGGAGAGTAGGGCTATAGTGATTTTACTGCTAATTCCTCTGCATAATCTGGAAACCACCTTATGTATCCCTCATCCCTTTTCAGAATGTGGCTTCAGAACAAGCAATAATAAAGCACTCAAAGAACTTAGATCCATATTACAGATTTTCAAATGAAGAAACACATTTTTTTCATGACCTGTTTAAACTAATGCTGAATCTATTTCTAGGATTCAGAACCAAACACGACACAGTACCATATTTTGGTGTGATAGTGACACCAGCACTAATTTTTTAAAAAATGACTATTTTCTTATATGTTCAGCGCAAATTGTTCCAATACCACTGTCCCCCATTTTACACAGTACTACCCACTGAAAATTACTCAGAGACTAATAATGTAATTGTACATTAAATATTGCTGCCTGAGAAATAGTAAATGTACTTAATAGCTGATCGATAATAAAAGAAAACTCTCTGTTCTCTAGATGCTGCACTCAGTTTTCAATCTTGGGACTGCAATAAATTATCCTCAGATTTCAGCCCATTTCAAGGGCACCGGGGCAGCTGCCTCAGAGAATGCATGCAGTACTGCACAAAGGCAGCAAATGATGAGATTCAGCAATATCTTAGTAAATATAAGAATGTAAAGAATAGGATCAGGAGTCAGCGATACGTCTCGCCCACAAGCCTTCAGTCTTCACTGAGGTCATGGCTAATGTTATATTTGCCTCAACTCCATTTCTCCCAGCTCCCCATAAATCCTGACTCTGTTATGCTTCAGGAATCTCTCTCAGCCTTGAATATATTCGATCAGTCAATCTCCCCAGCCCTCTGGGATGAAGAGTACCAGAGTGTTATGGAAATGTTGGCATATATCACTTATAAAAGGCACCAAGATAAATTCATTGCTCCATGTATCAGTAAGTATAATTCCACCTGAGTTGAAAAAGTGGGAGATATTCCCATATTTGGGCCTCTTTTGTTAAAAAAAGTCATTCAAATTACTTCAGAAAAAAATCCATTAGAGCTGCTGTCTTGAAGTCCAAGACCAGTTTCTGGGGGGAGCTAATACTTCTGATTTCTTTAAAATGCAATTTTGAGTTTTAATTCCATAGTGAGTTGATTTGATTAATTTATTTATTGTCACTGTATTTTGCAACAAAAGTGTTGCATAGTGTTGCCACTCTTGGGCAACATTGTAAAACACAAAGAAAAACAAAATGTAGAATATGAAGGCAGAAAAATGAAGAAATAAAGAAAAGGCGATCAACTTTACAATCATTTTTGATAAGTGCTCAGTCATGGGCCATTGGTGCCTGGTGACCAGCCATAAGTTCCCTTAGCTGTACTGATGTGAAATAACTGCATAGTGGCCAGCATCCCATCACCAAGTCACTCTTTATTTACTTGTGCACTGTACGCTGGCTGTGGCCAGTCAGCTTGGAGTTGGTTGCCCGAGCTGAGGTGATTCTAATCTCCTGGTTACTTTTTCTTGGTTTTCAAAATTCACAGGTTAGAGTGTCAAAGACACAATCAAAAACAAATCACTGAAAACAGATGCGTTAAAAAAGAACATTCTACAGAAACAACATTGCAAGTCAAGCAGTAGATTTAAGCCCACAGTGTCTCAGACATGACACATAGCAAGATCATTGTACATCAGGTAATTCACCAAAGAGCATAGAGACGTTGACATAAAATATCGTATAGAAACACGGCTTGGTTCAAACGGGTAGTACAAAAATTCACAAACAAACACACATTCCCTGGGGCTATCAGTCGGCCTACCCGCAGGGCCAGGCTATCAGTGGGCCTACCCGCAGGGCCAGGCTATTGGTCGGCCAACACGTGGGTCAGTGAGAATACTCAGAAGCACAACAGATACACAAAAACATAGTCCAAACGTGAAGACACAGACGCACACAAAGGCTCGGTCCAACACAAGCTGAAACATGGCTTGACACACAAAGAAATGGTATGCCTGGAGACATGGTCTACCTACAAAGGCCCAGTACACTCATGAATGTATGATCCACAAGCCAGCCAGCTCAAGATACAGTTCTCAAAAACAGTAGTGTCACTGGCTATGGCCAGCCAGCTCAGAGTGAGTCCCCTGAACTGAGGATCTAATCTTTTTTTTTTCTTTTTTCCCCACACTACCACCTAAGTGCGGTAATGCTTATTTTATCCCCAGCACCCATGGTGTGTGTGTGCAGGTGTGAGATACAGTGAAAGACACAAAGTGCACGAATCTTTATTCAATTTCCACCACCAGGAAGATAGGAAAACACCCGGGTGGCCAGTGACAAGCACTGCCCTTCACATCAAAGGACAGTGCTGTGTGATCAAAACAGTGAAGGGGAGGGTAGGGACTAAATCAAAATAGAGTTGGAAGGAGAAATGATGCACTCCACTCCCTGCAGAGGATCTAATCTTTTTTTTTTTCTTTTTTTTTCTTTCTTTTTTAAATTTAACCCCCACACTACCACCTAAGTGCGGTAGTGCTTATTTTATCCCCAGCACCCATGGTGTGTGTGTGTGCAGGTGTGAGACACAGTGGAAGACACAAAGTGCACCAATCTTTATTTAATTGCCACTCCTGTTTATATTTTTTTTTCATTTTTTTCTTTTTTTTTCTTGTTTTTTTTTCTTTCTTTTCTTTTTTTTCTCTTTTTTTTTATTTTAACCCCCACACTACCACCTAAGTGCGGTAGTGCTTATTTTATCCCCAGCACCCATGGTGTGTGTGTGCAGGTGTGAGACACAGTGAAAGACACAAAGTGCACGAATCTTTATTCAATTTCCACCACCAGGAAGATAGGAAAACACCCGGGTGGCCAGTGACAAGCACTGCCCTTCACATCAAAGGACAGTGCTGTGTGATCAAAACAGTGAAGGGGAGGGTAGGGACTAAATCAAAATAGAGTTGGAAGGAGAAATGATGCACTCCACTCCCTGCAGAGGATCTAATCTTGTAGTCAGCCAGGACTTTGCTGATTGGCCCAAGTTAACAATCCCAATCAATGACTTCATAGTCAATGAGATTCACCTGATTTCCATCACCACCCATTGGAACGCAAGTCACCACCTCGCCTCCACCTACGCCCTCGCCACTGTGAGTCCTCGACAGACCTCATCAATGCGGACGCCACCATGCACCGCCCCGGCCTAAACTCGACTCCACCACCGCCATGAGTCCACTTTGGGCCCACTTCGCTAATGCAGCCGCTGCTGATGCCACCTGCTCCCCCAATGGGCCTAGACTCACTGCTGCATGTGCAGTTGGGAATGTAAACTCACCTCACCAGCAGCAGCACTGAGTTGGTGCTGGGACTGCCTCGTTAGTGCAGAAGCAGGGTGGAGATCGAACTCACCTGTGAACATCGCTGTCATGAGACTGTGCCATTGGGTCTGCTCGAGACCATGAGGCTTTGCCCACTTGATGCTGAGACCGAGCTCTTCAGTAGGGGTTAAGATTTTTATTGAAAATGAGAAACTAGAGAAAAAAAGTGAAAAGAAATGTGGGAGAAAAGCAAATGGAGCAGAAGAGCCTTGGGCTCAGAAACCCGACTCTGCTAACATGCTGGGAGTTATTAAGCTTGGAATTAACAAATTAGTATCGGCCTCACTCCTAGATGCTGAGTATTTCTACACATGGCCAAGATCAAGGTTAACTATTAACTACTTCCATCGGATAGGATTGAAAATTGGGCACAATGTCAAATGGGACCTGCTGATCCAAGATAGCAGCGGAGCAGCAGCGCAGCGTGAGGGCACCTGCCCACAGCTCATCTACTCCCCTCACTTTTACTTTATTTTTCTTCTTCCACTGTTTTCTTTCCTTGCTTCAATCTACTTAGCTTCCATGAAGAGTAAGTTTGTGCAGAGCAGGTGAGAGAGAGCCCAGCACATGGGAGATGGAGCCACTGCAGAGAGAGCGAGTCCAACATGGTGGCCTGAGGGGTCCCGCAACAAATGCGGCAGTGGTGGTGGGTGCAGCAGCCACAGGTTTCCTGGCAATTGTGGCAGCAAGTGCGGGGGAGATTGAACTTACCTTCTGAAGAGCTCTCAGTCATGGATGCAGTAGCCATGATGGCATCACAGCGGGGACAGCCAGCTTCCAGGGTGTGGCAATGACTGAGGACCTGGATCAGGACTTTAATGGTCAGAGATTGACCGCAGTGCGGGAAGGGTGTATCAATGTGTCCAATGTGGCGGGATACTGTGCCAAAAGTAGGCAGCCCAAGATCTCCCAGAGAGCAGGCCAAAGAAGAGGAGATCAAGTCCATGTCGAGAGTGTGAGCTCAGATGGCTTAGAAAGACTGTTTAACTTTTAGCTTTATTTCTTTATTTTTCCACTTAATACTAAGCAGGAGTGTAATGTTTAACTTTTAACATTATTTCTTTATTTTTCTACCTTGTACCTAAGGTTTTGTACCTAAGATGGTGCCAGGAATGGCGACATTGTACACTCTTCACTGTACTCATGCACTTCTGTACTTGAGTACATGTGATAAAATCTAATTCTAATTCCAAAAGTCTGATGGGGGAAGGAACAAAGATCAATAGTGGTCCACACTGCCCTCTGGTGACTAATTTGGATTTAGCAGGGGTTGTCGAGAGAAAGGACAAGTACTGTATTCAGCAGTTGATCATTCCTGATGAAGGCCTTTTGCTCGAAATGTCGATTTTCCTGCTCCTTTCTTTTCCAGCACCATACTTTTGACTGTAATCTCCAGCATCTGCAGTACTCACTTTCTCCTAGTGATCCAACTGGTTTTGACTAACAATGGCAGTTGAGGAGCTGTGTCCATCTTAGGACTCTGCATAGGGCCAGCAGTAATTTACAGACTCTCCCTTAATAGCCTCTTCTAAAGTCCCTCACAAGCTCCACCACTGAGATATACAGAACAGCAGACACAGGGAACACCATGCACTGTATGTTCCTAGCTGATTGACACACCATCCTGACATGGAACTGAACTGCCATATTTTTACTATCCCCCTAAAGGCATTGTGGATGTACTTGCAGCACATACTGCAGCTGTTCGGGAAGACATCTCACCACCACTTTCTCCGGAACATCCAGAGATGGGCAGTAGACACTGACCCAGTCAATGCCATTTGAGCCTCATGAGCAAATGAATATATATGCTTTGGATAGCTTACCTCAGTAAAAATGGCAATGGATGTAGAGTCAGCATTGACAGGACAGCTGTCTACCCAGCCCCTCCTCCATTATCTGAGACTATCAGAGCCTGGGATAGTCTGGCACTGTGTTCACACAAAGATTACACCAGGAACAAACACAGGCAGGCCATTTACCAAACTTCTTGGTTGCCTTTGGAGATACGTGGAATGTTCTAGCCTCAGAAAGCTGTCTGTCTGTCCATCGGTGTAGCTGCACCATTAATGTGTGTGAGATCAGCATTGAGATTGCTGCAAGTAGTCTAGGTTCAGTCAAGAAAGAGTTCTGCTCATATATACACGTTTGTGAGAACACTCATTCCTGATTTATTGCTTTGTTAATAAAAAATGGACTTGTTCAGATCAGACATATCCGCATGGAGTGCAATTAAATGGTTTCTCTTTTAATGACTAAAAGACCTACAATGATCTGCATTTATAGGAAGCCTTCAAGGGTCTTACAATCCATGCGTGAAAGAATCATAATGCATATTTTGAATAGCTGTAATATTTCTATTTCGGCTTGTTGCAAAGTAATGGTTGAAGTAATATTTTAAAGCCTGATAAATGAATCTGTTGCAGTGAAACTATCACCCAGAGGCTTGCAAAGATAGTCTCACTATTCAGATTTATTTAAACAGGTCGTTAAATTGCCTAACTCATTTTCAAATTCAATTTGCTTTGCCCTTCTCTTCAAGCGGCTCACAAAATGGGTGAGATATTTTTCAGATTACAATTGCTCATGCAGAGTCTCTGAGTGCGGAGACAATTTGCAGTAATCAGTGCTGTTTACATCACTTCAGTGCCTCGTTGTCATTTAGAAACTGCTACTAAACTAGCAGAGACAGTGCCTCGTAATTATGTCGACTCAACACAGTGTGTGCTGTACTCCTGCAATAGAATATAGAACAGTACAGTACAGGCCCTTCAGCTCTCGATGTTGTGTCAGCCTTTTATCCTAATCTAAGATCAGACTAACCTACATACCTTTCATTTTGCTATCATCCAACTGCCTATCCAAGAGTTTGTGCAGGATCTATGCATGTCCTTATTTGGGAGAACATACACCTCTGCAATTTTACCTCAACTCATGGGAAATATGACACAGAAAAAGGCCATTCAGCCCAACATGTCCATACTGGTGCTATTGCTCTCTTTGAGCTGCCTTCTAAATCCATCTGCGTAAGTAAACAAAAGCACCTTTCTCTGTCAAATGCTTATTCAGCCTCCCTTGGAAACGCAAGCTGGAAGAACAACACCCCGTTTTCCGCTTGGGGACCCAGTCGCCCTCCGGACTCAATATCAAGTTCAATAAGTTTAGGGTCTGAACGCTCCAATGTCCTCGCCCCCAAATCCACACACTAGGCCCTGTTATTGCACAGTCTGCCATTACACACTACCTATTGTTAGTCACTAACAGTCTCCATTAACACCTATTCACCTCCCCAGCCAGATTGTTATTCACGCATAGAATTATAACAGTGTGGAAACAGGCCCTTCGGCCCGACAAGTCCATACTGACCCTCCAAAGAGGGTCCCACCCAAACCCATTCCCCACTACTCTACATTTGCCCCTAAGTAATGCTCCTAACCTATACACCCCGAACTCTACAGGCAATTTAGCATGGCCAATTCACCCAACCTGCACATTTTTGGATTAGGGGAGGAGACCTGCGCCAACACAAGGAAAATGTACAAACTCCACACAAATGGTCGCCCAAGGCTGGAATCGAATCCAGGCCCCTGGCCTGGCAGCAGTGCTAACCACTGAGCCACCATGTCGCCACTCCTTTGTCTGTCCAACTGGTCTTCTCTATCTGTGCTCAATATATCCCTACCTAATGTTTACACCTTACCCTCCTGCTGTCTCTTCTGCATATAAACCAACATTTTCCTAGCTAGCATCAGTTCTGAGGAATGGTCACCAGTCCCGAAACGTTAACTTTGATTTCTCTTCACAGATGCTGCCAGACCTACTGAGCTTTTCCAACAACTTCTGTTTCTGCTTCTGATTCCCAGCACCTGCCATTCTTTCAGTTTTTAGTGAATTTTGGAATTCTTTACCGTAGAGGGCTGACGGGACTGGGTCATTGAACATGTTCAAGGCTGAGATAGAGGGATTTTTAATCAGTAACAGAATTAACAGAATCAAGGGATATGGGGATAAGGAAGAATAAGATCAGCCAGGATCTCACTGAATGGTGGAACAGACTCGATGGGCTGAATAGCCTACTCCCACATCTTATGGGGTAAAGACTCTTCTGATTTTTTTCAAAGGCTACTTTCTTATTCTCACTAATCATCAGGTAGTAACAATGATCTCTTGAACAACTGGGAACATGGTGAGAAAGATTCACAAGACTGAGGGGAAAAAAATTGTTTGATTTTCTACACAAGGTTTTAATGTTGAGAAGCCTTGTTGCACACATGAACATCTCATTATTATATATCCTCGCCTCATGTCTAGTCTGGTTGACGTTTTCTCAGGCAGCCAATTCCTGACGTATAGGTCTGAGACTGTACCTTACGACAAGTTAACTTTGATTTCTCTTCACAGATGCTGCCAGACCGACTGAGCTTTTCCAACAACTTCTGTTTCACACTTGCCCCTCTAGGCCTCCATCTCGACCAACATCGCCTACTCAGGGCACACTATGTGGGCAGCTCAGGGGGTAACCAGGAGAGGAATTTGGAGGGTGTGTTGAGTTAGTGTCCAACGGAAGGGCTGAGAGTAAATTGCTGGCACGGGGAGTCAGGTTTCAGGCTGGGGGGGGGGGGGGGTGTGGTGTATTAACTTTCTGGGGTAGGTCCAGATCGGGGTGGGTGAGGTTAATTGAACAGTTCCTCAGGGGTTAGACTACGTATTTGGCAGTCTATTTTTTCCTTAGTAATTATTTTTCTTATTCTTTTCATAACCCATCCGAAGTCTCTGATTTAAATGGGAATTTTTGTGGCAATCCTAGCCAGGAATTGCCCATTGGAAAATTCATTTTCACGATCCATTCCTTTGCAGTGTGCTGCTACTGGGATTCCACAGTGTCCCCATGCACACATCCCATCTACACTGGAGTAATGACTGAGTGACCAGTGGAAAATCTGCCCCTTCGTCTTTTCAGGCTGTACTAATAACTGACTGCAAGACATAAAAGGAGAAAGTGAGGACTGCAGATGCTGGAGATCAGAGCTGAAAATGTGTTGCTGGAAAAGCGCAACAGATCAGGCAGCATCCAAGGAGCAGGAGAATCGACGTAGGGCTCATGCCCGAAACGTCGATTCTCCTGCTCCTTGGATGCTGCCTGACCTGCTGTGCTTTTCCAGCAACACATTTTCAGTGCAAGACATAAAATAACAATGAATACCCAAAACTGTATTTTGGGCAACTGTCTGTGTGGAGTTTGCACATTCTCCTGTGTCTGCGTGAGTTTCTGTTGGGTAAGACATTTCCCTCCCATAGTCCAAAGATGTGCAGGTTAGGTAGATTGGCTGTGGTAAGTAGTCCGATAGTGTCCAGGGATGTATACATTAAGTGGATTAGAAATGGGATATGTGGGGTTTTGGGGATGGGGGTCAGGTGCCTGAGACTAGGTAGAATGCTCTATGGATGGCCAGTTTGGGATTCTATACTATAATGTAAGGATCTCACAAAGGAGATTCCTGTAGGAATATGGATTCATATTGCAGGATATACTGCAGGTTAAAAATCGTAATGGTTTGAGGATCCCGCTATACCTGAATCTTCATATCGCCCATAAGATCATTAAAAGACTCTTGTTTGCCTACTAGAATCATGCATGATGATGCCTTCTAAGAATGTGACTCTGTGTTTGTTGCAAGCTATGCCTTAGTACTCTGGCATTTCCGGTGAAAATTAGACTAAGAAAGCAATCCCACCAATGTCTCCCTCATTAATAATGTCTCATTTTCCCTGGGGACGAACCTGTCTCACATGGTGCCTGACCCCTTTAGCTTTGAGCCTAAGAAGGGAAATATTCATGAAGTGGTGTGGTTATAAAGTCCAGCCATCCCTTTGAGATGTCAAATGATCAATGTCAGGGAGATGAGAATGAAATGAGAGCACTTCTTTCTTGTAACCTACATAATTCTGAGAACTTGAAGTGTGATGACCAGCAAATGAGAGGTAAATGGTGGACAAATTATTTTGCTATCTTTGAAAATAGAATGAGGTCTTTTGGCCCATTTTCTCTATGATAGCTCCTTGGTAGTGCTACCCCATGAATCCCACTCCCCTGCCCCTCAGGTATTTATCGTGTTGTCTTTTCAGAATTATTCCTTAATCAGTAGATTCTTCTCCAGTTTACTGAAACCATTCACAACGTTGAACAACTCTCACTCATTCCTAACAACTCTATCAAATCTCAGTAGACAATAGATAGTAGGTGCAGGAGTAGGCCATTCGACCCTTCGAGCCAGCACCACTATTCATTATGATCATGGCTGATCATCCACAATCAGTATCCTGTTCCTGCCTTATCCCCATAATCTTTGATTTCACTATAGAGTCATAGAGATGTACAGCATGGAAACAGACCCTTCTGTCCAACCCATCCATGCCAACCAGATATCCCAACCCAATCTAGTCCCACCTGCCAGCAGCTGGCCCATATCCCTCCAAACCCTTCCTATTCATATACCCATCCAAATGCCTCTTAAATGTTGCAATTGTACCTGCCTCCACCACGTCCTCTGGCAGCTCATTCCATACAAGTATCACCCTCTGTGGGAAAACGTTGCCTCTTAAGTCTCTTTTATATCTTTCCCCTCTCATCTTAAACTTATGCCCTCTAGTTCTGGACTCCCCGACCCCAGGCAAAAGACTTTGCCTATTTACCCTATTCATGCCCCTAATAATTTTGTAAACCTCTATAACGTCACTCCTTAGCCTCCGACGCTCCAGGGAAAACAGCCCCAGCCTGTTCAGCCTCTCCCATAAGCTCAAATCCTCCAACCCTGGCAACATCCTTGTAAATCTTTTCTGAACCCTTTCAAATTACACAACATCTTTCTGATAGGAAGGAGACCAGAATTGCACGCAATACTCCAACAGTGGCCTAACCAATGTCCTGTACAGCCACAACATGACCTCCCAACTCCTGTACTTAATACTGACCAATAAAAGAAAGCATACCAAACGCCTTTTTCACTATCCTATCTATCTGCGACTCCACTTTCAAGGAGCTATGAGCCTGCACTCCAAGGTCTCTTTGTTCAGCAACACTCCCTCGGACCTTACCATTAAGTGTACAAGTCCTGCTAAGGTTTGCTTTCTCAAAATGTAACACCTCACATTTATCTGAATTAAACTCCCTCTGCCACTTCTCAGCCCATTAGCCCATCTGGTCAAGATCCTGTTGTAACCTGAGGTAACCTTCTTCGCTGTCCACTACACCTCCAATTTTTGTGTCATCTGCAAACTTACTAACTGTACCTCTTATGTTCGCATCCAAATCATTTATGTTAATGACAAAAAAGTAGAGGACCCAGCACCGATCCTTGTAGCACTCCACTGGTCACAGGCCTCCAGTCTGAAAAACAACCCTCCACCACCACTCTCTGTCTTCTACCTTTGAGCCAGTTCTGTATCCAAATGGCTAGTTCTCCCTGTATTCCGTGAGCTCTAACCTTGCTAACCAGTCTCCCATATGGAACCTTGTCGAATGACTTACTAAAGTCCATATAGATCACATCTACCGCTCTGCCTTCATCAATCCTCTTTGTTACTTCTTCAAAAAACTCAGTCAAGTTTGTGAGACATGATTTCCCACGCACAAAACCATGTTGACTATCCCTAATCAGTCCTTGCCTTTCCAAGTACATGTACATCCTGTCCCTCAGGATTCCCTCCAACGACTTGCCCACCACTGAGGTCAGGCTCACTGGTCTATAGTTCCCTGGCTTGTCCTTACTACCCTTCTTAAACAGTAGCACCACGTTAGCCAACCTCCAGTCTTCCGGCACCTCACCTGTGACTATCGATGATACAAACATCTCAGCAAAACGCCCAGCAATCACTTCTCTAGCTTCCCACAGAGTTCTCGGGTACACCTGATCAGGTCCCGTGGATTTATCTACCTTTACCCGTTTCAAGACATCCAGCACTTCCTCCTCTGTAATCTGGACATTTTGCAAGATGTCACCATCTATTTCTCTACAGTCTATATCTTCCATATCCTTTTCCACAGTAAATACTGATGCAAAATATTCATTTAGTATCTCTCCCACTTTCTGCAGCTCCACACAAAGGCCACCTTGCTGATCTTTGAGGGGCCCTATTCTCTCCCTAGTTACCCTTTTGTCCTTAACGTATTTGTAAAAACTCTTTGGATTCTCCTTAATTCTATTTGCCAAAGCTATCTCGTGTCCCCTTTTTGCCCTCCTGATTTCCCTCTTAAGTATACTCCTACTTCCTTTATTCTCTTCTAAGGATTCACTTGATCTATTCTGTCTATATCTGACATATGCTTCCTTCTTTTTCTTAACCAAACCCTCAATTTCTTTAGTCATCCAGCATACCCTATACCTACCAGTCTTTCCTTTCACCCTGACAGGAATATAGTTTCTTTGGATTCTTGTTATCTCATTTCTGAAGGCTTCCCATTTTCCAGCCGTCCCTTTACCTGCGAACATCTGCCCCCAATCAGCGTTCGAAAGTTCTTGCCTAATACCGTCAAAATTGGCCTTTCTCCAATTTAGAACTTCAACTTTTAGATCTGGTTTATCCTTTTCCATCATTACTTTAAATCTAATGGAATTATGGTCGCTGGCCCCAAAGTGCTCCCCCATTGACATCTCAGTCACCTGCCCTACCTGATTTCCCAAGAGTAGATCAAGTTTTGCACCTTCTCAAGTAGGTACATCCACATACTGAATCAGAAAATTGTCTTGTACACATGTCACAATCTTTAAGAG
This sequence comes from Chiloscyllium plagiosum, assembly GCF_037043375.1. Lineage (NCBI taxonomy): Eukaryota > Metazoa > Chordata > Chondrichthyes > Orectolobiformes > Hemiscylliidae > Chiloscyllium > Chiloscyllium plagiosum. Next base: position 26,576,397 of record NW_028270145.1, read on the forward strand.
CTCTCCCCATCTCTTTCTTGAAAGTATTCAGAGACTTGGCCTCCACTGCCTTCTGGGGCAGAACATTCCATATATCCACCACTCTCTGGGTGAAGAAGTTTCTCCTCAACTCTGTTCCAAGTGGCCTACCCCTTATTTTTAAACTGTGTCCTCTGGTTCTGGACTCATCCATCAGCAGAAACATGCTTCGTGCCTCCACAGTGTCCAATCAGATCCCCTCTCATCCTTCTAAACTCAAGTGTATACAAGCTCAATTGCTCCAATCTTTCAACATATGATAGTCCCGCCATTCTGGGAATTGACCTCTTGAACCTACGCCGCACTCCCTCAATAGCCAGAATGTCCTTCCTCAAATTTGGAGACCAAACCTGCACACAATACTCCAGGTGCGGTCTCACCAGGGCCCTGTACAGTTGCAGAAGGACCTCTTTGCTCCTATACTCAATTCATTTTGTTATGAAGGCCAGCATGCCATTAGCTTTCTTCACTGCCTGCTGTACCTGCATGCTTGCTTTCATTGACTGATGTACAAGAACACCTAGATCTCATTGTACTTCCCCTTTATCCAACTTGACTCCATTTAGATAGTAATCTGTCTTCCTGCTCTTACCATCAAAGTGGATAACCACACATTTATCCACTTTAAACTGCACCTGCCATGCATCTGTCCACTCTCCTAGCCTGTCCAAGTCACCCTGTATTCTCATAACATCCTCCTCACATTTCACCCTGCCACCCAGCTTTGTGTCATCAGAAAATTTGCTAATATTACTTCTCATACCTAAATCTATATCATTAATGTATATTATAAACAGCTGCCGAACCTTGTGGTACCCCACTGGTCACTGCCTGCCATTCTGACAGGGACCCGTTTATCACTACTCTTTGCTTCCTGTCAGCCAGCCAATTTTCAATCTAAGTCAGTCGCCAATACCATGTGCCCTAATTTTGCTCACTAATCTCCTCTGTGGGACTTTATCAAAGGCTTTCTGAAAGTCCAGGTACACTACATTCTCTGGCTCTCCCTTGTCCATCTTCCTAGTTAAATCCTCAAAAAATTCCAGAAGATTAGTCAAGCACGATTTCGCCTTCGTAGATCCATGCTGACTCTGACCTTTCTCTGCTATAAAAGCAACTACAGTTTCTCCAGTCTCTCTACATAACTGATATCCCTCATCCCTGGTACAATTCCAGTAAATCCCCATCTTTGCATCCTCTGCACTGCCTCCACATTCCTCTTAGGACAGGACAATGGAAATGGAGTTGAGTGTTTGAGGGCAGGCAGTGCAATTGCCATTAGGAAAGCCAATACTGGCAGAGGGCACTGATATGTCCAAAATAGAATCCCCTCATTCCCTCCCCAGGCTTCTGGGCTACAAGTTTGAACAGAGTGGGCTCCCCAGTCAGGGCTGAGCCCCTTCGCAAAGGGTGAATAATAACATGGGTGCAAAAGCTGCTTAAGCCTCCTGCAACAGTGAAATTTGTCAAGAAGTGTTAACCCATTAAGAGGTGTAAAGGGCTCCCTTCATTTGGCAAGATTTTTACGAATGAGACTTTGTTTCTCAGTAGAGTATAATCTGCAATGTCAAACTGAAAGTGATAGCCCTATATTTATTCTCTGATCTGCATGGGTTTTTGTGGATGCAAGGTGAGTTGGCATGGTATGGTGAAGAGGGGAAAGGGTGATTGGTGATAGTAGACATTCACTTGGTAGAGTGAGTATGTGGGACGATGGGAGTGGATAGAGTGATGTATGGTGACACAAGTGATGTGAGGGGCCAGGAATGGGTGTGGTGCTGTGGAGACATCTTTAGGTTGCATGCACTGGCATTGATGATCAAGATTAGGCGAATGGGATCGTAATTGGCTGGATTGGATTTGTCCAGCTTTTTGTATATGGGATATACTTGGGCAATTTTCCATGTTGTCAGTCAATGCCTGTGTTGTAACTATACAGGAAGAGCGTGGCGAGGGGAGCAGCAAATTTGGCAGCACAAGTCTTCAGAACTATTGCTGGAATGGTGTCAGGGCCCACAGTCTTTGCAGTATTCAGTGCCTCCAACTGTTTCTTGATATCACGTGGAGTGAACTGAATTGTCTGAAAACTGGTATTCTGGGGACCACTGGAGGAGGCTGGAATGGATCATTCATTCAGCACTTCTGGCTGAAGACTGCTGCAAATGCTTTTTCTTATCTTTTGAATTCATGCTTTGGGCTCTTCTGTCACTGAGAATTGGGATGTTTGTGGAGCCTCCTCCTCCAATGAATTGTTTAATTATCCACCATCATTCATGACTCGATTTTGCAGGACTGCAGAGCTTACTTCTGATCCGTTGGTTGTAGGATCGCTTAGTTCTGTCTATCATTGGCTGTTTATGCTGTTTGGATGCCAGTAGTCCTGTTGGGTGACTTCGCCATGTTGAAACCTCATCATTGGGTATGCCTGGTATTGCTCCTGGCATGTTCTCCTGCACTCTTCATTGAACCAGGGTTGATCCCCTGGCTTGATGGTAATGGTTGAGTGAGGGATATGCTGGGCCATGAGGTTACAATTTGTTCTGGAGTACAATTCTACTGTTGATGACCCACAGCACCTCATGGAAGCTCAGTCTTGAGTTGCTGGATCTTCTTGAAGTCTGTCCCATTTAACACAAAGGCAGAACTTCATCTCCACAAGGACTCTGCAGTAGTCATTCTACCAATACTAGGAGAAAGTGAGGACTGCAGATGCTGGAGATCAGAGCAGAAAATGTGTTGCTGGAAAAGCGCAGCAGGTCAGGCAGCATCCAAGGAGCAGGAGAATCAATGTTTTGGGCATGAGCCCGAAGAAGGGCTCATGCTCGAAACATCGATTCTACCAATACTGTCATGGACAGATGCATCTGCAGCCAGCAGATTGATAAGGATGAGGTTAAGTATGTCTTTCCCTCGTACTGGTTCCCTCACCACCTGCCGCAGACTCAGTCTAGCAGCTATGTCCTTTACGACCCGACCAGCTCGATCAGTAATGCTCCTACTGAGCCACTCTTGGTGGTCGTCTTTGAAATCCCCCACCCAGAGGACATTGTGTGCCCTTGCCATCCTTAGTGTTGCCTCCAGGTATTGTTCAACATGGAGGAATACCAATTCACCAGCGGAGGGAAGGTGGTATGAAGTAACCAGCAGAAGGTTTCCTTGCCCATATTTAACCTAAAGCCATATTACTTCATGGTATCTGGACTCAATGTTGAGGACTCCCACGGCAACTCCCTCCTGATTGTATATCATTGTGCTGCCACCACTGATGGGTCTGTCCAGCTGATGAGATGGGACATGGGATGATGAAGGTGGTGCCTGTGACATTGTCTGTAAGGTATGCTTTTGTGAGAATGACTGTGTCAGGCTGTTTTGAACTCACTAAAACTGAAGAAAAAACCTTTGCTATTCACTTATCTTTATGATTATATAAACTTGCATAAGGTCCCCCCTCAACCTCCTACACACAAGTGAAAACGGTGCAGTCAATCCAGCCTCTCCTTATAACTCAAACCCTCCAGTCCTATAACATCCCTGTAAATCTTTGCTGCACGATCTCCAATTTAATAAGATCCTTCCTGTAGCAGGTCGACCAGGCCTGTACAGAGAAATCCAGATGGGGCCTTAATAACATGCTATACAACAGCAACATGACAAACTCATTGGTCTGGGCAATGAAGGCAAGTGTGCTAAATGCCTTCTTAAGTATTCTGTCTCCCTGTGATACAATGTTCAAAGAAATATGTGTCTTAATCCCTAGGTTTCTCTGTTCAACAATACTCCCCAGATCCCTACCATTAACTGTATAACAAACCATGTTTGTTTTACCAAAATGCAATACCTTACACTTATCCAAATTAAACCCCATCTCCCACTTCTCAGTCCATTGGCCCATTTGATCAAGATCCCTTTGTAATCTTAGATAATCTTCCTCACTATCTACGACACCACCAACTTTGGTGTCATCCACAACTTTACTAACCATGCTTCCCAGGTTCTCATCAAAATTGTTTATAAAAATGACAAAAAACAGTGGACCCAGCATCAATCCCTGTGGAACACTGCTGGTCACTCCTGTCTGAAACATAACCCTCCAGCACCACCCTCTGTCTCATACCATCAAACCAATTTTCTCCTTGGGTCCCATGTGATCTAATCTTACTAACCAGTCTACCATGTGGAACCTTGCCAAAGGCGTTACTAAAGTCTATGTAGACGATGTCTACTCCTCTGCCCTCATCTATTTTCTTGGTCACATCCTCAAAAAACACAATCAAGTTTGTGAGACATAATTTCCCTTACACAAAGCCATGCTGGCTATTCAAATGCATGTAAATCCTGTCTCTTAGGGTCCCCTCCAACAACTTGCCTACCACTGATGTCAGACTCACCGGCCTATAGTTTCCAGGCTTCTCTTTGCAGCCTTTCTTAAATAAAGGCAAAGCATTAGTCTCCCTCCAGTATTCAGACATCTACAAATGACACAAATATCTCTGTTACGGGCCCCACAATATACTTCAAGCTTCCCACAAAGTCCTAGGATACATTTGATCAGGTTCCAGAGAGTTATCTACCTTTATGATTCTTAAGACTTCTACAGTAAATACTGAAGTAAAATATTTGATCAGCATCTCTCCTATCTCCTGTGGTTCCACACATGGATGACTTAGTTGATCTTTAAGTGGCCCTTTTCCATCCCTAGTTGCTCTTTTGCCCTGAATATACTTGTAGAATCTCTTTGGATCAACCTTATCTGCCAAGGCTATATTATCCCAGTTTTGCCCTCCTGATTTCCCTCTTAAGAATGTCCCTACTCCCTTTGTATTCTTCAAGAGGTTCCCTTGGTCACCTGACACATAGCCTCTTCTTATTCTCAACCAGGGCATGGATATCTCTATTCATCCATTGTTCCCTACTCCTACCAGCCTTACCTTCCAATTTAACAGGAACATACTGCCTCTGAACTTTCACTTTTGAAAGCCTCTCCACTTGCCAGTCATCCCTTTCCCTACAAACAGTCTACCCCCCAACCAACTTTAGACAGTTCTTGGCTTGTACCGTCAAAGTTGGCCTTACTCCAATTTAGAAGTTTAACTTTTATACAAAGACTATCTTTTTCCATAACTATTTTCAAACTAATAGAATTATGATCACAAGTCCTGAATTGCTACACCACTAACACTTCAGTCACTTGCCCTACCTTATTTCCCAAGAGGGAGTCAAGTTTTGCTCCGTCTCTTGTAGGTACATCTATATATTTATAAAGAAAATTTTCTGAAACACATGTAACAAATTCCTCCCCATCTAAGACCTTAACATTGTGGCAATCCCAATCTATGTTTGGAAAGTTAAAATCCCCTACTATTACAACCCCAGCATACCTACATACATCTGAGGTCTCTGTACATATTTGCTCCTCAGTTTCCTTTTCCTTCTTGTATAAACTGTGTTTATGTAGTCAGTCCAGTTCAGTTTCTGGTCAATAGTAACTCCAGGATGCTGATAGTAGGGGATTCAATGATGGTAATACCATTGAATTTTCAAGGGGTGATGGTGATATTCTTGCTGGAGATGGTTATTGCCAAACATATGTGTGGCACTAATGTAACGCCACTTGCAAGCTCAAACCTAGATATTGTCCAGATCTTTCTGTGTTTGGTCATGGATAGCTTCAGTGTCTGAGGAGTTGTGAATTGTGCAATCCTTGGCAAATGTTCCCACTTCTGACCTTATAATGGAGGGAAGGTCATTGATGAAGCAGCTGAAGATGGTTGGGCCTAGGACACTAGGCCCAACTGAGGAGTTCCTGCAGTGATATCCTGGAGCTGAGATGACTGACCAATATGACTCCAACCAGACAAGGGTTTTCTTCAGATACCCATTGAATCCAGCTTTGCTCAGCCTCTGCCATGCTAGACTCATCCAAATACAGCTGTCTCTCTCACCTCACCCCTGGAAGTCTGATTTCCTGCCCATATTTGAACCAAGACATAATGAGATTAAGGTTTGAGAGGCCCTAAGAGAACCCAAAACCGGCCTCAGTGAAAAGGTTATTGCTAATCAGGACGAGGTTTACTTGTTTATGTTTAACCATGAGACTTCAAGGTGCCAGTGTTGAGGAATGCCACACAACTCCCTCACGACTGTATATCACCATTCTGTCACGATCCCTGCTGGATCCGTCTTGCCGATAGGACAGGAGATGTCCAGGAAAGGTCATGGGGGCGGTGTTCTGGGACATTATCTGTAAGGTTTCGTACTGTGAGTCTGCCTATGTCAGGTTATTGCTTGACTAATCAATAAGATAGCTCACAATGCTGGCACTACAAGCCCCAGATGGTAGTAAAGAGAGCAAAGTTCCAGTGTTAGTTTAGTCCAGTGCAGCAGGACCATTTCAGAATGAGAAGTATTTCACACAGGAGAGAGCAACAGTGTACACTGATATGATAAATAAGCCACAGCACCATTGAAAGCAGGACACAGTAGCATTGAGGAACAGGATACAGCCGTAACGGAGGAACAGGCGACAGTCACACTGAGGAACAGGCTACAGCCATAACTGAGGAACAGGTGACAGCCACACTGAGGAACAGGCGACAGGCACACTGAGCAATAGGATACAGCCACACTGAGGAACAGGATACAGCCATACTGAGGAACAGGTGACAGCCACACTGAGGAACAGGCGACAGGCACACTGAGCAATAGGATACAGCAGCACTGAAGAACAGGCTACAGCTGCACTGAGAAACAGGATACAGCAGCACTGAGGAACAGGATACAGCCGTATTGAGGAACAGGCTACAGCAGCATTGAGGAACAGGCTAGAGCCACACTGAGGAACAGGATACCACAGCATTGAGGAACAGGCTACTGGTGCACTGAGGAACAGGCTACAGCCACACTGAGGAACACGATACAGCCGCTTTGAGGAACAGGCTACAGCCACACTGAGGAACAGGATACAGCAGCTTTGAGGAACAGGCTACAGCAGCAATGAGGAACAGGCTACAGCTGCACTGAGAAACAGGATACAGCAGCAATGAGGAACAGGCTACAGATGCACTGAGAAACAGGATACAGCCGCATTGAGGAACAGGCTACAGCAGCATTGAGGAACAGCCTATAGCCGCACTGAAGTACAGGATACAGCAGCATTGAGGAACAGGCTCCAGACACACTGAGGAACAGGATACAGCAGCATTGAAAAACAGGCTACAGCCGCACTGAGGAACAGCCTACAGATGCACTGAGGAACAGGACACAGCTGCATTGAGGAACAGGCTACAGCTGCACTGAGGAACAGGACACAGCCACACTGAGGAACAGGATACAGCCACACTGAGGAACAGGATACAACAGCATTGAGGAACAGGCTACAGCTGCACTGTGGAACAGGCTACAGCAGCATTGAGGAACAGGATACAACAGCATTGAGGAACAGGCTACAGCTGCACTGAGGAATAGGCAACAGTTGCATTGAGGAACAGGCTACAGCTGCACTGAGGAACAGGCAACAGTTGCATTGAGGAACAGGCTACAGCTGCACTGAGGAACAGGCAACAGTGGCATTGAGGAACAGGCTGCAGCTGCACTGAGGAACAGGACACAGCCACACTGAGGAACAGGATACAGCCACACCGAGGAACAGGATACAACAGCATTGAGGAACAGGCTACAGCTGCACTGTGGAACAAGCTACAGCAGCATTGTGGAACAGGATACAACAGCATTGAGGAACAGGCTACAGCTGCACTGAGGAATAGGCAACAGTTGCATTGAGGAACAGGCTACACTGCACTGATGAACAGGCAACAGTTGCATTGAGGAACAGGCTACAGCTGCACTGAGGAACAGGACACAGCCACACTGAGGAACAGGATACAGCCACACTGAGGAACAGGATACAACAGCATTGAGGAACAGGCTACAGCTGCACTGTGGAACAGGCTACAGCAGCATTGAGGAACAGGATACAACAGCATTGAGGAACAGGCTACAGCTGCACTGAGGAATAGGCAACAGTTGCATTGAGGAACAGGCTACAGCTGCACTGAGGAACAGGCAACAGTTGCATTGAGGAACAGGCTACAGCTGCACTGAGGAACAGGCAACAGTGGCATTGAGGAACAGGCTGCAGCTGCAATGAGGAACAGGTGACAGTTGCATTGAGGAACAGGCTACAGCTGCCCTGAGGAACAGGCTACAGCTGCACTGAGGAACAGGCTACAGCTGCGCTGAGGAACAGGCTACAGTTGCATTGAGGAACAGGCTACAGCTGCCCTGAGGAACAGGCTACAGCTGCACTGAGGAACAGGCTACACTTGCATTGAGGAACAGGCTACGGCAGTGTTGAAGAATAGGATACATTTCGGTCTTTGGAGGTCATGTGGGCGGCACGGTGGCACAGTGGTTAGCACTGCTGCCTCACAGCGCCAGAGACCCGGGTTCAATTCCCGCCTCAGGCGACTGATTGTGTGGAGTTTGCACGTTCTTCCCATGTCTGTGTGGGTTTCCTCCGGGTGCTCCGGTTTCCTCCCACAGTCCAAAGATGTGCAGGTCAGGTGAATTGGCCATGCTAAATTGCCCGTAGTGTTAGGTAAGGGGTAAATGTAGGGGTATGGGTGGGTTGCGCTTCGGCGGGGCGGTGTGGACTTGTTGGGCCGAAGGGCCTGTTTCCACACAATAAGTAATCAATCTAAGTAATCAATCTAATCATGTTGCAGCTGAACAGGACATTAGTTAGGCCACGTTTCGAATACTGCGTTCAATTCTGGTCTTGCTACATGTAAGATATTTGAAACTTGATAGGGTTCAGAAAAGATTGACAAGGATGCTGCCAGTGTTGTAGGGTTTGAGCTCGAGGGAGAAGCTGAATAGGTTGGCACTACTTTTTCTGGAGAGTCGGAGGCTGTGGGGGATGACATTATAGAGGTTTATAAAATAATGAGGGGCATGGATAGGGAGAATAGTCAAATTCTTTTCCCCACGATAGGGGAGTCAAAAACTAGAGGGCTTAAGTTTAATATGAGAGGGGAAAGATTTAAATGGGACCTAAGAGGCAATTTTCTCATACAGAGGGTGATATGTGTATGGAATGAGCTGCCAGAGGAAGTGGTTGTGGCTGGTACAATTACAACATTTAAAATGCATCTGGATGGGTACATGAATAAGAAAGGGTTTAGTGGGATATTGGCCAAGTGCTGGCAGGTGGGACTAGATTAGGTTGGGATATCTGGTCAGCATGGACAAATTGGATCAAAGGGTCTGTTTCTGTGCTGTACATCTCTGTGACTCGAGGTCACAAACGCTTTGTGCACAGTTTGCAGCATTCATTGAGGAACAGGCTACAGCTGGTAGGAAACTATTCACAACGGTATCTGGGGAGGGACCGGTTATTTGAACCACCTACTCCTATCATAGAACAGTAATCCCGACCCCATCACTGCCTCCCCACCCCATCACTGTTCATCCCCTCCCACAATCACTGCCCCTCTCCCCCATCAACAACCCCACCACCCGTCATCACAGTAACCCCTCACCTCATTGTTGTCTCTCTTCCCCATCACAGTCCCCCTCCTCCATCTCTGTCCCTTTCCCCCCATCACCATCCCCCCTCCCCCATCACGATCACTCTCCCCCCATCACTGTCCCATGCCTCATCACTGTTCCCCCTCCCCAATCATTGATCCCTCTCACCATCACCGCACCCTGTCACCCATCACTGGCCTCCTCCCCCATCACTGTCCCCCTCCCTCATCACCGGTCCCTTCCCCCCATCACTGTCCCAGTCCCTATCATTGCCCCTCTCCCCCAACGCCATCTTCCTTCCACCATTACCACCTTCCTCTCCCACTACTGGCCCCCTCTTCCCTCCTCCCACCAATGCTGCCCCCCTCTCACCCCATTACTCCCACCTCCCCCATCACTGTCTTCGTTCCCCCATCACCACTTCCCTCTGCTTTTACTGTCCCCCTCCCCCACATCACTGTTTCGCTCTCACCAGCACCGTCACATAAACCTGTAATAAATAGTCATGCTTGTTAAGCACAGAAACCTGGTTTGTTTTCCTGTCAAGTACTTTTAAAACATCTTTCACTTCTATGACAATTCCGAGAATAGTGGGATTTGATTTCCAGCATGCTATCCTTTTGGCATGCCTTTCTGGAAGTGTTTATATAAATAAATTTCCTCTAATGTTGTTAAAATGTCAGTGAGCAGGTGACAGAGGTGTAGTCATTCTTGAGACACCAACAATGACGCAATACTTTTTCGAGAAGCCGGGACATGCTGCCCTATATCAAAAATACAGACTTCCTTCACCCAATGAAATCAACGACCTCATCCTCAACTACCTGCAGACAAAGGTGAGTAAGTGGCTGAAATAAAACTCTTCACTTTCCAGGGAGGAATTGGATACAGTTTCAGGAAACCCAGAAGCAATCTCAGTCTGTCTGTCATGACAGCAACCTGCAACCAGATCCGGTTTTTATCACTCGTGGGGCGTGGGTGTCGCTGGCTGGCCCAGCATTTATTGTCTGTCCCTAGTTGCCCTTGAGAAGGTGGTGAGCTGCCTTCTTGAACCCCTGCAGCCCATGTGTTGTGGGTTGATCCTGAGGGATGGAATTCCAGGATTTGTGACAGTGAAGGAATATTTCCAAGGTACAAGATGGTGACTGGCTAGGAGGGGATCTTACACGTGGTGGTGTTCCCATGTATCTGCTGCCCTTGTCCTTCTAGATGGAAGTGGTCATGGGTTTGGAAGCTACTGCCTGAGGATCTTTGGCGAATTTCTGTGGTCCATCTACTAGATAGTACACACTGCTGGCAAAGAGCATCAGTGATGGAGAGAGAGGGGATTTTGTGGATATAGCACCTTGTCCTTCTAAATGGATGTGGTCTTGGCTTTGGAAGGTTCTGTCTGAAGACCTTTGGTGAATTTCTGCAGTTATGCGGCTCAGAGAGAACATTGCTTGAATGCTAAACAGGAAAAGCAGGAAAACATAGACAGGTGTGAAGTGATTTCACGAATAACAAATCAGGTCAGAATTCTGTGGTTCTGCCACATCCATTCATGAGTAGGAGGGAACAATTACACAATCGACTGGCATAGAAAGCTACACAAACATCCCCAGTCTCAGTAATGGGGAGATTCCAGCACATCAGTGCAAAAGAGAAGGTTGAAGCATTGCAAGCGTCTTTGGTTACAAATGCTAGTGGATGATCTGCCTTGACCTCCAGTCTTCAGGTGGCATAGGTACTAGAAATGGTGTGTTTCTTTAAGGTTAAGGGAAATGCCCAAAGCTTGGAAAATCTTTTTCATTTCAGCTTGACCGGTCATAGAGTCATTGAGGTCTACAGCCTGGAAACAGGCCCTTTGGCCCAACTTGGCCATGCTGCCCAGTTTTCACAATTAAATGAATTGCATTTGCCTTCTTTTGATCCATGTCCCTCTGTACTTATTCCATCCATGTACCTGTCTAAATGTTTCTTAAACGATGAAATTGTATTCGCCTCCACCATGACCTCTGGCAATCCATTCCAGGCACTCACCAACCTCCATGAACAAAATTACCCCGCTGGACTCTTTTGTATCTCTCCCCTTTCACCTTAAACCTATGCCTTCCGGTTTTAGACTCCCCTACAATGGGGAAAAGTATTGGCTATCTATCTTGTAAATGCCTCCCATGATTTTGTAGATCTCCATAAGGTCACCTACTCATTGTCCAATGCTCCAGGGAAAAAAATCCCAGCCTATCTAGTCTCCCCTTATAACTCAAACCTTCCAGTTGAGGTAGCATCCTAGGAAATCTTTTCTGTACTCTTCTAGTTTAATATTATCCTTTCTATAGTGCAGTGACCAGAACTGTACACAGTACTCCAAATGTGGCCCCACGCGTGTCTTATACCACTATAACAAGATGTCCCAACTTCTATAATTAATGCTCTGACTGATGAAAGCAAGCATACCGAAAGCCTTTTTCACCCCCTCATCTACCTCATTTTCAAGGAGCTATGAACCTGTACCTCTAGATCTCTTTGTTCTGTAACATTCCTCAGAGCCCTACCATTGACTGTGTAAGCCCTCCCCTGGTTTCACCCACCAAACTGCATTGATATAAATTAAACTGTACTTGTCATTCCTCATCCCACTGGCCCAGTTGATCAACATCTCGCTGCATTCCCAGATAACCTTCTTCACTGTCCACTGTACCATCAAACTTGACGTCATCCACGTTGCAGAAGTTGTGGCTGAAACTGTATGTGCAAAACATGTTCCTCAACAAAGGATATAGTGTAGAACTACTAAGAAAGAGCTTATCTCAGTATTTGGAGTTTTGTTTTAAAGTGCCAGATCAGAAGTAAAATTTGAAATTGCTGGAGATCTGGCAACATCTGTGAAAAGAATGCAGAGTTAACATTTCAGGTCCACTGACCGTTCTTATTGTAACTGTTGGTATATATCGTTGGATGAGGTGGGGGACGGAGAAGGAGTAAGCCATAGGCAGAGCTTGAACCCCATACAGAGAGAACAACGTTTGGGAAAATAAAGGAATGGGTAGAGGTCAGCCTGGGGGAAGCAACAGCTGCTAATGGAGACCGTTAGTGGCTGACAATGGAGTGTTTGCAGTAGCAGCCCGCGTGACAACAAGGCCCAGTGTGTGGGCTTGGGGAGGGACATGGATGAAGATGCTCAGGCTGTAAAATCATTGAACTCAATATGGAGTCCAAAATGCTGCCGGGAAACCCAGATATTGTTCAGGGAGTGTTGGCCAGGGAGTGGTGTGTTGAAATCAGAAGGGTTTTCAGAAACCAGATCAATAATTATTTGGTTGAAACCCTGAAGGGGTTACTTGAAGTTGAGAAAGTTTTATGAAGGCTGAAGGAACAGGCTAATAGATTCTCAAAGTGTGGATTTAAAGCCACAGTTACATTAAGCCTGATTGATGTGATAGAGAGGGGAATTGGTGTTGGTTTTGTAAATGAGTGCTGTTGTGATGAATGGGATTATATTTTTGTTGTGGATTGTTAGAAGAACATCTGGTTCACTGGTGTCCTTTAGGGAAGGAAACAGCTGTCTTTATGTGGTCTGGCCTCCGTGTGATTCCAGACTCACAGCAATACGATTAACTGCTCTCTGGGTGATTAGGGATTGGTAATATATGCTGATGTGGTCAGCGTCACTCTCATCCCATGAATGAATTTTTTTTAAAAACCAGGACAAAGCAGCTGACTTGATTTTCAGCTCATTCACAACCTTCAACCTTCACCCCAAACAGAGTAGCAGCGCTGTGTATCATCACTGCACTGCAGCAACTCAGTAAGCACCCTCCAAGTCCACTTACTCTAACACGTATAAGGGCTAGGGCAGTAGTTACGTAGGAACACCACCACCTTCAGGCTCCTCTCGAAGCCACACGCTATCATGACTATTGCTGGGTCAGAATCCTGGAACTCCATCCTGTATCTACACCTCAAGGACTGCAGCAGTTCAGGAAGGCAGCTTGGGCTAGTTGGGATGGGTAATAAATACCGACGTTGTCAGTGATGCTGAAATCCCAAGAAAGGTGTTATTGTTGTACTCCCAGTTTTGGATAGGATTCTCATTTCCATGCCCGAAGGTGAGAGGTTCACAATGTCGTGTTGATTTGAGTTTACAACCAAGCACAGCACCCAAGGAATGCTGCCCTGTCAGAAATGCTGATTGGCAGACAATGAGGCCTGACTATTTCCTGCTTTGAAAGAAATTTTGGAAAAAGAGTTTCACTCAGTGTTACAGAAATTATTTGAAACAATAATTGTCCGGTGTCATTACTAACAGCTGCATTGAAATGTGTTCTGTAAACTTCCCAACCCATTCACCACCTGCTGTGGCCACTGCCATTTTAAAAGGGATTTCTGTGAGGTGGCCAGAGTACTTGCCTGTTTCAGGCAGGACCACATTAGTTGTCGAACTTTGCTCCTGTGATATAGTTAGGACCCCAATTGCAATTTTAAAGGATATGTGGGTTGGTGTGGTGTTCTTGTGCTGCCTCCAGACTTTGAAAAACGTTTTGCAGAGTCCCTGGAAAAGGGAATCACTCTGACACTTATCAAAGAATGGTTCCCAAAACCTTTTCAATGTTGCCAGTGTTGTGCAGGCAGAAGGAGGGTGCTTAGGAGAAAGAGCTGTGGGGCTTGTCTGCGGTTCCTCCTCTGGCACTGGCACAGTGAGTCCGGCACTGCCCTGTCTCCATATGAAGAAAGGGCACGTGAAGTAGGGTCTGATTTCCCAGCATCCTTCAGTGCTGATGGGCAATTCCTGGGGTGATGGAGATGCTCCACCTGGCTTTCCACGGAGGCAGACAAACGGTCGCAGTATTTACTACATCGCTGCAGCTTCTGGGCAATAAGGGCCATTGCCTCCCACATTCTTGTCTGCTTCTGCTGGCTCTCCCTATGCATGTGGATGAAATCTCTGGTTGCTGACACCACAGGTTCCTGTCCAGCTCGGGGATGAGCAGCTCCCTGCTCTCTGGCAGCCCTCCGAGTGCCAGCGGACTGGGACCATTCCTCCCTCGGCCAGCTATGGAGCTGTCACACTGAGTGTGCTTCCACGTTCTTGAACACAAACATTCCCATCGAGGTGTCAGTGTTTGAGCTGCTGCGAGGAATCCTCGAGGTGTCGAGGATGAAGCTTCTGGGGGCGGGTGAGGGGTGCGGTATTTCTGTGCTGACTTTATGAACCTCCTGCTGGACAAAGGGAGAGAGAGACACAGTATTGCAGTGGGTGGTTAGGCGAGGCAATGGCCGCAGTGCTATTATCACTGGACTGTTAATGCAGAGATGGAAATGTGTTGCTGGAAAAGCGCAGCAGGTCAGGCAGCATCTAGGGAACAGGAGAATCGACGTTTCGGGCATTAGCCCTTCTTCATCCTGTTAATGCAGAGACCCAGGGGTAATGTTCCAGGGACTTAGGTTTGAATCCTGCGAGCAGCAGATGATGGGAGCTGAATTCAATAAAAATCTGGAATTAAAATTCTCATCATGACCATAAAACCATTGTCAGTTGTCGGGAAAAAAGCACATCTGGTTCACTTTAGGGAAGGAAATTGCAATCCTAATTTATTGCAGCGTACATGTGACTCCAGACCCATAGCAATGTGGTTGACGTTTAACTATCCTCTGGGCAATTATGGATGGACAATAAATGCTGGCCCAACCAGTGAAGCCCTCATCCCATAAATGAATAAAAAAAGGTTCAAAGTGGTGTGCAATGTATAAGACTTGAAGCATGATTAATAGGAGAGTGGCCGTGAAGTGCAGAGTGGTACATACCTGGATGTTTCTGCATCTCCCCAGGAGTAGTCTGTTTTCTCCTGTGAGGGCAAGCATTCTCTTCTTGTTGGGGCTAATGTCAGACAATCTACACCCCCATATGGCCTCTCTCTCCCCCGGTGTGGGCTGTCCTCTCCTCTGAGGTGTTTTAAAGGACTGTGGAGACAGTGCGAAGGGCAGACAGGGTTAGTGCTGTGAGGGGGTGGGTTGAGGCAGGCAAAACAAGAGCAAGTGAGGGATGCATTCAGAAGAGTGGCAGAGTACAAGCCTTAGCGGGAGGTGGATGCATTTCCCGAGACAGAGTGAGTGTGAGACAGTTAAGAGCAGAGTGTGGCACTTACCCTGATGGAGTGAAGGTGGTATTGACCTACTACACCTGGAATCAGTGCACACACAGGTGGCAATCTCAGACCAGGCTGGCAGGGTAAGGTGACATGGCCTGTTTTACTGCTCCTTTAGGAAGAGGGCACCTCTCCTTTTCACTACCCAACTCCCAGTTCCCTGTCAAAGAATCACAATGCCATTTTTCCTTCCTTCATCATGTTCAGGCTCTGTCTTTGACCAAGCAGGGCGTCATTGGAATCTGGGTGCACAGTGACTGCTTGTAGATGTCAAAGGCTCCAAGAATGCCAGCCTTTCAGTGGATGTCTATTGTGTGGCAAGTTGTTGTGGACAATGGTGCATGCTGAGGTGGGGCAGAAATTGGATAAAAGAGATGTTATAAGATATGGCGACAAAACTCACTAGGGCCTAATGGCAGATTTCCTCCTACACAATCTGAACTAAATCAAAAAAGTGCAAGTGTCAGCCCACAATCCTTTTCTTTAATGTGTTTTTTTCCCTTCCTAGATGTCTTTATAATTTGTCTCCTAGTTACATAATTTCAACGATGGGGCACCACAATTTATGTTTGGCCAATGGTCAAGAGCATTCAAGTGGACAATGAAGAGTCTGTGTGCTTTCTGTTTGGCTGTGTGTACAGTACGGAACCAGTGAGGGGCTGGGGCAATTTAAGGTCATGTGATGCAATCTCCTGGAAATTGACCAACTGGAGATGGCAACCTGAGCGCTTGCCTTCCCCTCGCTATTGGTTTGATTTGTTGATCTGTGAACCAGTTTAAATGTGCACTGTCTTTGCTGGGCAACTGTCAATAATTGAACATGGAGTTACTAAGTGTGGATGTTTCTCAGGAAGGGGAGGGGGATGAAGTATGTGTTTAACTAAAAATGTGGTCCTGTTTTCAGAAAGGGAAGCCATTCACCCTGGCAGTGGATGTTGGATGTGGTTCAGGTCAAAGCACCAGGGGATTGACTTCTTACTTTGAAGAAGTGGTTGGGATTGATATAAGTGAAGCTCAAATTGAAGAGGCAAAGAAGATGGAAAGATCTGATAATGTCTCTTACAGGTAACCATAGTCATCTCAAGCTTTTTCACAGACTGCAACAATTAAAGAGAGTCTTGTCCATTTTGTTGAGAGAGATTAATTTTATTTTAGAAAGATTGATCACACTTAGAGGGATCTAGCCCAATAAAGTTGATTGCCATAGGATTGCTCGATGGATTTTAATATAACTAAAATGCCTTTTTGGATTGCCTTTATAGCTGGGCGGCACAGTGGCTCAGTGGTTAGCACTGCTGCCTCACAGTGCCAGAGACCCGGGTTCAATTTCTGCCTTGGGCAACTATCTGTGTGGAGTTTGCACATTCTCCCCATGTCTGAGTGGGTTTCCTCCGGGTGCTCTGGTTTCCTCCCACAGTCCCAAGATGTGCAGGTCAGGTGAATTGGCCATGCTAAATTGCCTGTAGTATTAGGTGGATTAGTCAGCGGTAAATATAAGGTGGTGGGTTACTCGTCAGAGGGTCGGTGTGGACTTGTTGGGCCGAAGGGCCTGTTTTCCCACTGCAGGGAATCTAATCTAAAAAAGCTGAATGGGCTAGGCCTGTATCCTCTAGAGTTTAGAAGAGTCAGAAGTAACTGAACTGAAACGTATAAGATCCTGAAGGGATTTGACTGACTGGATGTTGAAAGAATATTTCCCCTTGCAGGAGCATCTAGAGCTAAAGGTCATAGTTTATAAGGGGATGTCTACTCAAAATAGATAAGGAAACATTTCTTCTCTCAAAGCTTTGAGTCTTTGGAATTCAGTCCCTCAAAAGTCAGTGGATATGGAATCTTTAGATATTTTTAAGACAGAGGTAGAAAGATTCTTGATTACGAAAGGGATAAAAGATTATCAGGGATGTGCAGGAATGTAGCAGTGAGGTTAAAATCAGGTCAGCCATCATCTTATTGAATGCAGAACAGGTTTGAAGGGCCCGGGTGGCCGATTCTTGTTGCTTGTTTGTATGTAAATGAAAGGTAACAGGAAATGTGGATATTGGATACAGATATGCCAAGATATCATTAGCAAAGATGAAAAAGGATTGGATGTGATTATTGATCATGGGCTCAAGTTATCTAATCAGAATGCTACTATTATCAGCAGTCCAGCACCATTCTTCATATTGAGGTAATTTCATTATAAATTCAATAATAATCCGTATAATTTATTGATACAGCCACCATCAGAACATGAAAAATGATGGACTGAACAAAACTCACTGGGCTTTTATTTAGTAATTCACAGGATGTGGGCATTGCTGGCTACGTCCATTTGGTCTGTCTCACACAACTGAAAGGCCTTGTCTATCACGATATAATTGCTCCTTGCCCCATTCAAATCCATGTGATCTTCTGGAGGAGGCGAGACACGAGATAAACCCACACCAAATGGGGGGAAAATCAAACAATTTCCTTTGTGATATCTTTCAGCTGGTTGGAATGACTTGTGCTGTCTCTTCAAGCAGAGGCTTGTTGAACCACACACTAAACAGGCATCAACGAAGCCACCCATTGGACTTAGCCTGAAATCAACACCCTATGGATGGAGATCCCACCAATCAGAGGCTCTTGCGTTTAACAGCACCTCAGAGGAGCCCGTGGCTGCTGGCAAAACAGCACCCTGAAGTCCCAGAATCCTTGGAGGTTTTGAGGCTGAGGTAGCTGATTTGTGATGGGCGAGGTGAGGTAGTTCTCTGGTTGGTGATCAAGGTGAGATAGGGGCAAGAGGGTCAGAAGCAAAGGCAGGTGGTGACACATATTGGGCAAGCCCCTGCCCTGTGTTTAATCCTACAACTTGAGGTGACAAGCTGCCTGAACAGACTTGCTGTGTTATGTGTATGGGGTAGAACTCCAATAAGTCTCTCAAAGTACTGCTGCATATGGACCTTTCTGCAGGAATCTTTATGCACAGCTTTATCTCTGCCCACGTTCTCCCATGACTATGTTGGAATTTCTGCACCCCAATAGTTTTATTGTGTAATCACGTGACACTAATGTCAACAATACCCGTGATGCTGGCATCAATCTGGATGTGTTGCTTGGTGTCCCAGTTTTCCGATTCCCTGAGGTCCCTGTTCTTTATCCTGACTCTCATTATATATTTACTCTTGCCTGCAACTGGCCACCTTAGACACCTCAAATGGCGATAAGGCGAGAAGGTCAATCAGAAGAGGGAAGACCAAATGGTTTAGATACACCACCGGCCCATCGAATATTAAGTGCTCTTTCTGTTCCCAAGTCCACCATCTCTGGGAATGGAGGATATCTGGAGCAAAAGGCTCTCGCTATCAGAAAACACTAGAGCAAGTGGAAGTGATTAACTTTGAACAAAGATGGTTAAAAGGAAAACTGATTGAAGTGTTTGAAATTATAAAGGATGCAGTAAGTTAGGCAATTAACTATCTCTATTTGTCCATGAGTGAACAACTTAGTCATTTAATTGAAGATCATTTAATTGAGGAAAACAAAGTAAGATTTAAACACAGAATAATTATGTCATGCATAGGACTGAGAGATTGGGTCTGTTTTTGACCAAAACAAAGCTAAGGGGTGACCTAAAATTATGAAATTATGAAAGGGTTTGGTTAGAGTGGATGCAGAGAAAATGTTCCCTCTGGTGAGGGAGAACATCAATATAAGATAATCACCAAACAATCCAACAGGGAATTCAGAAGAAATTATTTTTCTTATTATCCAGAAGCAGTATCACACACAACTGAACATTTCTTGTTCCACTGTGATTTGTTTTCTTACATTATCAGTAGATCACCGGCCCATCAAATATTAAGTGCTCTTTCTGTTCCCAAGTCCACCATCTCTGCGAGGCAACAGTGGTTGCCTCGCAGCGCCAGAGACCCGGGTTCAATTCCCGCCTCAGGCGACTGTCTGTGTGGAGTTTGCACATTCTCCCCATGTCTGCGTGGGTTTCCTCCGGGTGCTCCGGTTTCCTCCCACAGTCCAAAGATGTGCAGGGCCAGGTGAATTGGTAATGCTAAATTGCCCGTAGTGTTAGGTAAGGGGTAAATGTAGGGGTATGGGTGGGTTCGCTTCGGCGGGTCGGTGTGGACTTGTTGGGCTGAAGGGCCTGTTTCCACACTGTAATGTAATCTAATCTAATCTAATCACCCATGTTAATGATTGAATAATTTATGTGCAAAGCCCATTAAGGGTAAAACAGCAAACCATAAAAGGTGAGCAAGAAGGAGAGGGAGTTAAATCAAAGTGATTTGGGAGGGGAGATAAAGCACTGTACCCCCTCTGGTGTCCACCTCTCTCTAAAGGTATCGAGAGTATTGGTGGAAAAGGTCAAGGCACCTTAGTTGTATTTTGTCATCAGAGACAGACAACTGGTGACAGTTTAACCTGAGCTTCACCACTTCTCAGGTGAGGGTGAGAGTCCTCAGCTGGCACAGGAATTGAAGCCACGGTATTAACATCATTCTACATTACAAACTAGTCATGCAGCCAACTGAGCTAACCAACCTCTAAGCTAAAAAGTGTCTTGACTCAAAGAGTGATGAGAATGTGGTACTCACTATCATAGGGAGTAGTTGAAATGAATGGTATCGATGCATTTAACTGGATAAACATTTGAGCCATAAGGGAGCAAAGAGTTGCAATGGTAGATTCAGATGAGAGAAGATGGGAGGAGCCTCAAGTAGGGCATAAAGATCTGTTCTAAATGGCCTGTTTCTCTGACATATATCTTATTTTAACATAAAGAATGGTGAGTTCAGAATCCTTAGTCTCTTTTATATTTGAAGTGAATTAATATTTTCGATGGGCGGAAAAGTCAAATATTAACAGGAGACCAGTTTGAGGGCACTTTTAGAGTCCACACAAACACAATGGGCTGAACAACCTTCGTCTGTGCCATAAAAGTCTCTCTGGGTTTGTGCTGTCAGACCTTCCTATCGTCTGTTTTTCTTTATCAGCGAAGAATTAACTCCTGGCGTGTGTGATATACCCAGGACATCCATTAAACATCTACAGAGTTTGAAGCTCTTGTATTCATGTGTTTGTCGATTCACTCCACAGACAGGGCCTGGCGGAGGAGCTGGGGTTCCAGGACGGTTCTGTCGACCTGGTAACAGTGGGAGCTGCAGCACAGTGGTTTGACTTGGAGAAGTTCATGAAGGAAATTGACAGGGTTTTAAAACCCAAAGGCTGCCTGGCTCTCTATTGCTATACAGTTCCCTGTATACTGAATTTCGATGATTGCTCTGAAACCCTGACCCAGATTATCCAAGACGTAAGTAGTCTGAAAGAAAGACTTGCCTTCATACAGCAACTTTCACATCCCAAAGCACCAATGCCAATGAATTGTAGTCACTGTTGGAAAATGGCAGCCAATTTGTACACAGCACACACAAATAACATTGTGGTATTGAGCAAATAATCTCTCTGCTTCGGGAAGGAATAGTGACCAGACCACTAAGAGGGAGTCACCAGGTGATCTTCAAGGGAAATTTCTCAATCAGTTCCAGTTTTTCACACAATGTCCCAGTATCCTGACAGCTTAATTCCAAATTTCTCAACTGTCCCAGTTTTTAGATTCCCTGACGTCCCTATCCTTTACCCCGACTCTCATAGTCTCTTGACAGTTGCCCCCACCCATATATAAGGCACCTTGTGCTGTGCTCTAATCTGGGATTCAGAATTATGGAGAGGGCATGAACAATAAGTGAATCCTTCCTGGCTGTATTCCCTCGACTTTGCAAGAACACTTTCGCAGTCTTTCCCTTCAAAGGAAGCTGAGGTAAGGGACTGTCCTGCTGTCTTTCAAATGGTGAGTGTATAAGTCCATAAGACTTAGGAGTAAATACAGCCCATTCAGTCCATGGATGTGGCTCTGGTATTCAATGAGATCATGGCTGATATATGGCTGATGTTCAGGGTCTAGCAGCACCTTCAGCTACACGGCCAGTCATTTCACTCTGGATCCAGAACAAATACAAGGAAGATGAGGGGAGGATTTGGTAAGCAGGGAGGAGAGAGGGGGAAAGGATTGATTCGTAGGATAAACTGAGGGTAATTTACCCACATGGTCATCTATAAATTAATTCCGTGAGCAGTAGGGAGGGGATCAATCTCTGGTTGATGACTGAAGATTGACTGGATGACTGTCAACTGCAAGCTGCACTTAATGAGGTAGTCAGATACCATACACCTGCAAACTGTCGATCAGCACCAGGAAAGGTGACAGACAAGTTTGGTTAGCCATGCCAAGTTTAACCAAACTTCTCATCGAAAGAGCCTGTACTTTCCTCTGAGCGCAAAGACAGCTTCACATCCCTCAGGTACTGTTGTTAATTGAAAATCCAGCTTCTAACTGAAAGTAACTATTGTTAGACACTAGCGTGCAAATGAAAATAAACAAGACTTTGGAATGGAGCTTATTGTTAGGCTTGTCACTGTGCAATGTTATGGACCAGACCAAAACCCCTCAAAGCATAGCAAGGAGATAGTCTAGACCCGACCTTTTATCTTATTTAAAGGCAAATGTAAGGCATTGTGTTCTAGATGCGATTCAATTGGTCCATCTGCTAGACTTTAAGCAAAACGCACTTCATTATTATGCTATAGTTAAAATCCAAACAAAATGAGAAAAATTGGCATAGTTTTAAAACTCTATTAAAAGACTCAATAAAATAATATAATATTTAACTACTGCTCATCAACTGTTCCAAAATAGCAACATACCATAAACACACCCTTGGCAAAGGCCAATTCAGCAAAACAGATTTCCCTCACTTGCTATCTCCTTCAGCCCATGAATGAACATCAAAAGAATGGATCTAGCAGCAGAGAAAGAACTCAAACTTTTGTAGCAGCATAGAGAGAGAGAGAGACAGAGAGAGAGAGAGAGAGAGCGGCATGTACCAGTGCCAACTCCAAAACCCTAACTTCAACAACTGAAAGCTGAATTAAAATCTTAGGTCTGTGTGAGCCTGAGTCCACCCACTCATGCTTCTTTTGTCTAATTAGGAAAAAAAACCCTTTACCCTGCTTTCTATGTGCCAAACACCTCAGCACCAGGTGGGAGTGTTGTAGAACAGAGAAACCTTTGGGTTCAGGTACATCATTCTTTGAGGTTTGCATCACATATAGATGGGGGTTAAAAAGGTGTTTAGCATGTTTGCCTTCATTGCACAGTCCTTTGAGTATAGAAGTTGGGAAGTCATGTTGAGGTTGTATAGGACATTGGTAACGTCTCTTATAGAGTACTGTGTCCAGTTCTGGCTGTGCTGTTACAGGAAGGTTATTGTTGGGCTGGACAGGGTTCAGAAAAGATTTACCAGGATCTTGCTGGGTATGGAAGGCTTGCATTATAAAGAAAGGCTGGATAGGCTGGAACCTTTTTCACTAGACCATAGGAGATTGAGAGGTGACCTTAAGGGTTTATAAAATCATGAGGGGTTTGGATAGGGTTAACGGTAGATGTCTTTAATCTAGGATAGGGGATGTCAAGACTAGGGACATATTTTTAAGGTTAGAGGAGAGAGATTGAAAAAAGACATGAGAGACAAATGTTTAACACAGAGGGTGGTTCGCGTGTAGAATGAACTTCCTGAGGAAGTGGTGGATATGGGTACCGTTATAACGTTTAAAAGAAACTTCGATAAGTACATGAATAGGAAAGGTGTTGAGGGTTATGAGCCAGGAGCAGGCAGGTGGGACTAGTTTAGTTTGGGATTATTTTCAGCACGGACTGGTTGGATCGAAGGGTCTGTTTTCATGCTGTATTACTCTGTGCTAACATCCATCTTCAAAAGAGACAGGACAGAACAAATCCTTCTTAAAGGCACATAATGTCACAATTGTACAATTGAGAATTATTTGGAAGAATTCCCATCAGTGAGTGTTTGATACGATATAACTGAGGGATAGTTTAATGACTATCTAAGTCAGATGTTCTTGACCAATTTTGAGTAAGACATAGGATAAATGCCCACCAACACGACAATGATTCCTCCATTGAATTCATTCCCCAAGGGGATGCAAACATGAGGGATACTGTCAGACATGGTATGATTGCTTTAGAAGACTTTTGCAATTTCACAGAAGTAGCAAAGGATAACAATGGAGTTTTCTGCTGTTTGTGTTAATAGAGACATACAAGATAATCAGAGGGTTAGATAGGGTAGACAGGGAGATCCTTTTTCCAAGTATGGGGACGGCAAACACGAGGGGACACAACTTTAAAGTGAAGGGAGATAGGTATAAGAAGATGTCAGAGGTGGTTTCTTTACTCAGAGAGTAGTAAGGGTATGGAATGCTTTGCCTGCAACGGTAGTGGATTCGCCAAGTTTAAGTGCATTTGAGTCGTCATTGGACAGGCAAATGGATGTAAATGGAATAACGTAGGTGGATGGGCTTCAGATTAGTATGACAGGGCGGTGCAACATCGAGGGCCGAAGGGCCTGTACTGCACTGTAATGTTCCATGTTCTATGTGCAGGTGAAATCAGGCACATAGTTCATTCTTAACTCTGAAAATGATATTTCCTGATCAAGGAGAATCAAATCCTACTGAGGCTGTACTGTGGTCAGTGTCAGCCTTGGTACAAGTTGCTAATTATGATAAACGGATCCTGGATGAGGGCATAGAACATAGAAAAGTACAGCACAGAACAGGCCCTTTGGCCCACGATGTAGTGCTGAGGTTTAATCCTAATGTAAAATATAATAACTTAACCCACGCACTCCTCAACTCACTGCTCTCTATGTGCCTGTCCAGCAGTCGCTTAAATGTCCCCAATGACTCTGCTTCCACCATCACCTCTGGCAATGCATTCCATGCATTCGTAACTCTCTCCATGAAGAACCTACCTCTGATGTCTCCTTTGTACCTTTCCCCTAATTTCTTAAAACCAAGACTGGAGCTGGAGTTGGATGAACTGAGGATTATTCGAGAGGCTGAGAGGGTGATAGATAGAAACTACAGGGACATAGTTACGCCAGAGAACAGAAGTAGCTGGGTAACATGGTGGCACAGTGGTTAGCACTGCTGCCTCACAGCGCCAGAGACCCTTGTTCAATTCCCGCCTCAGGCGACTGACTGTGTGGAGTTTGCACGTTCTCCCCGTGTCTGCGTGGGTTTCCTCCGGGTGCTCCGGTTTCCTCCCACAGTCCAAAGATGTGCAGGGTCAGGTGAATTGGCCATACTAAATTGCCCGTAGTGTTAGATAAGGGGTAAATGTAGGGATATGGGTGGGTTTCGCTTCGGTGGGTCGGTGTGGACTTGTTGGGCTGAAGGGCCTGTTTCCACACTGTAATGTAATCTAATCTAATGTAATCTAATCTAAACAGTTAGAGGTGGGAAGGGGAGGAAGCATGCAGTGCAGGGATCCCCTGTGATCGTTCCCCTCAACAATAAGTATACCGCTTTGGATACTGTTGGGGGGGGGCGGCCTAGCAGGGGTAAGCTGCAGTGACTGGGTCTCTGGCACGAGGTCCGGCTCTGAGTCTCAGAAGGGAAAGGGGGAGAGGAGGAGAGCGCTAGTTATAGGAGACTCTATAGTTAGAGGGACAGACAGGCGGTTCTGTGGACATGGGCGAGAGTCTCGGATGGTTTGTTGCCTCCGGGTGCCAGGGTCCGAGACGTCTCGGACCGTGTCTTCGGAATCCTTAAGGGGGAGGGTGTGCAGCCAGAAGTCGTGGTGCACGTTGGCACCAACGACATAGGTAGGAAGAGGGGTGGGGAGGTCATTCAGGAGCTCAGGGAGTTAGGCTGGAAACTAAAAGCTAGGACGGACAGAGTCGTCATCTCTGGATTGTTGCCGGTGCCACGTGACAGTGAAGCAAGGAATAGTTGAACACGTGGCTGCAAGGCTGGTGTAGGAGGGAGGGCTTCAGGTATTTGGACAATTGGACTGCATTCTGGGGAAGGTGGGACCTGTACAAGCAGGACAGGTTGCTCCTGAACCAGAAGGGCACCAATATCCTGGGAGGTAGGTTTGCTAGCACTCTTCGGGGGGGTTTAAACTAATTTGGCAGGGGGAATGGGATCCGGACTTGTAGTCCAGCAATTAGGTTAGCTGTTTGTCAGGATGTCCAAGAATGTAGGGAGGCTGTGGAGAAGGTAGCACTGACAGGGAATACTTGTGGACACAGAGATGGGTTCAAGTGTGTATACTTCAACGCAAGGAGTATCAGAAATAAGGTGGTGAACCTAAGGCGTGGATCGGTACCTAGGACTACGATGTTGTGGCCATCATGGAAACATGGATAGAAGAGGGACAGGAATGGTTGTTGGAGGTTCCTGGTTACAGATGTTTCAGTAAGATTAGAGAGGGTGGTAAAAAAGGAGGGGGGGGGGTGTGGCGTTGCTAATTAGAAATGGTATAACGGCTGCAGAAAGGCAGTTCAGGGGGATCTGCCTTTGGAGGTAGTATGGGCTGAAGTCAGAAATAGGAAAGGAGCAGTCACCTTGTTGGGTGTTTACTACAGGCCCCCCAATAGCAGCAGAGATGTGGAGAAACAGATTGGAAAACAGATTTTGGAAAGGTGCAGAAGCCACAGGGTAGTAGTCATGGGCGATTTCAACTTCCCAAATATTGATTGGAAGCTCTTTAGATCAAGTAGATTGGATGGGGCGGTGTTTGTGCAGTGTGTCCAGGAAGCTTTTCTAACTCAGTATGTAGATTGTCCGACCAGAGAGGAGGCCATATTGGATTTGGTACTTGGTAACGAACTGGGACAAGTGATGGGCTTGTTAGTGGGTGAACATTTTGGTGATGGTGACCACAATTCTGTGACTTTCACCTTGGTTATGGAGAGAGATAGGTGCGTGCAACAGGGTAGGTTTTACAATTGGGGGAAGGGTAAATACGATGCTGCAAGACAGGATCTGAGGAGCATAAGTTGGGAGCATAGGCTGTCAGGGAAGGATGTCGTGGAAATGTCGAACTTTTTCAAGGAACAGATACGACATGTCTTTGATATGTATGTACCTGTCAGGCAGGAAAGAGATGGTCGCGTGAGGGAACCTTGGTTGACGAGGGAGGTTGAATTCTTGTAAAGAGGAAGAAGGAGGCTTACATAAGGTTGAGAAAACAAGGTTCAGACAGAGCGTTGGAGGGATACAGGATAGCCAGAAGGGAGCTGAAGAAAGGGATTAGGAGAGCTAAGAGAGGGCATGAAAAATCTTTGGCGGGTAGGATCAAGGATAACCCCAAGGCATTTTATGCGTATGTGAGAAACATGAGAATGATGAGAACGAGGGTAGGTCTGATCAAGGACAGTAGTGGGAGACTGTGTATTGAGTCGGAAGAGATAGGAGAGGTCTTGAATGAGTACTTTTCTTCAGTACTTACAAATGAGAGGGACCGTATTGTTGAAGAGGAGAGTGTGAAACGGACTGGTAAGCTAGAAGAGATACTTGTTAGGAAGGAAGATGTGTTGGGCATTTTGAAAAACTTGAGGATAGCCAAGTCCCCCGGGCCTGACGGGATATATCCTAGGATTATGTGGGAAGCAAGAGAGGAAATTGCAGAGCCGTTGGCAATGATCTTTTCGTCTTCACTATCAATGGGGGTGGTACCAGGGGACTGGAGAGTGGCGAATGTTGTGCCCCTGTTCAAAAAAGGGAATAGGGATAACCCCGGGAATTACAGGCCAGTTAGTCTTACTTCGGTGGTAGGCAAAGTAATGGAAAAGGTACTGAGGGATAGGATTTATGAGTATCTGGAAAGACACTGCTTGATTAGGGACAGCCAGCACGGATTTGTGAGGGGTAGGTCTTGCCTTAAAAGTCTTATTGAATTCTTTGAGGAGGTGAATGAGGATGAGGGTAGAGCAATGGATGTAGTGTACATGGAGTTTAGTAAGGCATTTGATAAGGTTCCCCATGGTAGGCTTATGCGGAAAGTTAGGAGGCATGGGATAGAGGGAAATTTGACCAGTTGGATAGAAAACTGGCTAACCGGACGAAGTCAGAGAGTGGTGGTTGATGGTAAATATTCAGCCTGGAACCCAGTTACAAGTGGAGTTCCGCAGGGATCAGTTCTGGGTCCTCTGTTGTTTGTAATTTTTATTAATGACTTGGAAGAGGGAGTCGAAGGGTGGGTCAGTAAATTTGCAGATGATACGAAGATTGGTGGAGTTGTGGAGAGTGAGGAGGGCTGTTGTTGGCTGCAAGGGGACTTAGATATGATGCAGAGCTGGGCTGAGTAGTGGCAGATGGAGTTCAACCCTGTCAAGTGTGAGGTTGTCCATTTTGGAAGGACAAATAAGAATGTGGAATACAGGGTTAACGGTAGGGTTCTTAGTAAGGTGGAGGAGCAGAGGGATCTTGGGGTCTATGTTCATAGATCTTTGAAAGTTGCCACTCAGGTGGATAGAGCTTGTAAGAAGGCCTATGATGTATTAGCGTTCATTAGCAGAGGGATTGAATTCAAGAGTCATGAAGTGATGTTGCATCTGTACAGCACCTTGGTTAGGCCACATTTGGAGTACTGTGTGCAGTTCTGGTCGCCTCACTTTAGGAAAGATGTGGAAGCTTTGGAGAGGGTGCAGAGAAGATTTACCAGGATGTTGCCTGGAATGGAGAATAGGTCGTACGAGGATAGGTTGAGAGTGCGAGGCCTTTTCTCATTGGAATGGCGAAGGATGAGGGGTGACTTGATAGAGGTTTATAAGATGATCCGAGGAATAGATAGAGTAGACAGTCAGAAACTTTTTCCCTGGGTACAACAGCGTGTTACAAGGGGACATAAATTTAAGGTGAAGGGTGGAAGGTATAGGGGGGATGTCAGGGGTAGGTTCTTTATCCAGAGAGTGGTGGGGGCATGGAATGCGCTTCCTGTGGGAGTGGCAGAGTCAGAATCATTGGTGACCTTTAAGCGGCAATTGGATAGGTACATGGATAGGTGCTTAAGCTACGACAAATGTTCGGCACAACATCATGGGTCGAAGGGCCTGTTCTGTGCTGTATTGTTCTATGTTCTATGTTCTAAGACCCCTCACACCCGTCAATCTTGCCCTGGGGAAGAGTCTCTGGCTATTGACTCTATTTATTCCTCTCATTATCTTGAAGGACTGGTTAGTAAATTTTCGGATGACACTAAATTCAGTGGAGTTGTGAACAGTGCCGAAGGATGTTGTAGGTTACAAAGGGACATAGATAAGCTGCAGAGCTGAGCTGAGAGGTGGCAAATGCAGTTTAATGTGGAAAAGTGTGAGGTGATTCACTTTGGAAGGAGTAACAGGAATGCAGAGTACTGGGCTAATGGTAAGACTCCTGGCCATGGAGATGAGCAGAGAGATCTCGGAGTCCATGTGCATAGATCCCTGAAAGTTGCCACTAGGTTGATAGGGTTGTTAAGAAGGTATACAGTGTGTTAGCTTTTGTTGGTAGAGGGATTGAGTTTCGGAGGCATGAGATCAGGCTGCAGCTGTAAAAAACTTTGTTGCGGCCACACTTTGCGTACAGTTCTGGTCACTGCATTATTGGAAGGATGTGGAAGCTTTGGAAAGGGTTCAGAGGAGATTTACTAAGATGTTGCCTGATGTGGAGGGAAGGTCTTATGAAGAAAGGCTGAAGGACTTGAGGCTGTTTTCGTTAGAGAGAAGAAGGTTGAGAGGTGACTTAATTGAGACATATAAGATATTCAGAGGGTTAGATAAGGTGGATAGTGAAAGCCTTTTTCTTCAGATGGTGATGGCTAGCACAAGGGGACATAGCTTTAAATTGAGGGGTGATACATATAGGACAGATGTCAGAGCTAGTTTCTTTATTCAGAGAATAGTAGGGACGTGGATTGCCCTGCCTGCAACAGTAGTAGACTCACCAACTTTAAGGGCATTTAAATGGTCATTGGATAAACATATGGTTGAAAATGGAATAGTGCAGGTTAGATGGGCTTCAGATTGGTTCCACAGGTCGGGGCAACAAGGGCGGAAGGGCCTGTGCTAAGCTGTAATGTCTACAGACTCAACGTTTCTATGGATATGTAGTCTCGGTTCATTAGTCAGAAGAAACGTTGAGAAAGAGGGAATGGGTCTGGGTATTCTACTCTTTGGAGGGTCGGTGTGGACTTGTTGGGCCAAATGGCCTGTTTCTATGAATATCGGCTCTCTGGAGCATTCCCAATTCTCAATGATTCATTAAACCTTTGGCTGTTAAGTCTTAAGTCTGGAATTCCCTCTTTTAGACCTCTCTTCTTCACTATATCTTTTCTCTCTCCTCCTTTCAGATGGCTCCTTAAAAGAGCTTTTGCTCACCTGCCCGACTACCGACAAAGGACTTCCTTGTCCACAGGAAGTGTTTGTGATTTCAAATCTCTGTCGTGAATAGGGACCAACTGCTTAGTCTGACTGGACGTTGAGCGGAGACAGACACCAGTCCATTCAATGTCACGCATGTATTCCTGACATCTTGGACCATCACTATGTGGCTGTGCATCAGTTGTGCATACAGACTATGTGGCTATGTAAGCATTAGGATGTTACCTGCTCGGAGAGGTGGTAACACAGCTCCCAATATTTGATATTCCCCAGTGCAAGGCGTATGACATACTCCACAGGAAGTGATACCACCCAAAGATTTTCTGAAGAACAGAAAAATGATCTTTCTTGTAACTTCCCCAATGGTTCCTCCAGCTTGCAGTTCAATTTAGTGTCTGCAGCTTGGCCTCAGTAATAAACTGACAGATATTAAAAGGGTACATTCACTCTGTCACTCAATTTGAAAACCTTCTCCCTAATTTGTCCTCAAGATCCTCAAATCTTTGGAAAATCCAGTCATTTTCTCTGGAAGCCGTAACCTGTGACCTTTAGCCTTGACCTTGACAGGAAGGTTGCCCTTTGTTTTTCCAAACAGGGCCAATTTCCTTCAGCTGGAGAGTGGCCTCCATAGAGAGAGGGATTGTTAACGAATGGTATTTGTGGGGGATCCAAGATGGCGGCGACCCAGCAAGTCTGAGTCTGCAGTTCTCCTCCCAAGACTTGGGTAAAGTGGGTCACCCACCCCCACCACACTCACTAAATCATTTATAATAGCTGTTTAATTTAATTAGTTGTTTAATATTAAATTTAAACAATCTAATCTTTAGTAAAAATGACTAAAGGGAAGGGAGCCCGCAGCTCTCAACAAGCAGGAACCCCTTCCCCCACCCTTTCCAGCTGCAGCTGAGGCATCCACAGCCGCTCCGGGGGACTTACCTACAGTGACAAGCCTTGTGGAGATGATCTCCAAATTGGACGCGAAGATCGATGCTTTCATCGAAGAAT
This sequence comes from Chiloscyllium plagiosum, assembly GCF_037043375.1. Classification (NCBI taxonomy): domain Eukaryota; kingdom Metazoa; phylum Chordata; class Chondrichthyes; order Orectolobiformes; family Hemiscylliidae; genus Chiloscyllium; species Chiloscyllium plagiosum. The sequence goes on from NW_028270145.1 coordinate 26,607,346, forward strand.
CCCAAAGTCAATGGGACTCACTCTCCGCCGCGATGCAGAAGCACGACCGAGACATCCAGGAAATCAAGCGCCGAGTCGGAGGGGCGGAGTTAAAGACCGCGACCTCCTAAACTACAGCACAATCGACCGTGGATCAGGTCTGGACTCTCAAACAGCAAGTCCGGACCTTAGAGAATCATATTGATGACCTTGATAATCGAGGTCGCCGAAAAAATATTCGTTTGCTGGGCCTTCCCGAATGGGAAGAGGAAGGCCAGCTTGCAGCGTTCCTCGAGAAGTGGCTGCCACAGCTTTTAAATCTGGAAGCTGGATCAGGCCAGGTAAGGGTAGAATGGGCCTACCGGGTCGCAATACATGGGCCCGGCTCGAACCAGTGCCCACGCCCGGTCCTGTTCCGGCTGCAGAGCTACAAGGAGAGGCAGATACTCCTAGAAGCCTCTAGAAATCTTGGAAAAGACCCCCAAGCTATGATCTACAAAGGATCCAAGATCATGTTATTCCAGGACTTTTCCCCAGCTCTGGTCCGAAAGAGGAAAGCATTCGATGAGGCGAAGAAGCGTTTAAGGGACTTAAATATTCAGTACTCCTTACGCTACCCAGCGACGCTACGCTTTAACCATGAAGGATCCGTGTATAACTTTGGATCGCCAGAAAAGGCTAAGGAATTCTTGGACTCTCTTAAATAAACTGTAAGACATAATGGATGTTGGTTTGCCTTTCCCCCCGGTTTGGTTTATATCCCCCCTTTTTTTTCTTACTTTACTGATTAATATTATCATGGGGTTTGGGGAGAGGGATTTGATTTTCTCCCCCCCCTTGGGGTTGTTTTCTTTTATTATTTTATGTATATATGTGGGATGTATGTATATGTGTGTGTGTGTATATATATATATATATATATATATGTATGTATGTATGTATATATATATATATATAAGTAAGCTGGGGAGTTTGGTTAATGTTGGTGGGGGGAGGTGGTTACCTTATTCAATTTTACCTCTATCTTTAGGAGCGGGGTTGTTTCTCCCTTGTTATTTTGTATTAGTATATTTAATTATTATTTGTTGAGGTTGTAATTTTATAGTTAAATGTTTATATATGGTATTAACATTACCAAATATATCCAGGTGTTGGTATGGGTGGGGGTCGGGTGCTCACTGTTAACTCTAGCTTTGTATTATATCTGAATTCTCCTCATTTTATTGAGGAGTGCCTGGGTCAAGGGTGGGGCATTGGTTGGGAGAGTATATGATGGACTTTTGGAGAGGAAGTGACACCCCCTGGGAACAAGGGGGAGAATCTCCACTTAGATATGTTTTATATTTTTTTTATTTAGAAATAGTTTTTTATTGTATTGGTGTGAGTGTATTAGAGAGGCTTTATTTTTGTAAATTTTATATGCTCTATGCTCGGGATGTTCTGGATAGGGTTTCCCTTCCCGAGGGGTCTCGGATTTGCCCAGAGGATTATGGTTGATCAGTCGGTTAAGTGGTGCACCTGGAATATCAAGAGGAGTAATTCGCCAGTCAAAAGGAAGAAAATATTATCAAATCTTAAGAAGGAAAGAGTTGATATAGCTCTCCTACAGGAGACACACCTATCGGATAAAGAACACTTGAAATTACGACAGGGTGGATTTGATCTGGCCTTTTTTTCTTCTTTTAGTTCAAAAAGCAGGGGAGTTGTTATTCTTATTCTGAAGAATTTCCCTTTCAAAATCCTAAAGCAGATAAAAGACAAATCTGGACGATATATTTTGATTAAAGCCCTCATAAATGGAGAGGAATATGAGATTTTAAATTTGTACTGCCCCCCGGCACACCCCTTTAAATTTATAACGGAAGCCTTTTCAAAATTGATGGCTTTTGGTGCCCGTCATACAATTATAGGGGGAGACTTTAATTGTATTATGGATCTGGAAATAGATAGGATTCCCAAGAGTACTGCAGGAGTATCTCCCAGATCTCGACAATTGATGGATCTGAACAAAGAATTAGGATTAGTAGATGTATGGAGATGTCTTCATCCACAGGGCAGAGATTTTTCTTTCTACTCCAATCCACATAAATGTCATACTAGAATTGATATGTTTTTTGCACCCTCGATTTTTTAAAATTCTATATCATCCTGTAAAATAGGTAGTATAGCAATTTCCGACCACGCTGCTGTATATATGGAAACTAAGGCGAGGAACAATGGGACATCCCCTCGGCATTGGCGTATGGACCCCTTCCTAATGAAAGATAGTAAATTTGTAAAGTACTTCTCTCAAGATTTAAAACTTTTTTAGAAATTAATTCAGGTACAGCTAGCAACCCATCAATGAAGTGGGAGACCATCAAAGCTTACATGCGAGGTTTGATCATTTCCTACTCAGCGACCCAGAAGAAATTGAGGGGAGAACAACAGCGTCTGCTTGAAGCTCGCTTAAAAGCAGCTGAAACAGCTTACACTGATAGACCTTCTATTATTAAATTGCAAAGGATTATGGCTCTTAGGACAGCTCTAAACACTACGCTTACTCAAACGGCTAAGAGGGAAATATTATTTGCAAAACAAAGGTTATATGAATATGGCGACAAACCGGGTAGATACTTAGCATTTCTTGCAAAGAAAAAAAAGGCCCCTCAGACTATTACATCTATCAAGGAAAGTACGGGTATTCTGACTCATGATCATAAAAAAATTAATGCGATCTTTAGAGAATTTTATTCTCAGTTATATAAATCGCAGGATTGTGAAGATAGGACGAGGAGGATGCAGTCATTTTTAAAAAAAATTGACCTTTCCAGGCCTAACTCCGGAACATGTATCGGTCCTAAATGCTCCTCAAACAGTCCAAGAAATACTTGATGCAATTAGGCAACTTCAGAGCGGTAAGGCACCGGGCCCAGATGGTTTTCAAGCTGAATTCTATAGAGAATTTACAGAAATATTGGCTGGTCCACTTATGGACATATATAACTATGCATATAGTCAGGGCTGTCTCCCGCCTTCGCTGAAAGAGGCAAATATCTCTCTTATCCTTAAAAAAGGAAAGGATCCAGAAGATTGTACATCATACAGACCAATATCCTTGCTAAATGTAGATTTTAAAATCCTTTCTAAAACGTTAGCACTGAGACTAGAAAGGGTACTGCCACATATTATAAAGGAGGATCAGATGGGGTTTATTAAGGGCCGAAGATCATCCAATAATATTAGAAGGGTTTTGATTTTGATTCAAGCCTGCCATCAGGGAAAGATACCAGGAGTAGTAGTTTCATTAGACGCGGAAAAGGCATTTGATAGGGTTGAATGGTCATATTTGTTTTACACATTGGAAAGGTTTGGCGTTGGAAAGGTGTTTACCAAATGGGTCTCAACATTGTATAGTGATCCCAAAGCAGTTGTGGTTACCAATGGATTAGGTTCGGATAGCTTCAGTGTGGGTAGGGGCTGCCGTCAGGGATGTCCTCTCTCGCCATTGTTATTTACGCTAATAATTGAACCACTAGCAGAAGCTATACGAGCTGATCCTAATATAACGGCCTCGAGGGTTGGTATAGGTAAACATAAAATTAACCTTTATGCAGATGATGTTCTTCTATTCCTCAGTAATCCTCTGATGTCCGTACCTCACCTAATCCAAGTTATTAATACATTTAGCACATTCTCAGGCTATAAAATTAATTTTTCAAAATCGGAGGCTATGCCAATGGGTGGCCTTGCTATGATACCCCACTTAGTGGACGGATCCCTTTTTCCCTTTCGTTGGTCCCTGGAGGGCTTCTTATATTTAGGCATTTTTATTACTCCAGTATTTGGTCAGTTGTATAAGGCTAATTTTGTGCATTTACTGGAAAGGATAAGGCAGGACCTCCAGCAATGGGGAGACCTTCCAATTTCCTGGTTGGGTAGAATAGCACTAATCAAAATGAATGTCCTGCTCCGTCTCCTATATCCTATGAGAATGCTTCCGGTGATGCTGCCGAGGACGGCTCTATGTAAATTATATGGCTGGCTGGGTTCCTTTATCTGGAATCATAGACGGCCCCTCATTAAGCTGAAGAAGCCACAGCTTCCACAGACAAGGGGAAGATTGGACTTCCCAGACTTTAGGAAATATCAGCTAAGTTCCCTATTAGGTTACATAGCTGATTGGGTCTTGTCTGATCCACAATCAATCTGGTTGGACATCGAGGCCTCTCAAGTAAAATACTCACTTATTAACCTTTTATTTTCAAACAAGAGGAAAATCTTTACAGATCACTGTAAAAACCCTATAATACTAAACACAATTAAGGCTTGGAATATAATGCGGCAAAATGAGGGCAATTCACATAAAACATCCCCATGCACCGATAGTGGGAGCATGGGGATTCCAACCGGGGTTTACAGATGCCACTTTTAAACTCTGGAGATCCAGAGGTATCTCATGTCTAGGGGACCTATTTAAGCATGGGGTCCTGATGTCTTTTGAACAGCTGCGTCAGAAATTCGGATTACCTAATGGAGACCTCTTTCGATACTTCCAAATTCGAGATTATATACAGAAGAAGACTACGTTATTAGATAGTCTTTATAAATCAGATAGAGAATGTAGTGTCCTACAACCAGTGGGTTATCTTCTGTCAGTACTATTTATCATTTACTTCATGATGAAGTATCGGGAGATATGGATAATCTGCTTAAAACATGGGATCAGGATTTGGGACTAGAAATCTCTATAGAAACGTGGAATGATATTTGGGAAAACGCTAGACGAATTACTATCTGTAACAGAACCCAGGCTATCCAGCTGAAGATACTTCATAGGGCCCATATAGCACTGGTTCGACTGGCAAAATTTAAGGCAGGAGCATCTCCAATGTGTCCCAAATGCAAAATAGAGGTGGGCACTCTTGTACATTGCCTATGGACCTGTCATAAGATCCGTAGATATTGGACTAAAGTAGCAAGTGCTCTGACAGAAATTTTAGGAACGGAACTTAAAGTGAACCCTGTATCTCTCCTTTTGGGCTTTGCGAACTTACTCTCCCCTGATATGCACGGGAAGAGACTATATTCTATTCTTTCTTTCTGTGCAAGGAAAAATATTTTGGTGAGCTGGGTGGCTGAGGGCCCCCCTGGACTTTCAAATTGGCACAGATTAATTATGGAATGTATTCCCCTTGACTTCCTTACAAATATGGTGCACCGAAAGACCGAATTATTTTATAAAATATGGCAGCCCTTCTTGAATTACATAAATACAGATATCTCGGCTATCCTAACAAGGGCTTTTATTTAATTGAGATTACAAACCTGGCTGGTCCGGGGCCCCTTACGAGAGGAATCCCGCACGAATACGGGTTTTATTACATCTGATGTTAACACATTCTGAGCATGTAAGAGACTTAAATATACACTCTGGTTAGTTGTAGGTTAGATTAGTAGATGGTTGAGTTTTGTTTTTTTTTCCTTTTCGGCTTTTTTTTCTTTTGTTAAATTTTGGCTATTGTATATTTGATTTAATTGTATATCAATGTTTATATTTGAGAGTTTTGTTTATTTTTGTAAACTTGTAAAAATGTTAAATTTCTAATAAAAATATCTATAAAAAAACAAATGGTATTTGTGAACCAAAGTGTCTGTGCAAACATTAGTTAATTCATGAAAATAAAGAGCGTAATAAGCTGACATGTCTGTCTAATCACCAGCTGCTTCCCCATTCAATCTTCTGCCCATCTCTCAACCAGTGCATTTTTTGTTTGAAAAACAAGTGCCCCATTTCATGATATGAGGGAAGGTTCATGCCCTGAATGCAGCAAAGACAAACCTGTCTAGTGAGCACCATGATGCTGCTGAGACCATGGGTTTGTAAATGATGACAGTGCAATGGAGGTGGGTGTGGCAGTAACTGCATCCTGGTTTTCAACAAAGCAATTATTTCAGATAAGAATTGAATCTGAGCATGTTTGAATGCAATATACATTTGACCTTTCGTTCAATGTTATAATTCTTTCCATTGCATGTTCTGTTCGCAGCTGTTCACAGAACTCAAACCCTATGAGACGATTGCCACAAAAAGGGTCTGGAATGAATATCGTGATCTGTTTGATGCTATCCCTTTCCCAGAAAAAGCGAGGTAAATGTATAACTCACTGTTAATGCCAGTCTTCGGGAACCAGGAAAAATAGAAGCATATGTTTATCGAGATGAAGAGGGATTTCTTCACCCAGAGAGTAGGGAGCCTGTGGAATTCTCTGCCACAGAAGTTGGTTGAGGCCAAAACATTGAATATTTTCAAGAAAGAGCCGAATATATTTTTTCGGGCTAAAGGAATCAAAGGATATGGGGATAAAGTGGGAACAGATTACTGAGTTGGATAATGAGACATGATCATATTGAATGGTGGAGCAGGCTCGAAGGGCTGAATGGCCTACCCCTGCTCCCATTGTCTATGTTTTTATGTTTGTTTCCTGTTCTCGATGCTGGATCCTGAATAGGTCAACTATTACTTTATTTCACATTAACAATGAATCATATCAATCGCCAAATTAGTAGGAGCAGATCTAGCATAGATGGGTTACGGCTCAGAAGGATGCCATTCAGCCCATCATGTCTATGCTAACTCCTGCAACTGCAATTCAACCAATCACTTCTTTGCTCTTTCCCATTGTCTGGCACTTTCTCATTTAATCTTCAGATGCTCATCTGATTCCCGTTGAAAGCCATTAGTTCTGCCGGTGTTGAAATACTGGCATAGGATAAACAGTGTTTCAGTTCTGATACAGTCAATAGATTTGGAAGCTGATTCGTCAGAAACATAAATGGTTGGCAGATACTTATCAAGGCAGCAGCGGCTGGAGGCACATGGAGAGGTCCCAGCTAAAGGTCTGCTCAGGATGTCCGGGAAGTATCATCCACAGTGCCATTTCCACCAGATGTGTGAGGCACTGTGTTGCCACAGACTGAGGATGTGCCAGGACACTGTCACCAAAATATACCAACTGATGGAGTGGGACCTGAGACATGAAGGAAAAGGTGGCAAGTCTAGTCCCCATGGTTGTCAAACTGTGAGTAACTAGCTCCTTCCAAGGATTCACTTGGGATCTGTGTGGGATCTCACAACCTCAACCCCCTCCAGGTGGACTTGTATCTGTTTTCCATTTCCAGGGTGTGTTTAGAGTTTGCATGAGGATGGAAGGCAATTCAAGATTGTGCTTGGTGCAGAGAGGTACAGCCTCATTTTGGTAATCCAGGGGCTCTCCACCTCTGCTCTCCCACTCTCACAGTTTCCTTACCTACTTCCATCATCTCCACCCCGTCCCCAACTCTCTTTGCCCCGAGCCTCCATGTTCCTTCCTTTCTGGCACTCCCTGTCAATTCCATCAATACGGAGCTATCACACATTCCTTGGGTATGACTTTCAATTCCAACTTCATCTTCCAACATCACCCCTTCAGCTTAGTCACACCAACAATCATACATTCCTTTCTCCCCCTGTACCCCCACCCCCATTGATGTCACTGCGATTGTGACCATTCATCGCTCGACTCTTGTACCTATGTCTTTCAATGTACTATCATCTCCCCACCTTACCTGTCGAGTTGCCGCCCCCGTCTCCATCTTCAATCCTTACACTTTATTTCCCCAACATTCATACTATAGCAGCGGCCCCTGATGTCCACCCATTGTCTCTCATTGAGCTAAGCCCCAGACCTGACTGTGGCCCACTGACTAACTTGGGTGGACAACCCTGACAAACAAGTGATTCGATCCATGATTGTTCTCTGTGCAGCTCCTCACTGACTTATTCATTGCATTGGTTTTACAGAACTGAGTGTGGTCTGCTCCCTAGATTGTAGTGATCCAGAACCTCTACTCTGGACTGCCCAAGTGGTCAACCATCTATGCCCAAGTTCCCTGGATGGATATCAGACTTTATTTAATGTATCAACAAGACTGAAAATTGTTTCCTGTGCTGTGATTGAGGACTACTTCCCTCAGAGTTCCAGACATGACCATTTAGTTGATGCACATTCAGTGTACTTGTCACATGTACTGCTGTCACATGCTGCAGGTATAATGTGTGTACAATGAACACAGTGCTAGGGAAAGAGGCAGAAAGTGTGAAAAGAATGGGGAGAGCAGGGAGACGATGCACTGAGAGGAAGGCAGCAAGTTTAGAAAGAGAGTGGTGGGGGGAATGACTTCATTCTGTATACAGCATCAAAAGAGGAGAAAGCAAGTTTAAAAAGAGCCCGGTAACTGGGCTGTGGCTTCATTTTGAATCAGTACCAAGAGAGGCCGAGTCTAAAATAGAATCTAAGAGTGTTATCACAGGAAATCAGTAAGATTATTGGTTGGTGAGAAGCTGATGTAGGGAACAAATAACTTAAAACTGGTGGTGTCGATGGTAGTCATGATTTGGAGGTGCCAGTGTAGGACTGGGGTGGACAAAGTTAAAAATCCCACAACACCAGGTTATAATCCAACAGGTTTTTTTGGAAGCACTAACTTTCGGAGCGCTGCTCCTTCATCAGGTGGTTGTGATGTATAAGATTGTAAGACATAGAATTTATAGCAAAAGTTTACAGTGTGATGTAACTGAAATTATATATTGAAAAAGACCTGGATTGTTTGTTAAGTCTCTCATCTTTTAGAATGATCATGTTGGTTTCAGTTCTTTCATGTGTAAATCACAAAACATTTTTCAAAAGTTACATTCCCAAGTGAACTTTAACAATTGGGGTCATGTCGGCCCAGATAATGTATTGAAGGTGTGGGCTGCCCTGTGTGCCCAATCCCCATGGAAACGTAGTCACCTCCGCTTTGCTGTTCTGATCCTATGACCCATTACTTTTGTTGATTTTCCTGTTTCTCCGATTTATTCTCCCCCTTTCCGATCATTTTCCACACATGCAAGGAGCAACTGTTTTTTGGGTAAATGCACATAAATGTGTGGATATACTATTTAAGTTCCATGGAATATCTTTGAAATGAAATGCTTCTTTTATTAAGCAAGCAGTGAATACGCAAGAGGTGGTAGGTGTGCTTCAACGTTTGCAGGGAATTCAAGTTGCTACAGCAGCTTGCACTTTTACCCACATGTTTTGGTCTGAAGCTACGGATAGTGATGGTGGAGACTCCAACATTCCTTCCATCACCTGGCTAGCCCGGAGTCTCTCCCACTCTAATTACTGCGACGTGTTGAAAGGATTTACCAGTTGATGCTCACCCTGTTTGGCCACATTTTGAATAGACCTCCATTGGCTGTCAAGTCCTGAAGCGGGACTTGAACCCAGAACCTCTAGCTCAGAGGCAGTGAAGGCTACCCTCTGTATCACAAGATCTCTATAGAACCTCACCTATTATCCCAACACCCTCCAATGATATGCAATAGATAAACTAAATATTAGTATTTTACTCTGACATTAACAACACCTTCTTTATCATAGAGCCAAAGATATCTTTATTACGTTTAAGAAACCTGTCTCATGGTTCATTGGATATCTAAACTCTTCGGTTTTATTTCAAACTTACCTGAGGGAAAAGCTGGAAGATGCTAAAGCCTTCATGGAAAATACTGAACAAAGGTAAACAAACAACTGTATGAAAACCGTGTTATTTTCACTGGTCTTCCTGATGAAATTTAATTGTACCAAACACCGTGGAGTTAGCTAAGGGCTCCAGTGACTCCCAGAGGCTGCTTTGGAACTGGGCTTGGCAACCTCTCTGTTAACCCTAATTTGTGTTAATGGCTTTGATGGGTTTCTTCAGTTTTTTTCAGAATCTAAGTTAGAGTCAGTTCAATTCCAGGAACTGATAGATGAATTTGATCAGATATATCATCAGGCAAGTCTTAACATTGATAACTGTGTATATGAACATACAGGAGCAATATCTACACTCATCTGTTTGGGAACAGGTATGTTTACAAATACCTTCAGAAGTCAGTATATTTTTTTCATAGTCATTTACTGACTTGCACAGGAATTGAAAGGAAATTGATGACAACAATCTACAATGATTACACATACACTGAAGAGATTTAATGAAGAGATCACCCATACAGTGTTTGAGCTCAAAGGTATCTGCTGGTCAATCTGCGTCGAATTCTGAATAATATTCTCTCACATTTGTCTTTTAAACATTTCTTTCCTCTTTCGTTTGTGTCGCATGTTTATAGTAGTATTCATTCCATCAGCTGTAATAACTTGCATTTCCAACAAGAGTCAATACTCAAGCCTTCACCTCGACTGGAACATTCAATTAACTCAGAACAGCATTCTCTGCAGGGCTGTTCATTTCTTAAAGCCACAGCTTATTAACTTGATTGGATGCATATAACTATAGTATATCTTAGTTCTGGGAAGACAAGGACAATCATCAAGCTCAGGAAACAGTTGTGGCGTTTTAATGAACCTCCGTCTCAGATAATAGGTCATTCAGGCCATCGAGCCTGGCCTGCCTTTTGATAAGATGATTTCTGATCTGATTGAGGCCTCAACTTCACTTTCCTGTCTACCCCAGTAACCTTTGACTCCCCTGCTAGTCAAGAACATAACTCTGACTAAAATATATTCAATGATCCTTCCCTCAGCACTCTCCATGAAAGGACAGTCCACAGACTCTCAACTCTCTGAGAGAAGAACACGTTCTCCTCATCCCTATTTTAAATGAGGGATGCCTTATTTTTATACCCATTTGTTTTACACAGCGTGAGTTTAAAAAAACATCCAGTTTGTATGGAATTAGTAGACAATAGACAATAGGTGCAGGAGTAGGCCATTCGAGCCTGCACCACCATTCAATATGATCATGGCTGATCATCCTTAATCAGTATCCTGTTCCTGCCTTATCTCCATAACCCTTGATTCCACTATCCTTGAGAGCTCTATCCAACTCTTTCTTAAATGAATCCAGAGACTGGGCCTCCACTGCCCTCTGGGGCAGAGCATTCCACCCAGCCACCATTCTCTGGGTGAAGAAGTTTCTCCTCATCTCTGTCCTAAATGGTCTACCTCGTATTTTTAAGCTGTGTCCTCTGGTTCGGCACTCACCCATCAGCGGAAACATGTTTCCTGCCTCCAGAGTGTCCAATCCTTTAATAATCTTATATGTCTCAATCAGATCCCCTCTCAGTCTTCTAAACTCAAGGGTATACAAGCCCAGTCGCTCCAGTCTTTCAGCGTAAGGTAGTCCCGTCATTCCAGGAATTGACCTTGTGAACCTATGCTGCACTCCCCCAATAGCCAGAATATCTTTCCTCAAATTTGGAGACCAGAACTCCAGGTGTGGTCTCACCAGGGCCCTGTACAGCTGCAGAAGAACCTCTTTGCTTCTGTACACAATCGCTTTTGTTATGAAGGCCAGCATGCTATTAGCCTTCTTCACTACCTGCTGCACCTGCATGCTTACCTTCATTGACTGGTGTACAAGAACACCCAGATCTCTCTGTACTGCCCCTTTACCTAAATTGATTCCATTTAGGTAGTAATCTGCTTTCCTGTTCTTGCCACCAAAGTGGATAACCATACATTTATTCACATTAAACTGCATCTGCCATGCATCTGACCACTCACCTAACCTGTCCAGGTCACCCTGTAATCTCCTAACATTCTCCTCACATTTCACCCTGCCACTCAGCTTAGTATCATCAACAAATTTGCTAATGTTATTCCTAATACCATCTTCTATATCATTAATATATATTGTTAAAAAGCTGCAGTCCCAGCACTGATCCCTGCGGTACCCCACTGGTCACTGCCTGCCATTCCGAAATGGAGCCGTTTATCACTACTCTTTGTTTCCTGTCAGCCAACCAACTTTCAATCCAAGTTAGTACTTTGCCCCCAATACCATGCGCCCTAATTTTGCTGACTAACCTCCTATGTGGGACTTTATCAAAAGCTTTCTGAAAGTCCAGGTACTCTACATCTACTGGATCTCCCTCATCCATCTTCAGAGTTACATCCTCAAAAAATTCCAGAAGATTAGTCAAGCATGATTTCCCCTTCATAAATCCATGCTGACTCTGAGCTATCCTGTTACTACTATCCAGATGTGTTGTAATTTCATCCTTTATAATAGACTCCAGCATCTTTCCCACCACTGAAGTCAGACTAACTGGTCTATAATTTCTTGCTTTCTCTCTCCCACCTTTCTTAAAAAGTGGTACAACATTGGCCACCCTCCAATCCGCAGGAACTGATCCTGAATCTATCGAACTCTGGAAAATAATCACCAACGCATCCACGATTTCTCAAGCCACCTCCTTCAGTATCCTGGGATGTAGACCATCAGGCCCCGGGGACTTATCAACCTTCAGACCTAACAGTTTCTCCAACACCAATTCCTGGCAAATATAAATTCCCTTAAGTTCAGGTCCTTCAGCCACTGTTACCTCAGGGAGATTGCTTGTGTCTTCCCCAGTGAACACAGATCTGAAGTACCAATTCAATTCTTCTGCCATTTCTTTGTTCCCCGTAATATATTCCCCTGTTTCTGTCTTCAAGGGCCCAATTTTAGTCTTAACAATTTTTTGCCTTTCACATACCTAAAAAAGCTATCCTCCTTTATATTTTTGGCCAGTTTATCTTTGTGCCTCATTTTTTCTCTGCGTATTTCCTTCTTAGTAATCCTCTCGTGTTCTTTAAAAGCTTCCCAGTCCTCCGTTTTCCCACTCATCTTTGCTATGTTATACTTTTTCTCTTTTAACTTTATATGTTTCTTAACTTCCCTCGTCAGCCATGGCCACCCATGCCTCCTCCTAGGATCTTTCTTCCTTTTGGAATGAACTGATCCTGCATTTTCTGAATTATACACAGAAGTATCTGCCATTGTTCTGCCACAGTCATCCTTGCTAAGGTATTGCACCATTGAACTTTGGCCAGCTCCTCCATCATAGCTCCATAGTTCCCTTTGTTCAACAGAAATATTGTCACTTCCGATTGTACCCTCTCCCTCTCAAATTGCAGATTGAAGCTTATTGTATTATGGTCACTACTTCCCAATGGCTCCTTCACTTCGAGGTCCCTGATCAATTCTGGTTCGTTGCACAATACCAGATCCAGAATTGCCTTCTCCCTGGTAGGCTCCAGCACCAGCTGTTCTAAGAATCCATCTCGGAGGCACTCCACAAAGTCTCTTTCTTGAGGTCCAATACCATCCTGTTTCTCCCAGTCTACCTGCATGTTGAAATCCCCCATAACAACTGTAGTAACATCTTTGCGACAGGCCAATTTCATTTCAGGATTCAACTTACATCCGACATCCAGACTACTGTTTGGGGGCCTGTAGATAACTCCCAAGAGGGTCTTTTTACCCTTAGAATTTCTCAGCTCTATCCATACTGACTCTACATCCCTTGATTCTAGGTCCCCCCATGCAAGGGACTGAATATCATCCCTTACCAACATGGCCACCCCACCCCCTCTGCCCGTCAGTCCGTCCTTACGATAGCATGTGTAGCCTTGAATATTTATTTCCCAGGCCCTGTGGGCGGCACGGTGGCACAGTGGTTTGCACTGCTGCCTCACAGCGCCAGAGACCTGGGTTCAATTCCAGCCTCAGACGACTCTCTGTGTGGAGTTTGCACATTGTCCCCGTGTCTGCGTGGGTTTCCTCCGAGTGCTCCAGTTTCCTCCCACAGTCCAAAAATGTGCAGGTTAGGTGAATTGGCCATGCTAAATTGCCTGTAGTGTTAGGTGAAGGGGTAAATGTAGGGGAATAGGTCTGGGTGGGTTGCGCTTCGGCGGGTTGGTGTGGACTTGTTGAGCCGAAGGGCCTGTTTCCAGTAATCTAAAAAAAAACACTTGAAGCCACCTCTTTATCCCCACAATATCGTATCTGCCACTTTCCAAAAGAGCCTCAAGTTCATCCATCTTATTTCTAATGCTTCGTGCATTCATGTATAGTATTTTTAATTTGTTACTGCCCTCCCCCTTCCCATCAACTCCTATTTCATTCAACCTTACAGCATGATCCCTTTTTGAGTTTCTGCTTCATTGATACAGTTGTCTTTCTTGACTTCCCTTGTTCTAACTTTCCCTTCAATTTCCTTCTTAAACATCCAGTTTGTCCCCCCCCCCCCCACTACTTAGTTTAAACGTAGCTGTGTTGCAGTAGCAAACCTGCCTGCTAGAATGCTGGTCCCTAACCTATTAAGGTGCAAACCGTCTCTCTTGTAGAATTTATGCTTACCACAAACATACCCCAGTGATCCAAGGATTTAAATCCTTGCTTCCTGCACCAGTTCCCCAGCCACATGTTCAAGTCCATTATCTCCCTGTTTCTGGCCTCACCAGCCCGAGAAACTGGAAGCAAACCGGAGATAACCACCTTGGACGTCCTGCTTTTCAGCCTTCTTCCTAGTTCTCCGAAGTCCCGCTGTAGTGTGTTCCTCCTCTTCTTCCCGACATCATTTGTGCCGACATGTACCACCACCTCTGGCTCTTCACCTTCGTCCTTGAGGATTTCCTGCACTCTGTCTGTGATGTCTTTAACCCTGGCACTAGGAAGGCAACACACCATCCTTAAGTCCCGCCTGCTGCCACAAAAACCCCGGTCAGTTCCTCTCACTATGGAGTCCCCTATTACCACGGCTCTGTGCGATGTCCGACTCTTCCGCTCTGCCTCCACACCAACGTTTGATTGACAGACCTGGCCACCTCACGGACTGGCAGTGTCATCTGTCTCTAATGTTCCCAAAAGATTTAAATTGTTCCTGACAGGTACTTGCCCCGGGGTCTCTTGCACCTGTCTCCTCTCTGCCATCCTCATCGTCTGCTCTCTTCTGTTCTCTTCTGGTATGGTCGGTGTAATAACCTCGCTGAAGGTCTTGTCCAGAAAGATCTCGTTCTCTCGGATGAGCCTAAGGTCCTCGAGTTCTTTCAGAAGTGTTCCTTATCTGTCAGGCAGCTACCAGTGTGTTTATCTCTAATTTGATGTTTTAATTAAGATAACGATTTCTCTATGGACCTGGTATTGCTACGTGGATGGTTTCTCATTCTCTGCCACATTCATGTCACAATGTGGTCAGCAGGGTTGAGCCTAGCTGACATCTCATCATCTGAATATGGTTAGGTTCGTAGGGGCTACTCCTGTAAGCCAATCAGCCCATCAAGCCTTCCTCATCCTTCAGTAAGGTTAGGACTGATCTGATTGTGGTCTTCACTCCATTTGCCTGTTCACCTAACCCCTAACAGCCCTCATTCATCAGAGATTTGTCTCAATCAGCCTTGAATATATTCCATGATATAGCTTCCTCGATGGAAAAGTATTAAACAGACCAAAAACCCTCCGAGAAATTCCCCTCAGCATCATCCTAAACAGGAACACCCTTATTTTCAAACTGTGCTCCCTAGTTCGATACTACCCTGTGAAAGGAAACATCATTTCAGCATTTACCCTGTCAAGCCTGTTCAGAGTTTTATGCTTCAGTAAGATAACCTCCCAATTTTAGTACTGAGAAGAATATTGGCTTGATTTGCTGTACCTGCCATCAGAAAATAGCCCTTCATCTCAAACATTGCCCAGTGAATCTTCCTTGAACTCCCGCCAATGCAAGTATGTCCCTTCTTAAGTAAGACAGAGCGGAGCTAGACAAAGGAAACACAATAATCTTGGCACTGTTTCACCAAACCCAACTCATGACCACTTCATTCTAGAAGGACACGGGCAGCAGATACATTAGAACACCACCACCTTTAAGTTCTCCTCCAAGCCACTCACCATCCTGATTTGGAAATATATTGCCATTCCTTCCCTGTCAAAATCCTGGGATTCTCTTCCAAAAGGCATCATGGGTCTACCTGCAGCAGACAGACTGCATTAGTTCAAACAATCAGCTCACCACCACCTTCTCAAGGGAAACTAGGGTTGGTAATAAATGCTGACCCAGCCAGTGACACCCACCTCCCATGAATAAATAAACAATGATCTCATTGAAACATATACGATTGTTAAGGGACTTGGCTGGTTAAATGCCGAGATGATGTTTCCTCTTGTAGGGCTGGAGAACCTGGTCTCAGAACAAATTTAAAACAGAGGTGAGGAGAAATTTCTTTTCTCAGAGTGTTGTGAGTCTTTGGAAGTGGAACTGGAAAAAGAGTTGACAATGGGAACTGTGTATCTGAACAGGATGTATCTCATCTGTTACATATTGTAGTTTTGGAAACTTAACGGTCTTCCTGCTCAGAATTCAAATAAGTAATAGCCACGGATTATTTGGTACAACTTTAAGGGGTTTGTAGGAACAGAGAGATAGATGCGGATTTATATCTATAAAGGTTGTAGGACAAGGTGAGTGAGCTGGTGAAAGAGATTACAGGATCCTGGTCTTTATAAATGGAAGTGCACAGGATAAATGCAAGGAAGTTATGCTGAACCATTATAAGTCATTGTGTACTGCATTCAGGAGGAGTAGGCCATTCTGCCTTTTAGGAGACATTGAGGTCTGCAGATGATGGTGATCAGAGTTGAGAGTGTGTCACTGGAAAAGCACAGCAGGTCAGGCAGCATCCGAGGAGCAGGACAATCGATGTTTCGGGCCGGAGCCCTTCATCAGGAATCTGCCTTTTAGCCAATCCCACCATTCAAGATCATGTTTTCAGAAGGACATTCAAGGTCTTGGATAGGCTATAGAAGATTTACTGGAATGATACCAGAGATAAGTGGTTTCAATCACAGGGATTGTTCACTTCAATGCAGCAAAGAAAAAAGGGAGATTGGAGTGGCTGTTGTGGTGCGATGCTGATATTCCTACCTTTTGAGCTTGCAGGCATGGGTTGAAGTTTATTTGCTCTGGAGATGTGTGTTAGCATCTCTGAGCAGGCTACTGAATCTAAATGGAGGGTAGGGTAGGCTGGATTTGATTGAGTTCCATCAATCAAAATGGTTTCCACTAACAGAAAGGTCAGTAACCAGAGGAGACTGATTGGTACAATTGGTAAAATTACAGGCATGTGAGGCAATTTGTTTATTCATGAACCAAGTGGGTAATGATCCAGAATACAGTGCCTGAAAGGGCAGTGGAATCACATTCAATAATAATTTCAGAAGGGAATTTGATAAATTGTTGAAGGGATTAATTTCAATGCAAAGGGAAGAGTGCAGAGCGTGGGACTAACTGCTTCCAAGAGCATGATAGGCTGAATATTATCCTTCCAACATTTCTGTGAATTTATTCTCTCTCTGAGAGTGTTGCACAATGTTGCACTGATTTCTCTTGAGTTGAATGTTGTATTATGTAGATTTTATTTGATGTATTTTCTCTCTGTCTGTCTCTAGGCTTCTGAAGGCCATGGGAGTGTCCAGTGAGGCTATTGTAGAATTCCGTACCAAATATTACTGTCTCTTGGCAAGCAAACCTGAGTGATATCTTCAGGCCTCCCTCCAGAATCCTTCATATGACACAGACTAACTTCTATCCGCAAACCCTGTGACTCTCCAAGAACAAGATTTCAGGGAATTTTTGTTGCTGACGTTTTGTCCCCTGTCTCGGTGACATCCTCAGTGCTTGGGAGCCTCCTGTGAAGGGCTTCTGTGATCTTCCCTCTGGCATTTGTAGTGGTTTGTCTCTGCCGCTTCCGGTTGTCAGTTCCAGCTATCCTCTGCAGTGGTCGGTATATTGGGTCCGGGTCGATGTGCTTATTGATTGAATCTGTGGATGAGTTATCCACAGATTAAAATCAATAAGCACATCGACCTGGACCACTGCAGCGGACAGCTGGAACTGACAACCGGAAGCGGCAGATTCAAACCACTACAAATGCCGGAGGAAAGATCACAGAAGCGCTTCACAGGAGGCTCCCATGCACTGAGGATGTCACCGAGACAGAGGACAAAACGTCTGCAACACAAATTCCCAGCTCGGCGAACAGAACCACAACAACGAGCACCCGAGCTACAATCTTCTCACAAACTTTGAACAAGATTTCAGTCAGAAATAGTTTTAAACACAATAAATTGCTGGATTCCTTGAGATGAAATATGGTTATTTGAAAATCCATTTGATGTGGTCAACCAAAATAATTTTTTTTTAGATATAGACTGAACAGTGTCCCCTTAAAACAGCTCACCATCCTTCAGATACTGTCTCTTATAAAAGGATGACAGTATTGTCCTATGACCCGTGGGACTGTGGTAGAAACGTAGCAAGATTAATGTGATAGAACTCTGCAGTATCGACACCATGAGGGTGATTTTGGTTAGGAGCTCGGCTTATAATGTTGTTCAATATACCCAAGCTGTAGTATCAATTGGAGGTCTCAGTTATCTGTTTCAATGACTTGTAGTGCACATTTAAAACATATAGGATATGGAGGGGATTTGTCAGGGTAGATGCTGAAAGGATATTTTTACTGTAGGAGAGAATCAGGGACATAGTTTTAAAATGATGGGGTCTCCCATTTAAGATGGAGATGAAGAGGAATTCTTTGACTCAAAAGTCCTCTTCCCCAGAGAGTGGCAGAGGTTGGCTCATGAATGTTTGTAGAAAGTCAAAAGGTATTGAGGGTAGATGAGAAGGTGGACTGAGATCACTATCAGAGCAACCATGAGCAGCACGGTGGCTCAGTGGTTAGCATCACTGCCTCACAGCACCAGAGACTGTCTGTGTGGAGGTTGCACATTCTCTCCGTGTCTTTATGGGTTTCCTCCTGGTGCTCTGGATTCCTCTCTCAGTCCATAGATGTGCAGGTTATGTGGATTGGCTGTGCTAAATTGTCCATTTTACCCACGGATGTGTGGCTGGATTAGCCATGGGAATTGCAGGGTTACAGGGATGGGGGTGTGTGGGGTGGGGTTGTGTGAGTCTGGGTGGGATGCTCTTCAGAGGGTTGGTGTGGACTCAATAGGCAGAATGAGCTGTTCCCACACTATAGGGATTCTATGATTCTGTAGAATGACAAAGCACGCTCAAGGAACCAAATGCCTTTCTCCTGCTTTTAGCTCTGCTATATTTTAGCTTTGATGTATGGAGTGGAATGGGACAGCTGGCCACACAAACTGTGCTGTTTCTCAGGAGCTCACCCTGTGGAGGGGAGTGTAATCAGATTGGTCGCAGTAGGCAGGAATGTTTGGGAAAGCTGAGAATGCAGCTTGGAAGGGGACTGGAAGTAAGATGTGTTAAAGGGAAAATGTGTTTCACCAACGGAGATGATTATGGACATGTACAGCAGTGAGGATATGAAAGCCTGGGTGCTTCAAAGATTCAAGTCTCCATGAGCTGTGAACAGTTTCTCCTGAATGAAGCTTCTGACTAATGTCTCCGCCCATGATTTTTATGATGAGGTTGAGATTTTCAACATGGGAGAATAACTGAAGAGGAAAATGGTTTTGGAGGACTGTGCCTATGTGAATGAGCCCCTGTTTAAATGTCTCAATTCACCACCTGCACCATGGGAGTGTTGGAACACAAGAAATTGCTTACATTTATATAACACCTGTCATAACCTCATGTTACCTCAAAGTCCTTTACGGTTAATGAAGTGTGGTCGCTGGTGTAATATAAGAAATGTGACACAATACCCACAAACAACAATGTGATAAGGATCAGATCAATGCCTTTGCGTCATTGTTGCATCTGATCCTGTGAATGAGCTTCCAATCTCCTGTTCCCACTGTTGCTAAGACAGCCAATTTCCAACACTGTCATTTCAGGCTCCTTCCTTTCTGTCTCAGCTTATCTGCTGTGGGAACCATTATTGAAGACTTCGTCTTCTGCAAAGCATTCCCGAGTTCTCGCCTCCATCTGCCCTCAGAGACGGCTGTACTCCTCCAATTCTGGCCACTTGACCACACTCGGCTCCAACACTGATGGCCATTCCTTCAGTTGGTGCCCAGGTTCTGGAATTCCATCCATAAAGCCTCTCCATCAGGCTTTAATTCTCTCCATGTCTTCATGGGTTTCCTCCTGGTGCTCTGGTTTCCTCTCTTAGTTCATAGATGTGCAGGTTAGGTGGATTGGCCATGCTAAGTTGTCCATAGTGTCCAAGGATAATACATTTAATACATTCCTTAAATCCTATCTCCTTTACCAACCTTTGGCCTTCTAACCTAACATCTACTTCTGTCACTCGGTGCCACACTTTATTCTAGAATGAGTTGAAAAGTATGGCGCTGGAAAAGCACAGCAGGCCAGGTAGCATCCGAAGAGCAGGAGAGTTGACATTTTGGGCATAAGCCTTTCACCAGGGCTTATCCCTGCCTAGTGCAACCAGTCTGATTACCCTCCACTCCACAGGGTGAGCTCCTGAGAAACAGCACAGTTTGTGTGGCCAGCTGTCCCATTCCATTATATACGTCAAAGCTGAAATGCAGCAGAGCTCAAAGCAGGAGAAAGGCATTTGGCTCCTTGAGCCTGATTTGTCATTCTGTAGCATCGTGGAATCCCTATAGTGTGGGAATAGGCCATTCTGCCTATTGAGTCCATACCAACCCTCTGAAGAGCATCCCACTCAGACCAACCTCCCTATCCTATCCCTGCATTTGCCGTGGGTAATCCACCGACACATCCTTGGACACTATGGACAATTTAGCATGGCCAATCCACCTAACCTGCACTTCTATGGACTGAGAGAGGAAATCAGAGCATCAGGAGGAAACCTATGAAGACACGGAGAGAATGTGCAACCTCCACACAGACAGTCCCTTGTGCTGTGAGGCAGTGGTGCCTACTACTGAGCCACTGTGCTGCTCATGGCTGCACTGATTGTGGTCTCAGTCCACCTTCTGGTCTACCCTCATTCTCGATGAAGGGCTTATGCCCAAAACGTCAACTCTCCTGCTCCTTGGATGCTGTCTGACCTGCTGTGCTTTTCCAGCACCACATTTTTCGACCCTGATCTCCAGCATCTGCAGTCCTCACTGTCTTTGTTCTGTAATGATTCTATGAAGTTGCTTGGAGCCATTTAAAGGTAACAGAGATTGTTGCTGGTTGAATATTGGTCAGGACGACGGGAAGAACTCCCCTGCTCTTTGCTGTGGGGGTTGTGGTAAGAGGGTGGACCTTGGTTCAACATCTCATCCATGATACATCTCCTCTGGCAGTGCGGCACGCTCTCTGCACTGCGAGAATTGGCCTATCCCACACAATCAAATCTCTGGACTGGAACTAGTATCACAGACAAACTGAGAAGCAGGCCGAAATTAAGGTCAGCTTGAAAGCTGACCGCTGGTGACATGAATTCCCAATTTTCACCCTCTTGCTGCTTCAATTTCAGGTGGAAACAGAGGGGCCAGATTTTCTGTGGGGTGGCAGTCTCATGAAGATTGACCCTCTGCTCCATGTTTGTTGTGCAACAAATGAGCACTGCATTTCTGACAACAGATTCCGATCGGAACCCCCTTCCGAAATGCAGAGCTGTACTGCCATTCTGACAAGTCCCTCGTAGATGTACAATAGTCACAGGATGGCAGATCCCCATGTTCACAGCGGTCAGTTGCCGCCTTCTGAAATTGAAGCATTCAGAATCGCAGACAAGCCACCCAAGGTGGTGGGAGGAGGTGAGGATAACAGCAGAACCTCTCCAGATTCCCCATTTAAATGGAGACCTGTAGGGGATTCCAGATGTAGCGAAATTGACCAGAAGAAACTTCAATTTCCTGCGCAATTCCTTTGGAGTGTGCTATGGTGTGGATTCCGCAGGATCCCCACGTGCAACTCCCATCAACACTTAGGAAGCAGTGATCTGGCCATTGGAAAATCCAGGCGTTGAGTGGTGATGAGTTGAATCTTGGCTCCACTCATTACAGTGTATGAGCAGGACCTCAGATCCAGACATCTCATAATTCAACGTGTCTCAAAGCTGGTCCCATCTCTCCTAAAGCTGTTCCTTTTCTCAAGGATACTGTGTCCTTGATTTTTTTTTCCAGTGGGGTTGTAAACGGGCTGGCATCTGATTAGCTGGCAATGAAAAGCTATTGAGAGGCTTTTTTGTTTATTTGCAAACAGATGAGACTTCAGGCCAAAGTGGTCATGTTTTAGAAGTGACCTGTCTAAAAGAAAGGGAGTGGTCAGCTCTCTAGCTGAGTAGTTCAGTCTAGAACTAGTTGGGAGTTCAGCAGCGGACTGTGTGAACAAGTTCTCTCTCCTCCTGCCCTTTGAACCTCAACCAGTAAGCATCTGTTCCTTTTTTTTACTTGGGTAAAAAAGTGGGTTTGCTTATTGGGACTGTTGTTATATTCAAACAGCATAATTAAGTCTAGATAGACTGAGTTCTGTAGGGGTTCTTTATTCTGTTCTTTGTGTTTCATTGTGTAATTTTGTGAACGAATTTTTGTCTGTTTTAAAACCTGGTAGTCAAGGTCGCTAACTTACTCCGGGTAATTTTCATCATACACTTACTGAAACAAATTGCAAAGTTATGGTCTGGGCTGCCTGCTTAAGAATGTTTTGAGTGGTCTGGCCCAGTCCATAACAGATTGGAAGCTCTTTGCGGGATTTTAAACAGTGAGTGGTAGGTGTTCGTGTCTTTATTTCGGGTGTTGGTTTGGTTGGGTAGACAAAACTTGGGATAGTAATGTCTCTTTCAGTCACCAAAGGTTTTCTGGGAGTGGATGTGGTGACTTTGGAAGTTTTGCAAAAAGTGAATAAGACCAAGCTGCAGGAATTAGCAGAGAAGCTGGAATTGGAACTGCTTCCTTCTGTGAGGAAAGGAAAGATAATTACAACAGTAGCTCAGCATTCAAACTTGCTGGAGAAACCATCGGAATCTATAGAGATGGAAGAATTCAACTGCAAATGAAGCAGCTTGAGTTAGAAGCGAGAGATAAGGAAAGGGCGGCAGAAATGAAACAGTTTGAGTTACGATTAAAAACAGAAGAAAAGGGAAAAGAGAGAACTTTTAAACTTCAAAAGCTGATACTTAAAAAGGAAAGTCAGCTGAAAAGGCTGGAGATAAAGGCTGAAGGTGACCTTAGCAAGGAAGTGGTGTCAACTCATGTGGAAGAGCAGTGAGTTACAGCAGCAAGGTTAGCAACTGAAGTGGCTGATGGTTACGAGCTGGTCCATAAAACACGGTTTGGCTTCCAGAATCAATTTCAGTCCATGAGGGATAGAAATTGGGACAAAGAGATCCTTATGTGGAAAGGGAAAGGTGGATCTCAGTGAAGGTCATAAGGATAGCTCACCACAGGGTAAAAAAGAAACCCTTGAGGGGGACAAAGAAGTTAAAAGGCTTTGGTATTTTCATTGTAATAAAGTGGGCCATGCAAAATCACAGTGTTGGTGGGTTAGGAGAACGCCAGATGTTGGAAAACCAAACAAACCTGGAAGTTTGGTTGGACAAGTAACGAAAAGCACAAGGGAAGTGAGACAACTGCCCAGTATGTACAAGATGATGTTGATTAAGGAGGAAGTGCCAGATCTAAAAAAATACATGCAAGGATAATGTTTATTCACATAGGTCAGGGGTAGCAGGTAAAGAGGTTACAATATTAAGGGACACAGGATCCTCTCAGTCTGTGATGCTGAAGGATGAGGAGATATGTATTGCTGAGGGATTATTACCAGAAAAGGTACTGGTAACGGAAATTCATGGTGTAACAAAAAGTGTTCAATTATGTAAAGTGAGGCTAGAGAGTCCAGACAAGAGTGGAGAATTTGTGGTAGGAGTACTGGATAAACTCTCAGCTCCAGGAATACAATTTGTTCTTGTAAATGATATAGCTGATTCATTGGTAGGTGTGCTGCCTACTCTAGTTGTAAAGCCAGTGGAGACACAGGCAACTGAAGACATGAAGTATGTTTATCCAGGAATTTTCCCTGATTGTGTGGTCACAAGATCACAGAGGCACAAGCTGAAGCAGGAGAGATCAAAAGGCACAGTTAAGGAAGCTGACATAGCTTTATCTGAGACTTTTTTTGATCAGATAAGCAGGACAGAGCGGGAGCAAATAGGTAAACATGCAAATATCTTTAGCTCTGCTATACTTATTGAATTACTGTAGAAAGATGAGAACTTAAAACAGTTATATCAAAAGACATAAACAGAAAAGGAGAGTGAATGCTTTCACGTGTGTTATTACTCAACAAATGATGCCTTAATGAGGAAATGGAGACCATCACACAGATGAGAAATAGGCAGAAATTCATCAAATTGTTTTGCCAGTAGGTGCTGTGAGTGGTGCATGCGCTACCACTTGGAGGTCATTTAGGGGTGAGGAAAACGCAGGCTAAGATACAAAGGCATTTTTACTGGCCTGGACTACACAAGTATATAGTTGAATTTTGCCAGATATGTCACACATGTCAGCTAATTGGAAAAGCACAGGTGGTAATAAAACCTGCACCTTTAATACCTATTCCAGCATTTAAGGAATCTTTCACAAGAGTCTTGATTGATTGTGTCGGTCCCCTACCTCAAATAAAAAGTGGGAATAAGTATTTATTAACAATAATGGATGTGTTGACTAGATTTCCAGAGGCAATCTCATTACGCAACGTTACAGCTAAAAGCGTTATAGAAGAATTACTATTTTAAATTATTATTACTATAAATTATCTAGTTTATAGATATGGACTACCAATAGAGATCCGGTCAGATCAAGGATAAAACTTCACATCCAAACTATTCAAGGAGGTTATGGATAACTAGGGAATAAAGCAATTTAAATCTACTGCAAACCATCCAGAA
This sequence comes from Chiloscyllium plagiosum, assembly GCF_037043375.1. Classification (NCBI taxonomy): domain Eukaryota; kingdom Metazoa; phylum Chordata; class Chondrichthyes; order Orectolobiformes; family Hemiscylliidae; genus Chiloscyllium; species Chiloscyllium plagiosum. Next base: position 26,631,954 of record NW_028270145.1, read on the forward strand.
TCACAGGGAGCACTAGAGAGATGGTATCATACATTAAAGACCATGTTAGGGGCTTATGGTCAGGATTATCCAGATGATTGGGATAAGGGAATTCCATTTGTACTTTTTGTAATTAGAGATGCACCAAATGAATCAACCAAATTCAGTCCATTTGAATTAACTTTTGGGCATGTAGTAAGAGGACCAATAAAATTAGATTAGATTAGATTAGATTACAGATTACATTACAGTGTGGAAACAGGCCCTTCGGCCCAACAAGTCCACACCGACCCGCCGAAGCGCAACCCACCCATACCCCTACATTTACCCCTTACCTAACACTACGGACAATTTAGCATGGCCAATTCACCTGACCCTGCACATCTTTGGATTGTGGGAGGAAACCGGAGCACCCGGAGAAAACCCACGCAGACACGGGGAGAACGTGCAAACTCCACACAGTGGGTCGCCTGAGGCAGGAATTGAACCCGGGTCTCAGGCGCTGTGAGGCAGCAGTGCTAACCACTGTGCCACCATGCCGCCCACTCTGTGCCACCATGCCGCCCACTTGTTTAAGGAGAAATTAATTAAGGAGAAATTAATATGTCCGAATTCAGAGACCACCCATTTGGACTATGTGTCACATTGTAGAGAATGATTAAATAGAGCTGCAGAGTTGGCTCGACAGCATTTAAAAGTATCACAACATACAATGAAACAGGAAGCGGATAAGAAATCACAAATTTGGGGATAAGGTATTGGTGTTACTTCCAGTAACACGCGAGCTTTTAAAAGTCAGGTTTAGTGGATCTTATCAAATTGAGAGGAAATTGAGTGAGGTGAACTACTTGATAAGGACTCCAGACCAGAATAAATCTCACGGAGGGTGTCATATGAATATTCTCAAAAGGTATTTTGACAGGGAAGGAAAGCAAGAGGAGAAGGTGGTAATGATTACAGCACAGAAGGAAGAACCAAGTTCAGAGGATTCTGAATTGGACATTCCTCAAATCAAATTGGACAATAAGGATGTTGTCAAAAATTGGGATAAATTATTGAGTTACCTTCCTGAGAAAAATCTAAATGACCTGAAAGAGTAGTTACTATCACATGGGGAGATATGCAGAAATAATCTGGGAAGTACTAATTATGCATGATGTAGATATAGGAGATGCTATTCAGATTAAGCAACATCCTTTGTGGGCGGCACGGTGGCACAGTGGTTAGCACTGTGGCATAATCGAAATGAGTTACAATGGCTGGAGCTCACCCATAGTCATGGCGCTCAAGCTAGATGGTATGTGTGGACTGTCACAAAGTCAACGCCATTACAAAGACTGTTCCATATCCTATTCCGCAGTTAGAGGACTATGTTGAAAAAGTTGGACAAGCAACTTACATTTCAAAGTTGAACTTGCTCAGAGGCTACTGGCAAGTACCTCTGTCAGAGAGAGCAAAGGCAATTTCACCTTTTGTTATGCCAAATGGACTATACTAGCTCAAAGTCATGCCATTTGGTATGAAAAATGCTCCAGTCACATTTCAGAGACTGACTAATAAGATCATTGCCGGGTTACACAATTGTGTTGTTTACATTGATGACCTGCTGATTTTTAGTCACTCATGGAAGGAAGATTTAGAGCATTTATCGTACTTTAGATTGACTTCGGAAGGCAGGCTGGGTGGTAAACCGAGCTAAAAGAAAATTTGTCAATGTCCAAGTCAACTTCCTGGGCCATGTTATTGGACATGGACAAATGGCCCCAAGGAATGAAAGTAATTGGGGAATTTCCCACACTGTCCATGAAAAAAACAGTACTGCGGTTCCTGGGATGGAGTGGATTTTACCCAAAGTTTGTGCCAAACTTTAGTAGTGTAGCTACTCCACTCATCGAATTGTTAAAGAAGGGCAAGATGTTTCAGTGGACAGTGGACTGTCAGAAGGCATTTGACAGCCTAAAACCCTGTGTTAACCACTGCCCCAGTATTAGCCACACTGGATTACACAAAGCCTTTCAAGGTGGCTATCGATGCTAGTGACGTGGGTGTCAGTGTGGTGCTCCTGCAGGAGGATGATAAGGGAATAGAAAGACCCATTGGGTAATTTTCCAGGAAGTTGAACATTCATCAACAGAAATATTCAACAGTGGAGAAAGAAACTTTAAGCTTGGTGTTGGCATTACAACATTTCAGTGTTTATATTACCAGCAATGCATCTGAGACAATTGCAGACACTGATCACAACCCATTGACATTTGTGGAAAACTTTAAGGACAGAAATGCCAGACTGTTTCGATGAAGCTTGTTGTTGCAGCCATTCAATGTGACAATTGTATATGTGGCAGGTCGTGAAAACATGATTGCCGATGCATTATTGAGACTCGAATGAGATACGGAGGCGTTCGGTGGCAGGTGTGTCACGGCCTGAATTCGCATGTAGTTGTGCAGGTTTGCAGGTTTATAGTTAGTATAGTGTAGATGTATGTTTAGACTACTAACCAGGTCTTTGATGGGTTTTAAAAATGAAGCCATCTTTTGATATTGATGGTTCTTTTTTTAAAGGGGGAGATGTCACAAAGCTGGTTGCTTTTTTATAAAAGCTGTTCCTTTTCTCGAGGATACTGTTGTTATATTCGAACAGCATAATTAAGTCTGACTGAGTTTTGTAGGGATTCTTTATTCTGTTTTTTGTGTTTCATTGTGTAATCTTGTGAATGAATTTTTGTCTGTTTTAAAACCTGGTAGTCAACCTCGCTAACTTACTCTGGGTAATTTTCACTGTACATTTACTGAAACAACTTGCAAAGTTATGGTCTGGCTGCCTGCTTAAGAATATTTTGAATGCATAACAAATGCAACACTGAAGAAATATTTGGTGTACTGATCTTGGGATTGCCTGTTCTGACTTGATTTGTTGCATTTATTGCTGACAGCTAATGAGGTGGTAGTTTCTCTGAAGACAGCCAGCACAGCAACTTTAAACAGTGTTATCTTTCCCATCTTCCAAAATGGTTCACTCAAAGACACAAAAGCTGTTATTTAAAACATTCCTCATTCATGAACAAAGCTTATGCCTGGGCTCACGTCTCAGGAAGGATTTTTGCAAGTTAGTTTCACAATGGACAAATGTTCAAATTGAGTACTGGGACTTAACCACCCTGCCCAGGTGGATGTGTAGAGATGCACTGGGGGAACATCATATTGTTGGATTAATAAAGGAGGAGGGGCTTTATCCTGTGGAGACAGTTCTGCCATTCAATGAAATCATGTCTTATCTGTGACCTCCCTGAATCTCCCAACATCAAGATACTGGGGGCTTACCACTGACCAGAAACTGAACTGGGCCAGCCATAAACATACTGTGGCTACAACAGCAGGTCAGAGACTGGAGTAATACTGGTTTGCCCATCATCGACAGGACAGAAATTAGGAGTTTGATCGAATAATCTCCATTTGTCCAGCGAGTCCAGCCCGAACAACACTCAAGATGCTGGACACTTTGCCCCAGAAGGCAGTGGAAGCCAGGTCTCTGGATATTATCAAGAAAGAGATGGGTAGAGCTCTTAAGATTGTGGAATCAAGGGTTATGGGGATAAGGCAGGAACAGGATACTAATTGTGGATGATCAGCCATGATCATAATGAATGGTGGTGCTGGCTTGAAGGGCTGAATTGGCCTACTCCAGCACCTATTGTCTATTGTCTGTTGACACTGTCCCAGACAGAGCAACCTGTTCAGCCATGCATCCATGACTTTAAATATTGACACCATGTCATTGATGAACAATGGTAGATATAGAAAAAGCAGTATTAATTCACGAAGACTCTTTCAATGATATCTTCCAAACCCGTGACATCTACCATACAGAAAGACAGGGCATAGGTTTAAGGTGAAAGGGGACAGATTTAAAAGGGACCTAAGGAGCTACTTTTTCACGCGGTGGGTGGTGCTTGTATGGAATGAGCTGCCAGAAGAAGTGGTGGAGGCTGGTACAATTACAACATTGAAAAGGCATTTGGGTGTATCATAGAATACCTATAGTGTGGAAACAGGTCATTCAGTCCAACAAGTTCATTCTGAAGAGTAACCCACCCAGACACATTCCCCTACATTTGCCCCGAACTAATGCACCTAACCTACACATTCCTGAACACTATGGGCAATTTAGCATAGCTAATTCACCTGGCCTGCACATCTTTGGATTGTGGGAGGAAACTGGAGCACCCAGAGGAAAGCTACACAGACGCAGGGAGAACATGCAAACTCTACACAGACAGTCGCCTGAGACTGGAATTGAATCTGGGTCCCAGATGTTGTGAGGCAGCAGTGTTAACCACTGAGCCACCATACCATTGGACATATGAATAGAAAGGTTTAGAGGAATAAGGGCCAAACGCTGGCAAGTGGTAGGCATTGACGATTTGGACAGAAGGGTGTGCTTCCATGTTGTACAGCTCTATAATTCTATGACAAAGGCAGCAGATACATGGAAATACCATGCAAGTTCCCCTCCAAGCCTCACACCATCCTGACCTGGATCATATTGCCATTTCTTTATTGTTACTGTGCCAAAATCCTGGAATTGTCTCTCTAACACAGCACTGGGACTATATCGACACCACTGCAGAAGTGGCTCAGACTATCTTCTCAAGGTTGATTAGAGATGGGCAATAAACGACAGCCTAGCCAGCCATGCTTGTAACTCACAAATGAATAAAGGAAACATTCTGTCACCCTTTGTGTTTGGAGACATGGCTCCTAATTTTACTCTTAAAGATCCAGCTTTACATTTTTTAGACTGTAGCCTCGATCCTTAGACTTCCTAATTGCAACTCTCTGTCCCACCGCATCTCCTTAATACTTGAAGACTTCGAATGACTCTTTAACCTTCTAAATTATTAGGAAGAATATCAGATATGATTGAATAAAGGGTTTGTGTACACACTCTTATGAATGGATTAGCAGAATTAAATTAACCATCAGCTGCACACTAAGTTAAAACTCAGTAGGTCAATTTGTAACTCCAAGAACACTTCTAACCAGTGAAGTATCCCAAAGGATGTTCAAACTTACGCTATTAAATAAAAAATTGACACTGAGCTGCAGTGTTAGGATAGGTGATGAGACGTTTTATGAAGGATGTCAATTTTAAGGAGCATCTTAAAGGAAGTTAGAGAGATAGCATGACAGAGACAGTTTAAATTTCAGAGCATGAGGCCAGGCAGCACAAGACATGACCATCAATAGTGGAGTGATTAAATTTGGAGAGGTCACCAAAGAGGAAGGACATCAATTCTGGAACGAGGATGCTGTAAGGTGGTGAAGGTCAGTGTGGGATATGGGACTTGGCGTGAGTTAAAGTGCAGAACACTAGAACACTCAGAGAACACTCCCACTTTTCAAATTGCTCTATGTAATCTTTCACACCCACCAGACAGGACTTCAGTTTCATATCACATCCAAAAGATGGCACCACAGGAATGCCAGCTATAATTTCTATTCTCAAGGCTCTAAGATCAGTTAGTCTTGAATTCACAATTTGCCAGCATTAGAGAGCTGAGGCTGTTAAAACTAACTCCTACTGCTGTAATAACATGGCTACTACAGACTTAACAATTACTGATTTGTCATTCTGCTAATCTTTACAGAGACACACAGTTGAATTTCCATTCTTCCAAATAAACTCCCAGCCTCCCCATGAAGACTGTCTATTGAACACTTCCAAGAGTTTTTGCCTCTATTGAACTAGCCTGGCATTCATTCTGGTCTGAAACTGGATGTCAAATAAATTAACTGAAGTAAATAGGTGGAGCTGGCTCAACAGACATAATTTTAACATCACTTGTATATATTAAGTAATTAGAGATGGGTGTAAAGTATTCTAACTATTGATTATAGAGTTCATAGGTGAAATAGATAACTAATTGGAGTCTAATGTCATATCTATCTTGTTTTCAAGATTCAAACTGCAAGTATCCTTAAATTTTGTAGCTTTATTAAGGACAGACAAAACATCCTCAAAACAAGACACTACATTATCTCAGAAAATGACTACATGGAGACATTTAACAAATAGTGCATCCCTGTCTTCAGCAGAAATGTTCCTGGTGGCCATCTTCTATTACAGTTAACAATATTCAATCATCTTGGGTTGGTTTCTTTTTGGAGGCCTCTTGTGATGATGTCTTTTGGGCTGATTCTTCAGCACCATCACGTGGCTGTGTTTCTTGCTTGCTAGGTGTATTGCCAGCCACACCTTCTGGATTAGTACCCCGGACACGCACTGTATTATCCGTATGGAGCACTTTCAGAATGCGTTCCGAATCCAGCCTTTCCACAGAAGGCTCATCCTTTCGTACATATCTGCACGTTGCCTTTTGCTGGGAGTGCCCCTTTGTGGATCCTGTCTTCGCTTTGTGATGTTTTTTATCGACTGCTTTCTCTTGTTCTCGTACATATCTGTGCATTTTGAAGCCCAGGATGCCTTGCTTTCGGTCTGTCACCACTACTTCAGGAAATAAAATCACTTTTTTACATCTGTCACCAGTTTTCAAATGGCGCCTCTGTGATTTTATTTAAAAAAAGAATAAATATTAGTATTAAGTTGTCTTTTTGGGTATTTTAAACTCTTCCCAATAACTAGTACAAATACATCACATAACAGAAATGCATTTGCTGCCTCGATAGATCTGTCAATTTGAACACTACTTAGAGGGTACTAATTAGGACTAAAACAACTGATGAGAAGAGACTTGAATAGTGCTGGAGAAAGAGATGCTCTTCAAGGGTTTTGTCTTAATCAGGACATGTGCACAAATGCCAAGTTTCAAAAGGAGTAGTGATTTATACTTGCATGAGAAAGGGTGCTGTTATGTTGCCAAGTAGACACTGGGGCACTGCCGGAGAGAATGCACCATAAAGTATTTAATGCAACAAAAGGTACAAAATTTGGACATGTTCCTTTTGTCTGCAGAGGACAGTTTGCTAACTCTGAAAATATATGACTCCTGGAAATGGGAAGTGAGAGCCCGAGTTGTTCTCAGTGTTTGTGTAATACTTTACACAATCTTGTGGCTTGAGATGTCCAGTTACAAAATCACATGTAACAGTGGACTATATGTATTGATTTGTAAGTTTCATTTGGCTAAGACAGTTGAGGTTTTTTTTGAGGATTTTTTCACCACAGGACTTGGTGAATTTTCGTACCCTATTTTGCTAAATGCACCTCATTAACAACCTATGTGACCATGGCATCCCTCACCACTGAGACGATTTTGGCACACACCATCCCCAAAGCAAACTCTGGACCCTCTCCGAATAAGAATGAGGAGCCAAATGTAAAGCAACTATCACCCATCTAGACTCTTTCTGGGGGTTGTTTTTGTTCTGGAAAGACAGGGAGGCAGGTATTAAGGGAAATGAATGTGGGTAACACTGCCATGACTGTTGGTGCTGATGGGGAGGGCAACCTGTATCTCAGGGTTAGCGGTGTTTGGGATTCAGGTTGGGGGGAGTGCGAAGGGCAACCTGCAACACAGCAGATGTCCCAGAATTCATCAACATTGCACCAGGGTTAAAAGCTGGTGATGCACCCAGCCGAGCACTGTCAGTATGGAATTGGGCTGCACGGTTCCTGACTTTCGCTGTAGACATAGTGGACAGGCAACTCGTAGTGTAGGCAGTGACTTGGAGATCCTGCTGGATGGGCCGGTGCAGCGGCAGGATAACCTTCTCCCCCAGGGCCAGCAGTGGAGGCCATGACACTAGGCCATGCCAGCCTGGTCTGAGTTTGCCACCTGGGTGCGAGCAGTCTGAGTTGCCTGAAGAAATAACCAGCTCTGGCAGAAGAAGATCAATGTCCTTCTCGACTTCATCAATGTAAGTGTCACCACCTTCTCTCTGTTACCTCACACTGACTCTCTCCCTGGCACTGTACTCAGCTCCCACCAAGTTTCATGTCTCTATCACTTGCATTATTGTCCACAATGTCTTGCCTCACTCATTGTTTTCCCACCCAAACCCCTGACACCACTAATCCTGTCTGCCCACTCTGCTGCTTCCCTACCTGTGCCGACAGTAATGGTGGTGCCACCCACACTCACCTCCCTTAACACCTGCCTCCCTCTCACCCCAGAAGGAAACCAACCTCCAATTTGGCAGAAAGAGTCAAGATGGCTGATTGGCCGCCTTACATTTAGCTGCTCATTGTTACTTGGAGACAACCAACCAACCTTGACTCTGACTGGACTGAACAGGCCCCAAGCTGGTGTCAGAGGCTGCCCTTTTACTTTGAACAAAGAACAAAACAGCACAGGAACAGGCCCTTCAGCCCTCCAAGCCTGCACTGACACATTTTCTTCATGGTGCTGGGAGCCCCGAGTGAAGATTGCCCGGCTTGATCTGACTGCGGCTTGCTGATAACCGTGACAAACTTTGTGCCCCTGCTAAATGGCAAAGCAAGACTAAAGTGATGAGACTGGTATCTCTGACGGAGGGGACAAAGGGCAAAAAAAGAACATGGCAAGACAGGAATGCTCATGTCAAGCCAAAATGACATTCTGCCTCCTGCACCAATGGGTAAAGAGGTTTAAGATTTCATTGTCAGTGCAGTGCAAAACCTATACATCACATCAACTGGCTGATTCTAACAGAATGTCCCTTGCCCTGTCCACAATAAGCAAGTATAAATTGTTGCTCACTTTGAAGTTTGTCATTCTTGTGTCTGTCTCAGTGACTGCACAATGAAAACCTTCAACAGTGTGTTGTTTCTGTCAGCAATAAACCAATTGGAAACAATTAGACAATCAATGCCTGATCAACATTTCTGTTTTTATAAATCCTTCATCTCACCTGCTCTTCAGTATCACTTGCTTCCATCTCCAGTTCATTCATTGCCGAGGAAATCATAATTTCAAAAATGTCTTCACCCTCAGGAGCCTGTCCAAGAACCTTGGTTGCAGCTTGATCACTGGAAGTATCAGATACTTTTCCAGAAACTTCAGCTTCCGATATTTGTGGATTACTATCGGACTCCAGCACTGCCTTCCCACCATCCTGAAAATCAAACTATCCATTAAAAATTGGACACAACAGTTGTAATGATGACCACTATCGAGCACGTAAACATGAGCCACTAGAGGGAGATTCACGTGGAATCGTCAGTGATATCAGCATTAGAAGGGACTTTCTGAGGTACAGGTCACAACTGCAGAGGGTTTTTTCAGTCTGTGAGTTTGCCTCTGTTTAAAAATGAAAAGGGCAGTTCATAGAATCCCAATAATGCAGAAGCAGTCTATTTGGCCCATTGAGTCCACACTGACCCTCCAAAGAGCATCCCACCCAGACTAACCCCCCCACCTAACAACTTTATTTGTGTATTGCCATGGCTAATCCAACTAGCCTGCACATTATGGATAACTTAGCATTGCCAATCCATATACCCTACACAGCTTTGGACTTCCTCATGGGAGGAAACCAGAGCACCCAGAGGAAACCCACACAGACTTCACACAGACAGTTGCCCAAGGGTGGAATTAAACCCAGGTTCCTGGTGCTGTGAGGCAGCAGTGCTAACCATTGAGCCACACCATGCCACCCTATTTAGTCAGTTTCTATTTTTGCAGGGAGGTTTGCTCGTACTAAGGGGAAGGTTTAAATTAAGTGTGCAGGCGAAAGGAATCCAGGGACAACATTGGAGGGGAGCAAAGAGATATGTGATGAATTGACAACACGAAAAGAAAGCAATTCAATATGGGATAAATTAGCCTTTCATGTGTATGAATTCATGTAGTGTGGTAAATAAGGTCGATGGCAGTCACATGGGAACTTCATTTTCGGTTAAAAAGAGAGGCCTGGTCCAAAAAAAAACAAGCACAATTGGGAATTAAATATCTCTGGATACAAGAGATTAAGCTTTTGAAAGGTTCGATGTGACAACCAGAACTGCACCAGCTGCCAGAATCTGAAAATGCTATGCTTGAACCTGGCGCCGGTCATTTCACTGGCCAGTGGGCAGTGGGTGGGGACATTTTTCACACAGCCACTCTTCAGGCAGACGGCAGCACATTCAAAAAAGTGACCGCCTTCAATCACAAGCAACTCTGGCCAGTGAAGTTTCAGAACCATGCCAGAAACATGGGATTTTGTGCCATTGAGGAAAGTGTCTGAGCCAAGCAAAGTTCTTTGGAAAGGTAAGGTGTCCTTTTGGAGATGTTCTGTTAACTCTTTTGGAGAGGGCCAGGCAACCCTTTTGAGGAGTTCATGTCTCCTGTTGGTATTATTTGGATTAGACCTAAAGGTATATAAAGTGGATGAGCTCTGTGGAATTATCAAGTCATGTTAAGCTGCAGCACTTTAAATATTGAAACAAAAATTCAGCCTGCAGTTGAAAAAAAATCGTGGCTTGGTGCTTCAGTAGATGTTATTTGACATAAACTTGGTTGCTATCATTAGAGTATTACTTCTTCCTGAAAGCATCAACAACCTCTAACTCTCACTGTTGGGTGCCTTGAAGTTAACAATCTGATTGACAACTTCAGAGAGGCTATAAGGGAATTGTTGCTTTCAATGTGGGACCAGAAATACAAATGTTTGATTTTATAAAGGTTTAAGTGGCTTAAATGTACCAAATGGGATTTTCTCAATAAGTGTATCATGTTTAATAGAGTGCAGTCTGTAGTAGATAGAACTTGATTTAATTTCATCTCACCATGGGAAGGGAGGGCTCCTCATGAGATGTTCCCAGTGAGTTAGCATGGAAGCTGTAAGGGCAAAGGTTGGTGAGTGTGGTCTGGTTAGCATAATCTTATTACAGGAGCAATAAAAGGCTAAGAGAATGAGTCGGGGGGAGGGTTCAATGAGTTCGCATAAAATGATACTAAGCTGCCATTGGGGCTATAAGTAGCTATGAAGGTGAGTGGAAGGTTCGTGGCTTGGTTCTTAATTGGCATCAAGGTGGGTATAGAGCTCTAAGTTGGCATGGATCAGGTATGGGGAGTGTGGGGGGAGGTGAGAAATTATGTAGTGAGGGATTGAGGATTTCTTTTAGTTTTGCTGCTTTTTTTTAAAACCAGAACACTGGAATGAGTCTTGAAATGGTGGACTGGAGTGTTCAGTGGCTGCAAGTTAGCTCTTGCTGGGGTTGACAGATCTGATTCCAGTTACCCCCCACACCAGCACTCTCCCCCAACCCACTGAAATGGTAAAGACTGTATAACTTTATTTTTCAGTATTTTTAATTGAAATGGGAAAAGGGACAGAGGGTGGTGGTGCAGGGTTGCTTTTCAGACTGGAGGCCTGTGACCAGTGGTGTGCCACAAGGGTCAGTACTGGGTCCATTGCTTTTCATCATTTATATAAATGATTTGGATGTGAACGTAGGAGATATGGTTAGTAAAATTGCAGATGACACCAGAATTGGAGGTGTAGTGGACAGCAAAGAAGGTTACCTCCGATGACAATGGGATCTTGATCAGATGGGCCAATGGGCTGAGGAGTGGCAGATGGAGGTTAATTTAAGTAAATGTGAGGTGCTGCATTTTGGAAAGGCAAATCAGGGCAGGACTTATACACTTAATGGTAAGGTCCTGGGGAGTGTTGCTGTAAAAAAAGAGACCCTGGAGTGCAAGTTCATAGTTCTTTGAAAGTAGAGTTGCTGGGAGATAGGATAGTGAAGAAGGCGTTTGGTATGCTTTCCTTTATTGGTCAGAGCATTGACTATTGGAGTTGGGAGGTTATGTTGCAGCTGTACAGGACATTGATTAGGCCACTTTTGGAATATTGCATGCAATTCTGGTCTCCCTCCTTCCAGAAAGATGTTGTGAAACATGAAAGGGTTCAGAGAAGATTTACATGGACGTTGCCAGGGTTGAGGGGTTTGAGCTGTAGGGAGAGGCCGAATAGGCTAGGGCTGTTTTCTCTGGAGCATCGGAGACTGAGAGGTGACTTTGTAGAGTTTTATAAAGTCATGAGGGGCATGGATAGGGTAAATAGACAAGGTCTTTTCTTTGGGGTGGGAGAGTCCAGAACTAGAGGCCATAGGTTTATGATGAGAGGGACAACACGCAGAGGGTGGTATGTATATGGAATGAGCTGCCAGGGAAAGTGGTGGAGGCTGGTTCAATTACAACTTTGAAAGGGAACCTGGATGGAATTATGAATAGGAATTGTTTAGAGGAATATGGGCCAAGTCCTGGCAAATGGGACTAGATTAATTTAGGATATCTGGTCAGCATGGACGATTTGGACTGAAGGGTCTATTTCTGTGCTGTACATCTCTATGATTCCATGACTATTTTAAAAGAAAACAAATTTTAGAAGAGTTTGTGACACTTTTTAAAAACAGGCTACTAACACTCATTGTAAGTGCTGTTTACACTGCTGTTTGATCAAGTAGTTAAGGGAAGGTTCACTCCAGCTGTAATAGAGCCAGGGATAGTGAATGATATGAGATTCAGCTGGCAACAAGTAGTTGATTGGTCTGTGGAATAGAGTCATTGAGTCATAGAGATGTACAGCACAAAAACAGACCCTTCGGTCCAACTCGTCCATGCCGACCAGATATCCCAACCCAGTCTAGTTCCACCTGCCAGCAATGGTGATCAATTGTCACTGACAAAGGACAATCTGCCTGCTAACAAATATGTAACCGAACAACTTATGGATGTGAATGATTTGTTAGAAGCCATCAAACCTCCTCTAACTGTTGTTCTGGAAAGAAAACAAATTAAAGCCTGAAAAATGTCATTTTATTTCTTCCCGCCTCCCCCCAGCAGATGCTGTGTCCTGTGGCTTTTATCCAATAAGTAAGGAGATTTTTTGACTTTTTTGACTCCTCTGTTGTTGCTAAATTATCAGACTGTTTATTGGATATCCCAAACGGATGAGCAAAATTGTCTTCCAATCAAAGATTGGGAAGGTTGAAGCTGCTGTTTGCAGTCCCAGCCCCATTTGTTCCCTAACAACTCAGTCCATCCCTTTACCTGGCAACCAGTCTGTTTGAAACTTTTGTGTCATATTTGACTGTGGGATGAGCTACCCAGCCTTGTATCCACACCATCACTAAAACTGGTTATTTGCCCTTGTCCCAGCGTATCTGCTGCTAAAACACACATCAGTGCCTTTGTTCCTTCTTGGCTCAATTATTCCAGCACTGTCCAGGCTGGTCTCCCACATTCTACCCTCCGTAAACGTGAGGTTGTTCAAAACTCTGCTGCTTATGCCTTAACTCATGCTAAGTACCATTCCCTAACTTACTCCGATGTTCACCCTGATCGACACTGACTCTGGGTCAAGCAACAACTTGATTTTTAATATCTTGAATCCCCTTGTCAAACACATCTATAGTCTTAAGTGCCCCTTTGTAACTATGTCATCTTCCCCATCCCCACAATCCTCGGAGATATCTGTACTCATCCAATACTAGGATCTTGTGCACCTCCAGCACTCATTGGTCTCCCTTGATGGCTCAGTGTTCAGTTGCCTCAGTTTGAACCTCTGGAAGTTCCTCTCTCGGCCTCTCCACCTTGTTTTTCTCAGTTAAGACATTCCTAAAAAGCCCATCCCATTGATCAAACTTGTGGTCATCTGGCTCAATATCTAATACAGTCTGCAGTTCAATGTCTTAGTTTGATTTGTAAGGCTCCAGTGACACATCTTGGGACATTTCATGCTGTTCACGGTTCTGTGTAAATAGAGGTTCCTGCTGCTGTTGGTAAATATAGTTATTTACAGCTAAGAAATTAAATTTCTTGAACATCTTTGGATGGGATGCAAACGATGAGGCTGAAGTTCAGTGAAAAGATCAAGGGGAATTCTTCAAAAACTGAATAAAACAGAAACAATGGAAGGAAGGATGTCACCCTGTGATTAAGCAGTAGTGATGAGGCAGCACAAATATAGGGCGCTGACTGAGTCATTTGCCAGAGACTGGCACAGATCAGATGCCATCTCATGTGTGTCCATTTCTGGAAGGCCCCAGATGTCCCCAGCTTTCAGTTTACCGTCTCTAATTCATGCTGGTGACCATGACATTGCTTAATTACTCAGGCAGTAGATTCAGACATCCTGAATAAATTACCCATCCCCAAAAGAGGGAAATCTTCGAGATCCCAGCCTGGGCACAAGGAAACCCAATTGTGCTGTTTATGCTTCAAATTGACAGTACACGCATCGTAACCCTCAAACCCTCTCAAACACTTCACTGACCCCTTCCTGTTGCTCAGTCTTTTCACGGTTGACCTCATCAGCTGTGGCTGGAGATTTGGAGATTGTTTCATTTTGATCAGGCGATGACTCACTCTCAGATCTGGGAAGCTGGTGCTTAGGAAGTTTCCTTTTCACTGAGTCCAGACTAGAATCGGGCTGTGTTGGAGGTTCCTGTGTTTATATTCAGAAAGGAGTTAGCAATGATCAGGCAGAAACAATGTTTCGGAGATCACAGAATATCTGCAGTGCAGAAGCAGGCCATTCAGCCCATTGAGTCGACACCGTCTTTCCAAGTGCATCCCATCCAATTTTCCCAAACCCCTGTGACCCTGCATTTCCCATGGCTAATCCACCTAACTTACACATTCCTGAACACTCTGGTCAATTTAGCATGAACAATCCACCGAAACTGCACATCCTTGGATAGTGGGAGGAAACCGGAATATCCGGAGGAAACCCATACAGACAAAAGGGAAAATGGCCAAACTCCACACAGACTGTTGCCCGAGGGTGGAATCAAACCCAGGGCCTTGATGCTGTGAGGTATTACAATGGGACTTAGGTTGTTCTAGATCTTTCTTTGAGTTACATGGAATCCCAGGCAGTGAGAAAGTCTTTCATCCCAAATAATCCATCATGTTCTGGGCAAGCATCTTCCCAACCATCTTCATTCCAACATAATCAGTACAACGTCCTATTCATTTCAGTGTCATGTTTAACCAGCATCCCCTTAAATGTACCTCATGTGTTGTGTGGTAGTGAGTTCTGCATTAAACAACTTTCTGGGTAAAAAGGATTCCCCAGAATTTCAATTTGGATTTGTTGGTGACCATCTTACATAATGACTCAAAGAGCTCAACAGGTAGATGTTTATGGTCCATTTCCTCTGGTTGGTGACTACAGAACTAGGGCCATAGTCTCAGGATAAAGGCTTGGACAATTAGGACTGAGTCATAGAATCATACAGCATAGAAACAGACCCTTTGGTCCAGCTAGTCCATGCCAAACATGATCACAAACTCAACTAATCTCATCCGCCTGCTCCTGGCCCAACCCCCTCTAAACCTTTCCTATTCATGTCCTATCTAAATGTCTTTTGAATATTGTATTGCACCCATATGCACCATTTCCTTAGGAAGTTCATTCCACACGTGAACGACCTTCGGTGCACAAAGTTTGCCTCCTGTCTTTTTTAAATCTCTCCCCTGAAAAATGTGCTCCCCTCGTCTTGAAATGCTCCAACCTAGGGAAAAGAGAACAACCATTAAACCCATCTGTACCCCTCACACTTTTATGAATCTCTTTAAGGTTGCCTCTCAACCTCCTACCCTCCAATGAAAAATGTCCCAGCCTATCCATCTTTTCCTTATAACTCAAACCTTCCATAACCGGCAACATCCTGGTAAAGCTCTTCTGAACCCTCTCCAGTTTAATAATATCCTTCGTATAACTGGGTGACCATGGAGACCCTTGATTCCACAATCCTTGAGAGCTCTATCCAACTCTTTCTTAAATGAATCCAGAGACTGGGCCTCCACTGCCCTCTGGGGCAGAGCATTCCACACAGCCACCACTCTCTGGGTGAAGAAGTTTCTCCTCATCTCTGTCCTAAATGGTCTACCCTGTATTTTTAAACTGTGTCCTCTGGTTCGGCACTCACCCATCAGCGGAAACATGTTTCCTGCCTCCAGAGTGTCCAATCCTTTAATAATCTTATATGTCTCAATCAGATCCCCTCTCAGTCTTCTAAACTCAAGGGTATACAAGCCCAGTCACTCCAGTCTTTCAGTGTAAGGTAATCCCGCCATTCCAGGAATTGACCTCGTGAATCTACGCTGCACTCCCTCAATAGCCAGAATGTCTTTCCTCAAATTTGGAGACCAGAACTGCACGCAGTACTCCAGGTGTGGTCTCACCAGGGCCCTGTACAGCTGCAGAAGAACCTCTTTGCTTCTATACTCAATCCCTCTTGTTATGAAGGCCAGCATGCTATTAGCCTTCTTCACTATCTGCTGTATCTGCATGCTTACCTTCATTGACTGGTGCACAAGAACACCCAGATCTCTCTGTACTGCCCCTTTACCTAAATTGATTCCATTTAGGTAGTAATCTGCCTTCCTGTTCTTGCCACTAAAGTGGATAACCATACATTTATTCACATTAAACTGCATCTGCCATGCATCTGACCACTCACCTAACCTGTCCAGGTCACCCTGTAATCTCCTAACATCCTCATCACATTTCACCCTGCCACCCAGCTTAGTATCATCAGCAAATTTGCTAATGTTATTACTAATACCATCTTCTATATCATTAACATATATTGTAAAAAGCTGCGGTCCCAGTACTGATCCCTGCGGTACCCCACTGGTCACTACCTCCCATTCCGAAATGGAGCTGTTTATCACTACTCTGTTTCCTATCAGCCAACCAACTTTCAATCCAAGTTAGTACTTTGCCCCCAATACCATGCGCCCTATTTTTGCTCACTAACCTCCTATGTGGGACTTTATCAAAAGCTTTCTGAAAGTCCAGGTACACTACATCTACTGGATCTCCCTTGTCCATCTTCAGAGTTACATCCTCAAAAAAGTTAGATCTGGGAAGCTGGAGTCACAGCCCCTGGTGGTGAAGTGATGAAATTGAGGAGATGCAAGAGGCCAGCATTGGAAGAGATCAGAGGAATTGGAAGGTTAGACGCCCACAGGAGGTCACAGACAAAGGATTGGGAAAGGCCATCGATGGATTCAAAGGCAGGGTTGAAAGTCTTAAGACTGAAGCTTGGACCAATCAGAGGCAAATGTATATTAGAGCACACAAGGGTAAAAGGGGGAGTAAGGTGTGTACAAGCTGGGATGTGACTCTCAGATGTTTGGAGAAGCTTAAGCTTCTGGAAGAGGAGCTGTGGGAAACTGACCATTCCTCAGTGTGGGAGTTGGTGGTGGGAGAACAAGGGCTAATGGTGAGGCAGTGGGAGGTGGACAAGCTGAGCTGTCCAAAGTCAGAGAAGCTGCCAGCACAGGATGGGGACAGATGAAGACAGAAGTGGGACCACTGCAATCTGGTATCTCCCACATCTGAACAAGCAGTGCAGGAGACACTGTCTGCTTCACTCATGATAACGATACGGTGGTACAAATATTATGTGTTACCTGGGTCAATTACACCACAGTATGCAGTCTGTGTCCCATGCCCTGTGTCCCCATTCCTGGGCATGACATGCTATCCAGGTTTCTCAAACAGCCATCTCTCATTATTGCTGGCCACACTAAGGTGCTTGAAGAACCAAGGCCCTAAATCCTAAATAACTCAACCTTCATCAAAAAATGAAAATGATTCCTCCACCATGCGCAGGGTACAAACAAACTCCATTGTGCTGTGCATGTATGAATTATCACAAGATCCTTTAACTTTTAACACACATCACTGACCTGTTCCTGCTGGGAACTCCCCTGGTGCTCGCCTTCCTCAGCCGTGGCCTTTGTTTTGGAATGTTGTCTGGTAACATCAGAGGCAAACGAGAACCTGGGAGATTTTCTTCCTTCATCTCCGTCCTGATCACTCTCTGCACTTTGAATCGATTTCAACGAAGATCTATAGTTTAATAAATCCAGACTGAAACGTTTCCTTGAAGATTTCTGTGTTTAAAAGCAGGAAGGTGATTATATTTGGCACTGCTGAACATTTGCCTCACCAAACTGTCGCTCATAGTTAACCAGAGAGAGTCGTGAGACCTAGGGGTACATTTAGACATTATGAGAATTAAGGAGTCAAATTAAATACTGAGTCATGGGATTTTCACAACTGTTTTTGCCACCACCATGAACCAGCTCAGGATGATTAACTGTTTATGAATGGATTTTTTCTGAATCTGTTCATTACATTTCTTATGCATGGTAAAAGGAGGTTTATTTTTCTTTCCTTTTCCACACTACTGTCAAACAGCGGTAGTGCTTATGTATTCCCCAGCACCCACATTATGTGTGTCTAGGCGTAGGACACAGTGAAGAAACAACGAGTGCAGAAAACTTTATTCATATTCCACCACCAGGAAGAAAGAAAACACCCGAGTGGCCAGTGGCAAGCAGTGCCCTCCTCATCAGAGGGAAGTGCCTAAGTGATTGAAAAAGTGAAGGTGGGGCAGGGATTAAATAAAATAGAATTAGAGGGGGAAATACAACAGTCCAAGCCCTGCGGTGCCCACCTCTTCCTGAAAACCTCGAGAGGTTCAGAGGAGGTTTATTTAACAGATGAAATGTCCAGCTTGTAATTGAATGCTTTCCTCTTAAACGCTGAGCTCATTCATGGACTCAGGATATTTTTCCTGATTTACTGAAGAAAAACTGTATTTGCAAATAACTAGTGTGCCAAGTTTCATGTGGAAGTACAGGGATCTAACGTGATCAGCTTTGTGATCAACTAGCTATGAATGCTAATGAGGGTCAGGTCAGAAAACATTAGATATTATGGAGACAACAGCAAAATAAATTAAATGATTGGCAGTGCTGAGAAATACCGAGGACAGAAGGATCGACACTTGACCTAACTTCTGAATCTCCTTCTCTAAAGCCTTCCTTGTCCCTGCCTCTCAATTCTCTTTCAACATAATTCTTTTGTCCATTCAGACTTATAACACAGTGTATGGTTTGGTAACTTTTTTTTTCATTAATATCATCGTGAAATGCCTTTTGAAAAATTGAAAGAGGATCGAGATGGATTTCAAGTTGGACAAGTAGGCGGCATATGCAGTTTAATGTGGAACTGTATGATATAACACCAACTGGAAGTATGAACAGATAAAGGAAATATGCCTGAAATAATAAGGTTTGAAATGCAGTTATGGTATTAGCGATCTGGATATGATTAGATTAGATTACATTAGATTACATTACAGTGTGGAAACAGGCCCTTCGGCCCAACAAGTCCACACCGACCCGCCGAAGCGAAACCCACCCATACCCCTACATTTACCCCTTACCTAACACTACGGGCAATTTAGCATGGCCAATTCACCTGGCCCTGCACATCTTTGGACTGTGGGAGGAAACCGGAGAACCCGGAGGAAACCCACGCAGACACGGGGAGAACGTGCAAACTCCACACAGTTAGTCGCCTGAGGCGGGAAGTGAACCCGGGTCTCAGGCGCTGTAAGGCAGCAGTGCTAACCACTGTGCCACCGTGCCGCCCACAAAGGACACATAGCCATGAAAAGTGGCATTGCAGGTAGATAAGGCAGAATAACAGGATGAATTAAATTCTCACTTTGTGGTTCGAAGTGTAAAGTATTCTATCTCTGAGAATTTATTAAATCTATACAAGACATCGGCTAAGGCAATCTTTGATTCTGATGTTAATGTTTTGGTCACTATAACACAGACAACTATCTGCTGTATAAAATCTGCTCCTCTGAGCCTTCATGTGGCAGGTTTCTGAAACCTGGTTTGTACCAATCCCCTTGACCCAACCTCTTGCCTCTCTTTAAAACATGCAATCAATGAGCACGGTGGGTAACATCGGCTGCACATTTTTGTCATGATAATAATTGGGCTGCACCTTCGACCAGTCAGAATGAACAGGACCAGCCGTCTGAGTCAATTCACCAGGACGTGCAGTGGTTTTCGGTGTGCCTTCAGTTCTGAAATGATCGGATAGTCACTTTCGCTTCAATTTCGCCAACTCTCCGTATTGTTGGTGATCACAGCGGGTGCTCGATGATCCCTGAATAAATCGACCATCAGTAAAAGAGGAAACATTTGCTACACACGCAGGGTGTAAATAAATTCCACTGAGCTGTGCACAGATGTTAGACAGCTGCACCACCCCAGTCCCACCCCTCCAACCTTTAATACTCAAGGATTGCTGAGCCCTTTAGCATGTGTAGCTCCAGGTTTGGGCAGTTCTGTGATTACCTTAGACGTTGAGGCACGTTTAGTGAATTTAGATTCATCTCGGTCTTTGTCAGCTTCCAACTTTGACCAGTCCATAGTATGACGTCTTGCTGAATGTTTCTGCAGTGATAAGAGAAAGTTTCAGAAATGCTGCATGTAGCTTTCTATGACTATACAACTCCTGCTACAATGACCAAGACAGAGCCATCAGATCGAGGCCATATTTATGCTTTTGAGACCGTGTGTAGCCATTGAGCAGTGTGGGAGTGCTGGCTGCACACCCCACTCATTAGAAGATGCTGTGATTCCTGAGTCAGTTCCAATCGGAATGTGCAGATTGTGTCCCCCTCCTTACTGTCCATTTCTGGTCACAATCAGATGCTCATGGTGCCCTGATGCAACAGAAAGAGACATCGTGAATAAATCAAACTTCACCAAAGGAGGGGAAAGTCCAAAATCACACCTGGGGACAAAGCTACCTCGCTGAGCTTGAATGTACAGAATCACTGCACAGCTTTCCCATCCTTCCAACTTTGGATAATCAGGGATCACTGCCTCCTTCCCATTGGATCAGGATGTTTGGCTTCATCAGCTGCAGGCCCAGCTTAGGCTGAAGGATTACCTTGCGCTTTAAGGCCTTTTTCAGAATTGGATGATCTGCCTCTTTCATTGAACCTGATGATAATTGCTTGACTAAATCCAGCTTGTGATCGCTGTCTGAAAGATCCTAAAGAGAAGAATACGATTACATGTAGCATAAAGCATTCAGCTTTGAAATCATTTGGGTATTGATTCCTCTCAAGAATATACTAAATAAATATGATTGTGTAGGATCAAAATAAACAAAGATGAACAGTTCATATTGCTGAGATTGCAGGGACAACCGAATCGAAAATGATATTTTCAGAGAAAGGCACATCCTCATGTTAACTTGAGTTGAAGACAGGATATTTACAGTTCTGTTGGAAGCACAGAGTGTCTCCCAGTTTGGATCTGTAACCCTGCAGTCTACCTGCTTTCCTTTGGTCAAATTACCAGACCCTGGCCATCCACTGCAGGTGGTCAGAATCTCTGCACTCCACGGAGGCAGCCTTAGAGCTCAGTACAGATTGAACAGAATGCTCTCCATTTGCAAAGCCTTAAGCCAGGTCCTCCCTACTCTATGCTGTGGTGTGTCTCATCTCGCTGGCTGGTTTGCCCAGTGAACGTGGCCATCTGCCTGGTATCTAGAACCCTAAGAATCAGCACCAAGAGCACTGCACAGTGGGAGATGTTTGAGATCTCACTCTTTTCAGGACTGGTACATGTGGTGTCATCTCTAAGTGCTCTGTGCTCTGGGAAGTGGTGCCTGTGAGTCATACAGATGATCTGGACTCAGGAATATGGAGTGGGATTTCAAGATGTGTGGCTGGCATCAAGTCAGGACATAGAGTTACTGTAGAGGACTGCCAAAAAATACCGGGAGGAATAATAAGCTCGACCACTAAGTGGATTGATATCGATTCTTTTCGGAGCCTGTGTTTTGACAGTGGGAATGAAGGAGTTATAATTTCTTGGAGAGTCTGAATCTAAACAAAATGAAGGAGCAAAGGGATTGAGAGGGACTGATTTATAGCTGTCCCACAGTGGCAGCAGAGCGAGCAGGCAATTCCCAGAGTGGCAGTGGAGTGGGCCAGAGCCGGAGCTGGAGTGGTGGCTAAGTGTGTCCTGGATGGGACCGGCCCCTAGAGGCAGCATGGCCTAGTGTTCTAGGGATGGCAGGTACCGGCTCATGTTGGAGAGAGGTTGGAACTTAAGTACTTTATGGTCACTTTCCAGGATCTTTCTGGATTTTTTAAACTCTCTTCGCATGCTGATCTATACTTTTTTACTCAGTAACAGCAGTTAAAGTATCTGTGCCGAGGTACTTTGTATACGAGATGGCGCTGAGTGGTGACATTACAAACCTTTCACTGCATTCATTTGAGTGCAAGTGACAAGAAAGGCTCTTCTATTCTAGGACAATGAAAATGCAAGGAAAACTCAGGGGTTCATTGCTGACTGTTCAGTTCAAAGGGGGTCTGCATGACTCACTGCAACTCCAGTATTGACAGGGACAGATCCGGAGTTGGCAGGCTCCTTACTGCTCACCAACCCAGCAATGTCTTCCCACTGATGTTGATGTTTGGATGGCCTCCAGGCACTACGTGGAGAGAACAGATTCCTCCCTCCTCACAGCCAGGGCCTCTGAAGCACCATTGGAAAAGAACCATGCCCCCTCAGGAGTAATGTTAGCCACATCTCTTCACCCACATGTTTCTCCAGGGCATGTGCAGCCAGATGCTCGCCATCTGTTTAAGAACCATTGGCTTCCTTTAGGTGGGATCATGTATACCTGAAACCTGGTCACCACCTACAGGCGTGACACCAGTGAGCAATGTGGGAATGCTGCCTGAATGAGTTTAATAGGCATGTGCGGTTCACATCTCACCCTCTGCATGGCCATTGCTGGAGACAGATGCTCAGCTCTTTCCAGCTTTAAATATCGTCACTGATCCACCTGTTGTTTAATTAATCACCCGAGGGAACAGATCAAAAAATAAATCAACCTCTACCACAGGAGATAAAAGTCCAGAATCTCACCCAGAGGACAAATAAACTGCATTCCTGACCACAATCCATTTACAACACCATAAATTACTGACCGTTTCCTTGTATTTATCGTAATCTTCATCAGTTGTGTTTTCAGTTGTGAGATCTCCACTCGACAGGAGGGTAACATCTGCAGTACTTTCTTGATTTGAGCTTGTCTTTGATGAAGAGTTCAATTCTGACCATTCCTGGTCAGGAGATCTAGCTGAATATTTCTACATTTAAAAAAAGTTGATCTTTTCACAAGGCTTTCATCTTTTCCAAACACTCTGCCCCATCTCCTACATTGAATAAGACAGAGCTATGAGCTCTAGGATCTGTTTCCCCATTGGGAAGTTGGTATCCGAGGTAACAGCTGAGCCATGGCTCTAGGTGAGTGATCCCCCATTTCCCGGGTGATGAACATTCATTGTGAATGCAGAACCCTTTTAACAAATCTGCTCATTGGCTTTCTTGTGAGTGGCGATGGGAGGTTTGTAAAATGGACAGAATTAATTACACATTGGACTGGAGTTTTATCTCGAGTGTTGAAGAGGGTTAATGAACTCGGGATGTTCCTGTTGACTCATTTCAGGTGATTACCAGACAAGTAACTCGGATTCTAGCCATCATTCAGAAGTACAAATTTTGGTGCTGGTGTTGGTGAAGACTAGCCCAGAAAAACAGGCTTTCAGGCAGAAGTTCAAATGATTACTGAGAGATAGTTTGGGTATAAACAGACAGAGATCACTGGTATTCATGAAAAGTACATCCTTTGGTTAACAACTTGATTTTCAGGCTAAATAATAAGAGGCAAATTTTTCCCAAATACTTCATGCGCAAAAGAGCCTCTGAGATGGCTCTTGATCTGCAAACCAATTTACCTCACTGTGACCATAAAACATAGAACATAGAACATAGAACAGTACAGCACAGAACAGGCCCTTCAGCCCACGATGTTGTGCCGACCATGTCAGGGAATTGAAGCACATGCTGGGATATGACCATCCGGAGGCTGCTTAAAGAAATGATTGTCACTGAGTTGCCTGGCAACACTCATTAAAGAGGCTGCACAGCATTTCTACATCTAATATTTGAGCAAACACCCTTTCTGAATGGCCACTAAGAGGAAACAAGTCATTCAGAGAATGTGTGGACTACAGATGCTGGAGATTTCAAAGTCGAGAGTGTGGTGCTGGAAAAACACAGCAGATCAGGCAGCATCCGAGGGGAAGGAGAATCGACGTTTCCTGATGAAGAGCTTTTGCCCGAAATGTCAATTCTCCTGCTCCTCGGATGCTGCCTTTCTCGGATTTCGGGCACTGCTTGTTGGATAGAATCAAAATTTGGAGGGATTAAGAAGATTGGCCCTATGTAATACGTCCTCCAGCAGTCACCATGTGTCCAACACCATATAGGTTAGATTACTTACAGTGTGGAAACAGGCCCTTCAGCCCAACAACTCCACACAGATCCGCTGAAGCACAACCCATCCAGACCCATTCGCATTTACACCTTCACCTAACACTAACCCACGCAGACACGGGGAGAATGTGCAAACTCCACACAGTCAGTCACCTGAGGCAGGAATTGAACCCAGGTCTCTAGCACTGTGAGACAGCAGTGCTAACCACTGTGCCACCGTGCCGCCCATAAATGTTTTCTCTCCTTGGAATTTCATTCACTCAATCCCCCCAAAATTCCATCTTATGATTTCTCAAGCCAATGTCCTCCTTTACTGACAAATGCTGCCTCACCTCCATTCCCTATTTGTCTGCCCTTCCATAGCCTTGAATATCCTTGAGGTGGAGGTGCTGGTGTTGGACTGGGGTGGACAAAGTGAAAAATCACACAACACCAGGTTATAGTCCAACAGGGTTTATTTGAAAGGACAAGCTTTCGGAGCGCTGCTTCTTTGTTGCGTAGCTAGTGGAGCTGCATCATAGGACACGGAATTCATAGTAAAAGATCGAATTGTCATTCAACTGATGCAATGTATTGAACAACCCAGGTAGCTGTTAAGTCTTAATCACTTAGAATGGGTTGCAGGTTTCGATTCATTAATATGTAAATCCCAGAACTTTTATAAAGCCTCAAGCTGAAATGTAGCCATGAGGTTATGAGGTCTAATTTGGCACTGACACATGAGGGAACTGTACAAAAAGACTTGGCAGTGGCTAGGCTATGGTTAATATCGAGATCCCATTTTGGGCCGTTAATAATTACCTGAGCTGCTGCAGATTGTGAGGACCCCTCGGCTAATCCATTTTGGTTTCCATCCTCCTGTGGAATTAAAAACGCTTTCAACGATGATCTCAATGAGCTCACGTCCACACTTCGTCGTCTCGATAAATATCTCTGATTTGACAAATATAAAGAGAGGATTTGTTTTCTTATGCACTAATGGGATGTGAGTACCATTCAGCATTTATTGACCCTCCATGGTTGCCCTACAGAGTGCAGCAGTAAGTCGCCATCTTGAACTGCTGCGGTGCAGGCCTATTGGAATACCTACAGTTCAGTTAGAAAGGGAGATCCAGATCTTTGACCCAGAAACAGGAAGGGAACACTGATTGGCTCTAAGTCAACACAGAGTGTTTAAATCAACAATAACCAGACCTCACAAAAGCCTTGTTCCAAACATGTTTAAATGAGCTGAGTTCCTGAAGTAAAGTGAGAGTTATTGCCCTCTCATTGCAGGTGTCTTCAATCACTTGTTCAATGCTGTCCCTTACACCACTTACTGTTTGGGAGTCTATATACAAATCCCATCAATGTTTCTGCCCCTCAACATTTCACTCATTCCCAAAGAAATTCCACATTATGATTTTCCAAGCCAATATCCTCCCTGAATGATAATGCTTCCTCACCTCCTTTCCCTATTTGACTGTCCTTCCAGAATCTTGAATACCGCTGACATTTCCAGTTCCATCTCTGTTTAACCAACAGCCACAGCTCTGTAACTGCAACTATACCATAACCGTGGATATTGTTTGGCATTGGCTGCATTGTTAGACACATGCGATAATTACAAGAATGTGATATGGGTAGCATTAACTGACCTCTAGATTGGACAGCCCAAACTGGCAATAATATTGTGGAGGAGGAGTTTCTGGATTAAAAATCTGATGCTTTTTAGACTCATTCATTGAGAAACCAATCAGCGATCAGATGATCCTAAAATGTTTGTGGTGCCATGAGGATGGATTAATTAACAGCGTTGATTCCTGGAGTCTGTTAGAGAAGAGATAACATAAAATGATAGAATTGTTCATTAAGATGGAGAGTGAAGATATTGACTTTGAAATGTGGGTCATAAAAGGGAACTATGAGGTTTGGGGATCTGAGTTGGCAATGATGGATTGGTAAACCTTACCAAAAGAGTTGGCAGTGGATAGGCTACTATTAACATTGACGGACTCTATGCATGAAATACAATGGTTCTTCACTCTAACTTAGCACAAATATAAAGCAAGCAATGTGGCTTAACCACGCATTAGAAAATAAACAAGTTTGGAGGTTTTCGATTGGAGGAGGAGATGTAGAAGGTCAGTTAAAAATCAGCAAGTCTGAGGACTTGGAGCAGTTTAGAGATCAGCAAAAACCACAACAGAATGCATTAGTAGGGGGAATAATAATGATGATTAAAAACTTGCAGGGAACACAGAAAACTCTGAGAAACTTATTAGAGGATTCCTGTTGTCTCCACCATGCACTCTGACAGGCTCCGTATTCAAAGGTTCATCTATCGAGCCCACCCTTTTACACACCATGAAGCACTTGGTGTTACAGTCTGCACAGCCCACACAATTCACTGTTACACATTATATACATGAAAGACTGAACAGCGCATATGTCAAATCCTCTCTTCCAGCTGCTCCAAATATCGACAACAATCCAAGTCTTTCGATCTGCTGCCTCTAACTATAATTGATAATAAATGCCAATTAGTGATCTGAGGCAGTAACTCAAGAACACCCTGTTTAAATGAAACAAAACCAAAAGAAAATAAAACTCTGAAATGATGTTGAAGAAATTATGAATAAACTGCATTTTGCTGCACACAAACTCTGACTCAACAACCTGAAACAGGTTTTACTGATATTCCCATTGGTAACTCTATTCAATGTTGAATTATTGATGTCTGATCCCAGTTTGGGAAGTTAATAATTACCTGAGCTGCTGAGGTTTGTGCGGAGCTCTCTTCTGCATCATCTTGGTTTTCATTCTCCTCTGGATTTACAAATGCTGCTAATGAGGGGCTCAATGTGTTCACATCCACACTTCGTCGTCTTGATAAATATCTCTGGTTTGATAAATAAAAAGAGAGGATTTGTTTTCTTGTACATTAATGGGATGTGAACGTCATTGAGCATTTATTGCCTCTCCCTGATTGCCCTTGAGAAGGCAGTTGTGAGTCACCATCTTGAACTATTCTCGGACAGGGCTTTAGGAATACCCACAGTTCAGTTCGAGAGGGAGATCCAAGTCTTTGATGCATCAACAGGGATGGAACACACATTGGTTCTTACTAAACAAAGCACTCTGTGCTGACTTGGAACCAAACTGTTTGGGAGTCTACATCCAAGTCCCATCAATGTTTCTGCCCCTCAACATTTCACTCACTCCCCAAAAATTCCATATTATGATTTTCCAAGCCAATATCCTCTCTTAAAACAATGTTACCTCACTTCCTTTCCCTATTTGTCTGTCATTCCATTATCTTGAATACCGTTGACATTACCATTTCCATCCTTGTTAAACCTGCAGTCATATCTCTGTAATTGCAACTATACCATAACCATGGATATCTTTTCGCATTGGCTACATTGTTAGACACATGCAATAATTGCAAAAATGTGACCATGGGTAGCATTAACCTAACTCGAGATTGGACAGCCCAAACTGGCAATAACACTGTGGAGGAGGAACTCCTGGATTTACAGTCTGATGCTTTTTAGACTCATTCATTGAGAAACCAATCAGAGATCAGATGATCGTAGAATGTTTTGAGAATGGATTAATTAACAGCTTTGTTTCCGAGATTCTGTTTGCAAAGAGCAAACGTAAAATGACAAAATTGTGTATTAAGATGGAGAGTGAAGATATTGACTTTGAAATGTGGGTCGTGAAATGTAACTATAAGTAACTATGAGATTTGGAGATCTGAGTTGGCATTGATGGATTGGTTAACCTTACCAAAAGAGTTGGCAGTGGATAGGCTACTGTTAACATTGACGGACTGTATGCATGAATTACAATGATTCCTCACATTGACTCAGCACAAATATAAAGTGAATAATGTGGCTTAACCCTGCATTCGAAAATAAACAATTATGGATGTTTTTGATTGGAAGAGGAGATATGAAAGTTCGGAGAAAAATCAGCAAGCCTGAGGACCAGGAGCAGTTGAGAAATCAGTAAAAAGCGCAACAGAATGCATTAGTAGGGGAATAATGATTATGACTAAAAATATGCAGGGAACATAAAAAACTCTGAGAAACTTATTAGTGGATTCCTGATGTCTCCACCATGCACTCTGACAGGTTCCATATTCAAAGGTTCATCTATCTAGCCCACCCTTTTACAAACAATGAAGCGTTTGGTGTTTCAGTCTGCACAGCCCACACATTACACTGTTACACGTTGTATACATGAAAAATGGAACAGAGCACATCTCTGACCACCCCCTCTCCCACCACATGCCTTGTTCCAAATATTGACAAAAATCTAGGTCTTTCGATCTGCTGCCTCTAACTATAGATTAGATTCCCTACAGTGTGGAAACAGGCCCTTCAGCCCAACAAGTCCACACCAACCCTCCAAAGAATAACTCACCCAGACCCATTTCCCTCTGACTAATGCACCTAACACTATGGATAATTTAGCATGGCCAATTCACCTGCCCTGCACATCTTTGGACTGTGGGAGGAAACTGGAGCACCCGGAGGAAACTCATGCAGAGACGGGGAGAATGTGCAAACTCCACACAGACAGCCACCCAAGGCTGAAATCGAACCTGGGACTCTGGTGCTGTGAGGCAGCAGTGCTAACCCCTGATCAATCGTGCCACCTAATAATAATTGATAATAAAACATCAAGAGTGATCTGACGCAGTAACTCAAGAACACGCTGTTTAAATGAAACAAAACCAAGAGATGATAAAACTCTGAAATGAAGTTGAAGAAATTATGAATAAACTGCATTTTGCTGCACACAAACTCTGACTCAACAACCTGAAACAGGTTTTACTGATATTCCCATTGGTAACTCTATTCGATGTTGAATTATTGATGTCTGATCCCAGTTTGGGAAGTTAATAATTACCTGAGCTGCTGAGGTTTGTGCGGAGCTCTCTTCTGCATCATCTTGGTTTTCATCCTCCTCTGGATTTACAAATGCTGCTAATGAGGGGCTCAATGTGTTCACATCCACACTTCGTCGTCTTGATAAATATCTCTGATTTGATAAATAAAAAGAGAGGATTTGTTTTCTTGTACATTAATGGGATGTGAACGTCATTGAGAATTTATTGCCTCTCCCTGATTGCCCTGGAGGGGGCAGTAGTGAGTCACCATCTTGAACTATTCTCGGACAGGGCTTTAGGAATACCCAGAGTTCAGTTCGAGAGGGAGATCCAGGTCTTTGATGCATCAACAGGGATGGAACAAACATTGGTTATTACTAAATAAAACACTCTGTGCTGACTTGGAACCAGACTGTTTGGGAGTCTACATCCAAGTCCCATCAATGTTTCTGTCCCTCAACATTTCACTCACTCCCCAAAAATTCCATATTATGATTTTCCAAGCCAATATCCTCTCTTAAAACAATGTTACCTCACTTCCTTTCCCTATTTGTCTATCATTCCATTGTCTTGAATACCGTTGACATTACCATTTCCATCCTTGTTAAACTGCAGCCATATCTCCGTAATTGCAACTATATCAGAACCATGGATATCTTTTTGAATTGGCTGCATTGTTAGACACGTGCAATAATTGCAAGAATGTGATCATGGGTAGAATTAACCTAACTCGAGATTAGACAGCCCAAACTGACAATAACACTGTGGAGGAGGAATTCCTGGATTTACAGTCTGATGCTTTTTAGACTCATTCGTTGAGAAACCATTCAGAGATCAGATGATCCTAGAATTGAGTTTTGAGAATGGATTAATTAACAGATTTGTTTCCGAGATTCAGTTTGCAAAGAGCAAACGTAAAATGACAGAATTGTTTTTTAAGATGGAGAGTTAAGATATTGGCTTTGAAATGTGGGTCGTGAAATGTAACTATAAGTAACTATGAGATTTGGAGATCTGAGTTGGCCTTGATGGATTGGTTAACCTTACCAAAAGAGTTGGCAGTGGATAGGCTACTGTTAACATTGACGGACTGTATGCATGAATTACAGTGATTCCTCACACTGACTTAGCACAAATATAAAGCAAGCAATGTGGCTTAAGAAAATAAACAATTATGGATGTTTTTGATTGGAAGAGGAGATATGGATGATCGGAGAAAATTCCTGAGGACTAGGAGCAGTTTAGAAATCAGTAAAAAGCGCAACAAAATGCATTAGTTGGGGGAATAATAATTATGACTAAAAACATGCAGGGAACATAGAAAACTCTGAGAAACATATGAATGGATTCCTGATGTCTCCACCATGCACTCTGACAGGTTCCATATTCAAAGGTTCATCTATCTAGCCCACCCTTTTACAGACCATGAAAGGCTTGGTGTTACAGTCTGCACAGCCCACACACTACACTGTAACACACTGTATACAGGAAAGACTAAACAGAGCACATCTCAAACCCTCTCTCCCATCTCATGCCATGTTCCAAGTATCGACAAAAATTAATGCCTTTTGATCTGCTGCTTCTAACTGTAATTGACAATAAAATGCCAAAAATGCCAGTAACTCAAGAAAACCCTATTTAAGTGGAACAAAACCAAAAGAAAATAAAACTCTGAAATGACATTGAAGAAATTATGAATAAATTGCATTGTGCTGCACACACACCCTGACCCAACAACCTCAAACAAGTTTTACTGATATTCCCATTAGTAACCCTTTTCAATATTGAGTTATTGATGTGCGATCCCAGTTTGGGAAGTTAATAATTACCTGAGCTGCTGAGGTTTTTGCAGAGCTCTCTTCTGCATCATCTTGTTTTCCATCCCCCTCTGGATTTATGAATGTTGCTGATGAGTTCACGCCCACACTGCGTCGTCTTGATAAATATCTCTGATTTGACAAAGAAAAAGAGAGAATTTGTTGTCTTCTGCATGAGTGGGATGTGAACACTATTCAGCATTTGTTGCCCTTCTGCAATTGCTCTTGAGAGGGCAGTAGTGAGCCATCATCTTGAACTGCAGCAGTGCAGGGCTTCAGGAATACCCACAGTCCATCAAGAGAGGGAGATCCAGACCTTTGACCAAGCATCAGGGAAGGAACACAGATTGGTTCCAAGTCAGCACTGTATGTGTCATTTATTTAGCAATAATCATTCCTCACTTGTACCCTGTTCCAAACATGTTGAAAAGAGCTAGATTCCTGAAGAGAAGTGAGAGTTTCTGCCCTCCTATTGCCTATGTGTTTAATCCACTTGTTTAATTATTTCTCGGTCACCGCTGCTACTGTTTCAGGCCTATGTACAAGCCTCACTAACGTTTCTGCACCTTGGTAACACATTCATGCCACAAAAAATGTCATATTACGTTTTTCTAAAACAATATCCTCCCTGACTGATAACACTACACTCCCCTCCTTTCCCTATTAGTCTGACCGAACAATGTCTTGAATACCATTGGAGGTTCAGGCTTCCATCCTTGCAGTTAACATGCAGTTAACTCTCCATAATGGCAACTATATTATAACTGTGGATATAGCTTTGCACTGGTATCCTTGTTAGACACATGCAATAAGTGCATGGATGTGATGATGGGGTGACAACATTAGTTGAACTCTGGACTGGATAAAAGGAACTGCCAATAACACCATGGAGGAATAATTCCTGGATTATATATCTGATGGTTTTTCGACTCACACAACGAGATATGAACTCGAGATCAGTTGATCAGTTTATTGTGCAGTGAGAATGGATTAATTAACAAGGTTGTTTTTCTGGAGTTCGTGAGCGAATGTCAAACATAAAATGATACAATTGTTTATGAAGATGGAGAGGAGGATGGTGTCTCTGAATCCAGGATCATGGAATGTAAGCCAAGGAAACAATGAGGGTATGGGATTTAAGTTGACACTGATGGATTGGGGATCTTACTGAAATAGGTGGCACTGGTTAGGTAATGGTTAATAATGAAGCATTGTTTACATGTATTTCAATAATTTTTGATACTATTTTAGTACAAATATAAAACAGATGATGTGCCTTTCCCATGCATTACAAAAAAAAGTTAAAGGATCTTTTGGTTGAAAGACGAGATGTAAATGATCAGCAGAAAAACGAGCAAGGCTCGACCTCAGACAAGGAGCAGTTTGGGATGGAGCAAAATAATCCAAAAGAATGGATGAATGGGGGGACAATAATCTTGCAGGGAACATAGAAAACTCTCAAAAACAGATGGAGGGGTTCCTACTGTCTCACTGTTCACCCCAACAGGCTCCATATTCAAAGGTTCATCCATCTCGCCCACCCCTTTACAGATCATGAGAGTGCTTGGCATTTCAGTCTGCACAGCCCACACATTACACTGTTACACACTGTATTCATGAAAGACTGCACAGAGCACATCTCAAACCCTCTCTCCCACCACATACCCTGTCCCAAGTATCGACAAAAATTAAGGTCTTTTGATCTGCTGCTTCTAACTATAATTGACAATAAAATGCCAAGAGTGATCTGAGGCAGTAACTCAAGAACATCCTGTTTAAGTGGAACAAAACCAAAAGAAAATAAAACTGAAATGATGTTGAAGAGATTATGAATAAACTGCATTGTGCTGCACACACACCCTGACCTATCAACCTCAAACAGATTCTAGTGACATTCCCCATTGGGAATTATTTTCAATGTTGAATTATTGATGTGTGATCCCAGTTTGGGAAGTTAATAATTACCTGAGCTGCTGAGGTTTGTGCGGAGCTCTCTTCTGCATCATCTTGGTTTCCATCCCCCTCTGGATTTATGAATGTTGCTGATGAGTTCACACCCACACTGCGTCGTCTTGATAAATATCTCTGATTTGACAAATAAAAAGAGAGGATTTGTTTTCTTGTACATTAATGGGATGTAAACAACACTGAGCATTTATTGCCTCTCCCTGATTGCCCTGGAGGGGGCAGTTGTGAGTCAGAATCGTGAACTACTCCAGGACAGGCTTTTAGGAATACCCAGAGTTCAGTTAGAGAGGGAAATCCAAGTCTTTGATGCAACAACAGGGAAGGAACACACATTGTGTATTACTAAACAAAGCACTCTTTGCTGACTTAGAACCAGACTGTTTGGGAGTCTATCTACAAGTCCCATCAATGTTTCTGCCCCTCAACATTTCACTCACTCCCCAAAAATTCCATGTTATGATTTTCCAAGCCAATATCCTCCCTTAATGCCAATGTTACCTCACCTCCTTTCCCTATTTGTCTGTCATTACATAATTTTGAATACCGTTGACATTACCATTTCCATCCTTGTTTAACCTGCAGCCATATCTCCGTAACTGCAACTCTACCATAACCATAGATATCTTTTGGCATTGGCTGCATTGTTAGACACATGCAATAATTACAAGAATGTGATCATGGGTAACATTAACCTAACTCGAGATTGGACAGCCCAAACTGGCAATAACACTGTGGAGGAGGAACTCCTGGATTAACAGTCTGATGCTTTTTCGACTCATTCATTGAGAAACCAATCAGAGATCAGATGATCCTAGATTTTTGATGTGTTTTGAGAATGGATTAACTAACAGCTTTGTTGCCGAGATTCCGTTCGCGAAGGGCAAGCAAAAATGACAGAATTGTTTATTAAGGTGAAGAGTGAAGATATTGACTTTGAAATATCGGTTGTGAAATGTAACTAAAAGGAACCATGAAGTTCTGAGATCTGAGTTGCCAATGATGGATTGGGAAACCTTACCAACAGAGTTGGCAGTGGATAGGCTACTGTAATATTGACAGATTGTATGTATAAATTACAATGGTTCCTCACATGGACTTAGCACAAATATAAAGCAAGAAATGTGGCTTAACTGGGCATTATAAACACAACACAATCATGGAGACTTTCGATTGGAAGAGGAATTATAGAAGATCGGCTAAAAATCAGCAAGCCTGAGGAGTAGGAGCAGTTTAGAAATCAGCAAAAATCACAACAGAATGTATTAGTTGGGGGAATAATAATTATGACTAAAACCCTGCAGGGAACATAGAAAACTCAGAGAAGTGTATTAGATGATTCCTGTTGTCTCCAGCATGGACTCCGATAGGCTCCGTATTCAAAGGTTCATCTATCTAGCCCACCCTTTTACAGACCATGAAGCGTTTGATGTTTCAGTATACATAGCCCACACATTACAATGTTACACATTGTATACATGAAAAATGGAACAGAGCACATCTCAGACACCCCCCCTCCCACTCTATGCCCTGTTCCAAGTAACGACAAAAATCCAGGTCTTAGGATCTGCTGCCTCTAACTATAGATTAGATTCCCTCCAGTTTGGAAACAGGCCCTTCAGCTCAACAAGTCCACACCAACTCTCCGAAGAGTAACCCACCCAGACCCATTTCCTTCTAACTGATGCACTGAACATTATGGATAATTTAGCATGGCCAATTCACCTGCCCTGCACGTCTTTGGATTGTGGGAAGAAATCGGAGCATCTGGAGGAAACCCATGAAGACACAGAAAGAATGTGCAAACTCCACACAGACAGTCACCCAAGGCTGGAATCAAACCTGGGTACCTGGTGCTGTGAGGGAGCAGTGCTAACCATTAAGCCATCGTGCCACCTAATAATAATTGAAAATAAAATGCCAAGAGCGATCTGAGGCAGGAACTCAAGAACACCCTGTTTAAATGAAACAAAACCAAAAGAAAATAATACTCTGAAATGACGTTGAAGAAATTATGAATAAACTGCATTGTGCTGCATACACACTCTGACCCAACAACCTTAAACAGATTTTATGACATTCCCCATTGGGAATTATTTTCAATATTGAATTATTGATGTGTGATCCCAGTTTGGGAAGTTAATAATTACCTGAGCTGCTGAGGTTTGTGCGGAGCTCTCTTCTGCATCATCTTGGTTTTCATCCTCCTCTGGATTTACAAATGCTGCTAATGAGGGGCTCAATGTGTTCACATCCACACTTCGTCGTCTTGATAAATATCTCTGGTTTGATAAATAGAAAGAGAGGATTTGTTTTCTTGTACATTAATGGGATGTGAACGTCATTGAGCATTTATTGCCTCTCCCTGATTGCCCTTGAGAAGGCAGTTGTGAGCCACCATCTTGAACTACTCTAGGACAGGGCTTTAGGAATACCCACAGTTCAGTTCGAGAGGGAGATACAGGTCTTTGATGCATCAACAGGGATGGAACAAACATTGGTTTTTACTAAACAAAACACTCTGTGCTGACTTGGAACCAGACTGTTTGGGAGTCTACATCCAAGTCCCATCAATGTTTCTGCCCCTCAACATTTCACTCACTCCCCAAAAGTTCCATATAATGATTTTCCAAGCCAATATCCTCTCTTAAAACAATGTTACCTCACTTCCTTTCCCTATTTGTCTGTCATTCCATTATCTTGAATGCCGTTGACATTACCATTTCCATCCTTGTTAAACCTGCAGCCATATCTCCGTAATTGCAACTATACCAGAACCATGGATATCTTTTGGCATTGGCTGCATTGTTAGACACATGCTATAATTGCAAAAATGTGATCATGGGTAGCATTAACTTAACTTGAGATTGGACAGCCCAAACTGGCAATAACACTGTGGAGGAGGAACTCCTGGATTTACAGTCTGATGCTTTTTAGACTCATTCATTGAGAAACCACCCATAGATCAGATGATCCTAGAATTTTTATTGAGTTTTGAGAATGGATTAATTAACAGCTTTGTTTCCGAGATTCCGTTTGCAAAGAGCAAACGTAAAATGACAAAATTGTGTATTAAGATGGAGAGTGAAGATATTGACCTTGAAATGTGGGTCGTGAAATGTAACTATAAGTAACTATGACATTGGAAATCTGAGTTGGCAATGATGGATTGGGAAACCTTACCAAAAGAGTTGGCAGTGGATAGGCTACTGTTAACATTGACGGACTGTATGCATGAATTACAATGATTCCTCACACTGACTCAGCAGAAATATAGAGCGAATAATGTGGCTTAACCCTGCATTAGAAAATAAACAATTATGGATGTTTTTGATTGGAAGAGGAGATATAGAAGATCAGCTAAAAATCAGCAAGCCTGAGGACTAGGAGCAGTTGAGAAATCAGTAAAAAGCGCAACCGAATGCATTAGTAGGGAAATAAAAATTATGACGAAAAACCTGCAGGGAACATAGAAACTCTGAGAAACGTATTAGTGGATTCCTGTTATTTCCACCATGCACTCTGACAGGTTTCATATTCAAAGGTTAACCATCTAGCCCACCCTTTTACAGATCATGAAAGGTTTGGTGTTACAGTCTGCACAGCCCACACATTACACTGTTACACACTGTATACAAGAAAGACTGCACAGAGCACATCTCAAACCCTCTCTCCCACCACATACCCTGTCCCAAGTATTGACAAAAATTAAGGTCTTTTGATCTGCTGCTTCTAACTATAATTGACAATAAAATGCCAAGAGTGATCTGAGGCAGTAACTCAAGAACATCCTGTTTAAGTGGAACAAAACCAAAAGAAAATAAAACTCTGAAATAACGTTGAAGAAATTGTGAATAAACTGCATTGTGCTGCACACACACCCTGACCTATCAACCTCAAACAGATTCTAGTGACATTCCCCATTGGGAATTATTTTCAATGTTGAATTATTGATGTGCGATCCCAGTTTGGGAAGTTAATAATTACCTGAGCTGCTGAGGTTTGTGCGGAGCTCTCTTCTGCATCATCTTGATTTCCATCCCCCTCTGGATTTACAAATGCTGCTAATGAGGGGCTCAATGTGTTCACATCCACACTTCGTCGTCTTGATAAATATCTCTAGTTTGATAAATAAAAAGAGACTATTTGTTTTCTTGTACATTAATGGGATGTAAACAACACTGAGCATTTATTGCCTCTCCCTGATTGCCCTGGAGGGGGCAGTTGTGAGTCAGAATCGTGAACTATTCCAGGACAGGCTTTTAGGAATACCCAGAGTTCAGTTAGAGAGAGAAATCCAAGTCTTTGATGCAACAACAGGGAAGGAACACACATTGTGTATTATTAAACAAAATACTCTGTGCTGACTTTGAACCAGACTGTTTGGGAGTCTATCTACAAGTCCCATCAATGTTTCTGCCCCTCAACATTTCACTCACTCCCCAAAAATTCCATGTTATGATTTCCCAAGCCAATATCCTCCCTTAATGCCAATGTTACCTCACCTCCTTTCCCTATTTGTCTGTCATTACATAATTTTGAATACCGTTGACATTACCATTTCCATCCTTGTTAAACCTGCAGCCATATCTCCGTAACTGCAACTCTACCATAACCATAGATATCTTTTGGCATTGGCTGCATTGTTAGACACATGCAATAATTGCAAGAATGTGATCATGGGTAACATTAACCTAACTCGAAATTGGACAGCCCAAACTGGCAATAACACTGTGGAGGAGGAACTCCTGGATTAACAGTCTGATGCTTTTTCGACTCATTCATTGAGAAACCAATCAGAGATCAGATGATCCTAGATTTTTGATGTGTTTTGAGAATGGATTAACTAACAGCTTTGTTTCCGAGATTCCGTTCGCGAAGGGCAAGCAAAAATGACAGAATTGTTTATTAAGGTGATAGAGTGAAGATATTGACTTTGAAATATCGGTTGTGAAATGTAACTAAAAGGAACCATGAAGTTCTGAGATCTGAGTTGCCAGTGATGGATTGGGAAACCTTACCAACAGAGTTGGCAGTGGATAGGCTACTGTAATATTGACAGATTGTATGTATAAATTACAATGGTTCCTCACATGGACTTAGCACAAATATAAAGCAAGAAATGTGGCTTAACTGGACATTATAAACACAACACAATCATGGAGACTTTCGATTGGAAGAGGAATTATAGAAGATCGGCTAAAAATCAGCAAGCCTGAGGAGTAGGAGCAGTTTAGAAATCAGCAAAAATCACAACAGAATGTATTAGTTGGGGGAATAATAATTATGACTAAAACCCTGCAGGGAACATAGAAAACTCAGAGAAGTGTATTAGATGATTCCTGTTGTCTCCAACATGGACTCCGATAGGCTCCGTATTCAAATGTTCATCTATCTAGCCCACCCTTTTACAGATCATGAGGCGTTTGATGTTTCAGTATACACAGCCCACACATTACAATGTTACACATTGTATACATGAAAAATGGAACAGAGCACATCTCAGACACCCCCATTCCACCCTATGCCCTGTTCCAAATATCGACAAAAATCCAGGTCTTACGATCTGCTGCCTCTAAGTATAGATTAGATTCCCTCCAGTTTGGAAACAGGCCCTTCAGCTCAACAAGTCCACACCAACTCTCCGAAGAGTAACCCACCCAGACCCATTTCCTTCTAACTGATTCACCGAACACTATGGATAATTTAGCATGGCCAATTCACCTGCCCTGCACGTCTTTGGATTGCGGGAGGAAATTGGGAGCTTCTGGAGGAAACCCATGAAGACACAGAAAGAATGTGCAAACTCCACACAGACAGTCACCCAAGGCTGGAATCAAACCTGGGTACCTGGTGCTGTGAGGGAGCAGTGCTAACCATTGAGCCATCGTGCCACCTAATAATAATTGAAAATAAAATGCCAAGAGCGATCTGAGGCAGGAACTCAAGAACACCCTGTTTAAATGAAACAAAACCCAAAGAAAATAAAACTCTGAAATGTCATTGAAGAAATTATGAATAAACTGCATTGTGCTGCACACACACTCTGACCCAACAACCTTAAACAGATTTTAGTGATATTCCCCATTGGGAATTATTTTCAATATTGAATTATTGATGTGTGATCCCAGTTTGGGAAGTTAATAATTACCTGAGCTGCTGAGGTTTGTGCGGAGCTCTCTTCTGCATCATCTTGGTTTTCATCCTCCTCTGGATTTACAAATGCTGCTAATGAGGGGCTCAATGTGTTCACATCCACACTTCGTCGTCTTGATAAATATCTCTGGTTTGATAAATAAAAAGAGAGGATTTGTTTTCT
This sequence comes from Chiloscyllium plagiosum, assembly GCF_037043375.1. Lineage (NCBI taxonomy): Eukaryota > Metazoa > Chordata > Chondrichthyes > Orectolobiformes > Hemiscylliidae > Chiloscyllium > Chiloscyllium plagiosum. Next base: position 26,671,044 of record NW_028270145.1, read on the forward strand.
TGTACATTAATGGGATGTGAACGTCATTGAGCATTTATTGCCTCTCCCTGATTGCCCTTGAGAAGGCAGTTGTGAGTCACCATCTTGAACTACTCTAGGACAGGACTTTAGGAATACCCAGAGTTCAGTTCGAGAGGGAGATACAGGTCTTTGATGCATCAACAGGGATGGAACACACATTGGTTCTTACTAAACAAAACACTCTGTGCTGTCTTGGAAGCAGACTGTTTGGGAGTCTATCTACAAGTCTCATCAATATTTCTGCCCCTCAACATTCCACTCACTCCCCAAAAATTCCATGTTATGATTTTCCAAGCCAATATCCTCTCTCAAAATAATGTTACCTCACTTCCTTTCCTATATTTGTCTGTCATTCCATTATCTTGAATACCGTTGACATTACCATTTCCATCCATGTTAAACCTGCAGTCATATCTCCGTAATTGCAACTATACCAGAACCATGGATATCTTTTCGCATTGGCTGCATTGTTAGACACATGCAATAATTGCAAAAATGTGATCATGGGTAGCATTAACCTAACTCGAGATTGGACAGCCCAAACTGGCAATAACACTGTGGAGGAGGAACTCCTGGATTTACAGTCTGATGCTTTTTCGACTCATTCATTGAGAAACCAATCAGAGATCAGATGATCCTAGAATTTTTTTGAGTTTTGAGAATGGATTCATTGACAGATTTGTTTCTGAGATTCCGTTTGCAAAGAGCAAACGTAAAATGACAAAATTGTGTATTAAGATGGAGAGTGAAGATATTGACTTTGAAATGTGGTTCGTGAAATGTAACTATAAGTAACTATGAGATTTGGAGATCTGAGTTGGCAATGATGGATTGGTTAACCTTACCAAAAGAGTTGGCAGTGGATAGGCTACTGTTAACATTGACGGACTGAATGCTTGAATTACAATGATTCCTCACACTGACTTAGCACAAATATAAAGCGAATAATGTGGCTTAACCCTGCATTCGAAAATAAACAATTATGGATGTTTTTGATTGGAAGAGGAGATATAGAAGATCAGCTAAAAATCAGCAAGTCTGAGGACTAGGAGCAGTTGAGAAATCAGTAAAAGGCTCAACAGAATGCATTAGTAGGGAAATAAAAATTATGACTAAAAACTTGCAGGGAACATAGAAACTCTGAGAAACGTATTAGTGGATTCCTGTTATTTCCACCATGCACTCTGACAGGCTCCGTATTCAAAGGTTAACCATCTAGCCCACCCTTTTACAGATCATGAAAGGCTTGGTGTTACAGTCTGCACAGACCACACATTACACTATTACACACTGTATACAAGAAAGACTGAACAGAGCACATCTCAAACCCTCTCTCCCATCCCATGCCCTTTTCCAAGAATCGACAAAAATTAAGGTCTTTTGATCTGCTGCTTCTAACTATAATTGATAATAAAATGCCAAAAGTGATCTGAGGCAGTAACTCAAGAACATCCTGTTTAAGTGGAACAAAACCAAAAGAAAATAAAACTTTCAATTGACGTTGAAGAAATTATGAATAAACTGCATTGTGCTGCACACACACCCTGACCTATCAACCTCAAACAGATTCTAGTGACATTCCCCATTGGGAATTATTTTCAATGTTGAATTATTGATGTGTGATCCCAGTTTGGGAAGTTAATAATTACCTGAGCTGCTGAGGTTTGTGCAGAGCTCTCTTCTGCATCATCTTGGTTTCCATCCCCCTCTGGATTTACGAATGTTGCTGATGATTTCATACCGACACTTGGTCGTCTTGAAAAATACCTCTGATTTGACAAATAAGAGAGAATTTGTTGTCTTCTCCATTAGTGGGATGTGAACACTATTCAGCATTTGTTGCCCTTCCGCGGTTGCCCTTGAGAGGGCAGTGGTGTGCCACCATCTTGAACTGCTGCAGGGCAGGTGTTCAGCAATACCCACAGTCCGTCAAAGGAGGGAGATTCAGATCCTTGACCAAGCACCAGGGAAGGAACACAGATTGGTTCCAAGTCATCAGTGTGTGTGTCATTTTCTCAGCAATAATCAGACCTCACTAGTACCCTGTTCCAAACATGTTCAAAAGAGCTGGATTCCTGAAGAGAAGTGAGAGTTTCTGCCCTCCTATTGCCTATGTGTTTAATCCTCTTGTTCAATTCTTTCTCGTTCACCGTTGCTACTGTTTCAGGCCTATGTACAAGTCCCACTAAAGTTTCTGCACCTTAGTAACACATTCACGCCACAAAAAATGTCATATTATGTTCTTCTAAAACAATCTCCTCCCTGACTGACAACACTGGTCCCCCTCCTTTCCCTATTTGTCTGTCCTTACAATACCACTGGAGGTCCAGGTTTCCATTCTTGCAGTTAACATGCACTTCATTCTCCATCATGGCAACTATATTATATCTGTGGATATAGCTTTGCACTGGTATCCTTGTTAGACACATGCAATAAGTGTATGGATGTGATGATGGGGTGATAATATTTGCGTATTCGAGACTGGATAAAAGGAACTACCAATAACACCATGGAGGAATAATTCCTGGATTATATATCTGATGGTTTTTCGACATTGAGATATCAACCAGAGATCAGGTGATCAGAGGCTATTTATTGTGCAGTGAGAATGGATTAATTAACAAGGTTGTTTTTCTGGAGTCCGTTAGCGAATAGCAAACATAAAATGATACAATTGTTTGTGAAGATGGAGAGGAAGACATTGACTGTGAAACCAGGATCCTGGAATGTAAGCCATGGAAACAATGAGGGTATGGGATTTAAGTTGGCACTGATGGATTGGGGATCTTACTGAAATAGGCGGCAGTGGTTAGGTAATGTTTAATAATGAAGCATTGTTTACATGTATTTCAATAATTTTTGATACTATTTTAGTACAAATATAAAACAGATGATGTGCTTTTATCATGCATTACAAAAAAAATGTAAAGCATCTTTTGGTTGAAAGAGGAGATATAAATGATCAGCAGAAAAACTAGCAAAGCCTTGACCTCAGACGGGGAGCAGTTTGGGATGGAGCAAAATAGTCCGAAACAATGGATGAATGGGGGGACAATAATCTTGCAGGGAACATAGAAAACTCTCAAAAACAGATGGAGGGGTTCCTACTGTCTCACCAATCACCCTGACCCGGCTCCATATTCAATGGTTTATCCATCTAGCCCACTCTTTTACAGATCATGAGAGCATTTGGTGTTACAGTCTGCACAGCCTACACATTACACTGTTTCATGTTGTATATGTGACAGGGACTGCACAGAGCACATCTCAAACCCTCTCTCCCACCCCATGCCATGTTCCAAGTTTCGACAAAAGTTAAGGTCTTTTGATCTGCTGCTCCTAACCATAATTGACAATAAAAAGACAGGAGTGATCTGAGGCAGTAATTCAAGGACATCCTGTTTAAATGGAACAAATCCAAAAGAAAATAAATTTCTGAAATGATGTTGAAGAGATTATGAATAAACAGCATTGTGCTGCACACACACCCTGACCCATCAACCTCAAACAGATTTAAGTGACTTTCCCCATTGGGAATTATTTTCAATGTTGAATTATTGATGTGTGATCCCAGTTTGGGAAGTTAATAATTACCTGAGCAGCTGAGGTTTGTGTGGAGCTCTCTTCTGCATCATCTTGTTTTCCATCCCCCTCTGGATTTATGAATGTTGCTGATGAGTTCACACCCACACTTCGTCGTCTTGATAAATATCTCTGATTTGACAAATAAAAAGCAAGAATTTGTTTTCTTCTACATGAGTGGGATGTGAACACTATTCCGCATTTGTTGCCCTTCCATGATTGTCCTTGAGAGGGCAGTGGTGTTCCATCACCTGGAACTGCTGCAGGGCAGGGCTTCAGGAATACCCTTAGTCCGTCAAAAGAGGGAGATCCAGATCTTTGACCAAGCATCAGGGAAGGAACACAGATTGGGTTCCAAGTCATCACTGTGTGTGTCATTTATTTAGAAATAATCAGACCTTACTAGTACCCTGTTCCAAACATGTTGAAAAGAGCTAAATTCCTGAAGAGAAGTGAGAGTTTCTGCCCTCCTATTGCCTATGTGTTTAATCCTTTTGCTTAATTCTTTCTCTTTTACGGCTGCTACTGGTTGCGGCCTCTATACAAGCCCCACTACATTTTCTGTGCCTTGGTAACAGGAAAAAGGCATATTATGTTTTTCTAAAACAAAATCCTCCATGACCGATAACACTAGCCTCCCTCCTTTCCCTATTTGTCTGTCCTTACAATATATTGAATACCACTGGAGGTCCAGGTTTCCATCCTTGCAGTTAACATGTACTTCACTCTCCATAATGGCAACCATATTATAACTGTGGATATAGCTTGGCACTGGTATCCTTGTTAGACACATGCAATAAGTATACGGATGTGATGATGGGGTGACAACATTAGTCTAACACGAGACTGGATAAAAGGAACTGCCAATAACACCATGGATGAATAATTCCTGGATTATATATCTGATGGTTTTTCGACATTGAGATATCAACCAGAGATCAGGTGATCAGAGGCTATTTATTGTGCAGTGAGAATGGATTAATTAACAAGGTTGTTTTTCTGGAGTCCGTTAGCGAATAGCAAACATAAAATGATACAATTGTTTGTGAAGATGGAGAGGAAGACATTGACTGTGAAACCAGGATCCTGGAATGTAAGCCATGGAAACAATGAGGGTATGGGATTTAAGTTGGCACTGATGGATTGGGGATCTTACTGAAATAGGCGGCAGTGGTTAGGTAATGTTTAATAATGAAGCATTGTTTACATGAATTTCAATAATTTTTGATACTATTTTAGTACAAATATAAAACAGATGATGTGCTTTTATCATGCATTACAAAAAAAATGTAAAGCATCTTTTGGTTGAAAGAGGAGATATAAATGATCAGCAGAAAAACTAGCAAAGCCTTGACCTCAGACGGGGAGCAGTTTGGGATGGAGCAAAATAGTCCGAAACAATGGATGAATGGGGGGACAATAATCTTGCAGGGAACATAGAAAACTCTCAAAAACAGATGGAGGGATTCCTACTGTCTCACTAATCACCCTGACCCGGCTCCATATTCAATGGTTTATCCATCTAGCCCACCCTTTTACAGATCATGAGAGCATTTGGTGTGACAGTCTGCACAGCCTACACATTACACTGTTTCATGTTGTATATGTGACAGGGACTGCACAGAGCACATCTCAAACCCTCTCTCCCACCCCATGCCATGTTCCAAGTTTCGACAAAAGTTAAGGTCTTTTGATCTGCTGCTCCTAACCATAATTGACAATAAAAAGACAGGAGTGATCTGAGGCAGTAATTCAAGGACATCCTGTTTAAATGGAACAAATCCAAAAGAAATTAAATTCTGAAATGATGTTGAAGAGATTATGAATAAACAGCATTGTGCTGCACACACACCCTGACCCATCAACCTGAAACAGATTTAAGTGACTTTCCCCATTGGGAATTATTTTCAATGTTGAATTATTGATGTGCGATCCCAGTTTGGGAAGTTTATAATTACCTGAGCAGCTGAGGTTTGTGCGGAGCTCTCTTCTGCATCATCTTGTTTTCCATCCCCCTCTGGATTTATGAATGTTGCTGATGAGTTCACACCCACACTTCGTCGTCTTGATAAATATCTCTGATTTGACAAATAAAAAGCAAGAATTTGTTTTCTTCTACATGAGTGGGATGTGAACACTATTCCGCATTTGTTGCCCTTCCATGATTGTCCTTGAGAGGGCAGTAGTGTTCCATCACCTGGAACTGCTGCAGGGCAGGGCTTCAGGAATACCCACAGTCCGTCAAAAGAGGGAGATCCAGATCTTTGACCAAGCATCAGGGAAGGAACACAGATTGGGTTCCAAGTCATCACTGTGTGTGTCATTTATTTAGAAATAATCAGACCTTACTAGACCCTGTTCCAAACATGTTGAAAAGAGCTAAATTCCTGAAGAGAAGTGAGAGTTTCTGCCCTCCTATTGCCTATGTGTTTAATCATTTTGCTTAATTCTTTCTCTTTTATGGCTGCTACTGTTTGAGGCCTCTATACAAGCCCCACTACATTTTCTGTGCCTTGGTAACAGGAAAAAGGCATATTATGTTTTTCTAAAACAATATCCTCCTTGACCGATAACACTAGCCTCCCTCCTTTCCCTATTTGTCTGTCCTTACAATATATTGAATACCACTGGAGGTCCAGGTTTCCATCCTTGCAGTTAACATGTACTTCACTCCCCATAATGGCAACTATATTATAACTGTGGATATAGCTTGGCACTGGTATCCTTGTTAGACACATGCAATAAGTATACGGATGTGATGATGGGGTGACAACATTAGTCTAACACGAGACTGGATAAAAGGAACTGCCAATAACACCATGGATGAATAATTCCTGGATTATATATCTGATGGTTTTTCGACATTGAGATATCAACCAGAGATCAGGTGATCAGAGGCTATTTATTGTGCAGTGAGAATGGATTAATTAACAAGGTTGTTTTTCTGGAGTCCGTTAGCGAATAGCAAACATAAAATGATACAATTGTTTGTGAAGATGGAGAGGAAGACATTGACTGTGAAACCAGGATCCTGGAATGTAAGCCATGGAAACAATGAGGGTATGGGATTTAAGTTGGCACTGATGGATTGGGGATCTTACTGAAATAGGCGGCAGTGGTTAGGTAATGTTTAATAATGAAGCATTGTTTACATGAATTTCAATAATTTTTGATACTATTTTAGTACAAATATAAAACAGATGATGTGCTTTTATCATGCATTACAAAAAAAATGTAAAGCATCTTTTGGTTGAAAGAGGAGATATAAATGATCAGCAGAAAAACTAGCAAAGCCTTGACCTCAGACGGGGAGCAGTTTGGGATGGAGCAAAATAGTCCGAAACAATGGATGAATGGGGGGACAATAATCTTGCAGGGAACATAGAAAACTCTCAAAAACAGATGGAGGGATTCCTACTGTCTCACTAATCACCCTGACCCGGCTCCATATTCAATGGTTTATCCATCTAGCCCACCCTTTTACAGATCATGAGAGCATTTGGTGTGACAGTCTGCACAGCCTACACATTACACTGTTTCATGTTGTATATGTGACAGGGACTGCACAGAGCACATCTCAAACCCTCTCTCCCACCCCATGCCATGTTCCAAGTTTCGACAAAAGTTAAGGTCTTTTGATCTGCTGCTCCTAACCATAATTGACAATAAAAAGACAGGAGTGATCTGAGGCAGTAATTCAAGGACATCCTGTTTAAATGGAACAAATCCAAAAGAAATTAAATTCTGAAATGATGTTGAAGAGATTATGAATAAACAGCATTGTGCTGCACACACACCCTGACCCATCAACCTGAAACAGATTTAAGTGACTTTCCCCATTGGGAATTATTTTCAATGTTGAATTATTGATGTGCGATCCCAGTTTGGGAAGTTTATAATTACCTGAGCAGCTGAGGTTTGTGCGGAGCTCTCTTCTGCATCATCTTGTTTTCCATCCCCCTCTGGATTTATGAATGTTGCTGATGAGTTCACACCCACACTTCGTCGTCTTGATAAATATCTCTGATTTGACAAATAAAAAGCAAGAATTTGTTTTCTTCTACATGAGTGGGATGTGAACACTATTCCGCATTTGTTGCCCTTCCATGATTGTCCTTGAGAGGGCAGTAGTGTTCCATCACCTGGAACTGCTGCAGGGCAGGGCTTCAGGAATACCCACAGTCCGTCAAAAGAGGGAGATCCAGATCTTTGACCAAGCATCAGGGAAGGAACACAGATTGGGTTCCAAGTCATCACTGTGTGTGTCATTTATTTAGAAATAATCAGACCTTACTAGACCCTGTTCCAAACATGTTGAAAAGAGCTAAATTCCTGAAGAGAAGTGAGAGTTTCTGCCCTCCTATTGCCTATGTGTTTAATCATTTTGCTTAATTCTTTCTCTTTTATGGCTGCTACTGTTTGAGGCCTCTATACAAGCCCCACTACATTTTCTGTGCCTTGGTAACAGGAAAAAGGCATATTATGTTTTTCTAAAACAATATCCTCCTTGACCGATAACACTAGCCTCCCTCCTTTCCCTATTTGTCTGTCCTTACAATATATTGAATACCACTGGAGGTCCAGGTTTCCATCCTTGCAGTTAACATGTACTTCACTCCCCATAATGGCAACTATATTATAACTGTGGATATAGCTTGGCACTGGTATCCTTGTTAGACACATGCAATAAGTATACGGATGTGATGATGGGGTGACAACATTAGTCTAACTCGAGACTGGATAAAAGGAACTGCCAATAACACCATGGATGAATAATTCCTGGATTTTATATCTGATGGTTTTTCGACATTGAGATATCAACCAGAGATCAGGTGATCAGAGGCTGTTTATTGTGCAGTGAGAATGGATTAATTAACAAGGTTGTTTTTCTGGAATCTGTTAGCGAATAGCAAACATAAAATGATACAATTGTTTGTGAAGATGGAGAGGAAGACATTGACTGTGAAACCAGGATCCTGGAATGTAAGCCAAGGAAACAATGAGGGTATGGGATTTAAGTTGGCACTGATGGATTGGGGATCTTACTGAAATAGGCGGCAGTGGTTCGGTAATGGTTAATAATGAAGCATTGTTTACATGTATTTCAATAATTTTTGATACTATTTTAGTACAAATATAAAACAGATGATGTGCTTTTATCATGCATTACAAAAAAAGTGTAAAGCATCTTTTGGTTGAAAGAGGAGATATAAATGATCAGCAGAAAAACTAGCAAAGCCTTGACCTCAGACGGGGAGCAGTTTGGGATGGAGCAAAATAGTCCGAAACAATGGATGAATGGGGGGACAATAATCTTGCAGGGAACATAGAAAACTCTCAAAAACAGATGGAGGGGTTCCTACTGTCTCACTATTCACCCCAACACGCTCCATAATTAAAGATTCATTCATCTAGCCCACCCCTTTACCAACCATGAGAGTGCTTGGCGTTTCAGACTGCACAGCCCACACATTACACTGTTACACGTTGTATATGTGTGACAGGGACTGCACAGAGACACCACAACACCTCCACCCCATCCCATGTCCTGTTCCAAGTACCATCACAACTCCAGCTCTTTTGATCTGCTGCCTCTAATTGATAATGAAATGCTCATTAGTGATCTCAGGCAGTAACTCAAGACCACTCTACTTAATTTAAACAAACCCAAAAGAAAATAAAACTCTGAAATGATGCTGATGGGGTTATGAATAAACTGCACCACCCTGCGCATGTACAAAATCACTGCACACACACCCTGACCTATCAACTCAAACCCATTGGTAACTCTTTACAATGTTTGTGCGATCCCAGTTTGGGAGGTTAATAATTACTTGAGCTGCTGAGGTTTGTGCGGAGCTCTCTTCTGCATCATATTGGTTTTCATCCTCTTCTGGATTTACAAATGTTGCTGATGGCTGCCTCAATGCGTTCACATCCACACTTCGCCGTCTTGATAAATACCTCTGATTTCACAAATGAAAAAGAGAGGATTTATTTTCTTTTACACTAATGAGATATGAGCACTATTCAGCATTTATTGCCCTTCCCTGATTGCCTTTGAGAGGGCAGTAGTGAGTCACCATCTTGAACTATTGGGGATCGTACGATTTTAGTATGATCTCCAATCCATCAGTGACAACTAAAACCTCATACCCTTCATTGTTAGGTTGACTTACATTCCAGGATCCTTTAGGAATACCCACAGCTCAGTTAGCGAGGGAGATCTAGATTTATGATGCAGCAATAGGGAAGGTATACAGATTGGTTTCAACTTAGCATAGAATGTTTTGTTCAACAATAACCAGACCTCAGGAGAACCTTGTTTCAAACATGTTTTAATGGGCTGAGTTGCTGAAGTGAGAATTTCTGCCCTTTCGATGCATGTGTCTTCAATCTTTTTTTTAATGCTTTCCCTTGCACCACTTCTACTGTTTGCGGTCTATATACAAATGCCAGCAATGCCTCTGTCCCTCAACATTTCACTCACTCCCCCAAAATTTCCATATTATGATTTGACAAGCCAATATCCTCCCTCGATGACAATGTTATCTGACCTTTCCTTATTTGTCTGTCCTTCCATTATCTTGACTACTGCCGACATTTCTATTTCCATGCTTGTTTAATCTGCTGCCATGTCTCTGTAATTGCAACTATATCATAACTGTGGATCTTGATTTGCACTGGGTGCATGCGATCATGAACAGCGTTAACCTAATTCGAGATTGGACAGCCCAAACTGGCAATAACTCTGTGGAGGAGGAATTCCTCGATTAAAAATCTGACGCTTTTTAGACTCATGCATTGAGAAACCAGTCAGAGGTCAGGTGATCCTAGAGTGTTTGTTGTGCAATGAGAATGTATTAATTAAGTGTTATTTCATACAGTCTGTCAGAGAAGAGCTGTTATGAAATGGTAGAATTGTTTATTAAGATGGAGTGTGAAGGTATTGACTTTGAAATGTGGGTTCTGAAATGTAACTGAAAGGAACTATGAGGTTCTGAGATCGGAATTGGCAATGATGGATTGGGAAACCTTACCAAAAGAGTTGGCAGTGGATAGGCTATGGTTAATATTGACGGATTCTATGCACGAATTACAATGATTGCTCACACGAACCTAGCACAAATATAAAGCAGGCAATGTGACTTAACTGGGCATTAGAAAAACAACACAATCATGGAGACTTTTGATTGGAAGAGGAGATGTAGAAGATCGCCAGAAAATTCAGCAAGGCTGAGGACTCAAAGCAGTTTGGAATTCAATGAAAAAGAACAACAGTATGGATCAATCAGGGGAATAATAATTATCACAATAAACTTGGAGGGAAAACAGAAAACTCTCAGAAACAGATGAGAGGATTCCTGTTGTCGGCATCTCCCACCCAAGACATGCTCCAAATTCAAAGGTTCATCCAGCTGGCCCACCCCTCTACAAAGGACTTGGTGTTTCAGTCTGCACATCACTGTTACATGTCGTATATGTGACTGACTGCACAGAGAACACTTCAACACCTCTATCCCTTCCCATGTCCTGTCGCAGATATCTTGAGTAGTCTAGGTCTTTCGATCTGCTGCCTCAAACTATAATCGATAGTAAAATGCTGATTAGTGATCTGGGGCAGGAACTCAAGAACACCCTGTTTAATTTAAACAAAACCGGAAGAAAATAAAATTCTGAAATGATGCTGATGGGGTTATGAATAAACTGCATTGTGCTGCACATGTACAAAATTACTGCACGCACACCCTGACTCATCAACCTCAAACAGGTTTTAGTGATGTTCCTCATTGGTAACTCCTTTCAATGTTGAATTATTGCTGTGAAGGAAGCTAATAATTACCTGAGCTGCTGAGGTTTGTGCAGAGCTCTCTTCTGCATCATCTTGGTTTCCATCCCCCTCTGGATTTATGAATGTTGCTGATGAGTTCACACCCACACTGCGTCGTCTTGATAAATATCTCTGATTTGACAAATAAGAGAGAATTTGTTGTCTTCTACATGAGTGGGATGTGAACACTATTCAGCATTTGTTGCCCTTTCACGATTGTCCTTGAGAGGGCAGTGGTGTTCCATCATCTGGAACTGCTGCAGGGCAGGGCTTCAGGAATACCCACAGTCCGTCAAAAGAGGGAGATTCAGATCCTTGACCAAGCACCAGGGAAGGAACACAGATTGGTTCCAAGTCATCAGTGTGTGTGTCATTTTCTCAGCAATAATCAGACCTCACTAGTACCCTGTTCCAAACATGTTCAAAAGAGCTGGATTCCTGAAGAGAAGTGAGAGTTTCTGCCCTCCTATTGCCTATGTGTTTAATCCTCTTGTTCAATTCTTTCTCGTTCACCGTTGCTACTGTTTCAGGCCTATGTACAAGTCCCACTAAAGTTTCTGCACCTTAGTAACACTTTCACGCTACAAAAAATGTCATATTATGTTCTTCTAAAACAATCTCCTCCCTGACTGACAACACTAGACCCCTCCTTTCCCTATTTGTCTGTCCTTACAATACCACTGGAGGTCCAGGTTTCCATTCTTGCAGTTAACATGCACTTCATTCTCCATCATGGCAACTATATTATATCTGTGGATATAGCTTTGCACTGGTATCCTTGTTAGACACATGCAATAAGTGTATGGATGTGATGATGGGGTGATAATATTTGCGTATTCGAGACTGGATAAAAGGAACTACCAATAACACCATGGAGGAATAATTCCTGGATTATATATCTGATGGTTTTTCGACATTGAGATATCAACCAGAGAATAGGTGATCAGAGGCTATTTATTGTGCAGTGAGAATGGATTAATTAACAAGGTTGTTTTTCTGGAGTCCGTTAGCGAATAGTAAACATAAAATGATACAATTGTTTGTGAAGATGGAGAGGAAGACATTGACTCTGAAACCAGGATCCTGGAATGTAAGCCAAGGAAACAATGAGGGTATGGGATTTAAGTTGGCACTGATGGATTGGGGATCTTACTGAAATAGGCGGCAGTGATTAGGTAATGGTTAATAATGAAGCATTGTTTACATGTATTTCAATAATTTTTGATACTATTTTAGTACAAATATAAAACAAATGATGTGCTTTTATCATGCATTACAAAAAAAGTGTAAAGCATCTTTTGGTTGAAAGAGGAGATATAAATGATCAGCAGAAAAACTAGCAAAGCCTCGACCTCAGACGAGGAGCAGTTTGGGATGGAGCAAAATAGTCCGAAACAATGGATGAATGGGGGGACAATAATCTTGCAGGGAACATTGAAAACTCTCAAAAACAGATGGAGGGGTTCCTACTGTCTCATCATTCACCCCGACCCGGCTCCATATTCAATGGTTTATCCATCTAGCCCACCCTTTTACAGATCATGAGAGCATTTGGTGTTACAGTCTGCACAGCCTACACATTACACTGTTTCATGTTGTATATGTGACAGGGACTGCACAGAGCACATCTCAAACCCTCTCTCCCACCCCATGCCATGTTCCAAGTTTCGACAAAAGTTAAGGTCTTTTGATCTGCTGCTCCTAACCATAATTGACAATAAAAAGACAGGAGTGATCTGAGGCAGTAATTCAAGGACATCCTGTTTAAATGGAACAAATCCAAAAGAAATTAAATTCTGAAATGATGTTGAAGAGATTATGAATAAACAGCATTGTGCTGCACACACACCCTGACCCATCAACCTGAAACAGATTTAAGTGACTTTCCCCATTGGGAATTATTTTCAATGTTGAATTATTGATGTGCGATCCCAGTTTGGGAAGTTTATAATTACCTGAGCAGCTGAGGTTTGTGCGGAGCTCTCTTCTGCATCATCTTGTTTTCCATCCCCCTCTGGATTTATGAATGTTGCTGATGAGTTCACACCCACACTTCGTCGTCTTGATAAATATCTCTGATTTGACAAATAAAAAGCGAGAATTTGTTTTCTTCTACATGAGTGGGATGTGAACACTATTCCGCATTTGTTGCCCTTCCATGATTGTCCTTGAGAGGGCAGTGGTGTTCCATCATCTGGAACTGCTGCAGGGCAGGACTTCAGGAATACCCACAGTCCGTCAAAAGAGGGAGATCCAGATCTTTGACCAAGCATCAGGGAAGGAACACAGATTGGGTTCCAAGTCATTACTGTGTGTGTCATTTATTTAGAAATAATCAGACCTTACTAGTACCCTGTTCCAAACATGTTGAAAAGAGCTAGATTCCTGAAGAGAAGTGAGAGTTTCTGCCCTCCTATTGCCTATGTGTTTAATCCTTTTGCTTAATTCTTTCTCTTTTACGGCTGCTACTGTTTGAGGCCTCTATACAAGCCCCACTACATTTTCTGTGCCTTGGTAACAGGAAAAAGGCATATTATGTTTTTCTAAAACAATATCCTCCTTGACCGATAACACTAGCCTCCCTCCTTTCCCTATTTGTCTGTCCTTACAATATATTGAATACCACTGGAGGTCCAGGTTTCCATCCTTGCAGTTAACATGTACTTCACTCTCCATAATGGCAACTATATTATAACTGTGGATATAGCTTGGCACTGGTATCCTTGTTAGACACATGCAATAAGTATACGGATGTGATGATGGGGTGACAACATTAGTCTAATTCGAGACTGGATAAAAGGAACTGCCAATAACACTATGGATGAATAATTCCTGGATTATATATCTGTTGGTTTTTCGACATTGAGATATCAACCAGAGATCAGGTGATCAGAGGCTATTTATTGTGCAGTGAGAATGGATTAATTAACAAGGTTATTCTTCTGGAGTCCGTTAGCAAATAGCAAACATAAAATGATACAATTGTTTGTGAAGATGGAGAGGAAGACATTGACTGCGAAACCAGGATCTTGGAATGTAAGCCAAGGAAACAATGAGGGTATGGGATTTAAGTTGGCACTGATGGATTGGGGATCTTACTGAAATAGGCGGCAGTGGTTCGGTAATGGTTAATAATGAAGCATTGTTTACATGTATTTCAATAATTTTTGATACTATTTTAGTACAAATATAAAACAGATGATGTGCCTTTATCATGCATTACAAAAAAAATGTAAAGCATTTTTTGGTTGAAAGAGGAGATGTAAATGATCAGCAGAAAAACTAGCAAAGCCTCGACCTCAGACGGTGAGCAGTTTGGGATGGAGCAAAATAGTCCGAAACAATGGATGAATGGGGGGACAATAATCTTGCAGGGAACATAGAAAACTTTCAAAAACAGATGAAGGGATTCCTACTGTCTCACCATTCACCCCAACAGGCTCCATAATTAAAGGTTCATTCATCTAGCCCACCCCTTTACCAACCATGAGAGTGCTTGGCGTTTCAGACTGCACAGCCCACACATTACACTGTTACACGTTGTATATGTGTGACAGGGACTGCACAGAGACACCACAACACCTCCACCCCATCCCATGTCCTGTTCCAAGTACCATCACAACTCCAGTTCTTTAGATCTGCTGCCTCTAATTGATAATGAAATGCTCATTAGTGATCTCAGGCAGTAACTCAAGACCACTCTACTTAATTTAAACAAACCCAAAAGAAAATAAAACTCTGAAATGATGCTGATGGTTTTATGAATAAACTGCGCATGTACAAAATCACTGCACACACACCCTGACCTATCAACTCAAACCCATTGGTAACTCTTTACAATGTTTGTGCGATCCCAGTTTGGGAGGTTAATAATTACTTGAGCTGCTGAGGTTTGTGCGGAGCTCTCTTCTGCATCATATTGGTTTTCATCCTCTTCTGGATTTACAAATGTTGCTGATGGCTGCCTCAATGCGTTCACATCCACACTTCGCCGTCTTGATAAATACCTCTGATTTCACAAATGAAAAAGAGAGGATTTATTTTCTTTTACACTAATGAGATATGAGCACTATTCAGCATTTATTGCCCTTCCCTGATTGCCCTTGAGAGGGCAGTAGTGAGTCACCATCTTGAACTATTGGGGATCGTACGATTTTAGTATGATCTCCAATCCATCAGTGACAACTAAAACCTCATACCCTTCATTGTTAGGTTGACTTACATTCCAGGATCCTTTAGGAATACCCACAGCTCAGTTAGCGAGGGAGATCTAGATTTATGATGCAGCAATAGGGAAGGTATACAGATTGGTTTCAACTTAGCATAGAATGTTTTGTTCAACAATAACCAGACCTCAGGAGAACCTTGTTTCAAACATGTTTTAATGGGCTGAGTTGCTGAAGTGAGAATTTCTGCCCTTTCGATGCATGTGTCTTCAATCTTTTTTTTAATGCTTTCCCTTGCACCACTTCTACTGTTTGCGGTCTATATACAAATGCCAGCAATGCCTCTGTCCCTCAACATTTCACTCACTCCCCCAAAATTTCCATATTATGATTTGACAAGCCAATATCCTCCCTCGATGACAATGTTATCTGACCTTTCCTTATTTGTCTGTCCTTCCATTATCTTGACTACTGCCGACATTTCTATTTCCATGCTTGTTTAATCTGCTGCCATGTCTCTGTAATTGCAACTATATCATAACTGTGGATCTTGATTTGCACTGGGTGCATGCGATCATGAACAGCGTTAACCTAATTCGAGATTGGACAGCCCAAACTGGCAATAACTCTGTGGAGGAGGAATTCCTCGATTAAAAATCTGACGCTTTTTAGACTCATGCATTGAGAAACCAGTCAGAGGTCAGGTGATCCTAGAGTGTTTGTTGTGCAATGAGAATGTATTAATTAAGTGTTATTTCATACAGTCTGTCAGAGAAGAGCTGTTATGAAATGGTAGAATTGTTTATTAAGATGGAGTGTGAAGGTATTGACTTTGAAATGTGGGTTCTGAAATGTAACTGAAAGGAACTATGAGGTTCTGAGATCGGAATTGGCAATGATGGATTGGGAAACCTTACCAAAAGAGTTGGCAGTGGATAGGCTATGGTTAATATTGACGGATTCTATGCACGAATTACAATGATTGCTCACACGAACCTAGCACAAATATAAAGCAGGCAATGTGACTTAACTGGGCATTAGAAAAACAACACAATCATGGAGACTTTTGATTGGAAGAGGAGATGTAGAAGATCGCCAGAAAACTCAGCAAGGCTGAGGACTCAAAGCAGTTTGGAATTCAATGAAAAAGAACAACAGTATGGATCAATCAGGGGAATAATAATTATCACAATAAACTTGGAGGGAAAACAGAAAACTCTCAGAAACAGATGAGAGGATTCCTGTTGTCGGCATCTCCCACCCAAGACATGCTCCAAATTCAAAGGTTCATCCAGCTGGCCCACCCCTCTACAAAGGACTTGGTGTTTCAGTCTGCACATCACTGTTACATGTCGTATATGTGACTGACTGCACAGAGAACACTTCAACACCTCTATCCCTTCCCATGTCCTGTCGCAGATATCTTGAGTAGTCTAGGTCTTTCGATCTGCTGCCTCAAACTATAATCGATAGTAAAATGCTGATTAGTGATCTGGGGCAGGAACTCAAGAACACCCTGTTTAATTTAAACAAAACCGGAAGAAAATAAAATTCTGAAATGATGCTGATGGGGTTATGAATAAACTGCATTGTGCTGCACATGTACAAAATTACTGCACGCACACCCTGACTCATCAACCTCAAACAGGTTTTAGTGATGTTCCTCATTGGTAACTCCTTTCAATGTTGAATTATTGCTGTGAAGGAAGCTAATAATTACCTGAGCTGCTGAGGTTTGTGCAGAGCTCTCTTCTGCATCATCTTGGTTTCCATCCCCCTCTGGATTTATGAATGTTGCTGATGAGTTCACACCCACACTGCGTCGTCTTGATAAATATCTCTGATTTGACAAATAAGAGAGAATTTGTTGTCTTCTACATGAGTGGGATGTGAACACTATTCAGCATTTGTTGCCCTTTCACGATTGTCCTTGAGAGGGCAGTGGTGTTCCATCATCTGGAACTGCTGCAGGGCAGGGCTTCAGGAATACCCACAGTCCGTCAAAAGAGGGAGATTCAGATCCTTGACCAAGCACCAGGGAAGGAACACAGATTGGTTCCAAGTCATCAGTGTGTGTGTCATTTTCTCAGCAATAATCAGACCTCACTAGTACCCTGTTCCAAACATGTTCAAAAGAGCTGGATTCCTGAAGAGAAGTGAGAGTTTCTGCCCTCCTATTGCCTATGTGTTTAATCCTCTTGTTCAATTCTTTCTCGTTCACCGTTGCTACTGTTTCAGGCCTATGTACAAGTCCCACTAAAGTTTCTGCACCTTAGTAACACTTTCACGCTACAAAAAATGTCATATTATGTTCTTCTAAAACAATCTCCTCCCTGACTGACAACACTAGACCCCTCCTTTCCCTATTTGTCTGTCCTTACAATACCACTGGAGGTCCAGGTTTCCATTCTTGCAGTTAACATGCACTTCATTCTCCATCATGGCAACTATATTATATCTGTGGATATAGCTTTGCACTGGTATCCTTGTTAGACACATGCAATAAGTGTATGGATGTGATGATGGGGTGATAATATTTGCGTATTCGAGACTGGATAAAAGGAACTACCAATAACACCATGGAGGAATAATTCCTGGATTATATATCTGATGGTTTTTCGACATTGAGATATCAACCAGAGAATAGGTGATCAGAGGCTATTTATTGTGCAGTGAGAATGGATTAATTAACAAGGTTGTTTTTCTGGAGTCCGTTAGCGAATAGTAAACATAAAATGATACAATTGTTTGTGAAGATGGAGAGGAAGACATTGACTGTGAAACCAGGATCCTGGAATGTAAGCCAAGGAAACAATGAGGGTATGGGATTTAAGTTGGCACTGATGGATTGGGGATCTTACTGAAATAGGCGGCAGTGATTAGGTAATGGTTAATAATGAAGCATTGTTTACATGTATTTCAATAATTTTTGATACTATTTTAGTACAAATATAAAACAAATGATGTGCTTTTATCATGCATTACAAAAAAAGTGTAAAGCATCTTTTGGTTGAAAGAGGAGATATAAATGATCAGCAGAAAAACTAGCAAAGCCTCGACCTCAGACGAGGAGCAGTTTGGGATGGAGCAAAATAGTCCGAAACAATGGATGAATGGGGGGACAATAATCTTGCAGGGAACATTGAAAACTCTCAAAAACAGATGGAGGGGTTCCTACTGTCTCATCATTCACCCCGACCCGGCTCCATATTCAATGGTTTATCCATCTAGCCCACCCTTTTACAGATCATGAGAGCATTTGGTGTTACAGTCTGCACAGCCTACACATTACACTGTTTCATGTTGTATATGTGACAGGGACTGCACAGAGCACATCTCAAACCCTCTCTCCCACCCCATGCCATGTTCCAAGTTTCGACAAAAGTTAAGGTCTTTTGATCTGCTGCTCCTAACCATAATTGACAATAAAAAGACAGGAGTGATCTGAGGCAGTAATTCAAGGACATCCTGTTTAAATGGAACAAATCCAAAAGAAATTAAATTCTGAAATGATGTTGAAGAGATTATGAATAAACAGCATTGTGCTGTACACACACCCTGACCCATCAACCTGAAACAGATTTAAGTGACTTTCCCCATTGGGAATTATTTTCAATGTTGAATTATTGATGTGCGATCCCAGTTTGGGAAGTTTATAATTACCTGAGCAGCTGAGGTTTGTGCGGAGCTCTCTTCTGCATCATCTTGTTTTCCATCCCCCTCTGGATTTATGAATGTTGCTGATGAGTTCACACCCACACTTCGTCGTCTTGATAAATATCTCTGATTTGACAAATAAAAAGCGAGAATTTGTTTTCTTCTACATGAGTGGGATGTGAACACTATTCCGCATTTGTTGCCCTTCCATGATTGTCCTTGAGAGGGCAGTGGTGTTCCATCATCTGGAACTGCTGCAGGGCAGGACTTCAGGAATACCCACAGTCCGTCAAAAGAGGGAGATCCAGATCTTTGACCAAGCATCAGGGAAGGAACACAGATTGGGTTCCAAGTCATTACTGTGTGTGTCATTTATTTAGAAATAATCAGACCTTACTAGTACCCTGTTCCAAACATGTTGAAAAGAGCTAGATTCCTGAAGAGAAGTGAGAGTTTCTGCCCTCCTATTGCCTATGTGTTTAATCCTTTTGCTTAATTCTTTCTCTTTTACGGCTGCTACTGTTTGAGGCCTCTATACAAGCCCCACTACATTTTCTGTGCCTTGGTAACAGGAAAAAGGCATATTATGTTTTTCTAAAACAATATCCTCCTTGACCGATAACACTAGCCTCCCTCCTTTCCCTATTTGTCTGTCCTTACAATATATTGAATACCACTGGAGGTCCAGGTTTCCATCCTTGCAGTTAACATGTACTTCACTCTCCATAATGGCAACTATATTATAACTGTGGATATAGCTTGGCACTGGTATCCTTGTTAGACACATGCAATAAGTATACGGATGTGATGATGGGGTGACAACATTAGTCTAATTCGAGACTGGATAAAAGGAACTGCCAATAACACTATGGATGAATAATTCCTGGATTATATATCTGTTGGTTTTTCGACATTGAGATATCAACCAGAGATCAGGTGATCAGAGGCTATTTATTGTGCAGTGAGAATGGATTAATTAACAAGGTTATTCTTCTGGAGTCCGTTAGCAAATAGCAAACATAAAATGATACAATTGTTTGTGAAGATGGAGAGGAAGACATTGACTGCGAAACCAGGATCTTGGAATGTAAGCCAAGGAAACAATGAGGGTATGGGATTTAAGTTGGCACTGATGGATTGGGGATCTTACTGAAATAGGCGGCAGTGGTTCGGTAATGGTTAATAATGAAGCATTGTTTACATGTATTTCAATAATTTTTGATACTATTTTAGTACAAATATAAAACAGATGATGTGCCTTTATCATGCATTACAAAAAAAATGTAAAGCATTTTTTGGTTGAAAGAGGAGATGTAAATGATCAGCAGAAAAACTAGCAAAGCCTCGACCTCAGACGGTGAGCAGTTTGGGATGGAGCAAAATAGTCCGAAACAATGGATGAATGGGGGGACAATAATCTTGCAGGGAACATAGAAAACTCTCAAAAACAGATGAAGGGATTCCTACTGTCTCACCATTCACCCCAACAGGCTCCATAATTAAAGGTTCATTCATCTAGCCCACCCCTTTACCAACCATGAGAATGCTTGGCGTTTCAGACTGCACAGCCCACACATTACACTGTTACACGTTGTATATGTGTGACAGGGACTGCACAGAGACACCACAACACCTCCACCCCATCCCATGTCCTGTTCCAAGTACCATCACAACTCCAGCTCTTTAGATCTGCTGCCTCTAATTGATAATGAAATGCTCATTAGTGATCTCAGGCAGTAACTCAAGACCACTCTACTTAATTTAAACAAACCCAAAAGAAAATAAAACTCTGAAATGATGCTGATGGTTTTATGAATAAACTGCGCATGTACAAAATCACTGCACACACACCCTGACCTATCAACTCAAACCCATTGGTAACTCTTTTCAATGTTTGTGTGATCCCAGTTTGGGAGGTTAATAATTACCTGAGCTGCTGAGGTTTGTGCGGAGCTCTCTTCTGCATCATATTGGTTTTCATCCTCCTCTGGATTTACAAATGTTGCTGATGGCTGCCTCAATGCGTTCACATCCACACTTCGCCGTCTTGATAAATACCTCTGATTTCACAAATGAAAAAGAGAGGATTTATTTTCTTTTACACTAATGAGATATGAGCACTATTCAGCATTTATTGCCCTTCCCTGATTGCCCTTGAGAGGGCAGTAGTGAGTCACCATCTTGAACTATTGGGGATCGTACGATTTTAGTATGATCTCCAATCCATCAGTGACAACTAAAACCTCATACCCTTCATTGTTAGGTTGACTTACATTCCAGGATCCTTTAGGAATACCCACAGCTCAGTTAGCGAGGGAGATCTAGATTTATGATGCAGCAATAGGGAAGGTATACAGATTGGTTTCAACTTAGCATAGAATGTTTTGTTCAACAATAACCAGACCTCAGGAGAACCTTGTTTCAAACATGTTTAAATGGGCTGAGTTGCTGAAGTGAGAATTTCTGCCCTTTCGATGCATGTGTCTTCAATCTTTTTTTTAATGCTTTCCCTTGCACCACTTCTCCTGTTTGCGGTCTATATACAAATGCCAGCAATGCCTCTGCCCCTCAACATTTCACTCACTCCCCCAAAATTTCCATATTATGATTTGACAAGCCAATATCCTCCCTCGATGACAATGTTATCTGACCATTCCTTATTTGTCTGTCCTTCCATTATCTTGACTACTGCCGACATTTCTATTTCCATGCTTGTTTAATCTACTGCCATGTCTCTGTAATTGCAACTATATCATAACTGTGGATCTGGATTTGCACTGGGTGCATGCGATCATGAACAGCGTTAACCTAATTTGAGATTGGACAGCCCAAACTGGCAATAACTCTGTGGAGGAGGAATTCCTCGATTAAAAATCTGATGCTTTTTAGACTCATGCATTGAGAAACCAGTCAGAGGTCAGGTGATCCTAGAGTGTTTGTTGTGCAATGAGAATGTATTAATTAAGTGTTATTTCATACAGTCTGTCAGAGAAGAGCTGTTATGAAATGGTAGAATTGTTTATTAA
Source organism: Chiloscyllium plagiosum (assembly GCF_037043375.1). NCBI lineage: Eukaryota > Metazoa > Chordata > Chondrichthyes > Orectolobiformes > Hemiscylliidae > Chiloscyllium > Chiloscyllium plagiosum. The sequence continues at coordinate 26,693,327 of NW_028270145.1, forward strand.
GATGGAGTGTGAAGGTATTGACTTTGAAATGTGGGTTCTGAAATGTAACTGAAAGGAACTATGAGGTTCTGAGATCGGAATTGGCAATGATGGATTGGGAAACCTTACCAAAAGAGTAGGCAGTGGATAGGCTATGGTTAATATTGACGGATTCTATGCACGAATTACAATGATTGCTCACACGAACCTAGCACAAGTATAAAGCAGGCAATGTGACTTATCTGGGCATTAGAAAAACAACACAATCATGGAGACTTTTGATTGGAAGAGGAGATGTAGAAGATCGCCAGAAAATTCAGCAAGGCTGAGGACTCAAAGCAGTTTGGAATTCAATGAAAAAGAACAACAGCATGGATCAATCAGGGGAATAATAATTATCACAATAAACTTGGAGGGAAAACAGAAAATTCTCAGAAACAGATGAGAGGATTCCTGTTGTCGGCATCTCCCACCAAGACATGCTCCAAATTCAAAGGTTCATCCAGCTGGCCCACCCCTCTACAAAGGACTTGGTGTTTCAGTCTGCACATCACTGTTACATGTCGTATATGTGACTGACTGCACAGAGAACACTTCAACACCTCTCTCCCTTCCCATGTCCTGTCGCAGATATCTTGAGTAGTCTAGGTCTTTCGATCTGCTGCCTCAAACTATAATCGATAGTAAAATGCTGATTAGTGATCTGGGGCAGGAACTCAAGAACACCCTGTTTAATTTAAACAAAACCGGAAGAAAATAAAATTCTGAAATGATGCTGATGGGGTTATGATTAAACTGCATTGTGCTGCACATGTACAAAATTACTGCACACACACCCTGACTCATCAACCTCAAACAGGTTTTAGTGATGTTCCCCATTGGTAACTCCTTTCAATGTTGAATTATTGCTGTGAAGGAAGCTAATAATTACCTGAGCGGCTGAGGTTTGTGCAGAGCTCTCTTCTGCATCATCTTGGTTTCCATCCCCCTCTGGATTTATGAATGTTGCTGATGAGTTCACACCCACACTGCGTCGTCTTGATAAATATCTCTGATTTGACAAATAAGAGAGAATTTGTTGTCTTCTACATGAGTGGGATGTGAACACTATTCAGCATTTGTTGCCCTTCTGCAATTGCCCTTGAGAGGGCAGTAATGAGCCTTCATCTGGAACTGCTGCCGGGCAGGGCTTCGGGAATACCCACAGTCCGTCAAGAGAGGGAGATTCAGATCCTTGACCAAGCATCAGGGAAGGAACACAGATTGGTTCCAAGTCATCACTGTGTATGTCATTTATTTAGCAATAATCAGACCTCACTAGTACCCTGTTCCAAACATATTCAAAAGAGCTAAATTCCTGAAGAGAAGTGAGAGTTTCTGCCCTCCTATTGCCTATTTGTTTAATCCTCTTGTTTAATTCTTTCTCATTCACCGCTGCTACTGTTTTAGGCCTATATACAAGCCCCACTAAAGTTTCTGCACCTTGGTAACACACCCACACAACAAAAAATGTCGTATTATGTTTTCCTAAAACAATATCCTCCCTGACCGACAACACTAGCCCCCCTCCCATCCCCATTTATCTGACCAAACAATATATTGAATACCACTGGAGGTTCAGGTTTCCATCCTTGTAGTTAACATGCAGTTAACTCTCCATAATGGCAACTATATTATAACTGTGGATATAGCTTGGCACTGGTATCCTTGTTAGACACATGCAATAAGTGCACGGATGTGATGATGGGGTGACAACATTAGTTGAACTCTGGACTGGATAAAAGGAACTGCCAATAACACCATGGAGGAATAATTCCTGGATTATATATCTGATGGTCTTTCGACTCCCACATGGAGGTATCAACCAGAGATCAGATGATCAGAGGCTGTTTATTGTGCAGTGAGAATGGATTAATTAACAAGGTTGTTTTTCTGCAGTACGTTAGTGAAATGATACAAAATGATAAAATGATACAATTGTTTGTGAAGATGGAGAGGAAGACATTGTGAAACCAGGATCCTGGAATATAAACCAAAGAAACAATGAGGGTATGGGATTTAAGTTGGCACTGATGGATTGGGGATCTTAATGAAATAGGTGGCAGTGGTTAGGTAATGGATAATAATGAAGCATTGTTTACATGAATTTCAATAATTATTGATACTATTTTAGTATAAATATAAAAGAGATGATGTGCCTTTACCATGCATTACAAAGAAAAGGTAAAGCATCTTTTGGTTGAAAGAGGAGATATAAATGATCAGCAGAAAAACTAGCAAAGCCTCGACCTCAGACGGGGAGCAGTTTGGGATGGAGCAAAATAGTCCGAAAGAATGGATGAATGGGGGGACAATAATCTTGCAGGGAACATAGAAAACTCTCAAAAACAGATGAAGGGATTCCTACTGTCTCACCATTCACCCCAACAGGCTCCATAATTAAAGGTTCATCCATCTAGCCCACCCCTTTACAGACCATGAGAGTGCTTGGCTTTTCAGTATGCACAGCCCACACATTACACTGTTACACACTGTATCAATGAAAGACTGAACAGAGCACCTCTCAAACCCTCTCTCCAACCCCATGGCCTGTTCCAAATATCTACAAAAACTAATGTCTTTTGATCTGCTGCCTCTAACTATAATTGATAATAAAATGCCAAAAGTGATCTGAGGCAGTAACTCAAGAAAACCCTGTTTAAGTGGAACAAAACCGAAAGAAAACTAAATTCTGAAATGACGTTGAAGAGATTATGAATAAACTGCATGGTGCTGCACACACACTCTGACCCAACAACCTCAAACAGATCTTAGTGACATTCTCCATTGGTAACTCTTTTCAAGGTTGAATTATTGATGTGCGATCCCAGTTTGTGAAGTTAATAATTACCTGAGCGGCTGAGGTTTGTGCGGAGCTCTCTTCTGCATCATCTTGGTTTCCATCCCCCTCTGGATTTATGAATGTTGCTGATGAGTTCACACCCACACTGCGTCGTCTTGATAAATATCTCTGATTTGACAAATAAGAGAGAATCTGTTATCTTCTACATTAATGGGCTGTGAACACTATTCAGCATTTGTTGCCCTTCTGCAATTGCTCTTGAGAGGGCAGTAATGAGCCTTCATCTGGAACTGCTGCAGGGCAAGGCTTCAGGAATACCCACAGTCCATCAAGAGAGGGAGATCCAGATCTTTGACCAAGCATCAGGGAAGGAACACAGATTGGTTCAAAGTCATCACTGTGTATGTCATTTATTTAGCAATAATCAGACCTAACTAGTACCCTGTTCCAAACATATTCAAAAGAGCTAAATTCCTGAAGAGAAGTGAGAGTTTCTGCCCTCCTATTGCCTATGTGTTTAGTCCTCTTGTTTAATTCTTTCTCATTCACCGCTGCTACTGTTTTAGGCCTATATACAAGCCCCACTAAAGTTTCTGCACCTTGGTAACACACCCACACAACAAAAAATGTCGTATTATGTTTTCCTAAAACAATATCCTCCCTGACCGACCACACTAGCCCCCCTCCCATCCCCATTTGTCTGACCGAATAATATATTGAATACCATTGGAATTCCAGGTTTCCATTCTTGCAGTTAACATGTACTTCACTCTACATAATGGCAAATATATTATAACTGTAGCTATAGCTTTGCACGGGTATCCTTGTTAGACACATGCAATAAGTGTATGGATATGATGATGGGGTGACAACATTAGTCTAATGTTGTGGACATTAGATGGGTGGACATCCATCCAGCCCACCTATTTACAGACCATGAGAGTGCTTGGCTTTTCAGTCTGCACAGCCCACACATTACACTGTTACACACTGTATACATGAAAGACTGAACACACCACATCTCAAACCCTCTCTCCCACCCCATGCCCTTTACCAAGTATTGACAAATATTAAGGTCTTTTGATCTGCTGCTTCTAGCTATAATTGACAATCAAATGCCAAGTGTAATCTGAGGCAGTAACTCAAGAACATCCTGTTTAAGTGGAACAAAACCAAAAGAAAATAAAACTCTGAAATGATGTTGAAGAAATTATGAATAAACTGCATTGTGCTGCACACACACCCTGACCTATCAACCTCAAACAGATTCTAGTGACATTCCCCATTGGGAATTATTTTCAATGTTGAATTATTGATGTGTGATCCCAGTTTGGGAAGTTAATAATTACCTGAGCTGCTGAGGTTTGTGCGGAGCTCTCTTCTGCATCATCTTGGTTTTCATCCTCCTCTGGATTTACAAATGCTGCTGGTGAGGGGCTCAATGTGTTCACATCCACACTTCGTCGTCTTGATAAATATCTCTGGTTTGATAAATAAAAAGAGAGGATTTGTTTTCTTGTACATCAATGGGATGTAAACAATAGTGAGAATTTATTGCCCCTCCCTGATTGCCCTGGAGGGGGCAGTTGTGAGTCAGAATCTTGAACTATTCCAGGACAGGCTTTTAGGAATACCCAGAGTTCAGTTAGAGAGGGAGATCCAAGTCTTTGATGCAACAACAGGGAAGGAGCACACATTGTGTATTATTAAACAAAATACTCTGTGCTGACTTTGAACCAGACTGTTTGGGAGTCTATCTACAAGTCCCATCAATGTTTCTGCCCCTCAACATTTCACTCACTCCCCAAAAATTCCATGTTATGATTTTCCAAGCCAATATCCTCCCTTAATGCCAATGTTACCTCACCTCCTTTCCCTATTTGTCTGTCATTACATAATTTTGAATACCATTGACATTACCATTTTCATCCTTGTTTAACCTGCAGCCATACCTCCGTAACTGCAACTCTACCATAACCGTAGATATCTTTTGGCATTGGCTGCATTGTTAGACACATGCAATAATTGCAAGAATGTGATCATGGGTAACATTAACCTAACTCGAGATTGGACAGCCCAAACTGGCAATAACACTGTGGAGGAGGAACTCCTGGATAAACAGTCTGATGCTTTTAAGACTCATTCATTGAGAAACCAATCAGAGATCAGATGATCCTAGATTTTTGATGTGTTTTGAGAATGGATTAATTAACAGCTTTGTTTCCGAGATTTCGTTCGCGAAGGGCAAGGAAAAATGACAGAATTGCTTATTAAGGTGAAGAATGAAGATATTGACTTTGAAATGTCGGTTGTGAAATGTAACTGAAAGGAACCATGAAGTTCTGAGATCTGAGTTGCCAATGATGGATTGGGAAACCTTACCAACAGAGTTGGCAGTGGATAGGCTACTGTAATATTGACAGATTGTATGTATAAATTACAATGGTTCCTCACATGGACTTAGCACAAATATAAAGCAAGAAATGTGGCTTAACTGGGCATTATAAACAGAACACAATCATGGAGACTTTCGATTGGAAGAGGAGTTATAGAAGATCGGCTAAAAATCAGCAAGCCTGAGGAGTAGGAGCAGTTTAGAAATCAGCAAAAATCACAACAGAATGTATTAGTTGGGGGAATAATAATTATGACTAAAACCCTGCAGGGAACATAGAAAACTCAGAGAAGTGTATTAGATGATTCCTGTTGTCTCCAACATGGACTCCGATAGGCTCCGTATTCAAATGTTCATCTATCTAGCCCACCCTTTTATGGACCATGAGGCGTTTGATGTTTCAGTATACACAGCCCACACATTACAATGTTACACATTGTATACATGAAAAATGGAACAGAGCACATCTCAGACACCCCCCCTCCCACCCTATGCCCTGTTCCAAGTATCGGCAAAAATCCAGGTCTTTCGATCTGCTGCCTCTAACTATAGATTAGATTCCCTCTAGTGTGGAAACAGGCCCTTCAGCTCAACAAGTCCACACCAACTCTCCGAAGAGTAACCCACCCAGACCCATTTCCTTCTAACTGATGCACCGAACACTATGGATAATTTAGCATGGCCAATTCACCTGCACTGCACGTCTTTGGATTGCGGGAGGAAATCGGGGCATCTGGAGGAAACCCATGAAGACACAGAAAGAATGTGCAAACTCCACACAGACAGTCACCCAAGGCTGGAATCAAACCTGGGTACCTGGTGCTGTGAGGGAGCAGTGCTAACCATTGAGCCATCGTGCCACCTAATAATAATTGAAAATAAAATGCCAAGAGCGATCTGAGGCAGGAACTCAAGAACACCCTGTTTAAATGATACAAAACCAAAAGAAAATAAAACTTTGAAATGACGTTGAAGAAATTATGAATAAACTGCATTGTGCTGCACACACACTCTGACCCAACAACCTTAAACAGATGTTAGTGACATTCCCCATTGGTGACTCTTTTCAATATTGAAATATTGATGTGTGATCCCAGTTTGGGAAGTTAATAATTACCTGAGCTGCTGAGGTTTGTGCGGAGCTCTCTTCTGCATCGTCTTGGTTTTCATCCTCCTCTGGATTTACAAATGCTGCTAATGAGGGGCTCAATGTGTTCACATCCACACTTCGTCGTCTTGATAAAAATCTCTGGTTTGATAAATAAAAAGAGAGGATTTGTTTTCTTGTACATTAATGGGATGTGAACGTCATTGAGCATTTATTGCCTCTCCCTGATTGCCCTTGAGAAGGCAGTTGTGAGTCACCATCTTGAACTACTCTAGGACAGGGCTTTAGGAATACCCAGAGTTCAGTTCGAGAGGGAGATCCAGGTCTTTGATGCATCAACAGTGATGGAACAAACATTGGTTATTATTGAACAAAACACTCTGTGCTGACTTGTAACCAGACTGTTTGGGAGTCTACATCCAAGTCCCATCAATGTTAAACCTCAACATTTCACTCACTCCCCAAAAATTCCATGTTAAGCTTTTCCAATCCAATATCCTCCCTTAAAACAATGTTATCTCACCTCCTTTCCCTATTTGTCTGACATTCCATTATCTTGAACACCGTTGACATTACCATTTCCATCCTTGTTAAACCTGCAGCCATATCTCTGTAATTGCAACTATACCAGAACCATGGATATCTTTTGGCATTGGCTGCATTGTTAGACACATGCAATAATTGCAAGAATGTCATCATGGGTAGCATTAACCTAACTCGAGATTGGGCAGCCCAAACTGGCAATAACACTATGGAGGAGGAACTCCTGGATTAACAGTCTGATGCTTTTTAGACTCATTCATTGAGAAACCAATCAGAGATCAGATGATCCTAGAATTTGTATTGTGTTTTGAGAATGGATTAATTAACAGCTTTGTTTCCGCAAGTCCGTTTGTGAAGAGCAAACATAAAATGACAGAATTGTTTATTAAGATGGAGAGTGAAGATATTGAAATGTCGGTTGAGAAATGTAACTAAAAGGAACTATGAGATTTGGAGATCTGAGTTGGCATTGATGGATTGGTTAACCATACCAAAAGTGTTGGCAGTGGATAGGCTACTGTTAACATTGACGGACTGTATGCATGAATTACAATGATTCCTCACACTGACTTAGCACAAATATAAAGTAAGCAATGTGGCTTAACCCTGCATTAGAAAATAAACAATTATGGATGTTTTTGATTGGAAGAGGAGATATGGACCAAGCATCAGGGAAGGAACGCAGATTGGGTTCCAAGTCATCACTGTGTGTGTCATTTATTTAGAAATAATCAGACCTCACTAGTACCCTGTTCCAAACATGTTGAAAAGAGCTAAATTCCTGAAGAGAAGTGAGAGTTTCTGCCCTCCTATTGCCTATGTGTTTAATCCTCTTGTTTAATTCTTTCTCTTTCACCACTGCTTCTGTTTGAGGCTTATATACAAGCCCCACTAAATTTTCTGCACCTTGGTAACACATTCACGACAGAAAAAAGGCATATTATGTTTTTCTAAAATATATCCTCCCTGACCGATAACACTAGCTCCCCTCCTTTCCCTATTTGTCTGTCTGAACAATATATTCAATACCACTGGAGGTTCAGGTTTCCATCCTTGCAGTTAAGATGCAGTTAACTCTCCATAATGGCAACTATATTATAACTGTGGATATAGCTTGGCACTGGTATCCTTGTTAGACACATGCAATAAGTATACGGATGTGATGATGGGGTGACAACATTAGTCTCACTCTCGACTGGATAAAAGGAACTGCCAATAACACCATGGAGGAATAATTCCTGGATTATATACCTGATGGTCTTTCGACTCACACATTGAGATATCAACCAGAGATCAGGTGATTAGAGGCTGTTTATTGTGCAGTGAGAATGGATTAATTATCAAGGTTGTTTTTCTGGAATCCGTTAGCGAATAGCAAACATAAATGATACAATTGTTTGTGAAGATGGAGAGGAAGACATTGACTGTGAAACCAGGATCCTGGAATGTAAGCCAAGGAAACAATGAGGGTATGGGATTTAATTTGGCACTGATGGATTGGGGATCTTACTGAACTAGGCGGCAGTGGTTGGGTAATGGTTAATAATGAAGCATTGTTTACATGTATTTCAATAATTTTTGATATTACTTTCACACAAATATAAATCAGGTGATGTGTCTTTACCATGCACTACCAGAAACACTTAAAGTGATTTCCAGTTGAAAGAGGAGATATAAATGAACAGCACAAATGTTAGCAAGCCTGAGGACCATGAGTAGTTCAAAATTCAGCAAAATTGCACAACAGAATGGATGAATGGGGGGACAATAATCTTGCAGGGAATATAGAAAACTCTCAAAAACAGATGAAGTGATTCCTGTTGCCTCCACCATTCACCCCGACAGGCTCTGTATTTACAGGTTCATCCATCTAGACCACCTCTTCACAGACCATGAGAGTGCTTGGTGTTTCAGTCTGCATAGCCCACACATTACACAGTTACACGTTGTATATGTGTGACAGATTGCACAGAGACACTCAACACCTCCATTCCACCCCATGTCCTGTTCCAAGTATCATCAGAAATCCAGGTCTTTCAATCTGCTGCCTCTATTTGGTAATAAAATGCCAATTAGTGATCTGAGGCAGTAACCCAAGAACACCCTGTTTAATTTAAACAAAACAAAAAGAAAATAAAACTCTGAAATGATGCTGAAGGGGTTATGGACAAATTGCATTGTGCTGCACATGTACAAAATCACTGCAGATATACTCTGACCCATCAACCTCAAACAGGTTTTAGTAACATTCCCCCATTGGTAACTCTTTTCAATGTTGAATTATTGATGTGCGATCACAGTTTGGGAAGTTAATAATTACCTGAGCTGCTGAGGCTTGTGCGGAGCTCTCTTCTGCATCATCTTGGTTTCCATCCTCCTCTGGATTTACGAATGTTGCTGGTGAGAGGCTCAATGCGTTCACATCCACACTTTGCCGTCTTGATAAATATTTCTAATTTGACAAATAAAAATAGAGGAATTGTTTTCTTATACATTAAAGAGATGTAAACATTATTCACCCTCACTGATTGCCCTTAAGAGGGCAGTAGTGAGCCACCATTTTGAACTGCTGCTGGACAGGGCTTTGGGAATACCCACAGTTCAGTTAGAGAGGGAGATCCAGATCTTTGATGCAGCAATAGGGAAGGAGCAAAGATTGGTTCCAATTCTGCACAGAATGTTTGTTTAATAATAACCAAACCTCATGAGAGCCTTGTTTCAAATATGTTTAAAAGAGCTGAATTCCAGAAGGAAATGAGAGTTGCTTCCCTCTCATTGCATGTGTCTTAAATTTCTTATTCAATGCTTTCCCTTTCACTACTTCTATTTCTACTATATCCAAGCCCCATCAATGTTTCTGCCCCTCGACATTTTACTCACTTCCCCAAAAATTCCATATTATGATTTTCTAAGCCAACATCCTCCCTTGATGATAATGTCACCTCACTTTTCCTTATTTGTCTGTCCTTCCATTTCTTGATTACTGCCGACATTTCTATTTCCATCCTTGCTTAATCTGCTGCCATGTCTCTGTAATTGCAACTATATCATAACTGTGGATCTTGATTTACACTGGGTGCATGCGATCATGGACAGCGTTAACCTAATTCGAGATTGGACAGCCCAAACTGGCAATAACACTGTGGAGGAGGAACTCCTGGAATATAAAGCTGATTTTTTTTTAGATTCATACATTGAGAAACCATCCAGAGACCAGATGATCCTAAGACTGTTTATTAAGAACGGATTAATTAACAATGTTGTTTTCTGGAGTCGTTAGGGAAGGGCAAACATGAAATGATAGAATCGTTTCTTCTGATGAAGAGTGAAGACGTTGCCTCTGAACCTAGAGTCCTGAAATGAAATGAAAGGGAACTAATGAGGGTATGAGGCCTACATTGGCAATGGCAGATGGGGGAAACTGTACAAAAATAGTTGGCCTTGGAAAGGCTATGGTTAATATTGAAGGATTGTGTACATGAATTGTAACAATCATTCACACTGATTTGACACAAACATAAAGAGGTAATGTGGCTTAATCATGCATTGTTAAAGCAAATTAAAGAGGCTTTCGATTTAAAGAGGGGATATAAAAGATCAGCAGAAAAATCAGCAAGCTTGAGGACTAGGAGCAGTTTAGAATTCAGCAAAATAGCACAACAGGATGGATCAATAGGGGGAAACCAAAGTTTCACAGTAAAGTTGCAAGAACATAGAAACTTCTCAGAAATGAATTAGGGGAGTCTCCTTGTCTCAATCCTCCGTCCTGACCGACTCCATGTTCAAAGGATCATCCTTCTAGCCCACTCCTTTACAGACCAAGAGAGGTCTTGGCGTTTCTGTCTGTACATCCCAACATTACACTGTTACATGTTTTTTTATGTGAAAGACTGCACAGAGCACACCTTAAACTCTCCCTCCCAAATCACACTCTGTTCCAAATTGGATGAGAAATCCAGGTCTTTCAATCTACTGCCTCTAATTATATTTGACAATAAATCTGCTGATGAATGACGTGAGGCACTAACTGACGAACACACTGGTTAAATTAAACAATACGAATTAAGATTAAACTCTGAAATGACACTTAGCGGTGATGAACGAACTGCATTGTGCTATGCATGTACGCAGTCATTACACACACGCCCTGACCCATCAACCTCTCCCAGATACTATTGGTAACTCATTTCAATGTTGAATTATTGATGTGCGATCCCAGTTTGGGAAGTTAATAATTACCCAAGCTCGGCAAAGGTGGGTACTGCAGATGCTGGAGATTACAGTCAAGATTAGAGTGGTGCTGGAAAAGCACAGCAGGTCAGGCAGCATCCGAGGAGCAGGAGAGTCGACGTTTCGGGCAAAAGCCTAATGAAGGGCTTATGCCCGAAACGTCAATTTTCCTGCTCCTCGGATGCTGCCTGACCTGCTGTGCTTTTCTAGCACCACTCTAATTACCTGAGCTGCTGAGGTTTGTGTGGAGCTCTCTTCTGCATCATCGTGGTTTTCATCCTCCTGTGGATTTACAAATGCTGCTGATGAAGGGCTCAATGCATTCACATCCTCACTTTGTTGTCTTGATAAATATTTCCATATTTGCGAATAAAAAGAGAGGACTTGTTTTATTATACATTAATGGGATGTGAATGCTATTGAGCATTTATTGCCCATCCCTGATTGCCTTTGAGAGAGGGCAGTAGTGAGCCACCAGCTTGAACTATTGCAGGACAGGGCTACAGGAATACCCACAGTTCAGTTAGAGAGGGAGATCCAGATCTTTGACGTAGCAATAGGAAAGACTAGTTCCAAGTCAGCATAGTGTGTGACATTTGTTCAGCAATAACCAGACCTCATTAGAGCCTTGTTCCCAACATGTTCAAAAGAGCTGAATTCCAGAAGTGAAGCGAAAATTAGGGCCCTTGTTTTGCTTGTGTCTCTAACCTCTTGTTTAATGCTTTCTCTTCCAGCACTGCTATTGTTTGGGGCTCAAATGTGACTTCCATAAAGTAAATTTAGAAGCTATTAGATCAAAAGAAACAGAAAAAGCAGCAAGCCTGAGGACTAGAAGCAGTTTAGAATTCAGCAGAAGAGGATTAAAAAATTGACCTAAAAAGGGAAGCTGAAGTGTGACAGTACACTTGTCTGGAACACACAAAATTAACTTACAAAAACTTCTATAAATAGGTGAAGAGAATAAAATCAGAGGAGATAAATTTATGTCATTGTATTCCAGAAACTAGGTAATTGCAATGGAAAACAAAGAAATGGTAGAGAATTGTACTCCTACTTTTATACTCTCATTATTAAAGAGGGCACAAATAATTACCAAGAAATGTTAGACAAGGGACCCAGAAAATCAGTATTAAGGAAAAAAAATGATGCTATGGAAATTAACGTGGTTAAAGGCTAATAATCCTGATAATTTACATCCCTGCCTATTAAAGGGAGTGGCCTTGGAAACACTAGATGCTTTGGTGGTCATCTTCTCCAAGTCTACAGGCTGTGGAGCAATTCCTACTGATTGGAGGGCAGCGAATGCAACCCAACTATTTGAAAAAAAGGAGGAAGAGAAATAGCAGAGAATCACAGACCAGATAGCCTCACATCCATCATGGGGAAATGTGGGAGTCCATTCCAAAAGATACAACAACAGAATACTTGGAAAGTCTCAGACTCCTTTTCCCGTTCTCTTTACCCAGTGAATTATCAACTATGTCCAAACTGCTCCGTCTCTTGCCTGGAATTAAAATTAATCAACAATCTTCATTTCCAATTTTTGTCATTCGCTTACCTTCACCAAATCTATCCATGACACTTTGTATACCTAAATGTTATGACTCAGTTTCTGGGGATAAGTGACTATTAATGCTCATCACAGGTCCTCAGAGACACTTACAGCTCACTCGACTTTATTCCTTACATCATGCCTGCGGTAAGGACTCCATTACACTCTCTCAATTCCTTCATCTCCATTACCTTGTGCTGATGATGTACCTTCCACAATGGTACATCTGACATGTCTTCCTTCTCCTTCAATGCAGATTGCCCTTCACTGTGGTGGACAGGGTGTTCAACTGTGTCCAACCCATTCCCTGAGTTTCTACTGTCACTCCTCCCCCTCCCTCTCAGAAACAGAATATGCTCCATATTCAAAGGATCATTCTTCACCATAACCACCTCCTCCTATGTGATGCTACCAACAAACATATCTTCCTCACGCCTCTCATCCACTACCTGGCCCAGTGTCTCTGTGGTGCCAATGCAATATATTTGAGTATATGATTGCCACTATAATAGTTACATCTGCCCTATTCCTGGTCTATGAAGTGGGCCATTCAACCAGAAAACCCCTCCCTGTTTCGTTCCTTTCTTCTCTCATGGGATTGGGGTGTCATTGACAAAACCAGCATTTGTTGCCCATCCCTAATTGAACTTGACATGAGCGGCTAGTTGGGTCATTTCAGAGAGCAGTGAAGAGTCAACCATCTTACTGTGGATGTGGAGTGATGTGTAGGCCGGATTAAGTGAAGGTGTCAAATTTCCTTCCCTCAAGAGTATTGGTGAATCAAATAGATTCTTCTGAGAATTAACAATGGTTTTATGGCCTTGATTACTCAAACAAAGTTTTAGTTTTGATTTTAAATTCTAGCTGCTGTTGTGGTGGGATCTGAACCCAGGCCCCCAGACCACACACCTGAAATTCTGAATTACTGCTCAGTTACATTGCCACTGCGCCACCAAAAAGATTTGCTGCCTTTAAGAGGCCTCACAGGTGGAGTGAATCCACATCTTCGAGCCCACCCCTTTACAGGCCATAAGAGCGTTTGGCGTGCAGTCTTACCTGGCAGGGGAATATACCATCATCACCAAGGTGGTTCTCAGCCTTTTGGCTGTAGTTCCTGAGGACCAGAGGAAGAGATTCTGCTCGAGTGCTGCAGTTGTGACGCAGCGGACGTGTGCTGGTGGGGAAGAAACCACGGGGATCGTGTTGCGAGTCGTCGGAGTTGCTGGAGACCATCGCTGGATCGTGATTTGATTTTGGAGGATCGTTTGGTTGTGCTGACCTGCTATTGGTGGATCTTTATGCTGGCTTCAGCCTATCGCCAATTCGGAGACCAGCCAACCTCAGAGCTATGGCCTCAGCAGCCGCTCGCAGCCCTGGCCAGGGCATTCGCAACACACTCTGGGTGACTGTGAAGAAGGTAGAGGGTTGTACACCGGTGGATCGCATCCTGTTTATTAAGAAGGTACTGCTGGGATGCTGTGGGTTCGCTGCAGCGGACGTGTATTGCCTCCAGGATTTCCCTGGGGCAGGCTACATTGATGTGACCTTCAGAAGTGTGAAGCAGTGCGAACAGCTCCTCTTCAAGGAGAAGGAAGGGGAGCCGCTGTTTTCCATCTTGTCGGCAACCCCATTGTGTGTGCTCCCTGCACAGAGGAATCGGGTTGTTACAATCCATATGTACAACCCCTATGTTCCAGCGGCTGATGTCCTGACCTTCCTGGGAAGGTACGTCCAAGTTGAGGGAGAAGCCACCGATGTGATCGACCCCTTTGGGATCTGGACCAGTAAGCGGCAGGTCAGGGTGACTCTGAGGGTCAATGGCAATGGGAACATTCTCCACCCACCCTCGAGCTTCGCAATTGGAGGGAACAGAGGCTACCTGACAAATGCAGGGCAGCCGAAAGTGTGCCGAACCTGCGGGAAGTCGGGACACGTGGCAGCGGATTGTAAGGGGACTATCTGCAGGAACTGCAAACAGGAGGGTCACCTGACTAAGGACTGTCAGGAAGAAAAGAGCTGCAACCTGTGCGGAGCGGCGGGCCACATGTACAAGACCTGCCCAAGGGGGCCCACTTACGCACAGATGGCTGGAGATGGCAATGCGAGCCATGGACCCCCAAAGACCAGTAAGGTCCACCCAGACAGCAGGGAAACAGAGTCTGGTGGCTCCCAGAAAGAAGAACAGGCCAGAGTGGAGGAGGTGGCAGCCAGCGGAGAGACACAGCAGCTGATCCGAGCTCTAGTTGGGCAGATGGAAGCAATGGAGGAGAAGGTAATCGAGCAGACAGAGGAGTGGATACCTGTTAAAAACAGGAAGAGAAAATCCTGCCAGGCCCCCAAAGCCTCCCAGCAAAGGGGGAAAAGACAGCTGCACGAGGAAGGGACGGCCAGCTCTTCGGAAGGGGAAGACGGGCGCACAGAATGTCATCACCACCAGAAGAAGAGACAGAGCACCGTAGATAAAGAGGAGGGCATTTCCTCCCAACCAGGAAACAACGGACCCCCCCAAGTCCACCCTCCACCCAGTGAGAACCAGGAGGTACCCACTGCCCCACAACCACAGACAACTGAGAGCTGCGATCCTCTGACAGTCCCATTGTCAGACACAGAACTGGACGGTGCGGACCCTTGCCTTTACTCAATGACTCCAGAGTAGGTAAATGACCACAGTGAGAGCCTGGATAGCTACCTCAGCCCAGCGAGGGTCCAGCAGTTCATGCTCACCATGGGGATGCAGACAGCTTCCCCAGAGACAGGACAGTCAAATGGACAACGGTAACCCCATAACCTGGGATTAAAGAAGGTTCATTTGCTATCGTATAACAGGGCACCCACTCAGTAGGTGGGTTCTGCTGAAGCCACAGCTAAATAATAAGAGACTGGATGGTTAATAAAGGGAACTGTAAATAGGATAACTGTAAATTCGAGTAATTCAATCTGTTCTTTGTAATGTTAAGACATGCAATGTATATATCTATGAACGACATGACAAATTGTACCAGTACCAAAGATTTATTTCTATGAATAAAGTATATTTTGAAATAAAAAAAAGTTTGGCGTGCAGTCTCCATACCCCACACATTACACTGTTACATGTTGTTATATGTTAAAGGCTGTCCATAGCAGGACAGCCTTCTACCCCATGTCCTGTTTCAAGCTTCATCAGAAATTCAGGTCTTTCAATCTAATGCCTCTAATTACAATTGACAATAAAACTGCTGATTAATAATCTGATGCAGTTACTCAAGACACTCTGGTTAAATTAAACAACACCAAAAGAACATGAAAATCAGAAATGATCTGGACGGGGCTATGAATAAACTGCATTCTGCTGTGTATGTACAAAATCACCACACACATGCCTTGACCCATCAACCTCAAACACACATTAGTCACCCTTCCTATTAGTTAATCATTTCACTCTTGAAGGATTGCAGTGAGACTCCAATTTGGGCAGTTGATAATTACCTGAGGAACTGGCAGCTCTGAGGAGATCCCTGCTGCTTCATCTTGGTTTTCATTTCCCTCTGGACTTTCAAGTGTTGCTAAAGTTTGGATCAATGTGTTTATATTCAAACTTTGTTGGCTTGATAAATATTTCTGTGTTTAAATAAAAAGAGGGCATTCGTTTTCTTAGAATTAATAGGATGTGATTACCACTGAGCATTTATTGTGCTTCCTTGATTGCCCTTGAGAGGGCAGTAGTGAGCCACCATCATGAACTGCCACAGGGCGGGGCTGTCAGAA
This sequence comes from Chiloscyllium plagiosum, assembly GCF_037043375.1. Taxonomy (NCBI): domain Eukaryota; kingdom Metazoa; phylum Chordata; class Chondrichthyes; order Orectolobiformes; family Hemiscylliidae; genus Chiloscyllium; species Chiloscyllium plagiosum. The sequence continues at coordinate 26,709,723 of NW_028270145.1, forward strand.
TATCCACAGTCCTGTTAAGGAGGGAGATCCAGGTCTTTGAGCCAGCAACAAGGAAGGAATACCAAATTAGTTCCAACTCAGCAAAGTGTGTGGCATTTATTCAGCAATAACCAGGCCTCACTGGAGCCTTGTTCCAATCATGTTCAAAAGGGCTGAATTCCAGAAGTGAAGTGAGAGTTACTGCCCCCTTATTGACAGTGTCTCCAATCTCTTGATTAATGCTTTCCCTTACACTGCTGCTATTGTTTGGGGACCTTAGACAACCCCCCATCAATGTTTCTGTCCTTTGGTACTCCACTCACTCCACAAGAAATTCCGTATTATGATTTCTAAGCCAATATCTTCCCTTACTAACAATGCTACCTCACCTCCTTTCACTATTTATCTATCTTTCCAAAATATTGAATACCCCTGGTGTTCAGATTCCATTTTCTATTCATCTGCAGCCAGATCTCCATAACTGCCAGTATGTCATGGTCATGGAAACACATAGCACTAGTAGCATTGTTCGATACATGCAATATGGTACAACTGTAAACATTGGCAACATTAATCTACATATTGATTCAACAAACCAAATAAATAATAATACGGTGGAAGAGAATTCCCTGGATAATATATGCATTGATTTATAAATTGATAGATTGAAGATCAGATGATCCTAGCCCATGCATTGTGCAATGAGAATGGATGAATTAACAATAATGTTGTGCAGGGTGCTTTAGGGAAGGTCAAAGATGAAATGATAGGATTGTTAATTGAACTGGAGACGGAAGACATTGACTCTGAATCTAGGCTCCTAAATCTCAATAAAAGGAACAATGAAGGTATGAAATATGAGTTGGCAATGGCAGATTGGGTTGGCAATGGATAGGCTATTGTTTATAATGAAGGAAGTACAAAGATTATTGATACAAAAGGAAAACAGTAAAGGGAACTCAAACATGATGGGGCGGCACAGTGGCTCAGTGGTTAGCACTGTAGCCTCACAGCGTCAGGGACCCAGGTTCAATTCCCATCTCGGGCAACTGTCTGTGTGGAGTTTGCACTTTCTCCCTGTGTCTGCGTGGGTTTCCTCTGGTTGCTCTGGTTTCCTCCCACAGTGCAAAGATGTGTAGGTTAGCTGAATTGGCTAATGCTAAATTGCCCATAGTGTTAGGTGTATTAGTCAGGGGCAAATATAAGGTAGGGGATGGGTCTGGGTGGGTTATTCTTCAGAGGATAGGTTAGATTAGATTAGATTACATTAGATTACATTACAGTGTGGAAACAGGCCCTTCGGCCCAACAAGTCCACACCGACCGCCGAAGCGAAACCCACCCATACCCCTACATTTACCCCTTACCTAACACTACGGGCAATTTAGCATGGCCAATTCACCTGACCCTGCACATCTTTTTTTGGACTGTGGGAGGAAACCGGAGCACCCGGAGGAAACCCACGCAGACACGGGGAGAACGTGCAAACTCCACACAGTCAGTCGCCTGAGGCGGGAATTGAACCCGGGTCTCAGGCGCTGTGAGGCAGCAGTGCTAACCACTGTGCCACCGTGCCGCCCGCTTGTTGGGCTTGTTGGGCTGAAGAGCTTGTTTCCATACTGTAAGGAATCTAATCTAATGATATCAAATAAATTAGGGAGATGGTTAGATCAAAAAGCAGAGGTGTAAGATCAGCAGAAAAAGCAGCAAGCCTGAGGACCAAGTTTGGAATTTAGCTAAAGAGGAAATAAAAATTGACTAAGAGGTGGGAAATAAAGCATGGGAGTAAACTTGCAAGGAACATCAAAACTGACTGTAAATGCTTCTGTAAATACGTGAAGAGAATCAGATTAGTGAAGACAAATTTATGCCCCTTGTACTCAGAATTAGGGAAATTATAATGGTGAACAAAGGGATGGCAGAAGAATTGAACATCTATTTTGATTCTCTCTTCACAAAAGAGGCCACAAATACTTTCTCAGAAATATTAGACAACCAAGTCTCCACTGAACTGGGAGGAATTGAAGGAAATTAACAATAATAACTAAAAGGATATGACAGAAATCAAAAGGGTAAAAGGCTGAGAAATCTGCAGTGCCTGAATCCACATCCCAGTGTATCAAAGGAAGTGACTCTGGGGCAGTTCCTGCAGATTGGAGGGTGGAAAAGTAATCATCAATGATTTAAAGAAGGAAGCAGAGAAAATAAAACATTGAGTTACAGACCAAGTAGCCCAACACCAGAATGGGTAAATTGTAGAAAGTGTAAAAACAGAACAGTTGGTAAATCTTAAAATGATTGGACAAAGTTAGCATGCGTTCGTGAATTGCCTCCAATGAAGTGATATCGTTCTTTAAATATGAGAACCAAAACTATGCTCAGTATTCCAGATGTGGTCTCACCAACACTTTTTACAACTGCAGTAAGACTTGTCTAAACTACTTCTCCAACCCCTTTGAAATAAGGACCATTATTCCATTCGACTTCCTGATTACCCACTGTACTTGTGTGGAAGTTTTCTAAGTTTTGTGCACAAGTAGCACCCCCCCCCCCTCCCCCCCCCCCCCCCCCCCACCCCGCCAAGTCCCTTTATATTGCAGCTTTCTGCAGTTTTTCTTTCCATTCAAATAACATCTTGTTCTTCTGCGCTCTCTTCTAAAATTAACAATTTCACATTATTCCACACAATATTCCATTAGCCAACATTTTGCCCACTTACTTAACCTATTAATGTCTTTCTGTAAACTCCACGTATCCCTCTTACAGCCTGACTTTCCACCTGCTTTCTGTGGTCTGCAAATTTGGTTGCAATGTATTCACCGCTCCTGCACCATATCTGTTTGCTGCTCCAAGTTTGATCAGAAATCCAGCTCTTTCAATCTGCTGCTTCTAATTATATTTGACAAGAAAACTGCTGATTAATGATCTGAGGCAGTAACTCAAGAACACTCTGATTAAATTAAACAACACCAAAAGAATATAAAACTCTGAAATGACGTTGAGTGGGCTGTGAATAAACTGCATTGTGCTGTGTTTGGACAAAATCACGACACACATGCCCTGACTCATCAAAGCTCAAACAGATATTAGTGACCCTTCCTATTGGTAACTCATTTCAGTGTTGGATTATTGAAGTGAGATTCCAGTTTGGGCAGTTCATAATTACCTGAGGAACTGGCAGCTCTGAGGGGGTGCCTGCTACTTCATCTTGCTTTGATGAATATTTCTGTATTGACAAATAAAAAGAGACAATTTGCTTTCTTAGTGGGATGTGAGCACCATTGAGCATTTATTTCCCATCCCTAAATACACTTGAGCAGGTAGTAGTGAGCCACCATCTCAAACACTTTGCCTGTCCTTTCAAATATTGAATATTCCTGATGTTCAGTTTCCATCCTTGGATAACCTGTAGCCATGTCTCTGTAATTGCAATTCTATCATAACCAAGTATATCGATTAATGCTGATAGCATTGTTAGACACGTGCAATATGTGCAGGACAGTGATCATGAGTAAGATTAATCTACATATGAATTGGAAAAACTGTACTAGCAATAATAACTTGGAGGAGGATTTCCCAGGATGTATATGTGATCTTTTTAATCTGATACATTGAGAAATCACCTTGAGGTTAGATGCTCCTGGACTGTGTTTTGTGAACTGAGAAGGCATTAATTAACAACGTTGCTGTGCAGTGTCTGTTTGAGAGAAACAAACATAAAATGATAGTACTGTTCACCTAGTTGGAGAGTGAAGACATTGAAATAGAAACTAGGCTCCTGAATCTAAAGAAAGGGGTCTATGAGGATATGATGTGTGAGTTGACAATGATGGATGAGGCAACCTTACTAAAAGGGTTGACAGTCGAAAGTCTATGGTTAATACTGAAGCAAAGTTTGTGTGAATTACTAGAAGTATTCCCACTGATTTGGCACAAAAATAAAACAGGAAAGCTGGCTCAATCATGTCCTATAAAATAAATTAGGTAGAGTATTAGATCGAAAGAGGAGACATATAAAATTGGCAGTAAAATCAGCAAGCCTGAGATTGGGAGTAGTATAGCATTTTGAAAAAGAGGACAAAAAAAGTGGACCAAATGTGGGCAAATAACCAATGGGAGTCAACATGTGGGGAACATAAAAATTCACCATAGAAGCTTCTATAAATAGGAGAAGAGAAAAGGATTAGTGAAGACAAATTTAGATCCCTTGCAGTGAGAAATGTGGAAATTGTCAAGGGAGCAAGGAGATGACAGAAGAATTGAACTCTTATTTTTGTTCTGTCTTCACAAGAGGAAACAAATAAATTCCCATAAATGTTTGACAACAAAGGTCTAGACAGTTGAAGAAAATCAGGAATAGTTTAAAAAAAAGTGCTACGTAATTAATGGTCTTAAAAGCTGATAAATCCTCAGTTCCTGATTTACATCCCAGCATATTTAAAGGAATTGACATTGAAAATATTAGATGCATTGATGATCATCTTCTCAAATTCTATAGACCATGGAGCTGTTCCTACAGATTGGAGGGTGACAATTGTGACCCAACTATTTTAAAAAGGAGGGAGAGAGAAACCAGAGAATACAGGCCAGACAGCCAAGCACCAATCGTGAAGAAAATAGTGGTGTCTGTTATAAATGATGTAATAAGAGAATGCTTTTAAAGTTGTGAAGGGATTAGACAAAGTCAGCATACATTTGTGAAAGGAAAATCATGCTTAACATATCTACTGGAGCTTTCTGAGTATGTAACGAGAGGCTAACTTTGTCAATTTAATTTTCACAATCTGCATGAAGATTAAAGTGATTTATGAACAATATTCTGCTGTTTTTTCATGCTCACATTACCTCCCAATTTGATTTTCTTTCCTAAACAACTGCTACCATTGGGGGACTTATAGACTCCTCTCACTCGTGTCCTCTTCCCCTTGTTAAGTTTTATCTCCACCCATTTGGATTCTACACGTTCCGATACAAGATAATTTCTTGCTCTCATGTTTATTCCAAACCAAACATGTGCACTTCCACAATAAAAAGGTAGTTGAATTGAAATGTAAAGACCATGCACAACAAGGAATATTGTGAGGATCATTATCATTGCTTCAACTTTAAACTCTTGCAGATTATTGACCCGTCACTCGGCTGGTCACTCTTCAGTGCCGACCCCGTTTTGGGACAATTCTCTCATTACCTGATAACCCACATCAGGTTTGATGGGTTCTGGAGGCTGTCCTTGTTCTTGTTTGATTTCTCTCACCAAATGAAATGGGAGTGAATTTGTACTCGCTGAAAAAGCCACCGAATGACGTCTTCTTTGCTTTATCTGTTTGGACAAACGGCAAGATAGGATTTTTGTTTCTGCATTCCTACTGTCCCTAACTATCAAGCACACAAAATCAAATTAGACAAGGCAACCCAGTAAGATTGTGATATTATTTATGCCTTGTCAAATAGGTAGTAAAGGCAAAGACTGAACCCAGTGTGATTTTCACAGCTGTCAAGAAATATGCTATTTAACGGGTAAGAAATATGAATATTGCAAATAGAACCTTTTACTCATCCTGATATTGGTTTTCTTGAGAACAATGTATGGAGGGCTCTCAAATTAATAAAACGAACTCCCTGCTGATTGTGGACAGTTAATTGGTAGCCTTCCTTCTCATAAGATTTGTGCTTTGACTTTCAACTATCTGTTAGGAATTATGGGTGGCACGGTGGCTCAGTGGTTCACAGTGCCTCACAGCACCAGGGACTCAGGTTCAATTACAGCCTCAGGTGACCGTCTATGTAGAGTTTGCATATTCTCCCAGTGTCTGTGTGGGTCTCCTCTGGGTGCTCTGGCATCCTCCCACAGTCCAAAGATGTGCAGTTTAGGTGAATTGGCCAAAGTACATTGCCCACAGTGTTCAGGGATGTGTAGGTTAGGTGCATTAGTCAGGGGAAATGCAGAGTAATGGGGAGTGGATCTGGATGGGTTACTCTTCAGAAGGTCGGTATGGACATTTTTCGTCCAAATGGCCTGTTTCCACACTGTAAGGATTCTATGAAATAAAAGCTAATTATTGCGAATGCTGAAAATCTAAAACAAACAGAGAGGATTCTGGGAAGCTTTGAGTTAACATCTGACGTTAACTATTTTAAGTATTGCCTGGTGAGGCAAGTGCAGTATACTAATGGCTACCATACATACATGTCTCAGCAGAGGGAGCCACAACAGTGAATAAATTGCTCTATATGTTAACAGCATATACAGTTCTGATTTTGAGTGTGTCTCGCTGAATCTTACTGTTTCTTCCCTAGAATTTCATAATGGCAATGAAATACATGAAACATCACATTTAGAATAAACATTTGGAAGGTGTTTGTTTACTTTATGTGGACAGCATTTTAAGTTACATGGTTAGGAAACACTGAGACCTGGTATTAGACACAACAATAAGCCACTCTAGCATGTGATTCGCAGGAGGAAGGCCTGTACAGTTTACACACAATAACCATCACAAAAGTTTTTCCTTGAAAACAACAAAACCCCAAATTCTTGTACATGCCATTCCTGTGGGTTGCTGGCCAGTTGAGACTATATATATCTAGTCTACCATACCTTGATGTCCACTCAGAGGACTGAATCTTACTCAAACATAAATAGCGGAGAGACTCAGCAGGTCTGGCAGCATCTGAGAAAGCGGATTTAACGTCTCAAGCCAAGTGACCTTCGGTTCTGAAGGTTCACGTCACCGTATAGGTCAGCATTGCCCCTGCACAACAGAGGGGGAAGTGCATAACAGTGTCACGAGCTACGGTAGCAGTGGGTAATCTTTATTGCAGTGACTGTAGCAAGGTCAGCCAGGTGGACTCTCATGGAATATGAGCTCCCTGGTTGAGGCTGGTAATCCGGCTCTTGTAAGACACCAAGCCCCTCAAATGCACCAGTACATGAGGATTGGTCAACTGGATGTTGTGAGCTGCCAGGCTAATGGGCATATGGCTCTAGCCCATGGTTATGTTGATCACAACCCCTTCCTGTTGATAAACCCCATGGTGACTGAGATATAGCCCTCTCAGTGTGGCGTGTATACAGTTGATGGCACCCTTCACCTGTGAGGTACCAAGCTATGTTCCTGAGTCCATGAGCCTGGGCTACAATACTGACCTCGTCAATGAAATGAACCACTGTGGTCTTGTGGATGACATTTGTCACTGACTCATTGCATTTGTGGGTGCACAACTGAGAGATCCGACAGAGATCACCCACTGTTCCTTGGAAGGAGTCAATTGCATTGAAAATCTGTGTGTCATTGACCTTAACATCCACTGGGATGTTGCCTCCCATCTCTGCAGCCTTCAGATCCCGTGCCAGTATTTGTCACATGTCTGCCACTGTATTGATAATGCACTTTGCTTATCCTCAGGAAGTGGAGTAAGGGCTGGAAAACTCTGGTCCATCTTGCACCCTATACATCTTGCAGGGCACTGCAGCAGTGAACTCTCCTCAAGCTAGGGTCAAACCTTAATGATCCTCTCAAGATTTCTAAACTACATGTAGGACCTGGATAGAAGTTAGCATTGAGTTCACAAGTGTGCACTCTGGTCATCATCACTGATAACTAATAGCAGATTAACAATCATGGAAAAGGTTTCAAATAACACATAATGTGCAATCAGGCAAGTTAAATAAGTTATCTCAGAGTGAAAGAACCCTTAGGAAACAGTCATCATGACATAGTAGAATTGAGCTAGGAGGAGGTGAGGACTGCAGATGCTGGAGATCAGAGTTGACAGTGTGGTGCTGGAAAAGCACAGCAGGTCGGGCAGCATCCGAGGAGCAGATGAATCGACGTTTTGGGCATAAGCTCTTCATCAGGAATGTGGCTTATGTGGGCCTGGTGTCTTACAAGAGCCGGATTACCAGCCTCAACCAGGAAGCTCATATTCCATGAGGGTCCACCTGGCTGACGGATGCTGCCTGACCGGCTGTGTTTTTCCAGCACTACACTCTCAACTCTGCTATTTAACCCTGTTTGATCATATTATGATTGCACCTTCTTTGGCTTTCTAGGTTCTGCAAGAAGTCTGGCTCAGAGGCACAGAATTTACCCATTCCATCACAAGATCTCCTAATGAATAAATTAATCTTCACCACAACAAAGAAAAGAAATCTACCTGGGTAAATACATTATCCATTGCCTGTTTCCTCACAAGTAACTGGACACTTGTGCTGACCCCTCAACACTTAATTCTCAAAGATGACCGACTTGTTCCCACAGATCACTCTCTCCTTGACTGCCTTCATGAGGAGTGGCTGCCAGTTTTAGCTGCTCTCTAATGACCTGGAAAGCTGAGAGCACCGAAGAAGACTTACTTCAATTTTCTCTTGTTGTACCACGATAGATTGTAATGAAACGTTAATGCTTGACCAATCGAGAGAGTATTGCCTTGTTAAAGGTGACTGCATGGAAATACAGAAGCACAACATTAGCAAATGCTACATACATTTTTCTAATACTCTGGACCACCAACAAAGAGGTCCCAAGACATACTTATGCTTTGCATATTCAGAAGCAAAAGTAACTCTGTCTCATGTGATTTTCCCAATTGCCAGTGTGAGTGATTTGCTTTTTATTGGGAATGGAACATTAACAGTGAATACACCAAACTTTTATATATCCGTTCATTCAATGATTAGTGAGAGGAGGTACAACCTTATAATTGACAATAGACTTTCCAAAAATCTGGGAGTTTTATGTTGTGTTCTGAAGTCAGTCAATTGACTCAGGACGTTTCTAACTCCTTCCTTCTGGTTGTGTAAAGTTTAAAAGTATCTTGGATTCCAACTTTTTTTTCAGAAATATCGAAGTCCGCAAACTACAGTGCAGTATGTTCAGCTTTGAAACCATCTAACTGTGAATACCACCAATAAACTCCACATGGGAAGTTAAACGTGATTGAGGTTGAATGGTTGTCATTGCTGGGAGATGGCTCAAACATACAAAAAAAGAAAAATGACTTATTATTAAATATGCGAGGTAAAGTATATCCTCAAGTTGTTGAGGGCTGGTTTTCCTGACAATATTTAACTTCTCAAAAAGCCTCTGTGATGTCCAAAATGGGCTATTGGAGTTGTACTATTAGTTAGCCTCTCCAGTAACGGAGTTTGCAATTTTGTTAAGGGAAGCATACACTAAGAATTGTTGTATTAGAGCATAGATTCCAGACTGACTATCTTCATGGGGGCATCATAGATACCCACAATCAGGTGCCCTCCTTGAAGTTTGCCAGTGAAGAGCAGTTTAGGTAGAACTGGCCGCCTGCCTCATCTGTGATACTCACACGGCCTGAGACAACGACAAGAGGCTTACACAGCGTGTGCCTGGGCCACTCCGTTACCCATTTCGGTGGCCGGTACTGGGGGATGGGGGGCGGGGGTGAGGGGGGAATGTGTGGGTGAGTTTGAGGTTATCAGGTGCCCAGGTCTCTCATCTGCCATCTCCATTCATCATTGACCACAGTCAGACTGAGACATCTTGAATACAGCAAACTTGACCAAACAGAAAAGAAGAAAATCCCCAGAATCAAACCAAACCCAGGATACAAATCAACTCAGTGTGTTGTGAACTCAGAAAACCATGACACAAGTGCACTGAGCTTTTAACACAGATAGGATTACTGCCGTCTTCCTGCCAAGTACTGTCTTCATGGTGGACCACATCAGGTTGTGCCCCCATTTTAGTATCGATCAGTAATTACTCATAGGATTTCAATGATGGGGATGCGTGACCTATTTTGCCTGTCTCCACGTCAGTCTCCGAACTTGAACGTGACGATCTTGAAGGCACTTTTGATGCCAGGGTGGAGGTCACGTTTGAATCTTGCTAAATAGAAAGATTTAATTATTTTCAGCAATGCTCCATTTGTGTTTCTCTTTCTTGACAATGCCTCCACCACTGAAAGAGGTGGATCTTTGAGATTGAGGTTACATTAATAGATCACAGAATAGCAAGCAATGGTAAATACTGAGTGATTATCATGTGTGCCATGTAAGTATTTCATTAGTTACCCACTAATGAATATTCACTGTGAATACATGAGCCTTTTGTAAATTAGTTCATTAGATTTCCTGTGAGAATTAAGTGGAGGTTTATCTCGTAGATAGCGATCTGATTACTAATGATGGACAACTGATACCATCAATGTTTATCCAGTGTGAATAAATCGGATTTTGCCGAGATAGAAAAAAATCCAAAATCATACCGAGCGCACAACAAAATTGCATTAACATCTGAACATGCAAAAAAGAAGCAGCAAGGAAATAACTCCTCGAGGCTGTTCCAGCATTTAATAAGATCATAGCTAATCTGATTGTAAAAGCACACATTCCGGCTTACCACTGACCTTTCAAGCCCTTTGCTTACAAGAATCAATCCACTTCTGCCATCATGAGTTTCGCTTCCAGCAGTGTTTCAGAAAGAGAGTTCCTGAGGCTCATGACTCTCAGAGAAACAAAATGCATCTCATTCTGTTTTGAATGGACAATCCTGTATGTTGAAGCAATTAGCCCTTTTTGCTTCATTCTCCCACCAGAGGAAATACCATTTCCCTTAGGAAATCTGACAAGCCCCTTAGGATCTTCGATATTACAGTCAGGCTGCCTCTTGTTCTTCCAATCAGCAGCTAGAAGCCTAAAATGTGTAACCTGCTGTTTGCAGATATGAGGCTGATAAACCCTTCTAATAAGCTTCCATCCTTTCGTGATTATGGCAAACACTACTGTATATAGCAGTCCATATGTGGTTTCAGCAGTGCCCTGTATGACAGGAGCATATCCTCTCTACATTTGTGTTTCATTAATTTTGCAACAAACAAAAACATTTTCTTAGCTTTCCTAATTACTTGCTGTACCTGCATATCACCTTTTGTGATTCATACACTAAGACACCCAGATCCCTCTGTATCTCAGAGCTCTGCAAGCTCTCAGCATTTAGACAACATGTTTTATTTAATTTTCCCAGCAAAAATGGGTAATTTCGCATTATACTCCACTTACCAGATCTTTCCCTACTTACTTAATCTGTTTATATTTTTTGCAGCCTCCTTACAGCCTCCTTCATCAATTATTTTCCTACGTATCTTTCGAAATCAGCAAATTTGGCAACCATCCTTTCCATCTATCTATCTATGTCATTTATATGAATTATAAACAGTTCAGATTCCAGCATTGATCCCTGTGACACAATACTCTTTACAACATGCCAAACTGAAAATTACCCGTTTGCACTTCTTCTCTATTTTTTGTCCATTCTTTTATCCAATCTTTTATCCATTCCAATATGTATTCTACATATCATGAGCTTTCCTTTTCCTTAACCATTGGCATGGCACTCAAATGCCTTGTGGAAACCTAAGCACAGTATAATACATTCATCGATTCCCCTTTACCTACAGCATAGTTACTCTCTCAAGTTAAGTATGATATCTCATTCACAAAATCATGTTGATTCTGCCTGATTATCTTGAGTTTTGAATGTAGGTTTGCTCGCTGAGCTAGAAGGTTCATTTTTAGACTTATCATCACCATACTAGGTAACATCTTCAGTGAGCCTCCTCACTTCCCTTTTTGTGGCTAGTTGATGTTCATGACTGCCAGACTACTCAGAACTCTTGGCATCATGGTAGCCCACAATCCAAGCAACATGCTAAAACGACATCTTGAACTTGAAAGACCTTATACAGAAGCAAGCAAAACTAATGTCATTTACAAAATGCCTTGCAAGAACTGTAACAAACACTACATTGGACAAACAGTCAGAAAGCTAGCCACCAGGTTACATGAACATCAACTAGCCACAAAAAAAATGACCCACTCTCACTAGTATCCTTACATACGGATGAGGATGGACACCACTTTGACTGGGACAACACATCCATCCTAGGACAAGTCTATCAGAGACATGCATGAGAATTCCTAGCAGCATGGCTTTCCAACCAGAACTCTATCAACAAACACATTGACTTGGATCCCATTTACCACCCCCTGAGAAAAAGAACAGAAAATGACATCATCATAGGAAATGAAATCACCACAGGAAATGACATCACCACCCCAAGGAAACTCAAACATATAAATAGAAAGCGGGCTACACCACCAATGCTTCACCTGGAGGCTTACTGAAGATGTCATCAAGTATGGTGATGAAACATCTGAAAATGAACCTTCTAGCTCAGCGAACAAACCTACATCCAGAACCTCAACCTGGGCTACAAATCTTCTCAAAGCTCACTATTTTACTTTTTATCATATGCTTGCTATCAATTTGTTATGCATAGCATCAAACATTTTCTCTATAACAGATAGGAACATGGGAGGGGATATTATCGCAATTACAGAGACATGGCTCAGGGATGGACAAGACTGGCAGCTTAATGTTCAAGGACACAAATGCTATAGGAAGGATAGAAAGGGAAGGAAGAGAGGAGGGGAGTGGTGTTTTTATTAAAGGATAGCATTACGGCTGTACTTAGGGAGGGACATTCCTGGGAATACATCCAGGGGAGTTATTTGGGTGGAACTGAGAAATAAGAAAGGAAAGATCACCTTATTGGCATTGTATGTGGACCCTCCAATAATCAGCAGGAAATTGAGAAACAATTTTGTAAGGAGATCTCAAATATCTGTAAGAACAATAGGGTGGTTCTGGTAGGGGATTTGAACTTTCTAAACATAGACTGGGACTGCCATTGTATTAAGGGTTTAGATGTAGAGGAATTTGTTAAGTGTGTTCAAGAAAATTTTCTGATTCAGTATGTGGATGTACCTAGTAGAGAAGATGTAAAACGTGACCTACTCTTGGGAAACAAGGCAGGGCAGGTGACTGAGGTGTCAGTGGGAGAGCACTTTGGGGCCAGTGACCATAATTCTATTGAATTTAAAATAGTGATGGAAAAGGATAGACCAGATCTAAAAGTTGAAATTCTAAATTGGAGGAAGGCCAATTTTGACAGTATGAGGCAAGATCTTTCAAAAGTAGATTGGGGATGGATGTTCACAGATAAAAGGATGGCTGGAAAATGGGAAGCCATCAAAAATGAGATGAGATTCTAGAGACAGTATGTTCATGTTAGGGTGAAATGCAATGCTGGTGGGTGTAGAGAATGTTGGATGACTAGAGAAATTGAGGTTTTGGTTAAGAAAACAACTCAAGCATATATCATGTATTTGGAAAGGCAAGGACTGACTAGGGATAGTAGCATAACTTTATGCATGGGAAATCATGTCTCATGAACTTGGTTGAGTTTGTTGAAGAAGTAATGAAGATGGTTGATGAGGGCAGAGAGGTGGATGTGATCTGTATGGACTTCAGTAAGGTGTTCAACAAAGTTCCTCAAGGTAGACTGGTTATCAAGGTTAGATCTCATGGAATACAGAGAGAACTAGCCATTTGGATATAGAACTGCCTCAAAGGTAGAAATCAGAGGGTAGTGGTGGTGGGTTGCCTTTCAGATTGGAGGCCTATCACCAGTGGAGTACCACAAGAGTCGGTGCTGGGTATGTTGTTTTTCGTACATAAGTGATTTGGATATTAACATCAGAGGTATAGTAAGTTTGCACATGACACCAAAATTGGAGGTGCAGTGGACAGCAAAGATGGTTACCTCAGAGTACAACAGGATCTTGATCAGATGGGCCAATGGACCGAGGAGTGGTAGATGGAGTTTAATTTAGATAAATGTGAGGTGCTGCATCTTGGAAAGGCAAATCAGAGCAGGACTTATACACTTAATGGTAAGGTCCTGGGGAGTGTTGGTAAACAAAGAGATCTTGGAGTGCAGGTTCATAGCTCCTTGAAACTGGAGTCACAGGTAGATAGGATAGTGAAGAAGGCGTTTGGTATGCTTTCCTTTATTGGTCAGAGTATTGAGTATAGGAGTTGGGAGGTCATTTTGCAGCTGTACAGGACATTGGTTAGGCCATTTTTGGAATATAGTCTGTAATTTGGGTCTCCTCCCTATTGGAAGAATGTTGTGAAACTTGAAAGGGTTCAGAAAAGATTTACAACGATGTTGCCAGGGTTTGAGGATTTGCGCTATAGAGAAGGGCTGAATAGGCTGGTGCTGTTTTCCCTGGAGCGTCGGAGGCTGAGGGGTGACTTAATAGAGGTTTATAAAGTCACGGGGGGCATGGATAGGGTAAATATACCAGGTCTTTTCCCTGAGGTGGGGGAGTCCAGAACTAGTGGGCATAGGTTTAGGCTGAGACAGGAAAACTTTAAAAGGGACTGAGGAGCAACTTTTTCATGCAGAGGATGGTGTGTGTATGGAATGAGCTGTCAGAGGAAGTGGCGGAGGAAGCTACAATTCCAACTTTTAAAAGGCGTCTGGATGGGTATATGAATAGGGAGGGTTTAGAGGGATGTGGGTCAAGTCCTGACAAATGGGACTAGATTAGGTTGGAATATGTAGTCGGCATGGATGAGTTGGACCAAAGGGTCTATTTCCGCGCTGTACATCTCTTAACTCTATGACCAGATATTAAGGTGGCTTGTCGATTCCTGGTTTCTGTCTCCCTCTCTTTTTGAATGAAATAATTACATTTGCTGAATATTTCCTGAATCATGGGAGTTTGAAAAATTAAACTCAAAATATCAACTAGCTCACTAGCTACTTCTTTTGTAACCCTAAGATGAAATCTATCAAGACCCAGCACTTGTTAGCTCGCAGCTCCAATATTTCTGGCAATCATAATATTCCTGGATTCCTCCTTTCTTTCCATTTCCGGCTTTATAGATCATTCTCAGATTTACTTGTATCCTCTGTCAATAAGCCTAATGGAAATACCTGTTCCATTCATCTGCCATCTCCTTATTTTCCATTCCCAGTTAACCAGACTTACTTTCCATAGAATTCATACTCAGTTTGTTTCATTTTCTTAAAAGAAATTATAGAAACTCTTATTTTTTGTTATGTTATTTCTGGCTAGCTTTCTTTTGTATCGTAATTTTGCCCTCCTTATTAACATTTTTTGTCATTCTTTGCAGACTTTTTAAATATTCAGTCCATTCCTTGGTATTTTTCTTACTGTTTGGAAAATATTTATTCAGTGTATCCTGATATATCCCCTTATATGTCTGCCACTCCATTTGTTTTGTCCTGTCTTTTCACCAAATTTGTCAAATCACTTTAGCCAGTTCTGCTTTCATGCCTTCCCAATTGCCTTTACGTGAATATTTAATAAGTCTCTGATTCATTCCTTCTTCTTTCAAATGGGACTTAAAACTAAATCATATTATGGTCGCTGCTAATTTCAGGATGCCTTCACTACTGAGATCGGTAATTAATCCCATCTCATTGCACGATGCCACGTCTAGAGTGGCCTTATCTCTGGTCAGCTTCAGAAAATGCTGTTCTAACAAACTATCCTGAAAGAGTCCCATGATCTATTTGTCGATGCTACCTTTGCCCACCTGATTTTTCCAGTCTATATGTAGATTAAAATCTTCCACCTTTATCTCCATGCTTTTCTTACCATGTGGTACTTTGAGCTGCAGATACACAAAGCCAGTACACTTTTGTCATGAACTTTTAATTTTTAATACAAATCACTTACCACGCCCAGCTGTTCACTCTCTCCTTCACTTGTTTCCCCAGATATGGGCTGTTGTGACTGATCCAAATCACTGCAGTACGAAATGGAAGTTTCCAACTCTTGATCAGTCTGCTCCTCACTCTTTGAATTCACTTTTCTTTCCTCATTAGATTCCACTCGATTCACATCTGTTTTGAAATTCAATGTTGCTAACACTTTCTGTATTCAGAAGCAGAAAGATTTCAGCAATGATCAGGCAGAAGTGGCTTTTCTTCAGGAGGTGTTCATACTGTTTGGGACTGGGGCTATTCTGCTTGACATTTTTAATGTCAGTCCTAGAGATCAAGAAACTAAGATCTAATCCAAAATTAGCAAGAAGCATTGGACCAAAGTAATAAGTGGAGAAGAGGTCATAAGTAAAGAGTCCAAGAAGTTTACAAATTAAAATTCTGATGAATATGGTCATCTCTGGGGAAATTAAACAGCTTGGTTTCATTGTAGGTTAGAGGCAATTGTTGGAGCACAATTTTACTTCAAAGGGCAAAAGGATTTCTGGAGAAATTCCGACAAAAAGGAAGATGCAAATTTGTTATCACAAATTCTATATCATGATTAAGTAGCATGAATAATATTGACTGCCTTGTGATTATTGGAGATCAGTCACCTCAGATCCAGAATGTCTCTGCAGGAGCTCCTCAGCATAGTGTCTTAGGCCCAACCATCTTCAGCTGCTTTATCAATGACCTTCCCACATACCCACGGCCACAGCAACCTTCCATCCATCAGAAGGTCAGAAGGCGGGATGTTCACTGATGACTGTGCAATGTTCAGCATCATTCATGATCCCTCCAATGCTTCTTGCTAAATGCCCAAATGCAGCAGGACCTGGACATTATCAGGTGTGGGTTGGGAAGTGGCAAGTGACAACTATGTCATGCAATGACCACCGCCAATAAGGTAGAATCTAACCTTCCTCCCATGACATTACTGTTACTCAATCCCTAAATACAATATATTGGTAACCATTGTCCAGAAACTGAACTGAATTAGCCATCTAACACAGTGACAGAGGGTCCAAGAACAGGTTAGAGGCTTGGAATCCTGCAGCAGCCAAAGGGTATGGGGAAAAACAGGAACAGGTTACTGGGTTGATCAAAGAATAGCGGTGGAGGTTTGAAGGGTTAAATGGCTAACTCCTGGCCCTAATTTCTATGCTTCTATGTAACTCACCATCCGCCACTCCAAAGCCTATCTACCATCTACAAAGTACAATCAGGAATGTGATGGGATACTCCCCACTTGCCGAGATAAATGCAGCTCCAACAACATGCAGGAAGCTTGACATCACCCAGGACAAAGCAGCTTGCTTGATTGGCACCACAACCATGGTAGAGGGTAGCAGCATTGTATACCGTTTAAAATATGCACTTCAGAAAGTTCTTTAGACAGGAACTTCCATTCCCATGACCACCCTAACATTGAGGAAAAAAAGGCAATAAATAGAAGGGAACACTGTAACCTGCAAGTTCCCCTCTAACCTGCACCACATCCCAACTTGGAAGCAATGTCACTGATCAAAACGCTAGAACTACTGGCATTGTGGGTCTATCTATAGCACATGGGTTACAGTGGTTCAAGAAGACAGCTCACCAACACCTTCTCAAGGGCAACTAAGGATGGGCAAAATGTGCTGCATCAGCCAGTGACATCCATATCCCATGAATTACAGCAAGCATATTTCATCTGCACTTCATGCCCAGTTTACCAGTTTCCAGACTTGATTATTCACTGCCTTCCTGTCAGTCATCCTTTCCCTGGTTAAGATCACAAGCTACTTGATTTAGTTTATTGAGGATATGCTGACATCATTGGCAAGTATTTCAAAAGTGGAGTGGAGTGCTGCACTCATAGTTGAAGGTCAACCCCATTCCTGCCGGTCTGGAGTCACATGGAGGTCACACAGAATCAGTGTTAGAACCACAGTCTGTTATTTGCATAAATTACTTGAACTCCAGATTGACAGCAAAATTTCAAAATTGGCAAATGGCAAAGGGAGGGCGGCTAAGTATGTGAAGCAGGAGGGAACTGGAGGGTTGTGCTGATGAGAGTTTAATGGGGAAAAGCAGAGGGAGGTTTGAGTGGGGCATAACCATAGGTCCAGATGGGACGTGCTGAATGACTTGTTTCTGTGTTGCGTAGCCAAGTGTGACAAATTGAGGGGAAGTTATTTAGGAAGAAAATTTGTGGCAATGGCAAGAATAGATGAGTAGACATGTAGAGTAAGTGTGAAAATGTGAGACGTCAATTTGAATTTGCATGAATCTCGCAACCAGTTAACACTGTATCTCAAGTGATTCTGCAAACTCAGCAAGAATATTACTACTTAACATGAGTAAACAAAGAAGCACCGACATTGAATTGTGATGTGCTGGGACTGCAGTCAGTGGGAGTTTGTGGAAAGTAAGGCTGTTCCAGATTGTCGAAATATTGTTGCCTTAACTCACTCCAGGTCAGAGTGACTGATAATGGAATGTGAGCTGGAGGGGTGTAGACACATGGGCGAGTGCAGTGGGATATCTGGAGCTGTTGCTGCAGTCACACTTCTGAGGAAAGCACAGGTTCAGGAAGCAGGGTGAATGTCAGTCAGTCAGGATAACAGGAAGAGCAACAACACATAGGCACTGGTCCTGGACCATGGGCACAACGTACATGAGGAATAAAGATGAAGACTGCAGAGAGGACAGTCAGACTGCTAACAATGGTGCTGACTAGCAGGGGGCAGTGCAGAGCTGTACAGAGGTGGAGACATTAGAGGAAAACAGAAATAGTTGTCCTGTTATCTAGACTTCCATAATGAATGATACAAATGGCATCCTCTGCAGTTGAGACTGAGTGCAGAGGGATTTGTGACTTCCCTGTGCAAAGTTAAAGGATAACTCAGAGCTATTGCAGGGAAACCTGAAAAGGGAGTGAGAATTTTCAGATGTCATGGTCTATGTCAGGACCAATGATGCAGGAAATAAAAGTGGGCGGCACGGTGGCACAGTGGTTAGCACAGTGGTTCAATTCCCACCTCAGACTGTGTGGAGTTTGCACATTCTCCCTGTGTCTGCGTGGGTTTCCTCCGGGTGCTCCGGTTTCCTCCCACAGTCCAAAGATGTGCAGGCCAGGTGAATTGGCCATGCTAAATTGCCCGTAGTGTTAGGTAAGGGGTAAATGTAGGAGTATGGGTGGGGTGCGCTTTGGCGGGGCGGTGTGGACTTGTTGGGCCGAAGGGCCTGTTTCCACACTGTAAGTAATCTAATCTAAAAGGGAAGACTCCCTGCTGAGGGCATATCAGAAGTGAAGAGCTAAATTAAAACAGGAACTCAGGATGACCTTCCTGAGTCACCTGCTAATTGGCAATGATTGAGACAGGTCAGGAGGGAGGTGCTGAGACTGAAAGATGCTGTGGGTTTCCACTTCATGGGACACTGAGGCTTGAACTGGGCCACGAAGGAGCTGTACTGCTGTATCTCAGAGGAAAGGAGAAATAACACTGTGGCTAAATCTTCAAGCTGGTAAGAAGCGAGAGGAATTCTGCTGGAAATATCAAAATCCTCA